>NC_143526.1:37839172-38468306 GCF_031878675.1 Megascapheus bottae
ATGTGGAGCTCTCATGCTGGGCCGTGGCATCCTAGGAACTGGGCAAGAAGGAAGGCAGGGGCTCACCCTCAGAGCACCAGCCACATAAGCAAGTGGTATACATGGCAGATCAGGGGGTGACAGGCCCACAGACACGGATAAAGCAAAAGCATGGTGGGCAACAGTGGTGCTCAGTAGTATGGCAGAGGTCTTACTGTACAAGAGGGTATGAAGGATGGGAAAAGGTGAGCAGTGGGCTTCCTGGCAAAGGAAACGGCCAGGGTAGAGGGTAGAAGGTCAGACATGCTTGGCCTCTGAGCACAGGAGAGGAAGACATGCCAGGGTGAAAGAACAGGAGGGAAGGCCTGGAGTGTTTAAGGCCCTGTGAACTAACATGGCACCCTTGGCTTTGACCATGGGAGCCCATGGAGATACTAGAAAATTCAGAAACAGGGAGATGCCTTAGGCTTCAAAGGGTTAGGACAGTTCCCTGTGCCCACTCCTGGGTCTTTGTTAGTGAAATATTCCTCACCTGTCACAGTATGAAAATTGGAAGACAAAGGCCTAAATCCTCTCCTCTTGCCACCCTATACTCTAGACTCCCCTTCTCAGTATGATGCCCTGAACTAGAGACCCAGGTTCAGACCTTGCATGTTTCTCTCTCTCTCTCTCTCTCTCTCTCTCTCTCTCTCTCTCTCTCTCTCTCTCTCTCTCTCTCTCTCTCTCTCTCTCTCTTCCTCCCCCCTCTCTCTGGATCTCAGTTTACCTGCACCAAGGTAAACTTCACTGATATCTCTGATAGTACTATGGAATGGTATGACCTCTAGCGGGCCATGGCCCCAGGGACCCAGCACAGACCTTCAGGGCCCAAGGCCCTTTCTGCTTTGAGCCTTCTGCCTCTGGGTGGTAAGAGAGATGGTGACTACACTCAGGACTCCTGGTGGACAGGAAGCCTGCTTACACATGTGTTTAGCAATGTTCACATGTGTTTGTGGAGAAGACACAGCATGTGGGGGACTAGTCTGTCTGTACGCCATGGCTAAGGCAAGGGCAGCTATGTCTCTTCCAGACAGCCCAGAGACTAGCTTAGCCTGCAGCCCGAGCTCACATGGTCCTGCCTCAGGACCCTTCCTGTCTGATGTGGCATGCCAGCCCATGGACCTCAGATGTCACTCCTGAATATAACAACCCTGCCATCCTGTGTAGGCTAGTTGCCCTCCCTCTTCCTGTTAGGTACTTCTGATTTCCCCATCTTTGGACTTCTCACCCAGGTCCTGGAGCCCTAACTGCCAAATCCCTGATTCCTGCCTGCCTTGGGGCATTCTGCCCCATCCCAGAAGGCTTAGGATGACATCAGGGTGGCAGGATGGCTGCCTGGCCAGTGGTGTGTCTGGAGACAACTGCCACACTGTCCTGCCCTTCTGTTTCTATCTCTGCAAATGTAGGCAATGTCAGCCAGAAGCCAGTGGCTCACACTTGTAATCCTAGCTACTCAGGTGGCTGAGATCTGAGGATCAAGGTTCGAAGCCAGCCTGGGTAGGAAAGTCCTTAAGACTCTCATTTCCAATTAACCACCAAAAAGCTGGAAGTGGAGCTGTATCTCAAGTAGTAGAGTGTAGCCTTGAGTGAAAAAGCTAAGGGATAGCATTCAGGCCCTGAGTTCAAGCCCAAGTACTGGAACAACAACAAAAATATAGGCAATATCTACCTTGTAGGCCGTTGGTGACTATAAAAGGTAAGTATGATTCAGTAGGCAGTACCTATATGTCTAAAGATGTTCTGTTATTTAAACAGAAGCCACGAGAGTCACTAGTGCCTCTGCTCTCCATGGAGGGAGCCTGGCCATTGAAGAAAGAGGCACATGCTAGGGACAAACAGCTCTATTGCACACAGGGGTAAACTGAGACCTAGAAAGGATTAAGTGCCTAACATCATCACTTCGGAAACAGTCAGATTGTAGGATCTGTCCATTTCTATAGTTAGCCACTTCTCTGTAGAAGTGGAAGATATTTCAACTCACCGCATCAATTTTTTATTTTTTATTTTTTATGTTATTTTTTGCCAATCATGGCCCTGAACTCAGGGTCTGGGTGCTGTATAGCCTCTCTATTGGTATAGCTCTACCATTTGAGCCACAGTACCACATCTGGCTTTTTTTGTTTATGTGGAATTGAACCCAGGGCTTCATGCATGCTAGACAAGCACTCTACCACTAAGCCACATTCCCAGCCCCACACCAACTTTTTTTTCTTTCAGTCCTAGGACTTGAACTCAGGGCCTGGACACTGTCCTTGGGCTTTCTCAAGTCTCGTGTTCTACCACTTGATCCACAACACCACTTTCAGCTTTTTGTATGTATGTGGTATCAAGGAATGGAACTCGGGTCTTCGCGCATGCTAGATAAGCAAGAGTGCTTACTCCCGGTTCCCAAATACCAACTTTTTAAAAAGGAAAACAAGGCCCAAAGGCAATGGAGAAGTTCATTCCAGTGTATGCAGTGGTGATGGCAGGGCTGGGGTTTCAGGGCCTCCTGTAGTAACCTAGGCTAGGGGCCACCTTGGGTCCCAGTCACAGGGATGCTAAGGCCCCAGGACCTGAGGGTCGCAGGCCACTCACGCAATTGCGGGCAGGTAGATATTGAACTTGGTCAAGAAGTATGGGAGGCTGGCTGGCTTGTCCATGCCAATGATGTTCTGCAGCTCCTCTTCCGTGTCGGCTGGGAGGGGGATCCCTCTCTTCCTGTAAACAGAAGAGAGGGTGAAGGACCAGTCCAGCGGGATCCAGCCAGGCCTGATGGGATGGGATGGGATCCAAGGACTCCTGACCCAGCAGGAATATCTCCAGCCAGATCCTCCCTTTGAACACATGGGAAAACTGAGGTCCCAGTCTCATAGAATCCAGAATTGCTGGCCCTGTCAGAATGTCTTAAGGGGACAGAGAGAGGTGAAAGTTCATTTATGTGCATACATGTATATGTATATACACACCCTTCCTGGCTCTGGTGGGCTGATTCTTGGAGTCATGGTAAGTACCAGGGCACACCCACCACTTCCTCCTGAGCTCTGAACAGGTGCCCAGTCAGAGACTACCAGGAGCAATATCCCAAGCATCACAATTTCCAGGGAAAGGAGCTGGCACCACAACTTCCCCCTCCACCCTCCTTCTGGCTGGCACAGCACAGCGGCCTGCTTGGTCCCGTGTGCAGCTCCTGAGTAGAGCTTGCACAATGGCCACCAAGCTCAGGGATCTGTGCCCTCATTGTGCCAGCCTCCAGTCAGGCTGGGCAGCAGGCCCCTCAGCAAGCCCGCTGGGAATGCCCCTCTGGCTTGGAGATCTCTATTGTCTAGCAGTTGCTCTGCCCCCCTTGCAACCTCAGGAAGTGGGGTGTGAGCTTGGTGGCTCTACCCAGCTCTTATTGGGGGTGGTGGGGGATGTCCATTTTCTTGAAGATAAAAGGGACAGCCAAAGAGATGCCCCTCATACAAGGGACAGAATAAGAAATAGAGAACTTAAAAAAAACAACAAATATAAAAGTGATTATCCTCAAGGAGGTGAGAGGAGGTTGCCTGCTTGAGACAAGAATGTCCCTTTAGCAAGGGATATTCAGGAGGTGGCTTGTGGCTCAGGGCAGAGCACTCACCAAGCACATGTGAGGCACTGGGTTTAATCCCCAGCACTATAAAAAGTAAAGTAATAAAATGTTTTCCTGCATAAATGCCTGTTCTAGGGCTGGGAATGTGGCTTAGCAGTAGAGTGCTTGCCTAGCATGTGCAAGGTCCTGGGTTTGATTCCTCATGGCACTGTGGCTCAAGTCATAGAGTGCTAGCCTTGGGCAAAAAGCAGCTCAGGGGCTGGGAGTTTGGCCTAGTGGTAGAGTGTTTGCCAAGCAGGCACAAAGGCCTGGGTTCAATTCCTCTACCACGTATATAGAAAAAAGAAGTGATGCTGTGGCTCAAGTGTTAGAGCATTAGCCTTGAGAAAGCCTAAAGACAGTGCTCAGGCGCTAAGTTCAGGCCCAGGACTGGCACAAAAGAAAAAAAAAAAGCTCAGGTACATTGCCCAGGCCCTGAGTTCAAGCTCCAGGACTGGCATAAACAAACAAACAAATGCCTGTTCCCTAGGTCCCCTTTCCCTTATCTGGTTGCCCTAGTTTCTGTAAAGTGCCCAGTAGATACCACCAAGGCCACCCTGACACACCCCTGTCAGTCAGCCTGCTTTGCTCCTCACTAGCCTGGGGCCCCAGAAGATGCTGCAGGGTCGATTTGGCACACAGAAGATGTTTAGGGACCATGAGGGTGAATTGAGTCTCCCACTGCAGTGGGTTCCAAAGATACCACCTAAGGCCTTGTCCAGCACTGTGGCCCTGTAGAGGCTTCAGAGGAGCAGCTGACACTCTGTATTCCAAGACAGAATACAGTCCTGTGGCCCAACAGACTGCAGAGCCACCAGGGTGACTTGGAGTGGTACAACGATGGGGAGGGAAGGGTGGCCAGATTCCATGTGCTGTGGACATGGTAGGCTTCTGAGGTAGAGGTTAAGAAGCCCCTGGAAAGGGGAAGATCCCAAGAACTGAAGAAAGAAGAAATAATGAGAAAAATCATAGGGACAGATGTGTGGCCCCTGGATTGGGCTGGCTGGCTGGGTGGGGTAAAGACTAGGGTCTCCTCTCATCCTTCTTCCTTTCCTGGCTACACCATCTCGGCATGTATTTATAGCCTGCACACACTGCACAAACCCCATCTGCACCTGCCATATCCCCCAGGGCCCACCAGGTGGCAGAGCCAGGGAAAAGCAGGCCATGCTGGTGGCTCTCTGACCTTCCCTCCTCTCACCTGGGACATTCTGGCCTTCTCCCCACCAAGAAGTGTTCTGTGACCCCTGAACAATGTCCTAATTAGGTCTAATCTGGATATCGTGCCTTAACAACCTTGGCAGGGCCTGTGGCAATAGCTGGTAGCTCAAAGTGGTCAAAGGACAGGCAGAGATACAGCAGAGCTTTCACTCCTCATCAGGGCCTTAAGGTGCTGATTAATCATATTAAGTGACTGTGCACTAGAGTTCATAGGGCTGAGGAGAAATGGACTGGGTTCTAAGCTCTGCCCTGGATTGCCAGGCACGCATGTATGAAGTGGATGGTACGAGGAGCTGCTAAGTCAGCCAGGAAGGTGTGGAGAGGTGGTTATGCTATGTGAGTAACACAGATCACTTTAATGGCAGCTTCCAAAGTCAAGGAAAGGTTGCTGGAATAGTGGCAAGATGGATGGGCTTGCCAGAACTCTCCTGGAGACTTGGGGTTGAGAGCCAACTAGTTCCCTCCCAAGGGCAGAGCTCCTGAGGGGATTCTCAGTGATGGGATACAGTGTTCCAATCAGTGCCAGAGCTAATGAGTCCTCACAGTTCCTCACAAACAAGGGTGGGGTGCAATCCGGGGCCCATCTCCCCAGCATCTCTGGAGGGGAGGGGCTGTGATCACTCTCAGTGTATACTGGCTCAGTCATTGAGACTCAGTGTGCTCACAGCTCATTTCTTCTGGCCCAGGGCTGGCTTGGTTCCCGCAGGGCCCCTGGAAGGACCTGGGGTCCCTGGTATTCTCCATGAGGCCTCTGGGAAGAGCTACAGGCCCCCCTGAACCCTGGGGAGGGCAGGTCTTATCTGTGGACTTACTTGGCATAGTATAAGATAGTTTTAACGTTGATGGATCCATCCAGGTGAAGGTGAAGCTCCACCTGCAAGACAGTGGGGGGGGGAGAGAGACCATGGGATTAACTAATAGCAATATTATCCATGATGAATGTTAGCTACCTTCTCCTTAGCTTACATTCTTCACACACATTATTTTTTAGTTTCACCTGGGCAGGAGGGGAGCATTTAACTCTATCTTATTTACAGATGAGGACTACTGCAAGCAAATAACAGAACTAAGAGCCCACCCTGGCACTTGAACTACAGGTGAAAAATTCAGAACCAGAATTCAAACTCAAGTCCAGTCCCAAAGGTTTTGCTCTTGACTGAGTGTGAGACCAGTTTCATAGGAAATACCAAGCCCAAGCTCTCTGCTCTCATCTACATTGCTAAACCAACTCTAAATTTAACTGATAGATTAATGGCAGACCCCCGGAACTGGGGAGTATTTATAATGTATTTAAAAAATCAGGCTTTGGGTTGGAGATCTAACCCTATGGTGGGGTGAATGCTTTGCAGATGCAAAGCCCTGGGATAAAGGAATAATTGAATGATATCAGATCCATTTTTAGAAGCCTGCTTCTGAAGTGTATCTTATCAGAAATCAATATTTGGCAACACAAATCTTTAAAGTAGTCTAGAAAGGTTTGCCAATACTTAGGCATTATTTATTTATTTTTTCTTTGTGTGTGTGTGTGTGTGTGTGTGTGTGTGTGTGTGTGTGCGCGCGCGCCAACACTCGGGCTTGAACTCAGAGCCTGAGTACTGTTCCTTAGCTTTTTCACTTAAAGCTGGTGTTCTACCACTTAAGTCATCCCTCTATTCTGGCTTTTTCATGGTTAAAAGTCTCACAGACTTTCGTGTCAAGGCTGGTTTTGAACCAGAATCTTCAGATCTGACTCCTGAGTAGCTAGGATTACAGGTGTAGCCACCAGTGGCTAGCCATTTGGACATTTTGGTGATTACCTCCTGCATGCTGCAGCGCCTTATATATAAAGCCAAGGCTAGCCAAGTGCTGGTGGCTAAGCCTGCAACCCTAGCTACTCAGGAGGCTAAGATCTGAAGATCATGGTACGAAGACAGCCTGGGTAGGAAAGTCCTTGAGACTCTCATCTCCAATAAAGTACTCAGAAAAAGCTGGAAGTGGCACTGTGGCTCAAGTGGTAGAGTGGTAGTCTTGAGAAAAAAGAATCTCAGGGACAACACTCAGGTGCTGAGGTCAAGGCCCAGTTCTGCCTCCCACCCTGCAAAAAGAAGAGTCAAGGCCATGTATGAATGGGGGAGAGGGGTAGGTAGCCTGACTCTCAGCTCTTCTGCGACCATGTATGTGATCTCAGACAAGTTGCAGGACCTCACTCAGCCTCAGTTTTCTTAAATAAAAAAAACAAGAAGCAATTATACCTAGGTATATTTTAAAGATAGAGTTCCTTCATCTCAGCCATATTTAGGAACAATACAGGAGGTTCCCTCATATGAGCTACAGGAACTTTCCCAGAAAACTCTCAAAGCCGTCTCTGCCAGGGTGGAGCCATCTCTGGACACTGATGACCCAGATAAGCAATCTGGCTGGAAAAGGAGCTGAGGGGTGATTGTGGCCCAGGGTACATCAGGATCACCCACAGGACATGCTTCCTACAGAAGAAACCCCACCCAGGCAGGGCCTCCTGTCCAGGGGAACTTGGAGAAGCGGGCCCCAGACAGAGCATGCCTCACAGCAGAGCTGAGGATCAAGTTCATTGTTGAGAGCCAAGGGAGTCCAAGTCCTACTTGGCCAAAGGTTTATTGACTTCTCAAAGTGAGTTCAGCACATTCTGGAATGTCCAAGATCCTCGCCCTGAGAATGGCCAGCCAGCTATGTGAGTGACAGCCAGTGGCCTCACTTCCTTGTGTCTTTGTTGCTTTTCCTTAGCCCTCATGAGATTCTGGGGGAAGATCTTACGAGAAGCAGAGTGATGTTGTGGCTAAGGGGGGTCTCCTAGCGAGAGTTGACATCCTGGCTCCTCCTCCTCTCAGCCTGAATGACCTGGAAAAAGCCACGTCGTTTCCTGGCCTCCATGTCCTCAGCTGCTACCGGGGCCGGGGGGGGGGGGTGCCCTTCCTCCCTGAGCTCAATATATGTCACCTCTGAGTCTTGCACATGACAAAAAGTTGGAGAGCCCTTTGTTGGGCCCTGGAGGTGCCAAGGACAATATCTTGTCCTGTGGCTCATGGTCCACAAGCAGGGAGAAATGCCAAGCAAAGGTCACATCTATAAACACAGTCCCAAACCAGGAGAACCCCTCCAGAAGTACACACGAGAAAATGCCAAAGGAAAGAACTCAGGCTGCCTAGAGAAAGTGAGTCGTGAGCTAAATGACCAAGGAGAAGTGTGAGGCAAGGAGGAAGGCTACAGCACTTTCCAGGCAGAGAGCAGAGCGTGTGCAGGGGCCCAGTGAGATGGTGACATGGGGTCTGCAGGAGGAACTGAAGCTTTTTGATGTGGGAGATCACTGACAAGAGTCCAGGGAGCACCTGCTGGAGGTTGGTGGCGCCAGGACACCTGGCACCAGGTTGGCGTGGTTTGCTCAGGCTGGGGCTATTTCTGTAGGGCCAGGCCTCTGTGCTGGCGGAGCAGAAGCAAACACACCTTTCTGAACTCGGTCACAGGCTGCAAGAAGACACAAAACTAAGAGCTTCAAGTTGGAGAAAATCACACAGGAAAGGACAGCAATGGAGAAAAGGCAGCCAGAAAAGAGCATGCAGGAGGAGAAGGAAGAGAGGGAGGGAGGGAGAGGGGGGAGAGAGGAAGAGTGGAAGAGAGAGAGAGATTGAGAGAGAGAGAGAGAGAGAGAGAGAGAGAGAGAGAGAGAGAGAGAGAGAGAGCGCGCAGCCAGGGAGAAGCCAGGAGAGGGAGAAGGGTGCCAAGCAGGGCCAGTGCAGGTGCTGAGCGTGGCAATCAGGAAGCAGGCCAGAACTGCCTGGAGATCAGCTCATAGCTGCAATAAAAGACTTCAACAGAAACGGTCTGAATCAGGGTGGCGCCTTTTTAAAGGCTTTTTCTGGCTGCTGGGTGGGGACAGCTAATGAGGGGTCCATATGGGGGCTAAACATGTGGGCAAGATTCACCCCATCTGAATACAACAGGCGGTCAGCAGGCAGAGCCTCATAGACAGCAGTGCAGGGAGGGTCTCCAAAAGCCTGCTCATCACGCCCCCCCCCCCAGGCTGCTCAGATGTATGTAGGGGGAGAAGCAGAATCACCTCTATAGGTGGTGTGCTTCTCATAGAACATTCTAGAAAGCTGCCAGGGAAAAGTCTGTTCACATACCCCAAATGACCTTGAGGTATAAGCTTGTGGATCGGGGTAGGACCCTGCTCTCCTGGTGCTATTCTGGATAAAGCAGGAGCAGGGGCCTCTAACATCTGAATGTCTACTATGCATGTCTTACCTTCATCCTTACAACTACAAAGGAAGGGAGTCTGTGCGTGTGTGTGTGTACTGGGCTTGAACTCAGGGCCTGAATATTCTCCCTTAGTTTTGTCACTTAAGGCTGGTGTTCTACCACTTGAGCCACAGCTCCACTTCTGGCTTTTTGCTGGTTAACTGGAGATTAAGAGTCTCACAGATGTGTCTGCCTGGGCTGGCTTTGAGCCACAGTCCTCAGATCTCAGCCTCCTAAGTAGCAGGGATTACAGACATGAGTCACAAGTATCCAGCTTCACTTTCCTTTTACAGATGAGGAAATGGGGGCTCAAAAAAGTACCGAAAGACACAATTAGTCCAGAATCTGAACCCAGGTCTGGTTCTTGAACTCCTTACTACTCTGTAGGCCTCAGCTCACACAGGAACAATATGACAACGGTAATGATTAATGCTAGAGCTACGTGCCAATCATCAGCCTTGATCTCATTGAATCCAGATGTCTAGGTCTGCTGCCACTCTAGTGGCAGACAGGGAAATGAACTTGCTAAGCTCAGTTCACAGGAGTTCCAGGATCTTCCCAGGGCAACACAGAGTGGAGTGATGGGGAGCAGAGCAAGGTTGAGACTCAAGTCCTTCTACCTCTAAGCCCAAGTCTTTCCCACAGCCATAGAACGGGCCTCCTGCCTTTGCTGGGGAAGAACCACTGCCCTTGGTGCTTGCCCACAGTGAGGCTGACACACAGCTGGGAATGTTGTTAGGAGGGCCGGAAGTGCTCCCAGGGCCATGAATTGTATGGCCTCAGTGATCAACAGACATTAAGTACATGCCCAGCATTGAAGAAAAGCACTGAGTCCTGGCTTTCAAAGACTTGCTTCGCAGTATCTTCTGCCAGGTGTAGTGGTGCATGCCTGCCACCCCAGCTACGCAGGAGGCATGAGTAAGACAACCCCAATCCCAGGCTAGGCTGGCAAAAATGCAAGCTCCATGGGGAGAGGCCTTTCGTACTTATAATCCGAGTTACTTGGGAGGCACAGATTAAGAGGATTGTAGTTTCAGGGCAGCCCAAGCTGAAAGTTTTCAATACCCCATGTCAACCAGTAGTTGGGTGCTGTCGTGTGTACCTGTCACTCAAGTTATGGAGGCAGCTGAGATTGGGAGGGTCAAGATTCTGGGCCTGGCCAAGAAAAGTTTGTGAGACTAGATCTGAACAAAAAGAATATGCTCAGGGTAACATGCCTGTCACCCCAGCTACAGCAGAAAGCCAAAATCAAGAGAAATACTGATCCAGCTGTAGGCTCAGGGATAAACAAGCAGCTACCTTAAAACAACCTGTGCAACACACACACACACACACACACACACACACACACACACACACACACACCCTGCAATACCCTACCTGAAAAAAATAAAGCCAAAAGGGCCTGGGAGCAGGGCTACCCAAGAGCTTAAGGCCTGAATTCAAGCATACTGCCAAGAGCAGTATGCTAGGCAGGCATGTGCAGGTGAGTCCCAGAGAAGGGCTCTCCCAGCCTGTGGCACCCAAGGTGACCTGGTGTGACTGTGGCAGAGCCAAGATAGGAACCCAGGATAAGGAACCATGTCTTGGAGTCTTTAGCCAGCTACTCCCAGATCTGATTTAAGCAGCAAGACTGGCTGCCTCCTGTGCCAAGCCAAGCAGACAACCTCTCCTCAGGCTTCTAGGTGTCCACTCCACTGACTTCTCTCTCATTTATATAACATGTCTGTCTCCTCATTAGCAGTTACTGTGAGCAGAGACCAGTCTGTGTCACCCTGCTGTACCTGCAGTGTCTAGCACAACACAATGTGCTTTTTCTCCCTCACTACCTCCATCAGTGAAGCTAAGAGGCTGACCTCCCCACCCTGGATCTGGCAGAGCCCACAGCAGCCCCTCACTCCCTGTCCAGCTCTGCTCTTGGCAATGAACTTTATGGTACACAGCCCAGGGCTGGGTGCCCCCAGGGTCTCTCAGCTGATGTTTGGGGTGAGGCCAGGAAACAGAGCATCCCTGAATCAACAAACTATCTCAACTCTACTTCCTCCAGGGAGCCCTCCAAGGCTTGAGCTATTTGGGTGCAGAGTAGAAGGGACTGAGCAGTCTCCCAGTGTCTCATGCTCCTCAGGGGCCATTCAGAGCTCTTTGCTGCTGTGTGTGAGCCCCTCAGAGGTTTCCCACACAGCCAGATAAGTCTTCACCTGAGAGAACTCACCTTGGCAATCACCTGGGGACTCAGCTCAGTTGGCCCACTTTACAGATGACAAGACTGAAGCTTGGAGGAACCAATCTTAGGTTGCAAAAAACTAATGAGTGTCACAGACTGATGAGCCCTACAGCCAGGAAGTTGTGTGACCTTAAAGCTGGAAGTTTTTGCCCCTGTGACAGGTTCTTTATATCCTGCCCAGCAAGATACTGAGTTGGCAATGCTGCTGCTGCTGAAGAGCAGCTGTGACTGGCAGGCTGGCATGGCTCCAGGCCTGCACGTGGTGTTACATAGCTATGATTCCTATGTAACAGGGGAAGCTAAGGTACAGGGAAGTTAAACTCATTCATACTCTCCTGCTTCAAAAGTAGATCAGGACTCAGGCCCAGACCCCAGTTCAAATTCCTGTTGTATCTCCCTGGTCACTACAACCACAAAGACTTGCCTAACCCTGCAGCTGTTCCGAACACATGGGGGCAGATTTGCCTCACCCCCATGGCAGCATCAGACTTCAGTTTGGGCTCCCCTGGTGGGCTCTTCCCCCTTGTCCAAGGCCAGAGCATGATGGCTCTGGACACCTGAGCAGATGGACAAGTCTCTCCCAGCTCTCCCATGCTAAGGCTGGAGGCTGAATCTGGAGGTTGGCCTCCCTCTGTGACCCAGGCCTCTTTCTCTCTCTGGTTCTTCCTTCTGTCAAACAATGAAACTCGATGTTCATTGTTCCCTTCCCCCCAAAACTGCCACGTAAGTAAAAATGGGTAAGGCAGGCGTTTCTTCCCAGGGGCATTTTGGTTTCAACAGTTGGCCTGGTAACAGAAAGCCCAGAGCGGTGTACCCAGGGGCTTTGTCTCAGGAAGACAAGTAGGGAGAGCAACTCTACAGGCAGCAAGGCCTGCCAGGGTCCTTGCAGCTCTCAGGACGGAAACACATAAGAACCACTGCCACCTGCCAGGCACTGCAGAAGAGCAACAGGCCCAGCTGTTTCCTTCCCAAAGCCCCAGGACACTGGTCTCTCCATTCCATCATGCCAAAGACAAGAATGTGTTGTCTGAACTCCTGTAGCTACCAAGCAGGAAGGCAGGGGTGGAATCCCTCCCTGTCTGTCTGAAGGCCCTGACTCCTCCCCACCCCCACCCCATGCCTCACTGGGAATGGCAAATCAGCAAAGGGATGGATCTGCGTTTAACTCTACGTTGTAACTTTGACAACTTCCTTTTCCCCACAGCCAGTTTCCTTCTAGGTAAATGAAAGTAACAGAGCATAGCCCAGAATGCTGATGGGAGCATAAACTACATTACTATAGGCAAAGCAGCTAGCACTGTGCCTGGTATAGAGTAAGCATGCAAATGTTAGGGAAATAAAGGCACACTAGTGTTTCAGTTCCCTCTGCAGGAGGAAGGGAGTTTGGCCTAGTGGTAGAGTGCTTGCCTAGCATGCAAGAAGACTCTGGTTCAATTCCTTGGTACCACATACATAGAAAAGCCAGAAGTGGTGCTGTGGCTCAAGTGGCAGAGTGTTAGCCTTGAGGAAGCCCAAGGGCCTGAGTTTGAGCCCCAGGATGAAAGAAAGAAAGAGAGAAAGAAATAAAGAGAGAAAGAAAGAGAAAAGAAAAGAAAGAAACAGAGTCTAGTAGGGCATGGTGGCTTATGCCTGTAATCCTACCTACTCAGGAGGCTGAGATCTGAGGATCATGGTTCAAAGCCAGCCCAGGCCCTAAAGTCCATGAGACTCTTATCTCCAATTAACCACCTGAAAACCAGAAGTGGCTCCAGGTGTAGGGTGGTAGCCTTGAGCTGAAGAGCTCAGGGACAATATCCAGTCCCAGAGTTCAAGCCCCACCACCAACAACAACAAAAAAGAAAAAAAGAAAAAGAAAAGGAAACGGAGTCTCTCCAAGCTGGCCAGCTGTTTGCAAGGTATAAAAATCTTGGGGAGACTTAGGCCAGGCCCTTCACCTCTCTAGTTCTCGAGTTCTATAGGTGGGGATGAACCCAGCTCGCTGAATCATCTGACATTCTGTGACATAAGTTGTGGAAGGCATCTAGGATCCGATACCATGCCACAGGCAGTCATAGTTGGTACAGCAGCCACATGGCCAGCATGGCTGGTCACTTGAGAGGCATGGCCCTAGATGATTTTGCTTTATGTTTTTGTTTTTACATATAGAGTCTAGTTTTCAGATAGTTTCACGGTTTTGCTCATGTGGGCCTGGACCACAATTCTCCTTTATGTCTTCTGTGTAGCTGGGATGCCCAGATTTATTGCTTGAGATGAGACCTCACTAACATGTTGCTCAAACCAAACTTGAACCACAATCCTACTCATCTCCATCTTCTGTGTTGCTGAGCATATAGGGAGTATAGCCCTGCTCTTCCTTATTAAAACTGACCAAGCCTTGACAGGTGATGGATGTGAGGAACTAATGAATCCAGCAAAGGCCCAGGAGGTGGGTGCTGGCACGGCCAGTTCCCAAAGTCCACTAGAGGTAGCTTAGGAGAGATGGTGAAGGATTTTATTTTATTTTTCTGAAGTGAGATCTCATTAGGTAGCTAAGGTTGACCTGGAACTCAAAATCCTCCTTCCCAGTCACTGGTAGCAAGGATTTAAAGGCATGCACCACTGCCACTGGTTGATGGGTGTAGATTTTGAAGTGAGTCTTCTCTGGGCTCAACTCCCAATTTGGCTACTTCCTAGTTGTGTGATCTTGGGCCTGGCTAAGCTCTCTGTACCTGTCTCCCAGTTGGTAAATGGGGATGACACTGACTGTCGACCAGGTCATTGCCAGGATCCAATGGCCATAGACAGTTATTGTGTTTAGAATAACCTTCCTTCAGTAAATTCCAGCTAGTGATACAAAGAATTAGAGTGGCTCCTTCCCACATTGGGAGCCAGCTCAAGCTGCGTTCCTTCTGTAGAACGGGAGATTTGTCACACCTGAGACATAGGAGACACTACCTGAATGTTCAAGCATTACTGATTAGCATCCAGACACCCATGCATGATCCCCACAGGCCCAGGTGAGGCCCTGGGGGAGAGATGACCCATCACCATGAATCAGCTGACAGTCCTGGGCAAGGCCCCCAAACTGGGGCTCAGGGTCATAGTGCCTCCTCTAGAGCTGCTCCCCGAGTACCCCAGGGTAAAACAGGAACACACTGCAAGTGCTGATGCTGGTGATCTGTGATCAGTTCCGGGCTATTGGCTTCCCATTAGGGAAGGTGGTTTCCGTGCCCAAGGACAGAGTCCCCAGCAGGCAAGAAAGCACTAATAACAGGCCCGCATCCAGACCAGAGGTAAGGAGGCATGGGTGGGGCAGGAGGGCTAGCCCCACTTCCCTAACTTCCCTCAGGGAGCAGGGGAGTAGTTCTCCCGTGAGGGCATAGATAGTGGGGGCCCAAGCCCGCCCACCCTCTCCCCTGCTTTCTCTAGATTCTCATCAACAGGGACCGTGAAGTCTGTCAACTCTCTGCAACTGAGAATTGAGGCTGACAGCCTCTGACTCCTCCCCGTGGCCCTCTAGTCTCATCTATTGACCAATTGACTCTACTTGGCTGACTCTGGGGCTCCGCCTGGACAGAGTCTCGAAGGGCAGCAAAGCCCTAAGATGCTACAGCTGATGGGTGGAGAAACAACCGGGCTTTACCTCGGGCCATTGGCTGTGTCGTGCACTCCCAACCCCCTCCCAGAAAAGCCTGCTGTGTGTGTGCAGAGGCCCAGGGTCCCCAGCTTTCCGGGAGGGGCGGGGGGTCGTGCGCTGTTGCCAACCTCACCCGCTGTTCCCACGAACCGGGGTTCCCTGGCGCTCGCCAAGCCACCCTGATGCTCAAGTACAAAGCTGCTTCCGTTCACCGAACGCCCCGGGGAGTCCCTCAGGACCTGGAGCTGGACTCCGGGGCTCCATTCCCCCGAGGTTCGCGGACGTCAGGCCCCCAGCCCGGCTCCCCCCGGGGCGCTGGGAGCCCGCGGGGCAGATGGGAGGGCTGGGACCCAGGAGGGGGCCAGGAAGGAGCAGGGGAGCCTCGGGGAGCCTGGAGGCCGGCCACGGAGCTTCCGGGCTCTGGGCGCTCCCTGCCCCATTGTCACTCGTGGAATAGGCTGGGGGCGAGCCAGAGCCGGGAACGAGAACGAAAGCCCCCCCCCAAGAGCCCCCGCGTGCTGCGCTGCTGCGGTGAGGGGGCCTGGGACCCCCCCAAACCCTCGGGAAACCAGGAGCAGGACGATCCTCCGTCCCGGAGCCCCGACTCGTGCTCACTTTGGAATTGTCGAAGGCGACCGTCTGGCTCATGGTGCCCAGCGTGCGTCTCGGCGCGACTCTTTCTGTCGAAGCTCGCAGTCTGCACCGGATCTGCGTCGGGTCCGCGTCCCGGAGGGCCCTGGAGGACCGAGGCCCGCCAAGCCACTATTTACCGGCCCCGGCCCCGCCCACTCCTAGCCAGCCACGCCCTTCGCCCCGCCCAGCCGCAGACCACGCCCCCTACAATCGCCCCGCCCACTCGGCCTCCGCCCCGCCCCTCGCTGGAGCCGGGGCTCCTCCCGCTGGCCGGGGTACGCTCCCGCTTCCACGAATGACGAACGCCCCAGACCTTGAGGGGCTGCTGCGCACCCGAAAACTTGGGCAGAGCCTCCTGTGGGCGGGGCCGGAGCCACGCCAGCTCTGCCCGCCGCCCGCCCCCCGGCTCCTGCAGCCGGGTCGGAGGACGCATCTGCGGCGCCCAGACGCCTATTGTGTGCAGGCCGGAGCTGGAGGCCCGGAGCCGGTGAGATTCTGAAGCCTCCCGAGCTGGGCTCCACCCGCTAGGCCACGCTCGCTGCGGCCGCCCGACGATTAGGGCGATTTCCTGGGGCTCCAGCTGGGAGGTGGGCCTGCTGAAGACCGCCAGGTGAAGAGGTCAGGGCGGCGAGGGGAGAGCATCGTGTGAGAGAGGCTCCGGGGGCTGGAGAGTCAGGGAGGGGCGCGCAGTCACCCTGAGAACCCTTACCGGGTGTGTAAAACGTGCAGTGAGACCACCGCAGACCCTCAAGTGCTCGCCCCGACTGATCTCCGCAGAAGCAATGTTCAGGGAAGGGGGATAAACGGTTACACCGTGGAGCAACGTTTATAACCCATAAAAGCTCAGGGAGGGAAGCAGCCTGCTTGGCTGTGGGTGAATTGTGAGTGGATTCGAATCTGCTCTGTTGACCCAGTTACTGTGTCCTCAGCCCCTGGGGTTACATTCCTGTCCTCTAAAGTCAGTCTTACGCTGCTTAGCCTGTTCCCCCAGAGCCTGGCCACCTGGACCACTTGTTGGTCCATTAGAATTTGGACAACTTCTTTGCTATTCATCTCTGTATAAAGGAGTCTTGATTTCCCACCTCCAGCTCCTGAGAAGCCTAGGTGACAGTGGAAGCCACATTACTGGACTTCCATACCTGAGGGAATATTGTGTTCAGGTCTCTGGAACATTTTCTTTGAGGACCTTTGAGCTGCTAGGAGAGGCCATCCTTCCCTTAAAGAGTCCACATTCAGCCACTGAAATCCTCAGTCCAGCCGAGCCTTTCCTTTCAGTCAACCTCTGCCCCCGCCCCACATCAGACATGTTATACAGGGCATGCTGGACCCTCTAGATGGGCTTTTAGCTGGAAACCTGACTTCAGCCAGTGTGACGAAGAGCAGACTGAGTTTACCCTGTTAAGCTCAGTGCTGGCACCTGACGCCCAAAGCTGTGGTTATTTCCAGCCAATATTTTATGGGTAGACTTCAGGATTGGGCACAGAAATGCTGGCTCCTCCCAACCCCAGTCCTCCAGTTTCTGTGTCTTGGTTTCATATCCTGGCACTATCCTAGACTATGGAAATTCTGCTTTCCAGGTGGATGAGATAACAGGGAGACAGCTAGACTGTGAACCTCAAGGCTGTTATGCATTTCTCGAGGCATAGGCCCCACTCTTGCCTGTGGATGACACCTCCTGGCTTCTGCCTGTGTAGTTGGTGGTGGGCATGGACAGATCATGGACAAGGAGAGGCCAGGATGTCTTATTCCTTTTCCCTTTCTGCTTGGTCACCAGGGCAACTGTCTCTCTATCAAGACCTTGGCTCCTGGCAGGCCTACCTCCTCTTGGAGCTTCCTTCTTCTACAGGTCCCCTACTCCCCTCCCCCCGCCTGGTCCCTTCTGGAAGGCAATGGCTCCTCTCACTTTTTCATTACTAGCCCCATTTTTTTTTTCCATCCCACCACCCATTGTTAGCTTCCCTGATCTCCACTTTCTGGGTTAGAGATTCTGAAGCAGCAGAGCCTGAGACAAAGTTTGGCTTGTTTGGGTAGGATCCCAGGAACCCCAGAACTGGGAGTGCAGAAATAAGGCAAGAAAGGAGAATTTAGTAAGTCTAGTAATCTTGCTAAGCTTATTCTATGCCTACACTGTAGGCGGCAGAAAGGCAGGAAGTAGCTTTAACCATAAAGTGACCACATTTTGGTATGTAATTCCTTTATTAAACTAATCTCCATCACACAGTTTAAGTGTATCACTGAGATCCCACTGGGAACCATGGGGGATACAGGCTGGTCTGAGCTTCTCTATGCCATACACAGTGGTCCGTGTCTCCTGAGAAGTGGAGAGAGAGTTGAAGAGAGATATTTTTCCCTAAATTCTTCCTGTACTCAGCATGACATTTGTTTATGGAGGCACCAGAGATATACGGTAAAGCATGCAGGAATTGATCCTTGCTGTAAAATCTAGGTGAGGATCTGATTCCAGCCAACAGCAAAGAAAACAAAATGGAATATAGAGAACTCAGGGAAGGAATTACTGGTCAGAAGTGTTCTTTGCAGTTCAATCAAGAATTAAGTTGTGACAACAGCCTTGGTAACTTAGCTACCAGGGCAGTTGTTAAAAGTTTGGAAGGGAAGTGTTACATGATGACAAAAAGTGGGCTTTCAAGACAGCCATTAGGGTTACTAGCTACTGCAGAATACCGGAGGTTACAGATACATGGCAGAGGGGGAGGGCAGGACAGAGTTCTTGGTTGGTCCTGGGTTCAAGGCCAAGCCTCTTCATGGAAATCTCAAGGCCATCCTGTGTACTGTCTTTTTTCCAGCCTGTCAGAAAACAAGCTTGGGAGAGTCAGGTTCAAAAGTAGCACTTATCACTTTGGCCTGCCACAATTGGATCACATGGCCACTCTGAGTTGTGGGGGAGCCTGGGAAAGAATGGTGGGATGTATCTTCTCTCTGGAAGTCCTTTTCGCTCATCTCCCCACAGACCTGCTATCATTTTCCTTGCACACAAAGTCCCACGAGAATGAAATCATGTTATTTGCTGGAAAATGGATGGAACTGGAGATCATCATGTTAGTTAAAACAATGAGCAGCACATGTTTTCTCTCAAATGTGGACTCTGGATAGAGGGAACATGAAATTAAGAGAATATTAGGGAAAAGAAGGGAATTGGGTGATGAGAGAGTCATGTAGGGGTGAATATGATCAAAGCATGTTGTATGTATTATGAAAATATCCTAAGGAAACACATTATTTTGTACAAGAGAGAGGGGGGAGAGAGAGGGAGGGAGGGAGAGAGAGTCTTATGCTTTGGGCTAACTTCACTAGCCAGGTAACTAGATGAATGGGGTCATTTACTTACCCATCTCCAGCCTTAGCTCAGCAACTGGTAGAGAGGAGGAGCTTGGTGTGGATTGGGGAATAATGGGGGGATGAGTGAGCAGTTCCAGCCACTGTTGTGGGGGTCCTGAGATAGAAGGGAAGCCATCTGAGCAGGTGTGCAGCTCAGTACAGGGCACAGGTGCCGTGGGTGGATGCATCTGGGCAAGGATTTCCAGATCAGCTCTTCCCATCACATACAATTGCATGAAGTTTGTCACCATGATGGCTAGTGTTTAAGTGAGTACCTGGCACCAGAAGAGGAGATGGGCCTTTGTTATCTTACCAGTCCTCTCTTCTCAGTAGCCTGGTGGGGCAGTGCTTGAATTCACCCCATGGACTGGGCATGAGCCAAAGCTCAATGTGGGCATCTCTGGTAAGAGGTATGGAGGGATTGGGTGTGAAGGTGCCAGACTTGGGGCACATGGTCTCTGTTGATGACCAGGAGAAGGCGGGCGAGATGGGATGGCAGCCATGCCTGAGGAAGAGCCCAGGGTTTTCTTCCCAGGCCCTGTTGCAGTTCTGTGTGGCTGAGGGAGGGTAAGTGGCTTCCTGTGCCCCTCACCCCCATGTGTTCAGCACCCAAGTTCCCCAAGCTGCTCTGCCAGGCACTGAGAATGGATATTCAGCCCCACTGGAGTTGATCACAGTACAATGGCCCAGTGTGAAACCGTGACAGGGCCATTAAGTAATTCCTTTCCCTGGGATCTCTCTGTCCTCCTCTGTGAGACTCTAGCAAAAGGCTGGGAAAGCCAGGAGTCAGTGGCTCATGTTTTTAATCCTAGTTACTCAGGACGCTGACATCTGAGGATCATGGTTTGAAGTCAGTCCAGGCAGGAAAGTCCATGAGACTTTTGTTCCCAATAAACTACTCAGAAAAATCCAGAAGTGGTGCTGTGGCTCAAGTGGTAGAGCACTAGCCTTGAGTACAAAGAGGCTCAGACACAGTGCCAGAGCCTTGAGTTCAAGCCCCAGGACAGTGGCGGGGGGTGCAGGGGAAGCCTGGAAAGTGATGGGGTTGCAAACCCCAATGCTGACAGACAGAGCAGGCCTGGAATGCCACTGAGCACAGACTCGGCTCTGTGGCTTTGTATAAGTCCCCTTGAGCCCTGCTTTCCTCCTGGGAAGCGGAGATTACACGTGTGTGTCCTAATGCTGGGGTCAGGGGCAGCATCATCCCTAGAGCGTGGTAGCCTGTGGACATGCTGGGCCACAGGCTGACCTGAAGACAGAGCCTTGCAGAATGAAGAGCTGAGTGCTACAGGGTCTACAGCAGTGTTTCTCCTCCTCCTCCTCCTCCTCCTCCTCCTCCTCCTCCTCCTCCTTCTTCTTGTCCTGGGGCTTGAACTCAAGGTTTGGGCACTGTTCTTGAGCTTTCTCAAGGCTAGCACCCTACCACTGGAGCCACAGCACCACTTCCAGCTTTTTCTGTGTATGTGGTACCAAGGAATCAAACCAGAGATTCATGCATGCTAGGCAAGCACTCTATCACTAGGCCACTTTCCCAGCCAGCTTGTTCTTATAACTCCATGAGCTCAAGAAAACATCTGTACACTAGATGTTACTCTGGACCTGCAGGCTCCATACATCCAGAGTCCCTTTTTTGGCATTAGAGTTTGACCTTAGGTCTTTGCCCAGTTCCTGCTGATTCCGACCTGGAAAGAGTCTGGAGGAGGCCGGGAGTTTGGCCTAGTGGTAGAGTGCTTGCCTAGCATGCACGAAGACCCGGGTTCAATTCCTCGGTACCACATACATAGAAAAAAGCCAGAAATGGTGCTGAGGCTCAAGTGGTGGAGCTCTAACCTTGAGAAAGCCCAAAGACAGTGCTCAGGTCCTGAGCTCAAGCCCATGACTGGCAAAAAAAAAAAGAGTCTGGAGGAAAGGAGGTTCTCACTTGATTCATATTTATGAGAAAGACTTAGCATCCCTTGTTTTCACACAATAGAAATACCCAGAATGAAGCCAGCACTGGTGGCTCGCACCTGTAATCCTAGCTACTCAGGAAGCAGAGATCTGAGGGTCATGGTTCAAAGCCAACCTGGGCAGGAAAGTTTGTGAAACTTTTATATCCAATTAACCACGAGAAAAGCAGAAGCAGAGCTATGGCTCAAAATGGTAGAGTGATAGCTTTGAGTGAAAAATCACAGGGACAGCACCCTGAGTTCAAGCCTCACAACCAACAGAAAGAAAGAAACAAAGAAAAAGAAAGAAGGAAAGAAAGAATGGAAGGAAGAAAGAAAATCCCAGAATGGCAGTAGTTGGGAAAAGACAGAAGTTTCTCTGACATGCCAAAGTTCAAAGGCTGGCATTTACTTGTGAGTAAATGGCCACATTTACTTGCAGAGAAGACTGGGTCAACAGGGAGATTTTGTTACTAAGGAAGAGGATAGTAGATACAGAAGGCAAATGAGCCATTCCTGCCACATCAAGTAACCTGGAGAATGGGGTGAGGGAGGATAGGTGGACCTGGGTTTCAGAAATCCAGATACCTACTTGTCTTGCTATACCTGTCTTTGAGCCTCTTTGTGATCAAATAGAGCAAACAACCCATATGAGTGTAGTAAGGACAGCAGGAACTGGCCAAAAAGCTGCCTGTGCCAGCCAGTGCTGGGTTTTATGTGAGCCCTACCTTAGATCACTCTTCCCCAACCTCTTGAGAGATGTCATTGTGGGGAGAGGTCCCCTCCTGTCTGAATCAGCTGGGGTAGGAGATCTGTACATCCAATGGAGCCCCGAGTGATAATCAACCAGCCCTCTGGTTTGGGATGTGCTGTGCACAAGCAAGTTGCTGTCTCAATCATGGCTCTCCCAGAGCCACCAGGCCTCAGCCCCTTGGGTTTGATGAGGGTCCCCATCCATCATCCCCTCCCCAGACTCTACAGGTCTGTTTGGTTCCTCTTACTTGCTGTTATCTCCTCACAGGATGCTTTTGTCCCAGGAGATAGATGGCCATTTTTTTTTTTTTACAAGTTCTGTGGAATTCCTCTGGAATTCCAGAACTAGATGAATGTGTGCAGTCTCTGGCCTGCAGCACTCAGGAATATTGCCAAATGACCCCATCCAGGCTACTCCTTTCTCATCCAGCTCTGGGGGCTCTGTGCATCCTCAACACACAGATCTCTCCCTGTCCCTCTCCCTCTCCCTCTCCCTTTCCCCTTTCTTCCAGTCTGAGCCTGAGCCTGATTCTGTCCTCATTCTACTCTCTGCATGCTTCTCAAGAGCAGGGCCTGGTCTTATTCTTCTCTAGATCTCCACAGAACCAGGCAGGCCTCAGGAGGAGTGGACATGTGTCCATGGTCAGCACTAATTTTAGGTGAGTTTTTAAAGACTTCAAATTCGGGGCTGGGAGTTTGGCCTAGTGGTAAGAGTGCTTGCCTAGCATGCATGAAGACCAGGGTTCGATTCCTCAGCACTCCACATACATAGAAAAAGCCAGAAGTGGTGCTGTGGCTCAAGTGGTAGAGTGCTAGCCTTGAGAAAGCCCAAGGACAACGCTCAGGCCCTGAGCTCAAGCCCAGGACTGGCAAAAAAAAAAAAAAAGACTTCAAATTCAAAGCTAGGGGTGAGGAGTCAGGCATTTCTATGTTTGACTGTCCATATTAACCTCCCTCTGCAAAGATGTACACCTACCGACTTTCCAGCGAGGTCCAGGTCCATAGGGAAGTCAGCGAGGGTCTCATGTGTCTGTGAAAAGCTCAGAGGAAGGTATGGAGTTGGGGGCAGAGACAGGGGCCCGCACTTCTGGGTTCTCTCCCTAGATCTTGGCCAAGTGACTACTGCAGACCCGCAAAGGGGTTGCAAAGCCTTGTTGAAAGCACAGTGTGTGTCTCCAGGCCCCAGCCTCCCTCTCAGTGGGGTTTGTAGGGCTCAGCGTCATGATTACCAGCCAGCCTCAGAATGGGGGGGGGGGGTGGTTCCATGGTAGGATGAGAGTTTCCTTGCAAACCCCAGCCGTCCCAGGGAACCCCGCAACAGTGGACCCTCCCCCCACCCCTGAGAATGCTTCTTGCACACCTTCTGAGTGCACATGGCCCTAACTGCTCAGCTGGTTACCATCCACTAAGACCCCAGCTCAGTGAGGGCCTGGAACCAGCCTGGATGCCAGGTCCACACCTCAGCACCAACCATTTCCAGCAGCATGTCTTTGGGCAAGTCACTACACCTCTCTCTTTTGCTTTTCTCATCTGTAAAACAAGTATCATGCCACTTCAAGTTCTACTTCAGAGCATTATTATAAGGATTAAGTGACCTTAAAGTGACTTACCATGGTGTCTGTGGTAAAGCAAGCAGGACAGGATACAGCATCTTAAATGCAGAGGTCTGCAGGGCCTGCCAGGCTGGGTGGATGTGGGTTATGTCATGTCTTCCAGACTCCAAACTTCCACCAACTAGTGTTGCTTTAACCATTTCTATACCACTTCACCCTACTTCTGGTAGACCTGCTGAAACAATAGAGTATCAGTAACTTGGAGAATGCTACTACATCTTACCTAGATGTATACCTGAACAATGATCAATCAATGACTTTGATTTTTTTTTTGCCAGTCCTGGGCCTTGAACTCAGGGCCTGGGCACTGTCCTTGGACTTTCTCAAGGGTAGAGCTCTATCATTTGAGCCACAGCACCATTTCTGGCTTTTTTCTATGTGGTACCAAGGAATTGAACCTAGGTCTTCGTGCATGCTAGGCAAGCACTCTATCACTAGGCCAAACTCCCGGCCCCTGACTTTCTTTCTTTTTTTTAAACTTACTTCTGTCCTTCTTGTTATTGAAGGAACCATATCCTTGTCTTTTTTTCTTTTTTTTTTCTTTTTTTTTGGGGGGGGGGTCAGTCATAGCGTTTGAACTCAGGACTTGGGTGCTGTCCCTGGGCTTTTTTGCTAAAGGCTGGCACTCTACCACATTGAACCATAGTACCATTATTGGTTTTCTGGTATCTAATTGAAGATAAGAGTCTCATTCTAATTCAGGCTGGTTTTGAACTGTGATCCTCAGATCCCAGCCTCCTGAGTAGCTAGGATTACAAGTGAGAAACACCAGCATCTGGCTTAAAAAAATCTATGAGACCCCTCAAATGTTGCTTAGATTACTTATTCTAGTAAACTATCATCTTGTTTTCTCAAATGGCCATCCTTATTCTTGGTTCAAAGGATCAGTCTTTCTCTGCCTCAGTCTCTGTTCCTGTCTCTCTGTCTGTGTCTCTGTCTTTGTGTCAGGAATTCCAGTCGCGGATGTGGTCTGGTTGATCATCTCATGACTGTCACAGTGAGAAAACCTTTTGCTGCCAGGGTGTAAGGTCTGACTCTTGCCACAAGGTGTTTTCCCATTAGTCCTTTAGCTCCTAGAGTCCCAGGTGACATAAAAGATAATGGCTGAGAGCAAAGGCAATGCATACAACCCAGAGGTATGGCTACTGGGCTTGGGGCTTGCTTTTAGTTCCCCTTTGGCTATCTTCCGACCAAGTGAAGAGTCTGTGCTTCTAGAAAGATCCATCTTTAGGCTACAGTTGTGGTGCATGATCCCTGTTTTGGGCCTGTGGCAAGGCAGCGAACCATGGGTAGAGTGTACAATAGAGCAAAGCTGATCACGTCACTCAGGAAGTACATCAAGAGGAAGGGTCTTGGGGTTCCCAAAGCTCCTTCAAGGGTACTTCCAATGGTCTGAAGACATCTCAGTAGGCCCCACCTACTAAATACTGTGCCACCTCCCCGTGGTTCCCCCCTGGGGAGCAAGCCTTTATCATCACACAAACCTATAGGGGACACAAGATCTGAAATATGCAGAAATATATAAATCTGAGGGTGAGTTTCTACTGAGATGCAGGCCTCCCCAAAACTATTAGTAGGGGTCAGACTTGATTTATACTGAAAGTCACTAGATACTCTCTTCAATGGCCAAAAAGGAACTTTTTTTTTTTGCCAATCCCGGGCTTGAGCTCAGGGCCTGAGCACTGTCTTGGACTTTCTCAAGGCTAGAGCTCTACCACTTGAGCCACAGCACCACTTCTGGCTTTTTTCTATGTATGTGGCATTGAGGAATTGAACCTGGGTCTTTGTGCATGCTAGGCAAGCACTCTACCACTAGGCCAGATTCCCAGCCCAGGAAAGTAAATTTTTGTCCTAAGGATTTAAAAAGTAAAAAGATAATGATTTGTATAACAGCTCCTTAGAAACTGTAATCATGGCTCAAGTGGAAGAGCACCTTCTTAGCATACGCGAGGCCTTTCAGTTCAATCACCGTACTATCAGGAGAGAAAAGAAAGGGAGAAAGAAGAAGGAAGGAAGGGAAGGAGGGAGAGAGGGGAAGAAGAAGAAGAAGAAGAAGAAGAAGAAGAAGAAGAAGAAGAAGAAGAAGGAGAAGGAGAAGGAGAAGGAGAAGGAGAAGGAGAAGGAGAAGGAGAAGGAGAAGGAGGAGGAGGAGGAAGAGGAGGAGGAAGAGGAAGAAGAGGAGAAGGAGGAGGAGGAAGAGGAGGAGGAAGAGGAGGAGGAAGAGGAGGAGGAGGAGGAAGAGGAGAAAACAGTAGAAAGAAGGAAGGAGAAGGAAGAAGGAAAGGAAAAAGTGGGGGGGAGAAGGCAACAACAGCTTCTTTGACTAAAAGCCCTGGACTCTTCATTTGGTCCTGAAAATGGGGACTGAGTAACTAAAGGCCAGAGGCAGTGTCTGTGCCTTGACTTTGCATCTGCCTCCTTGCATTGAGCCCTTCTCCCCTTGGATTCCATAAACAACAGAGCTGGTACATAAACACCTTGTGACAAATCAGATCCATCCTCTAGGCCATAATGACTTCACCTAACAAGACCCTTCCTGAGCATCCTGAGATAAAGATCAAGACACAGTGTGACCCAGACTTGTTACTAATATGCTTCCCAAAACACACGCTGGAACACTAAAGATGGAGTCACTGAACACCTTTTATTCATCCTTCCCAATGTGGCTGTGGTGATTAGATCTCCTCCCTCTGCCGTTTACCCCTGTTCAGCTCTTAATCTAGTAACTGAGTCTCCTCTATTGAAGTTCCAGAGCTGGAACTTTTGCCCTAAAACTCTAGTAACAATTCAGGCAAGTTAGAGGTTTGTGGAAGAAGAATCTTATGAAAGAAAATTGTGTGTGTGTGTGTGTGTGTGTGTGTGTGTGTGTGTGTGTGTGTGAGAGAGAGAGAGAGAGAGAGAGAGAGAGAGAGAGAGAGAGAGAGAGAGAGAGAGAGAGAGAGAGAGAGAATCTGAACAAATTTTAAACCAGGCCAGTGTTTCACGCCTATGATTCTAGCTACTCAGTAGTCTGAGATTGAGAGAATGACAGTGCAAGCCAGCCTTTGGCAGAAGAGAGGGGCTGAGAGTTTGACCTAGTGGTAAAGTGCTTGCCTAGCATGTACAAAGACCTGGGCTCAATTCCTCAATGCCACATATATAGAAAAAAACCAGAAGTGGTGCTGTGGTTCAGGACTTGAGTTTAAGCCCCAGAACCAGCAAAAAAAAAAAGTCTGAGAGAGATCACCTCTAAAATAATCAGCAAAAAGCAAAGCTACAGGCATGGCTCAACTAGTAGAATACCGGCTGAGCAAGTAAGTCAAACTAGTGAGAGGTCCTGAGTTCCAGCTCTGGTAACAGCAAAAATGGAAATTAAGCTTTTATAAAAAGCTAAATTATACTAATGCAAAACTAAAATTTACTCTGTGTGTTACAACAAAATTTTCTTAAAATATTGATTTGTGCTTATAAGAAATAATAAAAACTTTTTTTTCTTTTAGGCAACTGGCCTGAGAAACAGAGTATATTTAGCGCTCTATCATTTGAGCCATACCTTCAAGTCTAAAATGAACTCTTTTTGATTTAGAACAAACTTTGTAATTTCCAGAGTGTTCTTAAGAAATAGGGACAGATAGCTAGGCCTTACAAGACACATGTCAGGCTTCTATTTGTATGAATTACTGGTATGTATTCCAAAATTGTCTGAAATTCCTAAACATATGATGTTTATAATTCCCATGAGAAAAATACCATATGCCATAGAAATATCAAATATATTTGCAGATTATACATGGTGATCAGATCTTTAATCATGGACTACTTTAGGCCTTGTCCATAAATTGCTTTACTATGATTCCCTTTTCCAATCATTTTGTAAACAACTGTGATCCTAAGGTCTTCATGGAGGTTTGTGGAAAGACCTATGACAAAGCTACGTCTCTGGTAACTTGGAGATCATGGCATTGGCTAATCAATGGGTTTGTGACACTGCTAGACAGTCCGTCTCAGGTAGAGCACAATGAATTAGTGGAGACTGAATGAACTGATAGTCTGTGACCCATCAACTCAAATCCCCGAAGATGAAATTTGGCTGGAATTTCAACTCAGAGGATAAAACGACTTAAGCTTTTCCTCCATCCTTTAAATTCCCTGGGAGGGGCAACTATTCATCTTGGACTTGACTTTATCCATCCAAACAAGTGCCTCCCTCTCCTCCCTAAATCCCCTGCCAGACTCCCTCAAATACGACGCTTTCATCCGCTGACCTCAGCAATGCTAAGATAGACTTTCAGATGGTTCTTTTCAAATTGTGCTGGTTTGCAGGGCCTGGATTCAATGGCTCTTCTCTTGCACATCTCTGATATTGCAGAAAGTCCACTGAAACCACAGCATGGCAGAATGATGACTGGACAAGATCCAAGAACTGGCTGTTCCTTCCTAGCGGTGAGGGTTTACAAGGAACATGTTTCATTGATAATTAACCGTCAGTGCTTTCCATGGAAAGATATTGATCACAGAGAAAAATGAAGACATAATAAAGAAGGGGGGGTCTGTAAGTTTCTATCAGGCCTGGCAAGGCATAGGTTGCGGGGCGGGGGGCGGCAATAGCGAGTTTCCCCTTACCATTTCCTTTATTTGAACGTTTAACCATTTCAGCTGAGGTCCTTGTAGACTTCAGGCTTCATTCCTGCTGATAACTGTGTCTTACCTGAGATGTGTATCACATGTGAGCAGCCAGCACTTACTTGCTTGTCACCAAAGCAATTATGACAGGTGACTTTTTGTGACCCCTGGTCTCTAATGCCAGGCCTGGGGCTGCTCTTGTCAGAGTGCTTATTCTGGATGTGAGAATCCATCTTTTCCCAGGTAAGGCAACTTAACCTTTGCTTCAAAGAAACTCCTTCTTTGACCTGCTTGTGGGAGCTTCTGTTTGAGGTCAGCAACTGGAACCCTGATGTCTGGGGGCACCAGTGCATGTGAGGCTTTGCAGTATTTTGGGGGCTTAGAAGAACACATGGCCTGGGTCATAGAACACATCAGCGGAGACTGGATTCATTTTCCATAATGATTACACGAATATTCCCAAGCCAATACATTATGATTTCTGCAAACAGTAAAACTAATGCTTTCATAGTTGCATACTTTCTTGAGTTAGAGTTTTGCTACCAGATGGATTTCAGTGCTGAATCTAAACATCTTTGTCCACCTTTTGTGCTATTCCCATGGTTAATTAATGCACATCTGGTGTGACTCATTGCTCCTCAAGGACAGCTCAGGGGAGGCATCGATAGCTCTCAGGGCTTCCTAGTGTGGCCTTTCTGAATGCTCTGTGAAGGCTGAGGGGTAGTCTCTCTTCTGATGGCCCGCTGCTCCTCTTGGTGCAATAGCAGTGGCTGGCAGTGGCTGGCAGGGAGGGGTTAGATGGTAAAGTGAAGTCTGAGGGCCTTTTCCAGCCCGAGCTGGAACCATCTGGTCCCCCCTGTGGGAGGGGCGGAGGTTTTGAGGCTGTGTGGACCAGTTGTGTTTGTGGCCAAGTTGCTCTAAGTTCTAGGCAGTTGTCTGGTCTGGATTTTAGGGAGCTAGCAGAGCCCAGGGTCTCTCTGTGGCCCCTCAACATCTCCTGCCCCCCATGGCCATCACTGCAGCACAAAAGTCTCAGAGAAGAGTCCAGGAAGCTTCTTGGGCTGGGATGGGTTTTGGTCTTGAGTGTGTCAGGAAATGTGGTTTCAATAGGCATGCATGGGTTGTCCTGGCTCTGAGAAGGGAGGAATCTGCCCACCACTCCACACCCCAACACAGCTCCTGGGAGTGGCTCACCCTCCTCAAGTGCCCTCCAACTCTGCCAACACTGGAACGGCCCAGCCACCTCAACCCAGGACTCATTTTGCAAAGTCATTTATTTTGAGATCAGATTGGGAGGAAAGCATGGCTCCTGTTTCTTTCAATCAAGAATATGGGTTCTTTCGCAAGAATCAGAGAGAGGCTGGAAGGATGGCTCAAAGTGTTAGAGCGCCAGCCTATGAGCTTGAGGCCTTCAGTTCAAAACCCTAGTATTGCTAAACAACCACAAACCCCACCCCACCCCAAAAGAAAGGCCACACAAAGAAGATGAAGAAAGACAAAAAGTGAGCAAGATAGAGGAGGGTAGGGCCTTTCCTAGATTTATATTTGGTCCCCATCACGACCCAGAATCCAAAATGGGCTGGTAGGGGTTCTCCATTCAGCTTCTGGGCCCTGGGAGCCGTCCTCTGCAGCTCCGGCATCTGCCCAGCAACAGAGAAGACTGGAAGACTTCAAGGCAGATTCTAGGGTCCAGTCAATGTGACTGCTGCCTACAGTGTTCCCATGGGCCAGGTACCTACAAGGCAGGGTGGGACTATCTGGGCCAGGAAGGAAAAGATACAGGCTTGGTGAAAGTTTACCAGTGTCTGTCATTGCTGAGATGTTATGTGACCTTTTCATTCATTCATTCAGTTATTTATTCAGGGAATGGAACCCAGCAATCTTTTTTTTCCATATATTTTTATTGTAATTAATGTTGTGCCCAGAGGAGGGGTCCCCCAAAGAAGACCACCGAGATCGAGGTGTCCGAAATGCAACAGCAAGGTTTTATTGCAGGATACGAGCCAGGCAAGGAACTCTTCTGCAGGTACTCGGTAGCGAGGCTGGGAGGAGTTGAGAGTCAGGTTTTACACAGTGTATTTAAAGGCAGAAATCACAAACAGTTGCTAGGCAAGTTGGGGGGGGGGCATTCTACAATTATGAAAATCACAAACAACTGTTAATTAGGGTCCAGAAGTTCCTTTCAGATAAGGTGACTTATTAACTGTTCTTTCCTGTTTATGTATCCTCTGGGTTCGAAACTCTTATCTTTGAGTCAAGCTGAGTTTCTATTCTGCCTAGTGGAAGGGGAATAATTTGAGTCTGGGGGTATTTTTCATCCCTACACTTCCCCCTCAGCTGGTCCCCAGGGGGAGGATTCAATCCTGAATCCTATTCCAGCAATTCTATGAAATCATTTTCCTTGTTTATTTCACCTACAGGGGAGTAATTCCTCTGGACCATTAACTGAATGGTTCCTAGCCTTTCTTTCATAAATTGCACAAGCCTATTAAGATTACAGGGTCCAAAAGTTAGTAAAATTAACAATATCACTAAGGGTCCTGATAAGCTACACATGAGAGTGGTGAACCAGGGAGATTTACTACACCAGGCTTCAAACCAGCTTTGTTGGGCCTCCAGTTCCTTTTTTCATTTCTGCAAACCTTCCCTAACCTTGGCCATTGTTTGTTTAACTACCCCTGAATGGTCTACATAAAAACAGCATTCCTCACCAAGGGGTTGTGAGGCCTTTCTGCTGTAGAAATAATAACTCTAGTCCTCTCCTGTTTTGCATAACTACTTCAGCCAGAGAACTAAGGGATTCTTGGAGGTGGGAAATAGAGGACTCAATTTAACTGGGGGGGGGGGTCCCACCATATATGTCCAGTCGACCCACACCCCCAGCTAGCGCAGTATGCATGTCCTGCTCCTCCACACTTTTGAATCTGACTTGGGGATCGGGAGTGGCCTGGACACACATAGAACCGGTGAGCTCCGGTCCTATCCCAGGGATTCCAAAGTTCTCCTGCCAGGTCTGGTTCCAAGGGAGATGTGGATTGCCATTAACTAGACAAAAGAAAAGAGTTTAAAGAGTTGGAGAGGTGTCTGCTGGCCTTCCAGCTATCTCCATGATAATCAGGGCAAAGGGATCTGTTGGTCTGGCTTGCGAGTAATGGACCCAGGCGGTGAGGTGACTCCATCTACTTTGAGAGCGGTGGGACTCATCAGCAACACCATGCAGGGCCCTTTCCACCATGGTTCCAGAGTCTTAGGATTGTGTCTCCAGATGAGCACCCAGTTGCCTGGTCTGAACAAATGGGGAGTAGGGACAGAGGCAGAATCATCTTGGCAACTCGATCGGCCAAATTATTTCCTCTGGTCACTGCGTTAATCCCTTTTTGATGACCAGGACAGTGCATGATGGCAATTTTTGAGGGTCCCCATAAGGCCTATAAGGACTGGATTGGATCATGGTTAACAGTGCCAGCTAAGATAACACATGACTGGGTGGGGGCCAACAATTGTTATCAGACTCGGGTAGACAGTATTCTTTTGTTTGGAGGAGCATACAATGTGCCCTCCTAGTTCTGCACCCAAGAAAAACCCTCACAATTAGGAAATATACATCCAAGCATAGCAACCCCCCACATCCAGAGTCACCATAATGGCTGCAAAAACCTAGAGGACTTTGAACTTATCACAGAATGTCCCACCACCAAGGCTTTAGTTCCAGTCCTCTCAGGAAGCAGCTTTGGAGTGGTGGAATCAGGCAGGACAGGATGTGTGGCATCAACCTTGTCTCTCAGCAGCTCCAATAGAATGTCACACCTCCTGCTGGGTCACCTGCAAATTTCTACACAGACTGGTTAGAGAAGCTTGCTCTAAGGCCTGACTTTGGTGAAGTCTCCCAATGATTTCCTGGTTGCTTTTCCTGAGCATATTCATTTTTGCAGGCTGGCACCCCATTGGTTTTTAGGACAATATCGGGTTGAGATTCCAAAGTAATACCAGGGTGACAATTTTTAGTAACCAGATTTCTTTTAAACGAGGCTAGGATTCTCTAGACAAGTATAGACGACTTGAACCTGTAGCCATTCCCCCCAAGTGCAGTCTCCACTCTTGCACATCTGTTACTACTCTTTTCCATACCTCTAATTTATCTTGTCTCATTTTCCAAAAATGACTCTGGTCCCTTCATCTTAAGGGGGTTGGTGGGCGAAGATCCGTCTTCTATAACTTATTCAGGCTGACTCAGGGGCGTTGTCTCTATGCTTAGCCGGGGACCCTAAAAGCTTAGCCTATTTTACCAAGGGGTTGCCAGGATTACATTTTAGAAGCAATATTTTACTCTAAACTGGAGTTCATATAAAACATTTAACAACTGCACAAACTTTTTCTTTAGCTACAATAATGTAGTTTACTTAGCACCCATTAGCAAAGACATTTTCTTGATTGTCTGGGGAACTTAATCTCTGTGACCCTAACAATGCTTCAGTTATCAGTGTAGACCTAAACAGATCAATAGGGACACAGCCTCAGGTTCACAAACTTTCCTGAATTTTGTGGCTGGTGTTCAACCCAAATCTTGCTCAGCTAGAGTTTTGAGCAAATGCAGGGGGGTCGGGATTGTAAATTACCCACTATTACAGATGCCTGACAAGTTCCTGCCCAGTTATGGAGTAAATAGACATGGGCAGTAGTAAGGCATGCTTACAAACTATTCTATGACCTCCTGGCTCTGATTAATTTCGAATGGCCAAGCACAAGTGACTCTAGGATCTGACACCATCTCTGCCATCCAAGCAGTGGCTTACTGCATCTGGATGCTTCATTGTCCTAGTAGTGTCTCTCCACACAGGAATAAATGTCCCATTGGCATTTCACTTGCTTGGTTGCTGGACTTGAACTCAGGTTCTGGGCACTGTCCCTCAGCTCTCCACCTCAAGGCTAGCACTCTGCCACTTTGAGCTCCAAAGCAACTCTGCCCCACCAGCATTCTGCTGGCAGATGCGACACCACAGTCTCACAGGGACTTTGCTTTGCCTGGGCTAGCTCAGAACTACAGCTTTCAGATCAATGAGTCCTACAAAAGGGCACTTGACTCCAATTAGAAGCAACAAGGTGGTCAACATAGAAATAGTCTCTAAGCATGATCTTACCTGGAATTTGGTAAGGGCCAAAATTACATCTGAATGAGGATTTTCTGTCCCTCTCCATGGGTCCGTTGGAAATTGCTATAAGGAAACTTACAAGAGCAAGCTGAAATAGCAATTAACCAATCATTTTGATAGTCCTAATTTTCCTTTTTTTCTCTTTCTTGAAACAAACATTTGGGACAACTTCAATTCCAAATTTTGTCCAGAAACCCATTTCTAATTTTCTTTAAAACTTTTACTGATACTGTTACTGATATTTGCTTAAACACTTAACACTTTAGTCTTTATTTGCAGTTGAAGAACCCTTATGGGCTCAAGACTCTCCCATTGCCTCTAGGCCTCCTTTAGAAGAGGCTTTTTTTTTTCTTTCTTTCTGCAGTTTAGATTACTGCCTAGAACTCCAACAACAGTTTTAACTCAAGTAAGTTTTTCCTTAATGCAAGAGCTACAAACATCATCAGTGCACCAAAAGTCCAGACTTAGTTTCCTTCTTTTTCTAAAATACATCCAATTGCAAAGTAGCATGAAACCAAATCATAAGGAGATAAACCTTTAAACATTCCTTTTAAAAACTCTTTTCCCCAATTTAATACGTTTTAGGGGGCAGTTTAAGAAACACTAATCACATCACCTCTGACATTGATTAACAAATTCTGATTTAAATCTCTAATACTTGTCTCCAAACTTTAATTTAAAAATATAAATTCCAAATTCCCTAATACCTCTGGGCTAAACAGGATACAATGTTTACAATGTAAACAGCTCTATGCATTACAATACCAGATTTTTAAAAAGCAGATTTCAGGATCTTTAGAAAAATACTTTTTACCAGTTTCTCTTTAAGACAATGCAATAATCCTTTGAGACATTGGAAACATTCAAACCTAATACTTTTCTTGAAGTTTAGACTCAGATTTAGCCAACTGCCTTTGTGTTTTAAGTATAAATTCATCCATTGTTCTATACAGCATGCTGACAATTTAACCTCGAATGTGTTCATTCACATCCATTCACGCACACATTCATACTCAAAGATTTTAAAACGCGCAAAATTAATATCGGCCATTCATTTTCCAGAAGTTTTAGTATCATGAGAGTTTTGCCAATCTTACTCTTGCAAGTTAGAATCAGGTTCAAAACAAAAAGAATTTTTTTTTTTTACAAGGCAACTTAGCTGGAATTTTATTTTTCCAGGGCTTGTTACAACTGCAGGCACGCGGGAGCGGCCATACCAGGCCTGAGGCCCATAAACGTTCAAGTAAATAACAAAGACATACACACACAAAAATCACAAGGACTGGTACCAATTTTGAAAACAAAACCAGACAAGATAAAATTCACCTAACAAGACAGAAGCAGAGACCTTTAAGTATCCCCAAATTTTGATGGCATGCCTGGCAGCAGTCAGAGTGAGGAAGATACCTGGGGCCCTGAAAACTCTCTGGGCGCCTCTCCTGTGGAGACTTCCATTCTCTGGCAGCCAGCTGGCCAAGGCCATCCTACCTGCAAAACTGCTATCAGGGGGGCAAGAGCTTTTCATTTCTGACAAGACTCAGTAACATCTCAGTCCTGGAGAGGGAGAAAAGCAGAGAGTGACCCACTTTTTCCTTTTAATTATATACTGTTGTTGCTGACATCCTGCCAATGTGCAAGGGTCAGATATAGGGGCGAAGAGGTGTTATTCCCCATCTTAAGGGAGTAGAAAAGGAGTAGACTAGAGACAAACACACAACAGGTAACAACCAACAAATCCAAAGAGACAAAGTTCACAGAAATTTCCCGGGACCAAATGGCACCCCCTTACTCTCACTCAGGAGCTGCCCAGACACACTCCACTCAGTGTGTCAAACCAGACGGACACCTTTTCAGTGCCCCCAGACAGCTTGGGGTCCAAAGACCCTTTGCCCAAATGGACACCCTTCCAGTGCCCCCAAATGGCTTGGGGTCCAAAGACCCTTTGCCCAGAGTGGGGATCGGGACGTCTCCCTTCCCTCCAGGATCACTGTCCAGGCACGTCTATCCCAGTGACAGCCTGCAGATACAGATTGGACCGATCGACTGCTACAAAGTGGAAGTGAAAACAGCAACAACGCAGACACAGACAAACAGCGAGTGCTCTTACTGGTTACTAAGCAACAAACCTTTCCGGCCTCAGAGGGTCCCAGTGGGGTTCCTGGGGGATCCCGGATGAGCCCCCAGATGTTGTGCCCAGAGGAGGGGATCCCCCAAAGAAGACCACCGAGATCGAGGCATCCGAAATGCAACAGCAAGGTTGCACTTGGCGGTGAGGCTGGGAGGAGTTGACAGTCAGGTTTTACACAGTGTATTTAAAGGCAGAAATCACAAACAGTTGCTAGGCAAGTTGGGGGGGGGCATTCTACAATTACGAAAACCACAAACAACTTTTAATTAGGGTCCAGAAGTTCCTTTCAGATAAGGTGACTTATTAACTATTCTTTCCTGTTTATGTATACTCTTGGTTCGAAACTCTTATCTTTGAGTCAAGCTGAGTTTCTATTCTGCCTAGTGGAAGGGGAATAATTTTGAGTCTGGGGGTAATTATTTTTCATCCCTACAATTAATAGAAGGGTTACATTATATTCACCAGGCAGAAGGTGCATTACTTCACAAACATTGATACCCTTTCTCATGTCTTGGTCCCCATTTCCTCCCACCATCTCTGCCCCTCATCTTGTTTTCTCCCCTTCCCTATCCTATTTCAAATAACCAAATACACACATATATATAATATGTCAGATAACAAGGTGAAATACTGTAACAATATGAGATAACCAAGGGACAGCAAAAGAGATGAGAGACAACATAGTATATTAAGGACAACAATCACTCATTATATGGCTTTTGTTCTATATCCTGGAGGTCCTTCTAGCAAGCCTTTTGTAGGCTAGGCAAGTGGTCTTTCCCTGGGTCCTGCCCTCCAACTTCTAATTTCATGTTTTATGAATAAATTCAGAATTTAAAAAGATACCTTGTGGATTAAACAAGACGAGTGTGTGAATTACTTGCACCACAGGCTTGCAGTCTGTGATGTGTAGGTGAGAGAATTGTGCTCACAGCGCTATAGTTTCAGAGACAGGTTAAAGGCAGGCAAGGTGCTGGCTGCAGTTATTCATGTGCTTACATCATCTAATGAACACCTGCCGACTGCCCTCCTGCTCCAGGCCAGGCCCCAGAGGCTGCCATGGGCAGCGAGGACATCCAAAATCAGCAGGAAGAAAGATCTTGTCCTTTCCCTTGAAGAGCTCATTTATTTTTATTCCTGTCTGGACAGTAATGTTCGATTTATTTTTATTTTTAGGCCAATCCTGGGGTTTGAACTCAGGGCCTGGGCACTGTCCCTGAGCTTCTTTGTGCACAAGGCTAGCATTCGACCATGTGAGCCACAGTGCCAGTTCTGGCTTTTTCTGAGTAATTTATTGGAGGTAAGAGTCTCACAGATCTCAGTCTCCTGAGTAGCTAGGATTAGCAGGTGTGAGTCAATACCTCCTGGCTCATCAGTGTTAGATTTTAAGACTGAAGTTTAAGAGCTGAGGTGTGGCTCGTGGTAGAGCGGGAGTTGGAGAGCCCATATGGAAAGCTGGAAACAGGGTTCCATCCTCAGCAATAGAGGAAGAGGAGGAGGAAGAAAAGGAGGAGGAGGAAGAAGAGGAGGAGGTGGCCAAGGCCTACTTCCTCATGAGATTTCTACTTTAAGGCCCAGAGGACCTCCACCCAGGAGAGGACAGGAAGCAAGGCTCTGAAGGGTTCTGGCAAAAATTGAAAATTCTCGTTTTGAGCCTAGAAAGCTAGGATTCATTCATTCATTCATTCACTCATTCTGGGTTGCTTCCCAGCTCAGGCAGTTACTGTCTAGATGAACCTGGCAGGTCACTTCAGCCTCGGTGCCTGAGATCCTACTATATGACAGGCATGGTTCAGTGCCTACTAAGTGCAGTGTGATCCAGGTAGAGTGCCCTCTTAGCTCTACCAGGCAGATAAGGACATGAAGTATGGGCGGCTGCCTGTTCTGAAGGCTTCCTGCAAGAAATGTTGCTGGAGTAGTGTTGGACTAGCTTAGTGGCACTGGGCCAAATCTGTGGTCAGGGTGGGGAGGATGGATTGCATTCTGGGAGAGGCAGACTTACCAGAGTCACAAAGCTTGAGCCTTAAAGCCATGCCCCTGCCAAGTGCCTTCCCAGGACCTGGGTGGGACCCGGTGCATTCAGAACCCTGCAGTAGAATTTGCCTAAGTCAGGTCTTGTGACAGTAATGGACTGAGAATGCTGCCTGTCCACTGTGCCTTCCCTGCCTGTCACACTCTGTCTCTCTCTGGGTATGGATGGAGTGGTGGGGGGGGGCATTTTGGGGGATCTACTAAGGGGAAGTTGTCATGGAATAGTGCCATTGACGAAAGGCATGAAATTAAAAACCATAGTTACCACAAAGAGCGCAGTGACAACACTGGCTAATAAGTGGCATTGGTTCAGAGAATTCTTACTATTAATAATCAAGGAAACAGGCAAAGCCTTTTAGCTTATATTTGTTTTAATGTCTTTAATTCTGCAGTGCTGGGGATAGAATCCAGGGCTTTGTATATCCTAAATCTGGCCTGACAATCATTGTCTCACATTTCTGTCATTTATTTTTTGTTTTTGTTGTTTTGTTTTGCTTTGGGTTGTTAATAAATGAGCCTTATAAGCTACTCAGAAAAAGCCAAAAGTGGCATTGTGGCTCAAGTTGTAGAGTTGTATCCTTGAGCACAAAAAGGGTCAGGACAGTGCTCAGGCCCTGCGTTCAAGCCCCAGGATTGGCAATTAAATTAAATTAAATTAAAAATTTAAAAACCCAGTCAACTGTGCTAGAAAACGTATAAGATTAACTTCATGTATTTTTCTCCAGAAAATGACATTCCAAATTGAGATCCTATGACGTACTTATTCTAAAAGTATACTCCTGAAATACAAGAATGGAAACTAGTATAGCGATACATTACATCAATGTAAATTTTAATTGATATAATTGTATGACATAAAGTGAATATCATGTAAACCTTAGTTAACTATCATTACAGAACTTAACATGTCTAATGACATGACATTAGCACATGATAAACCCTTGCTGGCTGTATTGCCAAACAGGAGAGGAATCTTTGGCAGAATCCAGAGAGTCCCAGGCCAAAAAAAGGATCTAACCCATAATATTTCCTTCAATTTCTCACTTGGGTCCTTCCTTGGCTCTAGTTACCTCCTGAGGATGAGGTGCTCTCTCAGGCCCCAAGCCTTGTAATATCATGGCTGAAAACTGACCGTGGGAAGTTCTTCGGTTAAGTGGACTACCATGTGTCTGTAATTTTCCCATGCTCTGGATCGTCTGCAGATTAGGGCTCCAAGGATAGGGGCTATTTCTCTACATCTCATGATAATTCTGCTGACATTTGGGAAGCAGGGCTCAATGGCTGGGTTTTTGCCCAGGACAAGAGAGTCCTTGGATGCCTCCACTTCCAAAAGCAGAACTCTCCTCATCCATAGCTGAAGGAGGCCCCCTTCACTAACACCTACAGGAGGGAGGAAGGATGCTGGTGATGTAATAAATGACACCATGCTTTGAGTGCTGACTGCAGCTGGGCTCTGCTGGGTGCCACGGGCTTGGTCTTGATAGCCATCCCAGGAGATGGGCAAAATGAGGAAGCCCAGATAATGGATGAGGAGTCTGAGGTCACAGGAGATGAAATCTCCCTAGATCACAGAGCATACAGTGGTATAATTGGCCATTTTGACTTCAGAGCCCATGCGCTCAATTGCTACATCCCATGACTAGAATTAGGGGACTCCATTTGTGTGGCTAAACAAAATATCAAGTTCACTTATAATCCACAGAGATCAGTTCACCAGGAAGGCTCAGCAATTATGATTGTATATAAAGCAAGACTTAATAGAAAGAAATGCAACCCACAGTTGTAGTTGGTTTTTCAGTATCTGTTTAGGTTTTTTATTTGTATTAAGATACGCATAACATAAAGTTTATCTTCTCAACCATTGTGAAGTGTGTAGGTTGGCAGTGTTGAATTTATTCACATTGGAATGACACATCTCCCAAAGTTGTCATTTAGCAAAGCTGAGCCTGCACCCGTGGATACCTCATTTCCCTTCCCCAAGCCTCTAGCAATACTGCCCTCTTTATAGCTTGGTCAGGTCTGGGTTCCTCAGGTGAGTGGGTCATACAACACCTGCTCTCTGTGACAGGCCTGTCTGCATTATCATTGTGTCCTCAACGTTCCTCCACACTGTGGCTTCTGTCAGAATGCCTTTCCTTTAAAAACAATTTTTTTTGCTGTTTGTCATGGGGCTTGAACTCTGGGCCTGGGCACTGTCCCTGAGCATTTCAGCTCAAGGCTACCACCCTACCCGTAAGCCACGGCTCCACTTCCCGTTTTCTAGTGGTTAATTGGAGATAAGAGTCCCATTCTTTAGCATCTGGGCTGGCTTTGAACTGAGATCCTCAGATCTCAGCCTCCTGAGTAGCTAGGGTTACAGGTGTGAGCTACCGCGCCCGGCTCCAGTCTTCATTTTTTTGTAGGGTAGGAAGGCAGTGGTGGGTTGTCAACTCAGAGTACTCCACTACTTGAACTGAACCATGCTGTTAGCCTTTTTGCTTAAATGTTTTGTTTGTTTTGCTTTTGGTTGGTTGTAAGATTTGAACTCTCGGCTGGGCAGTGTCCCTGAGATCTTCACCTCAAGGATACCACCCTACCCCTTGAGCCATAGCACCACTTGTGGTTTTCTGGTGGTTAATTGGAGGTAAGAGTCTCATGGACTTTAGTGCCTGGGCTGGCTTTGAACCGTGATTCTCAGATCTCAGCCTCTTGAGAAGGTAGGATTACAGGCATGAGCTACTATGCCTGGCCTTTTTAAAATTTTTGCGGGTCCTGGGGTATGAACTCTGAGCCTGGGCACTGCCCCTGAGTTCAGATTTTCCTGCCAGGTATGGCTTTGAACCAGAGTCCTCAAATCTCAGCCTCTAAGCTAGCTAGGATTATAGGTGTGAGGTACCTGGCAGGCCTTCTTATTTAAGGTTGAATGATAGACAGTTGTATGGCTAGATCCTATAAAACACCAGTCTCTGAAGCCCCAAGTGGACACGGGAGAGCAGATATCTGGAGCCATAGGAATGCACTGGTGTCTGGGAGGGAGGCAGTTCAAGGCTTTGGCAAGCACAACCCCTCCCCCTCAAGCAGAGGCCCAAGTCTGTCCTCTCCTCACAGACTGGGTCACACCCTTGCCACCGGATGCTGACCCTGCAGAGCCCCCGTCCAGCCTCAGCTGGGTCCTGTGAGAGGCCAGGCTGTGGCTGCTGCAGTGACCTGAGAGCAGGATCTGTCAAATGGAGCTAGGCCTAGCCTGGGGCCAAGTGCAACAGTCAGCCTTTGTCCTCCTTCCTGCCCTGCCCCTACCTTCCCAGCTCACTAGGAAGCTGGGTCCCCAGCTCTCAGTGCCATTGTAATAACAGCCATTCAGAGCTGCTGTGCCCAGCATGCTTCGCTGGACCCGCCAGCCCAGGGCCTCACAGAACCCTCACAATGGGCTGCGATGGGCCGGGGGAGGCAGGAGAGAAACTGGGTAGATGACCAATTTAGAGGTGAGGGGACCAGGGCCTAGCAGAACAGCTGATATGACTGCCCATTCCTTCTCCATGCTGGACAGCTATCTAGAAACCCCACGTGGCCAGAGCAAGGGGAGAACCAAGAACCACAGGAGGTAAGATGGCGACCTGAGCACTGGCAAGACCGTGTCAGGCCTTGTGGACCATGAACAGGGTTCTGACTTTTGTTTTTCTAAAGGTCCGTGGAAGAATTCGTGCGTGGAGCTTAAACTCAGGGCCTCATGCTTTCACTTGGCTTCTTTTGGTCAAGGCTGGTGCTCTTTCCCTTGAGCCACATTTCCACATGCAGCTTTTTAGTGGCTAATTGGAGAGAAGAGTCTCTTGGAGGCTGGGAATGTGGCGTAGTGGTAGAATGCTTGCCTAGCATGCCTGAAGCCCTGGGTTTAATTCCTCACTACCACAGCTTTAGTGCTGTCTTAAAGGAGTTGGGCAGACTCTGTTTAAAGTCAGCTGCAGAGCCCCTGGGTTAGCCCTTTGCTGGGTTCCTCCCTGTGGGGCCCTAAACAGGGGATTCCTGGGAGAAGGCTAGATAGATGGAGAGATCGAGTTCTGACTGCGTGCTCTGGCTGGCCAGCGCAGATAATAGCCAGATGAGAGGGGCCCCAGAAGAGGGCTGGCGTATCAGCTTCTACTCTCACAAGGAAAAACAACAGTACTGAGAATAGTGTGTTTATCTATGTTGGAGCATAAATTAGTGCTTCATTTATTGCTGAATAATATTCCATTGTATGGCTAGTCCACTTTGGGGGATGGAGCTTGAACTCATGGCCTGGGCACTGTGCCTGAGCTTTTGTACTCAAGTCTAGCACTCTCCTACTTTGAGCCACAGTTCTGCTTCTCATATTTTGGTGGTTGATTGGAGATAAGAGTCCTACAACTTTCCTCCTGGGCTGGCTTTGAACCGTGATCCTCAGATCTCAGCCTCCTGAATAGCTAGGGTGACAGACGTGAGCCACCATTGCCTGGCTAAGAATTTCTTTTTGTGTGCAAATATCTGGGCCTTGTCCTTGGAGGGTTAGTAGGCAGTGTGCTCTAATCAGGAACTGCTGAGGTTGAGGTGACAATGTGCGAATGTCCTGGCTGAAGGACTTCCAGTGCTTGTGGCCTAAAACATGCAGGGTGGGGTAGAAGATAGGGATGGGCCTAGGCCAGCGGCCAGCGGGCCAAGCAAATCCTGTGTTACAGTCATAGACCAACCATCGACGCAGCGGTCACATGTCCACATGTGATGTGAGTGGAGTCGAACTTCTGAGGCAGCAGAGGGGTCACACGTGACATGCAGACCGATGGGGAGCCTTTGGTCACATGCTTCCATGTTGTGCTTGTGCACAGCCACTGAGGCACCTGCACCAGGTGACTGGCATATCATGCTCAGTTGTGTCACCAACAAAATGAGTGATTTTTAAGCTGAGAGCAAACAGAGCTAGGGGGCTCATTTTGCTTTTCCTTCAGGGACAACTCTCCACGCCACCCCTCTGCATCGTTCGTACAGCCATCTTCACTTGCTTGAGATCTGTTTAGTCACAAAGTATTCCCGGTCTATAAACATCCTGGCCTCTTAGCCTAATCTGGTGTTTTATGAGAGACTACAAAGATAAAAACCAAAGAAAACACGTCGTTCTTTGAACAAGTAAACAGATTAAGGGTGTAGAGTTCTCTTTTGTCCCTTCATGATGTTTCCTGCCTGTTGAAGTGCAAATGGCTTTTCCATAAGTGGCTGATGGCAGAGTCATCGCAGAACTAATTATTTATGACATCTAACAATTACAGTCTATTCAGTCATCACTTACGAAGCTTTCTAACACATCCAGATACTTTTGCTTCTGCTTCCGTTGTTTGTGTGCTTCCTTGTTTTTGAGATTGGGGTCTTGCCATGCTGTCCAGGGACCATCTGTAAACCCATGCACTCGCGTGATCAATCCTCTCATCTCAGTTTCCCAAGTGGCTGAGACATCAAGTGCGCTCCACCATTGCCTAGGCATCCACATGGGTTTTAAGCACTGTACGGGGTGCCAAACTCCATCCAGCTTGGAATGGAGCAAAGGTTAGAGAAGAACCAGTAAGCAGGAAACCATAAGTAAATGGGAATGATAGGGCCCTGAGCAGGTGGTAAGTTCCTTACCGTTCCCCTCCCCCCCCTCAAATTCCCCCTCCAGAAGCTGAGTGAGGACATGGCATCAGCTTGTACATTCCCTGTACACATGGGCTCATGCTTACACTCGTCCACGTCTGCACGTCTGCACCCCGGACATGCTCAGGAACACACACACACACACACACACACAACCTCGAATGTCTCCAGCATGTGCAGAGACCTGTGAAGTCAGCTGCATAGCTCCATGTACATGTGGTTTTCCTAAGAGTAAGAATGGGGTGCAGTTAAAGGGGACAAAGGCCTACTTTTGCTTTCCCCCTGCACCCTCAAATCTGCTAGCTGTCTGTTAGCAGGTGTGTGCAGGAGGCCTGGGTGGGGCCCAGACAAGTGGCTATCGGCTCAAAGGACAAAGATCACCTTTCACTGGTAACCAAGCCACCGCACTTCCTCACTGGAGCTACGGTCAGCCAGGGCCTTCACGTGCTGGGCAGCGCTCCAGCCAGAGGGTCTGGTCTGAGCCCCAGCAGCCAGAGTGTGTCAGGGGATGAGGCACACACTGAGTGGGAGGGTCGAGAGTCCCAGTGACTACAGGCCAGTGCAGTGCCTGGGTTTGACTCCTACAAAATCTACTGGTTTGACAAACAGGGTGAGGATGAGAGAGCTGGGGACAGCTCTCTCCCCAACTTCCTTGGGGTCTGGAGTCTGTGTCCTACAAGGGAGGACATTGAGCAAGTCACATCTCCTCCCTGAGCCTAAATGTCCCTTGTTTGTAAACTGCACACAAGCCATCCTTTTGCCCATGAAACAAGTGTCCATGAGGACTGAGTATGAGCCAGGTATGGCGTAGGGCACCACGAATCGCCATACAGAGGAAGGACAGGATGAAAAAAGCTGGCACGTAGTAGATGCTCCATTCTGTTCCTCTCTTCTCTGCTACCATGTTACAGAATGTTTGGAGAATGACATCAGGGGCATGTCACCCCTAGCAGCTGCAAACTTCATTTTTGCCAAACAGCAGCGCACATAAAGACTGGTCCATGGGCACAATAAAATGTGGGAATGAATGACAGCTGTGTCCTCAGGATCCACAGGAAAAAGCCAGATTTCCTTGTCACACATTTCCTCAATGTACAGCCACATATATGTGTGTGTGTGTGTGTGCGTATATATATATATATATATATATATATATATATATATATATGCAGTCATGGCCACGTCTCTGGTGTAGGCAGTAGTTGCTTTCCTTGAGAACAACATTTCTTTTTTATAGCAAAGGTAACTCAGGCTCAGAGAGGTCTAGGCACCCACCTAAGATCCCACAGACAATGTGACAAGCCAGTTCTGGAAGCCTGAGCTATTTTCCCAAACTGTCCTGGACTGGGGCTGCAAACACAGCTGAATTGTGGGGCCTTGGGCCTGATGAGCCAGCTCAATGAACCCTTGTGGGCCAGCGTAGCCTGCCCTCATCACTGGATACCAGCCCCCCGAGAGGAACCTACTGGTTTCTTTGCTGGCAGGGGACAGGTTTTTGAGCCCAAAAGCCCCTTGGAAGGCCTGTTTGAACAAGTGCAGGGCATGGTGGTCAGGTTTGTGATTTCTGGCACCCTCTGGTGGACACATGGAGCAAAAGTCTAGCTCCTTCTGGGAGCTGGTGGTGGAAGTCAACGTGGCTGTTGCTAATAATTACAGTAAGAGTGGCTGCCAGTCAGTGAGTACTTACGCATGCAGGTGTTTTTATACCTAATCTGATTTAATCCTTGCGATAACAAACTGGAGCATTATTGCTGTGTTATGTAAATGATCCGAGATGAGAAAATGAATTCCCAAGGTCATGCAACCCAGCAGTGAAGGGCTAGGAATGAACCATTGGCTGTCAGAAAGAGACTATGAACCAGGAAAGCTCCCTGGGCTAGAATCAAGGTTGGACACAAGGTGGTTTACCACAAGGCTTTTCTCTGCCTTCCAAGCAACTCTCCCATGTCTTTCCATGGCCATATGTTTCATCAAATTTGCAAAACCAAAGTGTTTTGATTGTAATTACCTAACACCACTGTCTCTTTCTGCTCTCATACCTAGAATAACGCCTTTACACAGTATTCATGTGCTAATAGCTCCGTCTTATGGCTAAATGGTATAGTGTGTTAAATGAGAGAAGGGATGGATATAGAAACAAATGAATGTGGTGGCATGCAGTCTGATCTGGCTGAGACATCAAGTGCGCTCCACCATTGCCTAGGCGTCCACATGGGTTTTAAGCACTGTACGGGGTGCCAAACTCCATCCAGCTTGGAATGGAGCAAAGGTTAGAGAAGAACCAGTAAGCAGGAAACCATAAGTAAATGGGAATGATAGGGCCCTGAGCAGGTGGTAAGTTCCTTACCGTTCCCCTCCCCCCTCAAATTCCCCCTCCAGAAGCTGAGTGAGGACATGGCATCAGCTTGTACATTCCCTGTACACATGGGCTCATGCTTACACTCGTCCACGTCTGCACGTCTGCACCCCGGACATGCTCAGGAACACATACACACACACACACACACACACACACACACACACACACACAACCTCGAATGTCTCTAGCATGTGCAGAGACCTGTGAAGTCAGCTGCATAGCTCCATGTACATGTGGTTTTCCTAAGAGTAAGAATGGGGTACAGTTCAAGGGCAATTGCTTTTGGTTTATTGTTTGCTTTTGGTTTTGGTAACACTGGGGTTTGAACTCACAACCTTGCATTTGCTAGCAAAAATGCTCTGCCATTTTACCATACCCCATACCTTCCACAAGCCTGGGAGTGAGGGCCATAGTAGTTCCTTTTCACACAAGGGAAGTGGCTTATTCAAGGACACTTGAGATAAAAAATGAGATCAAAGTTGCCCTCCAGAGGCCACCCTTGTTCCCACTGCCATCTCCTCTCTGCTGCAGGTGGAAGAGGAGAAACTCATGTTGGCCAGCAGGGGGGGTATGCCCTCAATGATACACCAGCGGAGTTCACAGCTGGTGAGAGCCCAGATGTAGGTAGCATGCACGCCTTGAGCCCCCCCCCCCCTTAATCCTTGACTTGGATAGTACTGGGAGCAAGGAGAGAGATGCAGAGTAATGCACACCATCAAACAGCCCTCACACAGCAAAGACTGTAATGGTTTGTGAACATAAAGGTTTGTTCCAGTCCATGCCCAGGAAGAGACATGTGTGCCTGCCCCTCAGGGTATGTGGCTAGCCACCAAGGAGCGTGATGAACACCTTCGTGCACTGTGGCAGAGACTACAGCCTGCTTTAGCAGCTAGGGGAGGCAGTCTGGTCACATCCATCCAAGTTAAAGATGTGTGGGTATTTTACTAATAGATTAGAACTAGATGGGAGCCACTTCAGACATGGGTCATAGGAGGCTAACGAGCTGCAAACTGCACTGACCCAATCGAAGTGGTTTGTTTCTGGGAGGTGTGTATGTGTGTGTGTGTTGTAGCAAAATCAAGTAATGTATATTAGAATATGTCTATCATATTATTTTATATATTGTGTCCTATATTATAAATATACATAGATGTATATATAGTATCTATAGTATATTTGTATGTGTGTATATATTATAATGTATACATAGCATACGATTCCACACAGTAAACTATACATGTATATGTGTGTTAATAGATATGCACCCATCATAAAGGTATCTGTGTGTGTGTGTGTGTGTGTGTGTGTATGCACATGTGTGTATTCCTTTCTTTAGCACTGGAGAAGACAAGGCCTCAAGCATGCCAGGCTAGATCCTGGCCTTGGGGATCCCTCACTCCCGGCCCTGTTTCCACTCGTTTTATGATGAGGAGCTCTGTGGGTGGAAGGTGGTAATGGTTGCACAATAGGATTGGACTTAAGACCACTGAGCTGAATACTTTAAAATGATGGAGAAAGTGAACTTTACAGCAAGCCTTGTGTGTGCTTCCCACACTTAAGAGGCGGGAGGAGTGAGAATTCTCAAGCTAAATATTAACTCTGAAAAGAGAGAGGGAGGGAGAGAAGAAAGAAGAGAGAAGAGGAAAGAAGAAAAGGAGAAGGAAGGAAACAAGGAAGGGAGGGAGAAAGGGAGGGAAGGGAGAAAGAAGAGAGAAGAGAAGAGAAAAGAAGAGGAGAAGGAGAAGGAAGGAAAGAAGGAAACAGGAAGGGAGGAAGGGAGAGAGGGAGGGACGGCAGGGAGAGAGAGAGAGAGAGAGAGAGAGAGAGAGAGAGAGAGAGAGAGAGAGAGAGAGAGAGAGAGAGAGAGAGAGAGAGAGAGAAGGGCAGGGGGGAAAGAGACAGGGAAAATGGAAGCTTCATTTTCTTTATTAATTCACAGGGATTGAACCTGGGGCTTAGAGCGTGCTAGGCAGGCACTCTACCACTTGAGCCACACCTCATGCTATAAAGTTAATTTTAGCACACTAAAAATAAAGCCAGACAACATGTATATAAGGGAAAGTGAGAACGCACTCAGCAAAGGAAGGCTAATAAAGATCAAGGGGAAGCTGGGTATGATGGCTCAAGCCATAAAGGACCTGCCTGACAGAGGGCTCTGAGTTCAAATCCCAATACCACCACACACACACACACACACACACACACACACACACACACACACACACACACAGAGACAGACACACAGAGAGAGACAGAGAGAGACAGAGACAGAGACAGAGAGAGAGACAGAGAGAGAGAGAGAGAGAGACAGAGAGAGAGAGAGAGAGAGAGAGAGAGAGAGAGAGAGAGAGAGAGAGAGAGAGAGAGAGAGAGAGAGGGAGATCAAGGAGAAACTGAGCTCCTTTGGAGAAAGTATGCACAGCCATGTGCAAGGCCCTAGAGGTTCAATCCCCAGCCCATGGAGAACTAAAAGGAAAAAAGAAGGAGAAAAGGCCAGGGGTGGAGCTGTGTGAGGGGTGTTTCCATCTGTTTACATGGGCTGAAATGTCAACCCTTCATTCCAGAGCAGGTCACCGGCACCAGGATTAGCAAAGGGCTTTGCTTTCCTCCAAGTACTTTCTTCCCTAGCACAGGGGCCGACGCTGCCAGCCTTGGAGACAGGATATACATTCAGAGCAAGTGGAGTCTGCTGTCGCCCATGACCTGTGCTAAAGCCACCAGCTCCTATGTGCCTGATTCCCTGTTACTTCTCTCTACAACGCTGCTGCTAACAGAAGAACCTTCTCTCAGAGACACCCTGCTGATCAAAACCTTTGATTAACTAAGTGGAGGAAGGGGAGAGATGGAGAGGCTGTGACAGGCCAGGGTGCAGGGCTGAGCCTCTCAGACTGTGGCAGAGGTGGCTGGACAGGGCACATGTGGCACAGAGGAAGAGTGCCCAGTGCACACAGGTGGTGGGGCATGTACCCACACCCCGCCACGCACAACCCAAAGTCCCGGGAGTCCACGTGGGCCAGGCCAGGAGCTGACACACATTTTTCTGTTGTCCCATGGCAAGATAGAGTTGAAAGGGGAGGAAGGGGGGGCGGAATAAAGAAGAATGTGAGATTGAAAACAGATTATCAGGGAGAAAGTGTGCCAGGCGTGAGACGGAGCTCTGTAGCTGCTGGCCCCCATCCCACCCATTCCCCAGCCCTGACGAAAGGTTGGCTGGAGGAAGCTAGTACTCGGTGTTGATCAAGCTGACGGCCTGGCCAGCAGGAGACCAAAGCCTCCCTCATTCCTGCCTGGGGGCCAGACTCTGCATGAGACTTAAAACACACCCTTGACAGTGCCACGCACCACGATGCTTGACATCTGTCTTCAAGATGTCTTTTGGTATGATGCCCATTTCCCAGCCTGGTAAACTGAGGTTGACTGGCTAGCCTTATGGTCATCCTGTCAGTGAGAGTTGTGTATGCTGGATTCTGTTGCCTTATTTCTGTGCAGACAGAGGTGCAGACAGACTAGGGAGGGTTCAGATGTCAAGGAAGAAGATTCTGGGGTACAGGGTTAGAATGAAGGGAAGTTTTGTGCAGTGGTTACTTGTTTGACTCAATGTGATAGTTGTTGGTGTCAACATTGATACAAATCAAGATCAGTGAAGGTACAAGTCCTGAAAAATGTTCACGCGTCAGGCAGGCACCAGTGATCCATGCCTGCCATCCTGGCTGCTCATGTGGCTGAGATCTGGAGGATCATAGTTTGAGGCCAATCTGGTTAAAGTCTGCTAGACTCCATGTCCAGAATAACCAGCAAAACAAAACAAGTTCTCTACTAGAGATGTGGGTCAACTGGTGAAGAGAGAATTGAGCAAGCAAGGCAAGCAAGTACAAAGCCTAAAGTTCAAATCCCAATACCAGACACCTGCCCCCCCACCAAAAAAAAAAAGTTATCACTTCAGCTGGTATAATGCCTCATGTCTGTAATCCCAGCTACCTGGGAAGAGAGAGATAGGAGGCTCATAGTTTGAGGCCAGCCTGGGAGAAAAGAATGGCCTTACCTCCAAGAATAAGCTGGACCTGGTGAGACAGGTCTACAATTTCATCTACCAAGGAGGTGGAGGTAAGAGACTCAAGACCTGAGTACAACCCTGACAAAAGCATGTGAACTTACTTGAGAAATGGTTAAAGCAAGCCGGGTGCCGATGGCTCACGCCTGTAACCTAACTACACAAGAGGCTGAGACCTAAGGATCACAGTTCAGAGCCAGCCCGAGCAGAAAAGTCTTCATGAGACTCTTATCTCCAATTACCACTCAAAAACAGAAAGTGGAGCTATAGCTCAAAATGGTTGGGTGCTAGCCGTCAGCAAAAGAGCTCAGGAATAGTGCCCAGGCCCTGAGTTCAAGCCCTATAACTGACAGGAAAAAAAAAAGACTAGAGCAAAAAGGACGGGTGCCACCCCACTCCTCTCTCCTTCATTCTCCAACTCTACTTCCTAGCTCTGGAAACTGGACTGTTTCAGAGATATCTAAGCAAAGTCATTCACTGTTTCTCTTTGGGCAACATTGCCCTTGAGGCTCGTCTATGTTGCAGTATGAGTCAGAATTTTCTACCTTTTGATGATAGAATAATATTACATGGTGTGGACTTAGCACATTTTGCTAAGTTGTCAGTTGCTGCATACGCAATGGCTTTCATACTATGGCTTTTTTTTTTTTTTTTGGTCGGTGATAGGACTTGAACGCTGGGCCTGGGCACTGTCCCTGAGCCTGAGCTCTTCAGCTCAAGGCTACCATCCCCCTTCCAGCTCCACTTCCCCTTTTCTAGTAATGATTGGAGATAAGAGATCCACTGGCTTTGAACCTCAATCCTCAAATCTCAGCCTCCTGAGTAGCTAGGATTACAGGTTGAGCCACCGAGCCTGGCTCGAGGCAGATTTTTAAACAAAGTTTTGTTTTGTCTTTTTGAGGGGGGAGCACTGGCCAAGAAGTCAGAGTCCAGGCCTCAAGAGGTGGCCACCGATTTGCTGTGTGGCCCTGGGCAAGTTGCTTCCCGACAAGCTCCTAGCTGCTCACCCAGGGCTGTGAGGCATCGGGAGAGCTCTCAGAGGAGGGAACCTGGAGGGCTGGGACTTGTTTTCAGTGGGGAGAGAGCAGCGGCTTCCCAAAGCTTGAGTCAGGCCTGGTGCAATTCCAGACATCAGGAGTGGCTGTTCTGGGCAGCAGAGCCTGGATTCCGCAGGGAGCAGAGGCCTGCACCCCCAGCCCTTAGGGGAGCCACACCCTCCATCCTGGAGGGCCAGCTGCCAAGGGGAGGGAGTCCGTGAAGGTCAGCAACCCCTAGGGGTCCTGAGGGGTGGAGCTTCCGGTCCCACTGCCTCATGGGACAGTTAATAAGGAAGCTCAGAGAGGCTGATGCACTTGCTGGGCGTCACACTGCCAGAGAGACTGGACTGGAATGGATAACTCAACGGCAACGGGGGTGGGGGAAGTGGAGGCTGGGGAGTGCAGGGATCCTAAGACCTCTGGGGGAGGGCGAACCCCCTTCCTCCCCATCCTGGGGCTTGAACTCAGGATCTGAGCACTGTTCCTGAGCTTTTTTTTTGCTCAAGGCTAGCATTCTACCACTTGAGCCTCAGCGCCAATTCTGGATTTGTTTGGAGTGAGTTATTGGACCTGAGTCTCTTGGACTTTCCTGCCCGGGCTGGCTTTGAACTGTGATCCTCAGATCTCAGCCCCCTGAGTAACTGGGATTCCAGGCATGAGACACTGATGTGTAGCTCAAAGCCACCAGCAGACATCCTGAGATCTTGGTTCATGTAGAGATTTCTAGAAACAATAACAATCATCACCATTACCTGAGCCTTCCTGAGCCCCAGGCATACAGCTGAGCACTGCACGCTGGCTCACATTTCTCCCTCCTATGAGAAAGAAGCCAGGGCTGCCCCGTTCAATCCCCCCAAAGCCAAATCCTTACTTCAATGATATTTGAAGGTTACAAAATAAGAGTGTGCAGAGCTGGGATTTGAACCCAGGCTGGGGGCATGAGGTATATGACCACTGAATGTCCACTCCGCTGCTTCACTTAGCTGGGACATCTCCATGAGGCCACACAATGAGACAATGGGACAGCAAGACCTGGAGCAGATGGACGCATGCTGGCCAGGTGAGGGGGTGGGCAGGGACCCCCTCCTCTTTGCCCCCACCCCATGCCAGTATCGACTTCTTCCATAGATACCATTTGGGGAAAAAAGGCTGTACCCAGGAGCATGCTAGCCCAGTAGGACCTCAGCTTGGACAAGCAAGCTGGAGAGGGTCTATGGACCCCCCCCCACCAAGTTCAGCTTCTTTCCCATGGTGACAACCGCAGCAGTCAGCGCTTGCAGAGTGCTGGATGGGCGCCAGCTCCCCAGCTTTACACCTCATTTCCATTATTCATTCACTTCCACTCATTTCTCCATTACTAACGTCGAGGTGATTACCAATGCTCTGCCTCATAGGTAGAGGATGGACAGTCTAATTCAGGCAAAGAGCTTCACACGTTATCAGTAAATGTGAGCTTAAACCTCTGGTTTAGAATTCTATCAGGCACTCCCCCTCCTGCCCCGAGACCCCCGCTGTGCAGGAAAGTCTGAGATTCATGGCAAGGAAAGCTCAAGGACATACACAGGCAGAGCCTGGATTTGAATCCAGTCCTGACCATCTCCAACACGACAGACAGGCTCTGTGCAGGCCTCGGGACACATTATCCCTGCAGAGGCACCAGCAAACCTGCCGGGGAGATGTTTTTCCTATTATTAGTATTGTCCTGGCTTTCTATCCTCTCCTCTCTCTTCATCTTCTCTTTCCTGTTACTTACAGAACATTTTCAAAATGCAAAAAAGCACTGGAAACATACCAACAGCCATCTGCCACTTATCCCTATCCTGAATTTAACAACTGTTGACATTTACTGTGTTTCCTCCATCTTTTGGGTGCCAGCACTTTCTAAAATAAATCACATTCATTGTAATATTTTTTTTAAATACTCCGAAGTAGGAAGACTAATTAGTTTTACTCACTGCCTGGAGCTGGGAGACCTTCAGTAAAACTTGAATGGATGGACTTTGCTGAATCTCCATGGCAACCCTATAGAGTAGGTGCTGTTAGCATCTGCCTTTTAGAGAAGAGGAAACTGAGGCACAAGAAGGGAACCCAACTTGCAGGGGCTGAGGGCCTGAGTCTGCCTCTCTCTGTCCTCCAGCCCCATCCCAACACCAGAGGAGATCTTGAGACAGATCACAGCTTCTCCTGAGTGGCGGGGATCTGGTCACCCCTCAGGGCATCGGGGAGATGGGGCCTGGCCCTTCTGTTCTGGCCTGGGTTGGAGACAGTGGGCTCTTTCCCAGACGAGTGACCTTTGGGGTTTGTTATGAATAGAGATTCCTTCTAGGGAACGTGATGGCTGATGTCGGGAGCCTGGGTCCCCAGACGTGGCCCCTGTGGAATGTGGATAGGAATCTCCAGGCCTCCACCCTGGAATCCAGCCCTCTCCAAGCAGAGAGAGAGGGCAGCTCTGGACAGCCCGTCAGGTTGTTGGGCTACTTAGGAGGTGGCCAGAGACCTTCCATCTCTAGATGGGCGAAACTGCACAGAAAACCTGCAGGCTTCAGAATGGAAGAAAGCTCTATGACATTGGCCAGGCCCCATCTTGGGGAATTCACTGATTTCACACTGGACAAAGGAGGAGAATAATTCTCAAAATAACTTCACACCAGGGCTAGGACTAAAGCCAGGCAAGCCAGGTGCCCAGGATGCAACCTGCTTTGTTTTTGTAGTGTGGGAGTGGAAGTGGGCCTTCTGGCAGGTGAGTAAGTGCTCTGCCCCTAAGCCCCGCCCCTGGTCCCCGACCACGCCCCCACAGAGCCACGCCCACACGATTCTTATTGGCTGCTGTCCTTAAGTGGGCAGGACCCCTTGCTCCTGGGGCCTCAATGGTATCTCTTTCTCCACAAATGTGCTCTTTTTGTTATCAGCACCCCTTTGAGATACTCGCATTGCCACTACCTTTTCTGTTCTGTGACTCCTGCTCTGTGCAAATGCCATGAGAAGGATGACTTCAAGTTGCTAGAGTCCAGCCCCAGGCTGAGTTGGACAAGTTACAATCCTTTACTCCTCAGGATGACCATATGGAATGGAGACTATGGGTGTGCCCGCTTTGCAAATGAGTAACCTGAGGCAGGAAGGAGAATAGAACAAAGATGATCTGGGGAGCCCAGAGCTCTGCTCATCCCTCTGTCCCTGCCCTCTTCCCTCTGGACAAACACATGGCTTCAGACAGGAATCTGGATGCCAAGCTAGGAGGTAAGTCAGTCTCCAGCCTGATAGAGGACAGGGAGAAGGGTCTGATGGCACAGAAGCAGCCAGCCCAGTAGTGACTTTTCCCTGCAGGCTCTGGTAGCAACAGTAGCCCTGAGCTTAAATTTATGGAGCACTCTGCCTTTACCAGATCCTGGAGCGCCATGTGACTCTCATTCTAGATCCCCATCCATTCTTCATCCTCCACTTTCCATCACTACTTTTATGTGATGACCATAGAACTCAACTGCAAAATCCTGTTCCCAATTTGGGCAGCTGACTGGAGACCTGACTGTCACACTGCCTCTGGACTGCTCCCTGCACTCTTATCCCAGGTGGGTCAGAGGTAAACAAAGGCTCAGCTGCAGCCTTGGAGGGCTCCTGCCAAGCTGCCTAGGGGTACCCAGGGGATCCCAACCCACCAGCTGGGCAACCACAGGGCCCGTGTTTCCGTAAACATCACATCGAGCCAGCCCCGCGTGGTTGGCCTGTGGCTGCTGGCTGACAGGGGCTGAGGTTTGGCTGGCCCTGTGAGCTTTCTCCTAACATGGCCACTTCCACCCCCTCTGCCTGGCTGCACTTCCAGGAATGAAGTGTTTTCTCTGGGGCCCTGGAGACTTCCTGCCCACTCCTTTCACGCCACGGGGCCTTTCTTTCCCTCAAGGAGGCTGTGTGCAGGGCTAAGAGTCTGATTCTGCTTGGGTGCTTAGGCGCCCGGGAGACACAGGCTGGAGCTTGTGTGCCCGGGCTCTGGGGTGGACCAACTCTTGCAAGTTTTGGCTCTATCACTGGTCCCAGGTCTCTCCCATGAAGACACATATTACTGTCATCTTGTTTTCAGGAGGGGGAAATTAAGGCATAAAGGAGAGAAATAGTTTGCCTAAAGCCAGCAGAGGTAGAGCTGGGACTTGACCCCAGTGGCAGTCGCCCCTTCCCTTTTTTGTGAGTCGTGGGACTTGAACTCTGGGCCTGGGGGCCGTCCCTGAGCTCTTCAGCTCAAGGCTACTGCTCTACCACTTGAGCCACAACGCCACTTTTGATTTTCTAGTGGTTAATTGGAGATAAGAATATCACGGACTTTAGTGCCTGGGCTGGCTTTGAACCTTGATCCTCAGATTTCAGCCTCCTGAGTAGCGAGGATTACAGTGTGAGCCACCGTGCCCAGCTTTAGTCCCTTTGATCCCTCTTACGCTTCAGGGTTTTTGTCCGTTAGAGATGGCCAGAGGGGCTGGTGCTAGACCCTTACCTAGCATGGTTCCCACTTTTGGCATTTGGGCAGTACAATAGAGTTGGTTCAGAGGAATAGGAGAGATTTAGCTGTGTCCTGGCTCTGCCATTTATGACCTGTGTGACCTTGGGCCCATCACTTTACTACTCTGAAGCCCTCTTTCCACATGAGGTAGTTGTGTGGATTAAAGGGCTGGGCACTGGCATTCAGGAGAAGGTGCATTTGTCATGATTCACACACCTGTGTTGTTGGCCTTCCCACAGCCCCAGGTAGCCCCGCTGTCTCCATCTGCAACCCCACTCCACCCCAGGAAGCACTAGTTCTACCTCTGCTAGCCCCAGTACTGGCAGGGAAGGGTGTAGCTTCTCCCTGTGTCTTAGGCACAGGACTGGGCAGTGTCAGAACCCAGAGAAGAGAGTAAGTGAATGTGCTGTGTGACCCTGCGCATGCTCCAGAGCCTTCTCGAGGAGGACGCTGGGACTCTTGAGCTTGTAAGGGCTGTTAGGCTGGGTTGAGAGGATCCTCAGCTCGCACCCTGCCCCAGCTTCTTGCTGATCCAGTCTCTTTGTACCTGTTTTGTGTTTTTTCTTTTTGTGTCTCTGATGTTTTGTTTGTTTTTAGGGGTTTTGTTTGTTTGTTTTGCTTGATCAAGGCTGGTGCTCTACCACTTGAGCCACAGTTAATTGGCTAATTGGACGTATTTCCTTGCCCTGGCTGGCTTCGAACTGTGATCCTCAGATCTCAGCCTTCTGAGTAGCAAAGAATACAGGCATGAGATACTGCCTTGGACCTGTTTTAAGTAGAGGAACCTTTTCTTTTTCTTCCCTCCCTCCCTCCCTCCCTCTTTTCCTTCCTTCCTTCCATCAGTTGTAGGGCTTGAACTCAGGATCTTGGCACTATCCCTGAGCTCTTTGCTCAAGGCTTGCATTCTATCACTTTAAGCCACAGTGCCACTTCCAGGGTTCTGGTGGTTAATTGGAGGTAAGAGTCTCATGTACTTTCCTGCCTATGCTACCTTTAAGCCAAAACTCCACAGATTTCAGCCTCCTGAGTAGTTAGGATTATAGGCAAGAGCCACCAGCACCCGGCAAGTAGAGAAATTTCATATGTTCCAAGCCAAGAAGGACTCAAAAGCAGCAAGGCACTGAATACCCCTCCCCTGCCACCAGGGAACCCCAAGACCCAAGCTGATTGATGGATGATTGGCCCGTGACTCAGCCCCCCTTCTTGCTTCTCAGCACATTCGCCATCCCATGACTGGGTCTCCCTATCCAACCTTCCCCCCCCCGCCTCCCCCCAGCACAAACGGGAACGATTAACCCCAGGTCAGGCCACGTGTTCCTGTGGGCTTTGGTTTTACTGACCACATGTGACAGGCTCAATAGCCAGCAGAATCCCAGGAGGCTCAGTCGGCAACCTGTGATGATGTCACAGCTGGGGCCTGGGGAGACTGGGAAAGTTGTCTGAGGTCATGGAGGGGGGTGGGAGGGACCTAGGGTTCTGACCCAGAGCTTTTCCACATCTCCACATCTCCAGATGGCCCTAGGAGGTGCCCCAAGCCTGGTCCACTCCTCCTCTGGTCATAGCTGGGGTTCCCAATGGGCACAGGGCCTCCCTAGCTCAAGCTCATATCCCAGCCACACCCGCTGTTCACAGCTTCCCCCTCCGGCCCTCTCTTCCCTCCTTCCTCTGTATCAGTGGCCTAGACAACACCTGCTCTTGCTTCAAGTCTCTGTCTCTTCTTCCAGCAGGCCGGTCAGCATCCCCTGCACCCCTCCTCTCAGGCCGGCTTTGGTCTTCACTTCCCACTCGTATTTCTTCTGGGACTCACACACCATCTGCTTGCCCTCCATTTCCCTCTGCTCTGAAAGTGCATTGTGGACAGGAACCTTCTTTTCTCCTTCACAGTACAGCATAACTTTCACACTCGGGGTTGTTGAATGAATGAATGAATGGATGATGGGCTGATGGATGGATGGATGGACAAACATGGATAGGATAAAGGACAGATCATAGATGGAAAGATGGACAGGTAGATTAGACAGCTATACATGGGAGGCGTGTCCTTGGAGTCTGGGCCTTCTCACCGAGGGATGGCTCTCAGATTGACAGGGAATAATCTACCCAGCTGTCTCCTTGTTCTGAGAGACATCTACAACAAGTCTACCTCTGCCCCGACCAACTGGCCCAACTCAGTGGGCTTCCTGAACTCCAAGTGTTATATGGGGGCCATTCTTTCCTCTGCATTCAACGGCTCTGCACTCTCAAGGCCCTCCCTCCATACCTCTCTTAGTGCTTAGTGCTTCTGCCCCCAAAGCACTTTGGCCTGTAATCCCAGCTACTGAGGAGGCTGAGATTTGTGGACTGCAGTTCAAAGACAACCTGGGCATAAAAATCCATGAGACTTATGTCCAATCATCCAGCAAAAAGAAAGCAGAGGGTGGCTCAACTGGGAGGCATCAGTGTTGAATGAGAAAGCCAAGTGAGTGAGAGTGTGAGGCTGAGTTCAAGCCTCAGTACCAGCACCAAAAAATGAAAAGGAAGGAAGGAAGGAGAGAAACATGGATGTCTAGAGCCAGCAGCCCCAAGGAAATGAGTTCACCTCCCATTTTATACATGAGAAAACTCAGGTAAGTAAGGTATATGCCCAAGGATGCACAGCAACAAAACTGGAATTGCAGCCTACATCTCCCAATGCACCCATTTCTGTGTGCAACCCACATGTGTCTGGCAGCAGTGTGCCAGGTCCAGAGCCCGTCATTTGCATGCTGGGTCTGCAAGTCAGTGCTGGTGCCCATTTCTGAAGTCCTGTTTTTGATGTCCAGCTCCCCAGGGGACACATCTGTACCTCCGCAGCCGCCCACTTGGCATAGACGCCCCTCCCCCTCTGGCCCTGTCTCCGGTAGCCTCCCAGCTCACACCTCTGTGCATGCCCTGTGAACGCCACAGTCCATCTCTTCCCGGGGGAGTGTGTGGGTCCTGACACCCCTGTCCTGGCCAACTCCGAGTGAAGCCAAGTGTTAGACTGTTGAAGTCCACAGCTGTCCCTGGGGGTGGGGGGGTGGGGAGACTGCCTGCCATACAGTACCACACTCCTCAGGGCCAAGGGCACGCCTCTGAGTTTTCTGCCCAAACTAGTGACAAGGAGAGAGTGGTCAAGGGCCTAGGCAGGTGGCAGAGTCAGGGCTGTGGAAAGGCACCATTCTGGCAGAGATGAAGCCTCCAGTTCAAGAGCAGGAACCAGACCCTGGGCAGGCCCTGGCTATGAGCTTCGGCTCTTCTTTGGGCCATCTACGAGACTTAGCTGGGTGCAACCAGTTTCTAGGAGCAAAAACAAGCTGAGAACCAAATAATGAATAGAACTGAAGCTGTTGCTGCGAGAAGGTGGAGACTCTGACTTGTAGTCTGGGTGAGTCACAGCCAGAGAGCCCGCCTGACACATGAAGTGAAATCAGATCCGGACGGGGGACCGAAGTCATCCAAAGCTATGCTGAAGCCAGGATCCGGTGGCTCACGCCTGTCATCCTAGCTATGCAGGAGGCGGAGATATGAGGATTTTTGTTTGTCTGGTTTTGGTTTGAAGCTAGTGTGGGCAGGGAAACCCATGGTATTCTTCTTTTTTTTTTTTTTTTTTTGTGGGTCATGGGACTTAAATTAGTCCTGGGCTCTGGCCCTGAGCTCTTCAGCTCAAGGCTACTGCCCTACCCTTGAGCCAAGCCCCACATCCCATTTTCTAGAGGTTAGTTGGAGATGAGTCTCAGGTCCTTTTGTGCCTGGGCTGGCTTTGAACCTTGATCCTCAGATCTCAGCCTCCTGAGTAGCTAGGATTACAGGCGTGAACTACTGCGCCCAGCTAAGCCCATGATATTCTTGTCTCCAATTAACCACCAGAAAAAAAAAGTGGAAATATGGTTCAAGTGGTAGAACACCAACCTTGAAGAGAAAAAAAAAAAGCTAAGAGAGAACAAAAGGCTCTGAGCTCAGGCCCCAAAACCAGGAAAAAAAAAAACACTATTGTAAACCAGCTTGAAAGAAAACAAGTAAGTTCTTAGAAAGGTATAAAAATGCTTCTTCAGAGAAGAAAGGAGAAACTGCCTTCGCTCCTTCCTTCCTTCTGTAATAACCTGTCAAACTTAGCCACCGAATTGTTTTGTAAATAATGCTTAACCAGCTCTGCCCCCGGCATGTGGTTCCGTGATCAACTCAGGGCAGCATACGGTGATGTCATATGGTGTGACCACTTCGTAGGGTTAGGGCCACTTGCATGTCGTGTTTGCCTTTAAAAGCTCAGCCCCACGTGAAGCTCAGGGCTGCTCTCAACCAGCCCAAAGGGAGGGAAGTTGCTGCACAGCTATTAGCATGATTCCTAGGTCAGTTCACTGCTGCTAGTAGCTTGATTGTGGCAAGTTTGAATCTCACTGGAGTGGCTGAGATATGACGTTTCCTTCCTTCTTCCTTTTTTCCCCTGCAGTTTGATTGGGGGTGGGGTAGGGAGGGTGAATTCAGTTCTTTGGGCTTGTTGGCAGTTGCCCTAACTTGAGCCACGTCTCTAGCCCCTTTGCTTTGATTATTTTTGAGTTAGGCTCTTCCTTTTTGCCAAGGCTGGACTGGGCCCCGAGCCTCCTTACGCTTCCCATCATAGCTGAGATGACAGATAATGCTCTACTATGTCCATCTACTAGTTGAGATGGGGGTCTCTTGAACCTAATACCTAGGCTGGACTCAAACTTTAGTCCTCCAAAACTTTGCCTCCCAAGTAGCTAGCGTTATTTACAGGTTTGAGCCACCACTCCAAGCTATGAAGACTATTTTGATCTCTCTCTCTCTCTCTCTCTCTCTCTCTCTCTCTCTCTCTCTCTCTCTCTCTCTCTCTCTCTCTCTCTCTCTTCAACAGCACAGTAGAGGAAAATTCTAGGCCTATACTTAATACAGGTGGTAAAACACTAAAATACCTTCTGGCTGAGTCTAGCAGTGTTAAAGATAATGTTGCATTGCTATCAGGGTTTATTCTAGACGTGTGTGGATGCCAGCAGCCCCTCCCAAGGGGACCTGCCCCGTAGCCATTGCAACCAGTGCAGAATGGCATTGATAAGGTCCTTGTGTCTTTAGGATTTCTTAAAAATTCTTAGCACCTGGGAGTTTGGCCTAGCGGTAGAGTGCTTTCCTAGCATGCACGAAGACCTGGGTTCGATTCCTCGGTACCACACACATAGAAAAAAGCCGGAAGTGGTGTTGAGGCTCAAGTGGTAGAGCTCTAGCCTTGAGAAAGTCCAAGGACAGTGCTCAGGCCCTGAGTTCAAGCCCAGGACTGGCTAAACAAATTAATAATAAAAAAAAAACTTAGCAAAAGCCCGGTAACAGTGGCCCACACCCGTCATCCTAGCTTCTCAGGAAGCTGAGATCTGAGGGTCATTGTTTGAAGCCAACCCAAACAGAAACGCTGGTGAAACCTTCAATGAACCACCAAAAAGTAGAAAGCAGAGCTGTGGCTCAAGTAAAGCCTTGAGTACAAAAGCTCAGAGACAGGGCTGGGAGTTTGGCCTAGTGGTTAAAGTGCTTGCTTAGCATGCATGAAGACCCGGGTTCGATTCCTTGGTACCACATACATAGAAAAAAGCCGGAAGTGGTGCTGAGGCTCAAGTGGTAGAGCTCTAGCCTTGAGAAAGTCCAAGGCCAGTGCTCAGGCCCTGAGCTCAAGCCCAGGACTGGCAAAAAATAAAAATAAAAATAAAAAAACAAAAGCTCAGAGACAGTGCCCAGGCTCTAAGTTCCAGCTGCAGGACCAGCGCCAACAAAACAAAGATTTCTTAGCCAGTAGGAGTGCCAGGGAAGTTCCTTGGTTTGGTGGCTTTGAATCATCCCTGCTGGGGCAGCTTTCTCTGTCTTGGGAGGTCAGAAAGAGGCAAGCCTGAGTTATGGCTCTTACTGACATCAGAGCCCAGCCGCAGCGGGAAGCACTAAGGGAAGAACTCAGTGCTAGGAAAGGCGGGAGGAGGTGAGGCTGCGTGGCTGGTGGCAGAGGGCGGATTTCAGGTGATGAGCCGAGCACATGGAATGGGAAAGCAAATGGGAGCCCAGCAAGTTCCCAGATACCACCAAGTACAAACGTCCTGTTTCTCTGTCCCTGCTACCCAGGTACAGCTGTGGGCTCCCTGGCATTGAGCCTGGGACCCGGGATGGAGCGACAGCCATTCAGCCAGAAAACCATCATGTAGTCATTTACTCAGTACTGGCTGACGTCCCGCCTTCACGCAGTTCATGTCCTGGACGGCCATTCTTTTTAGTCCTGGGGCCTGGGCACTGTCCCTGAGCAATTTTGCTCAAGGCTAGTGTTTTGTCACTTTCGGGCCACGGTACCACTTCCAGTGGAGAGAAGAGTCTCACGGGGACTTTTCTGCCTGGGCTGACTTCAAACTGCAATCCTCGCATCTCAGCCTCCTGAGTAGCTAGGATTGCAGGCGGGAGCCACTGTGCCCAGCGGAATCCACCCTTAAGGAGGCGCTCACTCTTGGGGTGTCATAGGTACTAGGTATGCACTTGAGTCAGTCAAAAGCCAAGATTTGAACCCAGGTCCTTTTGACTTAAGAGCTTGTGTCTGTTTTTGATCAAGTAAAGCGTAACCATGCTGGTTCTGGGGCCTTGCGGGGCGGGGAGCTGGGGGTTAGCTGTACCTCCCCAAAGACTCCTGGGTCCCCTCACCGTCACACTCCTCTGGGGACCTGGCCCTGCCAAACACAAGCAGGGACAGTCCTGCTACAGCCTTCACACAGAAAACCTTTGGTCACTCTGGACACGGCCCACGCTTGCTGAGCTGGCCGGGCCCCAAGGCCTCCACTGGCCACACTCACCTCACCACCCTACGTTATTACAGAGACAGCGTTCCCAGAAAAACCCCTGCTGTGACTCACAAGGCCCGTGGGGGGGGGGGGCAGCAGCCGTGCTGGCCTGGGCCTGGCTCACCCCTCTCCTTGCCTGAACAGTGTTTCCAGCGCACTGCTGAGGTGGCTGTGAGTACTCCCCTCCTCACCCCTGCTCACCCTTCCTCACCCCTCCTCACCCCTGCTCGCTTTATCTACCTTCCATCTTCAGACGGAGAAGGGACTTGGCTCTTCTCCTCCCAGGAACAGCCAGTCCCTGGACTCAGAGTAGCAGGTCCCTGAGCTCTTCAACTTAAGGCTGCTGCCCTACCACTTGAGCCACAGCACCACTTCTGGGTTTCTAGTGGTTAACTGGAGATTAAGTCTCATGTTCTTTAAGTGCCCGGGCTGGCTTTGAGCCTCGATCCTCAGATCTCAGCCTCCTGAGTAGCTAGAATTACAGGCGTGAGCCACTGTGCCTGGCTACTTCTAGCTTTTTCTGTATATGTGGTACCAAGGAATCAAACTCAGGACTTTGTGAATTCTAGGCCGCACTCCTGGCCCCAATAATAATAATTTTTTAAGAATCAGGTGTTTGTTTGTTTTTTTTTCCTGTATCCTCGATTGGTCTGGGATTCTCAGTCCTCCTGTCCTCAATCCCTCTGGGATTACAGGTTTGTACCACCATGCCCAGAACCAATGTCTATACATAGTACTTAGTACCAAGTGAGCTGTAGCTGGGTGCTCAATACAGAACCATCTTAGTTGTTGCCACAGCCACCAGCAAGACACAAAGGAGAAGGCACCATCTTCCCAGGAGAGGGCAGTAAGTGGGAGGGAGGGGAGCTGAGAACTTAGAGATAAACTAAAAGTTCATGTGAAGTCTGCTTGCTTTTGATCATCCCCACATATGGAAAAGTCTAAATCATGTCAGCAATAAAATACTCTGTCCTGAACCTAGCCTGCGTTTGTGTAGGTTCTAAATCATGATGGTAGTAGCTGTTGGGTTTGATGCTGTCTAAGTGAGCTTCAGAGTAGCACGACTTAAGGCTTACCCGTGAGCCGCCATGTTCTGCACAGAAGTGAACCTGGGAATCGCTATGCGCTGAGTTGCCCAAGGGCATTCGTTGTATGGGATTTTCTCAATCGGGGGTCTTTCAGACACAAAATACAGTTCTTTCATTGTGTTATTTGTGCAGCAAACAACTTGGTTGACTGCAAAGGGGAGTGTTAGAATATCCACTGGAGACAGAAAACACGAGGGCTGCCTCTGACTAAACCTTTGGCAAGCTGAACATGGTGGCACATGCCTACCATCCTTATTACGGCCAGGAGGCAGACAGACGGGAGGACGGCAAGGGAAGGCCAGCTTGAGTGAAAGTGTGTTACCTTACCTGAATAAAACCAACAAATGAAAGCTAAAAAGGCTGGGAAGATTGTCCAAGTGGTAGAGCATTGGCCTAGCAAGCTGAAAGGCCTGAATTACCACCTCGGTGTGTCCTTCTCTCCTCCCCAAACGCTTCCCAGGCCTCCACTGCTTCCTCCCACACCTGCCATCAGATCCCTTCTCTCCCTCGCCAGCCTCCCTCCTGGGACTGCATCCAGGTGGGACTCACCTTCACACGCACAGGTCCCCATCCCATCCATGTCAACCTAACAACCACTCTGGAAACTTCTGCTGTCCAGTCCATCAGGTTAAGATTTGTGGGACTAGTGGATGTGGTGGAGGGCCACAGCCATCTGGCCACCAGTGAAATCTTGGTAGTGTGTGCGTGCGTGTGTGCCTGCGTGTGTGTGTGTGTGTGTGTGTGTGTGTGTGTGTGTGCCTGGGGCTTGAACTTAGGTCCTTGAGCTCTTGCTCGATTGTTTTGCTCAAGGCTCGTGTTCTGCCACTTGGAGCCACAGCACCAATTCCAGTGTTCTGGCGGTTCATTGGAGATAAGAGTTTCCTGGGCTTTCCTGCTGGGGCTGCCTTTGAACTATCTGACCCTCAGATCTCAGCTGCCTGAATAGGCAGGGTTACAGGTGTGAGCCATCAGTGTTGCCAGATCCTACAGGCAACCCCATATCTATGCACCCCTGTGTCCAGTGACTGGCACTCCGTTAGGCCCCTCAATCTTTGTGTGAACTCATGGTGTAACTTCCACACACACCCCCTTCAATGTCCACGGTGCAGAGGATTCCAGAAACCTCCCCCCTCACTCGACAGGGCTATGGTGCTAGACCCTGCACCTGGCCATGTGAAGTCCTGTTCCATCAGTCCGGCACATTCTATCCCTCTTAACCCTATCTTCGCGTGACCCTCTTTAGGGAAAGCGCCTACAGAAGGCGGACCCTCGCTCTTGATCTGAACAGGGGCTTTCTTCCATATTCCCAGGGATCCCACACTGTTTCCCTCTGCTGCTGTGGACTGAGTTAAGTGAGATGGAGTGGGTAGTGCCAGTGTGTGTGGGCACACAGCAGGTCCAGCCTGCTTGGCCTCACGCACACCTTGGCTCTCTTCAGGGCCCGGGACACAGGCCTGAGAGACTCCTGGTTTTGCCAAGAGCACGCAGGCGGCCCAGGGAAACTGCTCTGCGTCACACCCACCCCTGGGCGGCTGCCAAGCTCTGTGCCAGAAACCACAGGCCAGGCGGGAGGCCGGCTCGGCTCCGGAGGCTCCAGGCGGGAGTCGCAGAGGGCGACAGGCGCACGCTCCAGTGTGTGCAGCCCATTGGGTGGGACGGGGGCTCAGGGCACGGCTGGAGGGGCTCCCGTTCACACGCGCGCATACACGCACGCACACACACACGCACACACACACACACACACACGCACACTGGCAGGCGCCCCCTTGGTGGCTTCCTCCATCTCCTCTTCAGGTAATAGCGCTCACCCGTAAGGGTGGGGAGAGGATGGAGAGATGGAAGGTGTGTGAGTGTGTGTGTGTGTGTGTGTGTGTGTGTGTGTGTGTGTGTGTGTGCACATGTGCGTATGCCTGCTGGTGATCTCACTGCCTCTAGGACATTACACCTCTCGCGGGTCCTGCCTTCCAGGCTCAAGACTGGCTGGTGGGAGCCCACGGCGACATGAGAGGGACACGGCAGGCTCCTCTCCTGGCCATCTCTCTCCTCTGCCTCTTCTCCAAGGTAAGAAACCTGGGGGTGGCAGTGTAGCTGAGTGGTAGAGGGCTGGCCTAGCATCCTTGAGGCCTTGGGTTCAATCCCCACTGCCACAGTCAAGTGTTCATTTGTTTGTTTTTAAAGGGCAGGGTCCCAGGACCTGCTTGGGGTAGAATCAAGGCCAGGACAGTCAGAGCAGGGCTCTGAGCCTGCATATGGCTTTCCTCTCTGCCTCTGGCCCACTCCACGGTGGGAAATGCCCTTTCCTCTCAGCCTCAGAGTCTGCATGGATATAGTGTTGAGCAACTCAGTGACCCTGGCTAAAGGGGACAGCAGACACCTTTGTGGGGGGATGGCTTTGTCCCTCAGTGTTGTGTGGGAATTCCGCTTTGCCTCCTATGTACGATGAACAGTCTTATATATAAGGAGTTGCCCTTGTTTCAGCCCAGAGAGGTTAAGTAACTTTCCCAAAGCCACACAGCAAAAATATAAAAACTCGGAGCACTAGAGGAAGGCTGTAATGTATGTGATGGGGTGGGGGAGGGACTCCAATCTGGGACCCCTCAGCCCCACGTGGGTCAAGGCCACAACTGCTGAGCAGTGTCACGTCCACCCTGCCTCCACTCCTCACCCCACCGGGATCAGCAAGACATAGGGCCAGGGTGGAGAAGGGAGAGGACCGCCTGGGAAAGGAAACGGTCCAGGCTCAGGAAAGCCCAGACAGAGCTGGGGTGACATCCATTCTCCCCTGGGAAACCCGGGGACTTAGTCACTGCTCACGTGCAAAGCCCCGCCCCCCCCACCTGGGGAAGGGCAGCCGCTGGGCTCCTCGACTTCGGGGCCACCACAGGAGGCGCCCTGCCGGTGCCCTGCCTCCTCCACTCACCCGGCAGAGGGCTGGCGCCACCCACCTTACAGAGAGCCAGACACAGCCAGGTAGGGCATCCCAACCATAGCCCAGCAAGCTCAAGCCTGGCATTCCCCTCCCCCGCCGGCCCCAGCGGAGTTCTGGGGACGGAGTGGTTAGGAAGGGTGAGGAAGTAAGAGGAAGGGCTGATGGTGCTAAATCACCCTCCTTGACCTGTCAGGGTCCTTCTTGAACAAATGGTTCATCGAGGCAGAGGCTTAGCTGGTGTCAGAGTCCGCAGCGGGTGAAGAGGTAGCCAAAGATTAAGAGGGGCTTGGCTGAGCCCTAGTGGCTCGTTCCTGTAATCCAGGCTACTCGGGAGTCTGAGACCTGAGGATCATGGTTTGAAGCCAGCCTGGGCAGGAAAAGTTTACGGCTCTGTTATTTTGAACTAATCAGTAAAAACAAAACCTTAAAAGGGGCTGGGAGTTTGGCCTAGTGGTAGAGTGCTTGCCTAGCATGCACGAAGACCCGGGTTCGATTCCTTGGTACCACATACATAGAAAAGGCTGGAAGTGGTGCTGTGGCTCAAGTGGTAGAGCTCTAGCCTTGAGAAAGCCCGAGGACAGTGCTCAGGCCCTAAGTTCAAACCCCAGGACTGGCAAAAAATAAAGTGGAGCTGTGGCTCAAGTGGTAGAGTGCCAGCCTTGAGGGAAAAAGCTAAGGGAGAGCGCCCAGCCCCTGGGTGTCAGGGCTGGAGGACACCAGGAAGTAACCAGGCGTGCTGGGTTGAGGGAGCCTGCAGAGGGGCCACAGCAGCTCAGCATTCGGTTTCCAGGTAGGAGAGACCTGAGAGCCTGTCCGGTCAGACAGAGTCCCCACCACCCATCGCCAGGAAAGCTGCACCCCTGCTGTGGAGCAGAAATCCAGAAGTCTACCTATTGCTTCTCAAGCGAGTTTTGGGTTTTAAGAAACACTCCAATTTATTATTTTATTTGATTCTGACCACTGTGGGGCTTGAACTCTGGGCCTGAGCTCTTTGAACCATGATCCTCAGATCTCAGCCTCCTGAGTAGCTAGGATTACAGGCTTGAGTGCTCAGCTAGATTTTTTAAAGAGATCTGACCGTCCATTTCTAATAAGGTTCTCAAGGATGATGCCCTTCAGGTTGGTACCAGACCTCAAGGATCTGAAATTCCGCAGAATTCCTTCAATCTTAGGTAGAACCCACTGTCAGCGTCTGCTAACTCCTGTCCTCCCCAAGGATGGCCAGGTAGGGGGCGGCCTCTGGTGGTCACTGCAGGAACTGCAGGCACCTGGAAGCAGATTTGCAGAACAGGGTAGAACCAGGTAGAACTAGGGTGAGGACTGGGGTTAGGGGATAAGGGTTTATTTTGGGCCACACAGGTCAGGAGATTGCTAGGGAAGACAGAAGCCCCCCTCCATGTAAGGCTCTCTAGTCCCCACACCAAAGAGCACCATAGATGATCCCCCATAGATGGGACCGTGGGTGGCAACTTGAGTGACACCTCCTTCTTGGTATCTACCTCTAGATGGACACATAGGTTGTCCAGGGCCTAGGATCTCATGTCCTCCTAAGGGAAGACGCACTCAGGTGCTCCCAGCTCTGTACAGAGCACTCTGACTCTTTTCAAGCACTTTCCTCTACCCCAGTTTCCCCATTATACCTGGAGATAGACCGTCGCAGAGGGGTGGCCCAAAACCTAGTTGTGCTTTTGAAGGCCTGGATAAAAATCCAGTCCCAGGGCCATGCCTCTGGAATTCCTTCCTTTCTTCCTTTCTTCCTTCTTCTTCTTCTTCTTTTCTTTTCTTTTTTTTTTTTTTGTGCCAGTCCTGAGGCTTGCGTGCTGTTGTTGAGCTCCTTTTTTACTCAGGCCTCGTGCTTTACCACTTAAGCCATAATGCCACACCCATCTTTTTCTTAGACCTTTACTGGAGATAAGAGTTTCAGAGACTTTCTTGCCTGGGCTGGCTTCCAACTGATTAATTTCAGAGGGATTCTCAAAATTTTCTGTTTCTGTACCCACTGAAGGTTGGGAATCATGCGTGGATTGTTCCAGAAAGAATCCAAGCCTATCCATGCCATTGTTTATTCTGCCTAGAGGGGAAGCCATATGTGGGAAAACATGTCAGATACTCTGCCATCCTACACCCCGGGGTGTGGCTCTTGCCTCCCATGGGCTTCCTATGTGACTCTGAAGTCACATTGTGAACTGCCCAGCCTGGCAGAGAGAGCGGTCTCATCTACCCGGGTGTCACTCGTACTCCTGACAGCCATGACGGAGTGAGGTTTCTGTCCCTAGGTGTCTGCGCAGCTGTGCCCCTCTCCCTGTGCCTGCCCGTGGCCGCCACCCCGGTGCCCACAGGGGGTGCCCCTGGTGCTCGATGGCTGTGGCTGTTGCCGGGTTTGTGCTCGGAGGCATGGCGAGTCCTGTGACCATATCCACGTCTGTGACCCCAGCCAGGGTCTGATCTGCCAGCTCGGGGTGTGCCTCGGTAAGCAGGTTTGTGGGACAGAGGGGTGTTGCATGGGGGAGATGGAGGCCACAGAGCTCAGAGTGAAAGGACAGTCTCCATACTGGGGGAGTTAAATCCTCAGCCTCTGAGTTAGGGCCAGGTGTGTGTCAATGCCCACGTCACAGAACTCCTTGGCAATCTCCAACAGACCCTTCTGCAAATAGGGAAATGGAGGCCCAGAGGTACCAGGATGGGGATGGCCTGCTGTGTCCTCGCAGACCAGGGCAGGCTGGCACGGGCACCGTGCATGGGCTGAGGCGTGGTGGCCTCCCTGGACCCTGGGGTCTCCAGAGTTCCCGCATGGTCTGTCCACAGTGGGAGAAGAGGATGATGGAAGCTGCGAGGTGAACGGGCGGCTGTACCGGGACGGGGAGTCCTTCCAGCCTCACTGCAGGATCCTCTGCCGCTGTGAGGACGGTGGCTTCACCTGCCTGCCGCTGTGTCGTGAGGACGTGCGGCTGCCCAGCTGGGACTGCCCCCGGCCCCGGAGGGTGGAGGTCGCCGGAAGATGCTGTCCTGAGTGGGTGTGTGACCTGGCTCAAGGTGGGTGCTGTTAACCATGTCCGTGGCCACGGTGGCCAGGGGGCGGGGGTGGGGTGGGGGTGGGGGGGCCAGGCTTCTGAGGGACCAGGGAGGACAGGGGTCTGTGGAGAGGAGAGATGCAGAAAGCCAAGGATCATCTGCTCCTTTAAGAGGTTAAAGAGGAACAGTGGATTCAGTGTAGCATTTCCATTCTCAAAGACTAAAACATAAATAAATTAAAATAAAGCCGGGCCAGGCGCCAGTAGCTCAGATCTATTCCTAGCTACTCTGGAAGCTGAGATCTGAGGATTGCAGTACAAAGCCAGCCCAGACAGGAAAATTCTTGTAAGATTCTTACTTCCAATTAACCATCTAAAAGCTGGAGGTTGGGCTGGAGCATGGCCTAGTGGCAGCATGCTTGCCCAGCATGCACAAAGCCCTGGGTTTGATTCCTTGGAACCACATACACAGAAAAAGCCAGAAGCGGTGCTGTGGCTGAAGTGGCAGAGCTCTAGCCTTGAGCAAAAACTGTCCAAGGACAGTGTCCAGGCCCTGAGTTCAAGGCCCAGGACTGGCAAAAAAAAAAAAAGCTGGAGGCTGGGTTGGAGGGATGGCTCAAGTAGTTGAGTGCCTGGCTGGCAAGCATGAGGTCCTAGGTTCAAACCCAAGGACTGCCAAACTAAATAAGAGACTAAAGTGGAGATATACTTCAAGTGGCAGAGCACTAGACTTGAGCAAAAGAAGTTCAGAGACAGCACCCAGGTCTCGAGGTCAAGCCCCAAGACTAGCAAAAAAAGAAAGTGGGGGCAGAAGAAAAAGGGAGGAAAAAGAAAAAGAAGACTTTGAGACATAGATAGGCTGAGTAACGTGACCGGGTTTTCTCTGCGGCCAGCGCTCCCCTGGAAGTGCTCACTCTGCTTTCTTACCAGCAGGACGCCAGTTCCCAGCGGCTGGTGTCCCCTGCCCAGAGTGGAGCACGGCCTGGGGCCCCTGCTCGACCACCTGTGGGCTGGGCATAGCCACCCGGGTGTCCAACCAGAACCATTTCTGCCAGCTGGAGACCCAGCGTCGCCTGTGCCTGCCCAGGCCCTGCCCACCAGCCAGGGGCCCCAGCCCACCCACCATGCCGTCTAGAGCTGGCTGGGGGTGGAGATGAGGTACTGCTGTACCCAGGCTTGGACCAAGAGCTGATGACAGCTGCCCATATCCCTGGCTGCAGCCAGGAGGGCAGGAACAACGACAAGAACACCTGGTGTGCAAGAGGTCCACACGGCATGAGCGCATGAGCATGACCAGCATGCAGCCCTCCCTCTCCCTCCCCTCCCTCCTCTCCCCCCCTCCTCCCGCCAGCCTCCTCCCTGGCTCCTTCCTTTTTTTTTTTTGTTTGTGCCCGTACTCAGGCTTGAACTCAGGGCCTGGTAGCTGTTCCTTAGCTTTTTCACTCAAAGGGGACGCTCTTCCACTTGAACTACAGCTCCATTTCTAGCTTTTTTGGTGTGGTTAATTAGAGGTAAGAGTCTCAGGGACTTTCCTGCCTGGGCTGGCTTTGAACCGAGATCTGAGGATCTCAGTCTCTTGAGCAGCTAGGATTACAGGCATGAGCCACTGGCACCTAGCACCGCCCCCCCCCCTTTTAATCCTGCCTAAGAAAGGCTAGACAGGGCTTCTGGCATTTCCTGGTCCACCCCTGGCCTGCACACAGCACTGTCACGCTGGCTCGGGGATGAGCCTTCTCTTCGGCATCCCCTGAGCCAGAGATGGAGGACCACCACTTTAACACCTAGGCTGCGGCAGACGTTCTGCCAAGTCACCCCAAAATACGAGGAAGGCATGTGTGGACTTGTGCTATCTGAGGGTCCCCTGTCACCTGGGCAGAACTCGATGGTGGAATTATTTGTGCATAGCACAAGGCAAAACCACACTGCCCAGAAGAAAGATGGGTGAACCCCACTTTGTATTTGTAACACCATGCTTCCTGGGCCCCACAATGGGCCAGAGACTGAGCCCATGTGGAAAAAGCAGGGAGTGTGAAGGCCTCACCCAGGGGCTGAGGCTCGACCAGAATAAACCAAGCCAAGCGTGCAATTCTGTTTGATGTGCTTATTGTTAAAGGGACAGAGTGGGGAGGGGCAGAAGTACCAAATACGGGCATGTGACTTCATAGTCTACCTGTGTTTCTATCTGGAGCCAAGCAAGCAGTTTGAAAATACTGTCTGTCCTGAAGCCAGGCCCTGGTGACCCACACCTGTAATCCTAGCTACTCAGGAAGCGGAGATCTGAGGATCACAGCTCATTCCAGCCTGAGTGGAAAAACCCTGAGACTCTTATAGCCAATGAACCAGCAAAAAACTGGAAGTAGGGCCGGGAGTTTGGCCTAGTGGTAGCGTGCTTGCCTAGCATGCATGAAGACCCGGGTTCGATTCCTCGGTACCACCTACATAGAGAAAAGCCGGAAATGGTGCCTTGAGAAAGTCCAAGGACAGTGCTCAGGCCCTGAGCTTAAGCCCAGGACTGGCAAAAAAAAAAAAAAAAAAAAAAAAACAAAACAAAACTGGAAGTAGAGCTACAGCTCAAGTAGCAGAAGGCTAGCCTTGAGCAAAAGAAGCTCAGGGATAGTCTACAGGCCTGAGCTCAAGCCCTAGGACTGGCAAAAAGAAAAAAAAAAGAGAGAGATTTCTTTTTTGAAACAGATTTTACTGCTGTACATGTAATTTTCACACAGTTCCATGCACAAGTCATGAGCTCATGGGTGAATGAGTTCTTACGACTGTGTGACCCACACCTTGATCCTAGGTGACCCCTTCTAGTGTCCTCAGAGGATCCCCAGGCCAGTCTTGTCCCTTCCTCCTGGCCAGGCAGCCACCATTCCAATATGAGTTTCTCACCCTGGGTGAGTTCTGCCTGTGTTCAAGCTTTGCATACACAGAACAGTAAGTAGGGTTTCTTTCGTGAGTGACTCTTCCCACTCAGTGGAACAACCCAGAGGACAAGGCCAGGCCCTGGCTGGGAGGCCAAAGAGGGGGTTGTGAGGGCATCCAGAAGAGCAGGTCTGGAAGCCTCCCAGGCAGGGAAGAAATGGCCCTACAGCCTGCTTCCCAGAGACCCAGGGCAGGGCACAGGGAAAGGGCAGTTGGCCCTGCAATTCTTTGGACAATGATGTGAAGGCTGGAGCCAGAGCTCTCTGTGTCAAGAGGAAGGTGGTATTGGGCCACTCATTCAAAGATCACAGGTGCAAACCAGGCTGATCCCCATTCCACAGGAGAAATTGAGGCTGGAATTGGAGACACATACTTGATAACCAGGGCTAGAAGAGTCAGCTGAACCCAACGTCTTCTTCCCTTCCTTCCATGTTTCTTTCTCTTTCTTTTCCCTTCCCTTCTCACATGCTGTCATTATCAAAAAGTGGTGGCATTGGAGGTGATAGAGATGTTGATTAGATTGCTTTAATCATCTATTGTATATATCACAGTATCACTCTGCAATTATAATGTATCAATTTCCAATTTAAAAAAAAACTTTTTTTGGGGGGGGTGCCAGTCCTGGGGCTTGAACTCAGGGCCTGGGCACTGTCTATCCCTGAGCCTTTTTGCTCAAGGCTAGCACTCTACTGCTTGAGTTACAGCTCCCCTTCCAGCTTTTTGATGGCTATTTGGAGATAAGAATCTCATAGACTCCCCTGCCCAGATTGGCTTTGAACTACAGTCATCGAATGTGAGCCTCCTCAGTGGCCAGAATTACAGACGTGAGACACTGGTGCCCAGCAAGTCTAGCTTTGATGTTTTGATGGGGTTTGGGGGCTTGGGGAGACTTTGATGGGGCTTCAAAGAGTTAATATGTAATGTTATTGGTAAATTGGAGTTGACCGTTCTGGTCTCTGGATTTCCCAGTAGCCCTGATGTGGACCAGAAGTCACCTCACCCACCCAACTCCAGCTTTAGTAGTTCTCAAAGGCTGGTTCCCAGATTGAGAGCACAATTCATAGCTCTGAGACGTGCACAAACGGATGTCTTTACAAACCTCCCACTTAGAAGATCTGTAAGATCACTGAGCCTGGGAGTCTGGGAGAGGATCAGCAATCTACTGTGGCCCCCTCGCGGCACTTGCATGCATGAACCGTGGAGAGGCTGGAGGTGACCTGAGTGATCAACCCTCTGCCGCCTCCTGTGGCATAGTGGAGAAAGGTACCCTGGGTTGGGACAAGACAAAGGCTTGCTGTGGTGATAGAGCTAGGCCCAGAAGTTTTTCATACTTGTGCTAGATGCAGAAAAGCAAACATGTAATCAGATGCCGATTTGGACCAAACCAGGGTACCTCTGTCTGTCTCTCCCTGTCTCTCCCTCTCTCTCCTTCTCTGTCTCCTACTGCAATTAGTTATGGCATCAGGGAAAACCTGATCATGTGTAGGTGGGCTGAGAAACTGGGCTGTACTGGGCCCCAGCATGTTGGTCTGGTCTTAAATCCTGGAGCACTCACTGCCCCTGCTCCTCATCCTGGTGTTCATCAAGACAGCCCAGATCTCAGCCCAGCTAGGTCTCTTCATCTTTGCTTGAGCCTCTCAGCAGCTCCTTCTTCCAGGCCTAAAGACCCAAACCCTTGAATACAGGGAACTGACTTTGCTCCCCTGCTCCCCTCAAGGGCTGCCCCTCCAAGTCTCCTAAATCCTCCAAACATCCCATTCAAGCCTCTTCCCCACCCTTTTGTGGTGTTAGGTGTGAAATCCAGGGACTTGTACAGGTTAGACAGGCACTCTCACTTCCTACCTCCACAGCCTCCCTTACTTTCCTGACATCTACCCTGGGTAGACGGGTAGTTCAGAGGCTTGAAATGGCTTCTGTAAACCCAAACCCCTTCTCTAAATTCACACAACTATCCTAACAAAAAATATTAAAGCGTGTGATAGACTACTAATTCGAAACACAAACAAGATCTAGTTAATTCCCGTAATTCCAATGTGGTGGCAGTATAAACAGTACTTAGAGATATCTGCGACAACTTCTAAGTGATATGAAAATATCTGTGATTTCTATTGGCAACGGATAGGTACTGTTATTACCACTTTGTCATCTATAGACATAGTCAAAGGAAACGTTAGCTGTCAGGAAGAGTAGGAATAAACATTCAAGCACTGATGGGTCTGTGGATTCATTAATAATCTGAACTTGGTGATGAACTCGCATGGTTCCTCTCTGCCTAGGCTTCTCTGTCCAGTTCCACGGTGCAGTTAACATTCCCTAAGTCACGCTGGACCCTTCACCTCAGTACTATGTTGTTATTTACAACAGCTAATACTATTTATTCATAATTAGTACTGTTTATAATAAGTAAATAGTGCTATTAATGGTATCTTCAAGGTGCTAGGGACCAGAGAGTGGTCCAACAGCTGTCAAGTTATGGACACAATATTCAAACAGAAGTTGTCTAGCCTTAGAAACTTAGCCTTGACTTCTCTATATATGCTGAGAGGGCTGGCAGAGGAGGAGGAAAAGGAGTACAATGTTCCTAAGAAAATTCCTGCAGGTGGGAATCTTGTGGCTTTTGGGATGTAGGGGGTTTAGCATCCTGTGTTTGTCCTGTGCTTTGGGGCTTCTGCTAAAAATCTGAAGCCAGAAGAAAAATTCCCATCTGAGAGTCTATAACACAACCAGTATCTGGCTTGAGCCTCATGACAGCCCTCTCTGTTAAGTGTGTTAAGCAGGAAATGCTGGCTGCTATGACAAGGCAACCAGGAAGTCATGGTCCAGTGGAGGCTTCCCGTGATGGTTTGTGGGACTTAGTGGGGACTCCATTATTCCCCAGGTCCTCTGCATCCAGACTGCAGGCAGGGCTGAAGAGGCTCAGCTGTCTCCTAATGACCCTGCCTGCAGGTGACACTCCCAGTCCACTCCATGGGCAAAGACGAGTCACAGCGTCCCCTGAAGCTGCAAGGGAGGCCTGGAGGAAACGGAGTGCCTGGCTGGGGAAACAGCTCTGCACTTGGGAGTCTTTTCCAGAATCCATGAGGCCATGACATCTCTTCACCCATCCATTTTTTTTTTTTTTTTGCTAGTCCTGGGCTTGAACACTGTCTTTGGACTTTCTCAAGGCTAGAGCTCAACCACTTGAGTCTCTCAGCACCACTTCCAGCTTTTTTCTATGTATATGGTACTGAGGAATTGAACCTGGGTCTTTGTGCATGCTAGGCAAGCACTCTACCACTAGGCCAAACCCCCAGCCCCTCACCCATCCATTTAACCAGTGCTTTCTGTGTGGACAGAACACCACACTTCTGCTGCTGGCTAGCAGGCCCCTCCCTGTCACCCTGTTCCCTTTGGCTCTCTGCCATACCAAGGGCATGTTTGCCAACAATCTGTTGAGTTTGTTTCCAAACTAATCTATGTCACTCGCCGTCTTTATTGTAAGGAGGCAATTGAATTAAATATCCTATAAGCCGATGAAATAGGAGTGCAAAAGGAAGAGATTTCTCTTTTCATGAAAAGTCAATAAAGACTAGTCGCTTTAAAAGTACAGTTAAATTGGGTGTGGAAGAAATAACTACAAAAGATCAGGAAAGAAATAACCGTGAGACCCATTGGGACTCTACATCCATGTGGCTACACATGTGGCTACACATTGCTTCTCTTCCTTCCTTCCTTCCTTCTCTGTTTTTTCTTTCCTTTCTCCTTCCTTCTGTCCTTCCTTCTTTCCCTCCTTCCTTTCTTTTTTGTGTACCAGTACCAGGGCTTGAATTTAAGGACACTGAGCACTGTCCTTTTGTTGTTCAAGGTTGATGCTCTACGACTTGAGACAGCTCTCCTTCTGACTTTTTGGTGCGTTATTGGAGATAAAAGTTTCACCGGCTTTTCTGTTCATGTTTGCTGTGAACTGGGATCCTTGGATCGCAGCTTTCTGAGTAGCTAGCATTAAAGGTGTGAGCACTGGCTGCTTGCTCCACTTTAAATAAACACAAGCTGGAAATGAACTGGAAGACATTGTTTAAATGAGGAACTATTATCAAAATCATAATATATTGATGATGAGCACAAGTTTTAATATCCCAGTGACTCCAAGCCAATGATCACAAATTCATGTTAAGCATGGAGCCCAGGCTGGAGGACATGCTCACTGTCCTGGGAACAGTGGTGCCTTCCACACTGGACATGGGGAGATAAAGGTTCGATCTCTCTAGGTTTTTCAAACCACATGGTGGTTCATATAGCACCCAAAACATTCTGGAAGACTCTACATTTCTACCACTGGCATTATTTTAGTCATTTAGGCATTAGGTTTGTTTTTTTTTTTCATTCTTGCAGCCCAGATCCTTGAATAATAAATCAGGCTGTGGCTGCCATTGCTAAGGAGCTAATATCTAATGTCCCCAGCATTTGAAAGAATCCATTCTTTTCAGAGGAAAATGAGAGAGATCTTAACAGGGAAAATTTCTAGGCCCTCTGACTTTCTGGAAAATTACTGAACTATATTCTGACTATAAAAATCAGTCCCTTAAGGTCCCCACAGGCCTGCAGAGTAAGCAGTGTGGAAAAGGGGAAAGAAGAAATTGGGTGAAGGAAGGCGGGGGGGTGCAGAATTGTTCTTCACATGTTTCTATTGGATCCTGAAGGCACAGCTGTCCTGGGCTGATTTTCCTACTCCCTAGGTCATAGATGGGGACTCGAAGGCTCTGGAGGTGAAGACATCCGTTCAAGAAGGAACCTGGTGTGTGCTCCCTCAGAAACCCACGGCCTGAACTGAGTCCCTCTTGCTCTTTCATTCTGGGCCTCAATTCTCTGTCTAGATGGGACTAGCCAGGCTTGCCTGGCTCACAGAGCTGGAAGGGTTATGACACCATCTGAAGGTGGTTCAAAGCCCAACTGGGGATTCTGTTGTGACAATCTTGGAACATTGGAAGAACAGCTCCAGGCCTCCTGGAGGGGTTCTGGGTGTGATACTGGCTCAGTGGGTCAGAGGAAAATCACTGGGTCCTCTTGAGTCTGGAAGGAAGGGGGAGAGGAGATAGCAATGGAGGGGAGCTAGAAGGGAGTGCTTGAGGGGTTGCTGTTTTGGGTGTCTGCTCATCTGATGACTTTCCAAGCTGAGAAACACACATCCTCAAAACTCTAACCTCTTCTGGCTTAAAATAGAGCTGCTGAACCCAAAATGCCAAGCACAGGGAAGAGTCACCTGCCTGGCAGGCCAGACAGCTCCCCCGCCTCCAGCAGGCACACTTGACTAAGTATCTCTCATCTACATGTCACAGGATCTCACAGCCACGGGGGAGGCATGCCAGCCAAAGTGCCGAGCCATGTCAGAGAGGAAAGGGAGAGTCCTAGAGACCACGGGAGGCTGAGCAGCATCTGTAACCCTGAAAGCCAGGCAGCCCAGAGTTCAAGTCCTGCCTCAGTCATAACTTGGTGGTGAGAATTTGACAAGCCAGTGTCCCCTCATGGTCCTGGATGGTTATATACAGTTACCACAGTGATATTGTAAAGACTCACAGCACAGATGGGGCTTCCAGAGCTTTTGGTCCTGCCCCTGCTTCTGGACCAAGAATTCCTGATACCTGCAGGCAGACAGTTGAGAGAAAAAAGAAAGAAAGAAAGAAAGAAAGAAAGAGAGAGAGAGAGAGAAAGAAAGAAAGAAAGAAAGAAAGAGAGAGAGAGAGAAAGAAAGAAAGAAAGAAAGAGGTGCCGGGAGTTTGGCCTAGTGGTTAAAGTGCTTGCCTAGCATGCATGAAGACCCGGGTTCGATTCCTCGGTACCACATACATAGAAAAAAGTCGGAAGTGGTGCTGAGGCTCAAGTGGTAGAGCTCTAGCCTTGAGAAAGTTCAAGGACAGTGCTCAGGCCCTGAGCTCAAGCCCAGGACTGGCAAAAAAAAAAAAAAAAGAAAGAAAGAAAACAAGCTTCCAGCTCGGAGCCATGTGGAAAGTGATTTACAATGGCTTTTATATCCTTCGTAGGCTCCAACAGGGAGCATTAGTATCTTGGCATCATCCTATTTCTTACATGGGGAAACTGAGGCACAAGGAAATGTTCTATTTATGAACATCCAGTCAGAAAGAGGAAGAGCTGCACTTCGAATCCACCTTTCTGGTTGTGTTCATGACTAGGCCTTCTGTGAAGTCCTAGCCGCTCTGTCAGCTCGACTGTCCCCACAGACTCCGCTCAGGCCCTTCGTGGGCTGAGGATCCTGCTTCACTCCCTTCCCTGCACCCTGAGACTTCTACCCAAGATTCTGGCCCTCTGAAAACGGAGACGAATCAGAAAAATCAAAGTTGCTGATGTCGTGACTAAAAATAAGGCCAAGGCAGCTGCGCCAGCACCCTTGCTGCCAGCGCCCTGCTTCTGAGCCACTGAGCTGCAATGAGCCTCTCCAGGGAAGAGTGGGCCCAAGGCCTCCCTTCTAAGCACTGGGCTCCCTCTTTAAGCACTGAGTTCTGATTCTGCCTTACATCTGAGTCCCACACAGGCCCAGGCAACCACTCACGTGTGATATTTGTGACACCAGCCACAGCTCCTGAAAGTCCCTGGGCTCCACATCCACTGTCTCACGAATCCTCACCATCATTCTTTCCTCCTCCCTGTTGCTTCCACTAGTGATCACACACAGGGCTGCTTCCCACAAGAAATGCATGACCTTCGAGCTCTATGCCCGAGTCTCCAGATCTAGATAATCACGGTGTATTGGCAGGGCAGTGCTCCCGTCCTGTGCTGGGGAGTTATCTCTTCCTTTCCCTTCTCCAGAAGCTACCGGCTTGCCTTGGTTTGTGGCCCCTTCCCTTGTCTCACAGCCCCTTCTCTTCCCTCCACACAAGCAACACTGAACTGAGTCCTGCTCGCTGTGCCATCATCTGGCTCTCTTCCACTTCCCTCCTTCCAGTTACAAGGACCTTGTGATAACATTAGTCCTACACAGGTAAATGAGTGGCGGGGGAGGGGGCTGTACTCCAGGTCAGTCAATTAGCCACTTGATGTCATCTGGTATCCTAGTTCCCTTTGCCACGCAGCTGAGTGCATTCACAGTTCCCAGCGGCAGGTTGGCATCTTTGGGGCTAGGGCATTCTTTGGCCACTGTAGATCCTCATGAGATAAGAAGGATTTTAACCTCCTTCTACTAATGGGGAAACAGAAGCATCCAAAGATTTTTTAAAATTATTTTATCCTATTGTAAGGTTAATATCAGAGGGGTTACAGTTACATAAGTAAGGTAATGAGTACATTTCTTATGGAACACTGTTACCCTCCCCCTCCCCTCCAAAGTTTTGTAAGCCACAAAAGTAGACTATGAAGGCAGGTGGTGTCATTCATCCATGCTCCTAACTCCCACATGCAGCTGGGCGCCCGTGGCTCAGGCCTGTCATCCTAGCTAGTCTTGAGGTTGAGATCTGAGGTTTGGGGTTCAAAGCCAGCTTGGGCAGAGAAGTCCGTGAGACTCTTATCTCTAATGAACCACTAAAAAGTTGGAAGTGGAGTTGTGGCCAGCCTTGAGCAAAATAACCAAGGGACAGAGCCTAGGCCCTGAGTTCAAGACCCAAAAAGAAGGAGGAGAAGAAAGGATGAAAGGAAGAAAGAAAAAGAGAAGGAAGGAAAAGGAAGAGAAGAAGGAGAAGGGGGAGGAATGTCAGATGCTTTACTGGTCCCTGGCCTCTGGTGAGCATGCAGGCTTTGGCGGTTGGGTGAGATGTGGAGGGGGATTTTGAGGCATCAAGCAAGAGTTTGTGCAAGGAGCTGAAAGCTTAGGCAGCTGGAGCAAGCCAGGGGGAGGAGCTGTGAGGAGAGAAGCTGCAGCAGCTATGGGGATGGGTGATGCATATCAGGGCTGCACTAGACCTGGGAAGTCTGGGTGTGCCAGCACCTGCAGGCCAGGCTGCCCACGGCGTGGCCTGAGCTTTCATGCCAGCTCCCCCCCCCCCCCAGCATTCTGAAAAGGGTCTCATCACCTTGATGCTGGGGACAGGAGGCATGGGGCCAATGAGAGACTCCTCAAATACCCAGCTGCTCAGGCAGAGACACAGGGGCCACACAGTCCTCTCCTTGGCCCTCACAAGTCCTGTTGCTTTATGTATCAGCAAAACACGAGTTTCAGTGGCAGCCAAACAACTCTGAAATCTCAGGGGGTTAACACAATGGGAGAGAAGTCAAACCAGGTGTTCTTTTGCCCCAGTAGTAGGGGAGACAGGTGGACTATTCTGAGGGCAGGACTTTATGAGTGGCACCTATCACTTCTGCTAGTTTCCGCCAGCTGTAGTCTGGTCACTTGAACTCTCCAAGGTGCCAGGAAGACAGGAAAAGCAGCCAGCAGGATGCAAACTCCACTTCTTCTCCAGATCCATGTACTTCTGTCTCCAGTGTCATGGTCTTAGGCTAATCTCAACATTTGTTGGAACCACACCCAGCTTCTAAGCAGCCCCCAACTCTCCACCACTTTCCCTTTTCCATTCTGCAGCCTGGCACACTTATGAAAAAAAAATACAGATCGGCTCATTGTGGTATATGTTTCTCCTACAGCTTTTCCATGGCTTTCCATTGTGCTGAGAAACCACCCAGCTAAGAACATATCAGATTTCTCTCGGATTCCCTTCCGTTCCTCTCTCCACCCTGCACGCCAGCGCCCCTGGTCCCCGCGCACCGGCTCCTCTGCTGTTTCCAGATCATTCCCTAGCAGACTCCGCTGGCTGGAGTCTCTCCCTGGCCACCCTGCCGAGACTTTCCTATCTGAGCTGGCGATGCCTCACTCCCTCCCTCTAGCACGATTTTCCTTCTTTATCACGCTGCGAGGTATCTTTTGGTTACTTCGCGGGACAGGATTCCTCAGTCTCCCCCTCCCAAGAATCTTGTCTGCAGCCGTGGGTGCCCGGTGATCATTTGCTTGGTGACTTCTGCACATCTGGGCTGGGACCTTGGCTGCAGGTGTCAGTTGGCGGGCGCGTCCCGCGGGGCCGCGCAGCTGGAGCGCCCAGGCCCCGCCCCGGAGCCCCGGAGCCCCGGCGTCCCGGCGCCCGCGCGGTGTATCCGGGCGCCAGCCGGGGCGCAGCGGGGCGGCCCGGGGAGCCGGGAGCCGCGGCCGTCGGGGCGCGCGGGGCTCGGGGAGACCGCGATGGGGAAGCGGAGCGCGCGCACGGCCGCGCTGGTCGCGTGCATCCTGTCCTACCTGCTGGTGGGCGCCGCCGTCTTCGACGCGCTCGAGTCCGAGGCGGAGCGCGGCCGCCAGCGCCGGCTGGCGCAGAAACGCGGCGAGTTCCGGAGGAAGTACGGCTTCTCCGCCGCCGACTACCACGAGCTGGAGCGCCTGGCCCGGCAGGCCGAGCCGCACCGCGCCGGCCGCCAGTGGAAGTTCGCCGGCTCCTTCTACTTCGCCATCACCGTCATCACCACCATCGGTGAGCCGCGCGCGCCGTGCCCCGGGCCGCTCGGGGCTGCCGTCCCCTGCCCCTGCCCCTGCTCCCCCCGGCCACTTTGGACGGGCAGCTTGGGTTCTCTGAGCCCGACTCTGGAGGGATGGACGCTGTCGGTCCACCGAGGCGGGCGGGCACGGGGGCCGGAGGGACCCATGTGAGGGCTGTAGACAGATCGTTAACCAAGAGATAGAGCACGGGGCCAAACTGGCTTTTTCGTAAGTGATTGTTGTTACTCCGTGATGACAGAGACCTTGATCGTCTTCCTCACTTCTACGACTTAATACATGCTCGGTAAACAGTTGCTAAAGGAATGCCACCTCACCCTTGGGGCTCCAGAGCGATCCCTCTGCAGCATCTGGACCGGTGGGTTGTCGCTCTGACCACCCTCTGCCTGGAACCTGTGAGGCCCAAGTCTAGAGAAGAGCAGAGCAGACCAACAGGCTCTAACAGGGCCTCCAGCATGGTGCCAACCACCCCGCACGCCCCAGCCACGCATGGCCAGGGCTCCGGCCACTGACGTGCAAGCCCGCGCCCTGGAGTGTTTCTCTGTGCTGCTCTTACAAGTGAATGGTCCGTGTGGACTGAGCTCTGGGTGGGCTCTGGCTGGGCTCAGGCAGCCGGTCTGAGTGGTTCCAGGCTCTGGTGAGATCATGCCTACAAACTGTGTAGCCAGGTGCCTGAAGCTAAGTAGGCAACAGTACTTAGTGTGCATTACCAATAATTGTCAACCACAGCCCTAGCTCCCATTCCACCCCTTGGCCTCTTTTGGTCCATCTGGGCACCCTTGCTTCCTTATCGTGGCTTATCCTGGCATCTGCCTTCTTGTAGTGCCCACAGATACGGTGCCCCTCAGCCTCTTCTGGCCTTCCCCACTTTCTTTGGAGGCTTCTGAGTTTGTTTTGCCTCAGACAGTCTGGGAAAGAGGCTCTGAGAGGAGGCTGGGTGTTTTCCTTTCTATGGATGTTTGAGGTGCTACCACCTGCTTCCATCTCCTTCAACCAGCCTGCAGTCAGGCCCAGGTCCCTGGAGGAGTTATGAAAGACAGTGGCTGAGGAGTTAAGGAGCTCAGAGCTCAGACCCTGGGACCTTTGGGCAGCATCTGCCCTCAGAGCCTAACTTCCTTATCTGTAAAATGGGTTAATAAGGGCAAAAATGAGACAGTATGCAGAGAGTACTTGAGTGGTTATTATTTCTTTCGCACTCTTTCTGAACTAGGCCTACCTGAGAGGACCCCAGGAAGTAGCACTCCCTGGCTTCTTCATGGTAAAGAAGCTTTTGTCTCAGCTTGGTTTAGGTCAGTAACTATTCCCAGGGCCTATAGTCTATGTGGCTGGGCAGGGCACTGGACAGCGGCCACCAGGGCTTCTTCCCTCAAGGTTCTCAAAGTTTGGTGGCAGGCAGAGCAAACCCCCCCAACCCCCCAAAAGAGAGAGAGGCCAAGAGTGCTAGGGCCATACACTGGCAATGTGGAGATACCACTAGAGGTCTTCAGGTATATGTTGTGTTGATATTTTGAATATTTTACATGTTTACTATGCATAATTCAAAGGGCACAAAAGCATGTAGAATGCAAAGGGATTCCCATTCTGCTCCCTCCCCCCCCCTTTTTTTTTTTTTTTTTTGCCAGTCCTGGGCTTGAGCTCAGGGCCTGAGCACTGTCCTTGGACTTTCTCAAGGCTAGAGCTCTACCACTTGAGCCTCAGCACCACTTCCGGCTTTTTTCTATGTATGTGGTACCGAGGAATCAAACCCGGGTCTTCATGCATGCTAGGCAAGCACTTTAACCACTAGGCCAAACTCCCGGCCCCCTCCCTCCCCTTTTTAACTAGATATTGTATATTAATTATTTTAAATAGTGGGTTTTGTAACCTTTTTATACGTGTGTAAAATGTGCCTCCCCCCCCCCTCCCGGGGTAGTAGAGTTCAACTTAGGGCTTCAAGCTTGCTTAGCTGCTGGGGAGGGGGGGTGCAGGCTCTGAACCACAATCCTCCAGATAGATTTCAGCATCCTGAGTAGCTTGAATTATAGTCAATGAGCCCCTGCGCCCAGCTATAATGTAGTTTAATAATATTCGACCTATAACTTCTCATTACTCTTCCCTCCTGGCAACCTTCCTCTTCCCAAATGATTCCCTTTCTACTTTCATGACTTATGTTTTTAATCTAGATTCCATAATGAGAGAGAATATGTGGCATTTGTCTTTCCAAGTCTCTGTCTTGTCTCTTAACACATAAGTTCCTCTCAATATAGTAATTCCTTTCTTTTGTATCCTCCCAGCTACATTCTTGGCCTGTACACACCTCTAAACACAACATACACTTTACATAGACATTATGGTACACACAGTTTTGTCTCTTGCTTTCTTTTCTTACTTGATATATTTTGTTGATGTTTTTCTGTCGGTCTCCAAAAGGCTCCACTATTCCCCGCTACTATCCAGCAAGGCTTCTTAACCTGGAAACTTTTGCATACTGGGTGGGTTCTCACACACAGAGGGCGCCTGTGGTCTAACTGCAGATCAAGAGAGAATAAGGAGGCTGAAATCTGAGGATCATGGTTTGAAGCCAGCCAGAAAAGTCTGTGAGACTCTTATCTCCAATTAAGTCACAGAAAGCTGGAAGTGGCGCTGTGGCTCAAGTGGTAGAATGCTAGCCTGGAGCAAAAGGAGCTCAGAGACAGCACCCAAGCCCAGAGTTCAGGACCAGCAGAGAGGAGAGAGGGGGGAAGGGAGAGGGGAGGGAGGGGAGGAGGAAGAGAGGGAGGGAGGGAGGGGGAGAGGGAGAGACAAAGACAGAGAGAGCGCGCGAGGGGGGGGGAGAGGGAGAGAGAGAGAGAGAGAGAGAGAGAGAGAGAGAGAGAGAGAGAGAGAGAGAGAGAGAGAGAAGGAGAGGGAGAGAGGGCAGCCTCTTACTCATATCTACCCTGTGTGTATGTGGATACTCTTTTTTATTTCTCCTTGCTTTGCCCTGCTTTATTAAACAAATCCTTGATAAACTTTAAAAGAGAACATTTCCCACACCCCCTCTCCAGATTCTTCATGCCCTTTTGTAGTTAACCCTTCTTCCAACACCAAGGAGCTGCAACCACAGACCAGTGACTGCTGTTTCAAAATGTCATCTCAAAGGGACAGTGCAATATGTGTTTCGGGGGGCTTGGCTTCTTTTGAGTTGTTTTTTTTATTTTGAGACAGTTTTTCTCTGTAGCCCAGTCTGGCCTAGAACCCACAATCCTTCCTCTGCCTCCCCCGTGCTGGGATCTTCTCCATCATTCCCTCATCAACAGGATGTTTTTCCTTCCCAGCAGGGGGGGCTCTTTGCAGTCTGAGGCAGAGCCAGGAATGGACCTGTGGGCCCTAGTGTTTGAAGATGGTCATCTCGGGGCTGGCCCTGGGGCCGGGTGCTCACCCCCCTCTCCCTGCTCCCTCCCCGCACAGGGTATGGCCACGCAGCCCCTGGCACGGACTCCGGCAAGGTCTTCTGCATGTTCTACGCACTCCTGGGCATCCCGCTGACCCTGGTCACCTTCCAGAGCCTGGGCGAGCGGCTCAACGCGCTGATGCGACACCTGCTGCTGGCGGCCAAGCGCTGCCTGGGTCTGCGGCAGCCTCGCGTGTCCACGGAGAACATGGTGGTGGCCGGGCTGCTGGCGTGCGTGGCCACCCTGGCCCTCGGGGCCGTCGCCTTTGCGCACTTTGAGGGCTGGACCTTCTTCCACGCTTACTACTATTGTTTCATCACCCTCACCACCATCGGCTTCGGCGACTTCGTGGCGCTGCAGAGTGATGAGGCGCTGCAGAGGAAGCCACCTTATGTGGCCTTCAGCTTTCTCTACATCCTGCTGGGGCTCACGGTCATCGGGGCCTTCCTTAACCTTGTGGTCCTGCGCTTCCTGGCCAACACCGAGGCGCCCAGCTGTGTCCCGTCACCCCGCCTGGGGGCGCGTGTGAGCCACATGTGCCCCCGTGCACCCCACCACCCAGTGAGGCCTAGAGGCGCCACCCGCATCTCCCAACGTGTCTGCCAGCTGGAGACTTGGGCCTGCGACAACCTGGGCTTCTCTCCTCCCTCCAGCCCCGTGGCAGTACGTCCCATCCCGACAGACAGACTCCAGGCGAGAAGGAAGTCCATCTGACATCCATACCTGGCTCAGTCACACCTGATAGACCCTGCGCCGGGACTGGGACTTAGAGAGGGATAGGGCCTCGTGGCTGTCGTCTACCACAAGCAGTTTCTCCACAAGCAGTTGTAAGAGGCTGGAGTCGATGGTTCACACCTGTAACCCCAGAGGCTGAGATCTGAGGATTGTGGTTCAAAGCCAGCCCAGGCAAGCAAGTCCATGAGGATCTTCTTTCCAATTAACAAATGGAGGTGTGGCTCAACTGGTAGAAGGCCAGCCTTATGCAAATAAAACTAAGGGACAGCACCTGGGCCCTGACTTCAAGCCTCAGTACTGTGAGAAACTAAGGTATGCATACAAAGGTGAGCAGACTCCAGGCACTCTTAGAGGTACAAGTCCTCAGTCCAAACTGCTTTGAAAGATGTGGTCACAGCAGCCTAGGAGAAGACCCAGGTCCCTGCCACCGCTGGCTCAGCCCAGCTGAATCAACTGGCTCTATTTCTTTACCTTGCAGGGAAATGCACCGTTCCGGAATCCTATTGGTGAGGCCAGCTCATACTGCAAGCATGAAGTCAGAAATAGCTGAACTGTCTACCTACCATGTGCTCTTCATGGTGAACCACCACTGCATTACTTGAAAGAGCTCGCCTCTCTGCACAGCCTCTATGCAGTGGCACTGCCTCCCTCTTCTGTGAATGACTGTCCCCCCAGGAAACTGGTGAGGAGACCTGGCTGAGAGACACTAGGGGTGAATCTGCAGGCCCCCACACTGCTGTGGGCTACACCTCCTGCTGCAACATGCCAATAGCCAGCAATGTGACTCTGCAATCCTCACTGGCTCTCTCTGGGCCTCAGTTTCCATGCCAGTAAAGAAGTCCTAACAAAGCCCTCACCCCTGAAAATGCCATTCTCTATGTTGCAGGTAGACCTGTCTCAGCACAAAGCGAGAGCAAGCCAGGTTAGAAAAGCCAAAAACTTTAATTTTCAACATGAGCTACATGGTCATGAACATGATGTGACCCACAATGCAATACGACCCACTCCAACCCAGGGAGCCCCAGAAACCCTCCCTCCCTTAGAGCCCAGGGTGGGCTCTTGTTCCTGGAGAGGATCTAAGGGAAAGGTGGGGTGGGTGGAAAGAGGCCCCGGCCTGAGGACCATCCCACCACCTTGCAGGATGCAATCTAGAGCAAGAGGGCGCAAAGGTAACACGCATGCCCACTTCCAGCCTGCACTGAGCCCTCACAGTGCCCTGGGTAACGTGGGCAGCAGCCGCCGGGCCCTTGGGGGCTTCTTAGGTGAGCTTGTGGACAGGACATGACATTTTCCATCCACAGAGGAGCTGCTCTGCAGACGTGGCCCTCCCAGAGGGCAGAGGAACCATTACAGGGGCGGGAGAGGGACTGGGCCCCCGGCCTGGCACAGCAGTGCTGCTCAATAAATAAAAGCAGGTGACCTTGCTGGATGCAACAGCTGTGCCTTGGGAGGGCCTGGGGACTGTGCGGTTTCTGAACCCCAAAGCACACCAGGAGCTCCTGGTCTGAGGAACTGGGTGGGGAGTTACAGAAAGCACAGAGCCACCTTGCTAAACTGTCTGGCTGACCTCCCAGGGCAGAAGAGCCATGGGCTCTGAATTGCCAAAGACACAAGTGTGGTCCTGGTGCAGCCACACTGATAGGGCCGCTACAAGCTCTTTCTTGTCCTGGACCTCTGCTTTCCACTCCTGACAACAGGGCTGACGAGAACCCAGACTCCCTCCATCTCCTTCCTAGGGGCTCCTGTGGGGTCAGGGCACAGCCCACCAAAAGTATAGTGAGACAGAAAATGTAGAGAACGCTGCTAGTGATGGGGCCTTACTTCTGAAGGGGAGACAGGGATTTCCTGGGTAGGGCCACATTCCAGCCCATCCCCCCCATGCCAGTCTCAGGCAGAAACTTATTTCTTCACACCTTCTAGCTGGTCCTGGATGAGTTATGGCTCTAGGACAAGACTCCACCCCACTCATGATGCTCTAAAGAAAATCCTATTGCCACAATCAATTGGGGGAGACTCGGGTCCCCCTGGGAACCCTTCTCCAAGTCCCAGACATCCGTCTGGTAGATAGACCCAGGCAGGGCTGTAGAACCCAGAAACACTGATGGTGGCAGACAGACGGCCCAGAAATGGAGTCTGCACTGCAAGAAAAAAACACATCGGCGCCCCTAGCTCTGCTTCCCGAGGCTCAAGTACTGAAAGGCGTTGAGCACATCACTTCCTGCTTTGAGTTTCTTAAACTCTCAGGGGGCTACAACTTGTTCTGCTCATAGTTGGTGTGGGGGGGCACTAGGAGACTCTAGGAGGCTCTGAAGAGATGGAAAAAGTGAAAGATGCAGTCCCACTTTCTCCACCATGGCTCCAGCAAAGAGACAGACTGGGGTGCCACTGCAATCCCAGGTGACCCCAGGGTGGCTCTCCCAGGCCTGTCTGTAAAATGGAAATGGACTAAAGGTCCCTGAGTCCCCCAGCAAAGAACTAGTGCTCTGGAGAACAGAAAGTAGAGCAGGACTCCCTCACCCCATGCCAGCTAGGCATGGGACCTCTAACCCAGAGACAAGAAAGAATCTCCCCCACAGAGACACCAGCCTCAACTCGCCCCTGTCTGCCTCTTTCCCGATGATGGAATCTGAGTTGGCAATGGACCATACAGCAGCAGGGACAAGCTGAGCTGTGACGAAAACAGTGGCTTCCCTCCCGGCACCCCTCCCTCGGTGAGGACAGAAATGGTTCCCACGCCCAGTGGCCACAGCCCTTCGGAAGTGGGGGCACATGCTCATGACGATACAAAGAATCAGGGCTCCAGCCCCCCCAACCTCCAGGAGGTGAGTGAGAGTTCACAGAATGAACACAAAAAACCAACTCAACGAGGGGCTCCTCGGCGCCCCCCTCCCCCCAGGGTGTTATTGCTTTGGAGTTCTCTTAGTCTCTGTGTCTCTGAGCTCTGCACAGACGCAGATGCCCAGGCAGGGCTCAGGCTGAGAGGACCATGTCAGCGCTGAGACCTGAAGCCCGACCCTGCTTGGGTTGGCAGTGCCCAGGCTCTGCCCCACTCCTGAACAACCACGGCAACGATGCTGGAGAAAGAAGGCGCTCTCCTGGGCCAAAATACTCCGATTAGTGAGCACTAAACAAGCAGCAATCACACTGGTTAAAAATGATAGTAAGTAGGGGAGGTGTTGACCATGGACCTTCAATGGAGCCCAGCATAGCCCTGCTCCCTCCTCCGGGCCCCAGCCATGGCAGAGTCTGAAAAGAGTCGAGTCCATGGCCCCTTCTCTGGGTAACGAAGAGGCTGCATGGAGGGGACAGAAGTCCATCGGAACATGAAAGTTCACCCAGGGCTCAACCATGCTAAGGGTCAGGGAGAATTTCTAAGTGGAAAGAATCCCTGGTGGACCAGGAATGACGGACCCAACAGCCCAGGCCACCTCTGTGGAAAAACCCTCTCCAATGCAATCCAGGCCCCTCCTCTGGGCCCAGCAACCCAAAGAGGTGCCTTGGAAGGAAAATCAGGGCCAAGGGTAACACATAAGAACACTGAGTATCATAGGGATGTGTGTATCGGGGGGCGGGGGGGAGTAAAACCCTACAGGAGAGGGAGAAGGAAGGGAAAGAAGAAGGGCTGGTCTCCCCAGGCTGCCTGGTCCAGCCCAGGCCAGCCAGAGACTGCAGTCTCTTGGAATGCATGGGGTTTCCTCTCCCACCCCTGGCCTGGGTCTTGGGAAAGACTACTTCTGAGCTAAGAATAGGCCCCAGGATGTGAACACTAACTACCTAGCTAACCTGGACTACGCCCTACACAGCAGGGACTAGGTGAAGAGGATGGCAGGCTGCTGGTGCCTCCCAGGGGAGGTGGCAGAAATGTGCTTCTATAAAGAGGGGCCAGCTTGCCACCTCCTGCATGCAGTAAGGGTTCCCACGGGCCCCAGTGAAGGAGCGAGGGCCGTGGGGAAGGCAGCTACCCAGGTCTCCCAATGCTCAACACTGCTTTCCCACTCCTTCCCCACACCATCTCTCCATGAGCCAAGGTGACTGAGGCCAGAGCATGGGTTCTGCCCTTAGTACAGAGTGAGTTATTTAAAAAGACTAAAATAGGGGGCTCTAATGGCTCCCCACTCCCTTAGCCTGGAGGCAGAGGGGTAGACAAGATGACCTTTGACCTCATTCACAAAGGAGGGGCTCTCCTATTTGGAGAGCCTTACCCTTGGCACCACCAGTCCCAATCTCACTTTTCCTTAGCCTTTCCCCCCCACCCCTGCTCCTGCTTCATAATCTAGCCTACTGTCAATGCCGAGACAGTGAGCTCCCTGGGCGAGGGGTTCTAGAAACTCAGGGTCCCACAGCTCTTCTCTGTCTACCAAAGCAAAGGCAACAATGTCCTTTCCAGTTCCCAGACCAGCAGAGCAAGGCACCCTGGGAGTCTATCAGCCTCGGACATCTCCTTTCCTTAGGTCCCTGTTGGCCCCTGGCTCCTACAGCCACCAGAAAAGGGGCAGGCAGGAGGGGATGGACAGATGGACTCAGACAGGCTGCGGCAAAGCTCCTTCCATGGGCAGGCAGAGGGAAGCCAGAGCTCCTCTTCAAGTAGGGGGCTCTGGACCCCCGGGAGCTGGCTCCGGATCCTTGCAAAGCTGCCCCAGCAGCTCCAGGGCAGCAGGAGCTGCCTGAACCCGGTGCCGCAGGAAAGACACTTGCTGGTAATTGGCACCATGGAGATGGCTGGCTGGGTTCTGGACTTGGCTCCGGGCAGCAAGCTTCCAAGGAGGTGACAGGGGACAGGTAGGGCGGTGTTGGGGCAGGTAAAGCCATGGCTCACCCACCTCAGTCTTTCTCCATTTGCAGCCACAGCCACCAGGTTGACAGCAGCCAAGTCAAAAGTGCAGCCAACCCATCGGGAGAGGGAAGGTGTCAGGGGTACGAGGCAAAGAGGGGAGAGGAGGGGCCCAAGGGGGGCAGGTCTCCCCATTCCGCTTCCCCACGGTGGGGGAGAACCCCATCCTCCTCTGTCCAGTGTGCCCCTGGGCCTGGGGTCCCAGGTCAGGACTGGGCGGTCTCCAGGCCATCTTGGGGAGCCCTTCCCTGTCCCTGGAACTAAGATCGCTCGCCGCAGGGCCCTACGGTGCTCTCGAGGGACAACTGGGATGCCTGCCGGAGCAGGGGACCTGTGGCAGGGTCCACCATGGAGGAGGTGGGGAAGAGCTTGTACCAGCCCACGGCCAGGGTGGTCAAGTCCAGCTCCTCCAGCAGCACTCGGGCCACACCCATGAACTGCTTCCGCTCCATCCGCCCGTAGTTTCCCCACACGATCACCTGCGAGGCAAGAGACACGGAGTTCAAAGCCTGTCCCTGCCTCCCACAGACCCAAGGCCAGAACCTAGGGTCCCCTTGGCCAATTCACCTGAATCCTGTAGAATCTACCTTCTCAATGGCTCAAGTCCTTTTTCTGGCTCCTATGTTCCTGTGACTGCTGGTCAAGATGTCTGGTTTGAACTTGGAGTCTGGTCCTCTTGGTTCCATCCTCCATGAGCCCTATCTTTGAACTTAGGCCTTAAAGGATGACTCTACATCAGGGGTCCCCTTCCTGTTTCCCCATTGGTTCACTGCTTCTAAAAGTGCTGAAACCCATCAGGAAAAAAGTCTTACCAAGTGGCTGGGACAAATTAGCCTCCTTTCTCCATCTAACCAACCTCTTCCTTCCTTTATTGTCTGTTGTAGGTCTGGGCGCTGTCCCTGAGTTCTTTTGCTCAAGGCTAGCACTCTACCACTTTGAGCCACAGTGCCACTTCTGGTTTTCTAGTGGTTAATTGGACATGAGTCTCTAGGGGACTTTTCTGCCTGGGCTAGCTTCAACAGCGATCCTCAGGTCTCCACCTCCTGAGTAGTTAGGAGTGCCTGGCTCAATCTTTTTCTTCAGGGCCATTCAATGTTTTGGTTACCAGCCATTAAGAGTCTCCAGTAGCGGGGCGAGGTGGCTCATGCCTGTAATCCTAGCTAATCAGGAGACTGAGATCTGAGGATCAAGGTTCAAAGTCAGCACAGGCACTAAAGACCATGAGACTCTCATCTTCAATTAATCACTAAAAAAAAATGGGAAGTGGGGCTGATGTTCAAGGGGTAGGTCGGTAGCCTTGAGCTGAAGAGCTCAGGGAAAGTGCCCAGGCCCAGAGTTCAAGCCCCATGACCGACAAAAAAAAAAAACAAAACAAACCAGAGTCACCAGTGTGCAGCCTGTGTGGCTGAAGGACCTTGTTTTCTGTCTGTGCCTCAGTTTCTAGCTTTATCTCCCTTTACAAAGGTAGGCCACTCAACAGAGCCTGGTGGCTTAAAGCATGGCTTTCAGTGTCTCAGAGTCTGACACAAGACTCTAACTGACTCTGGTTCTCTTGTGCTTTTTGCTTTTTAAGATGGGATCTTAGCCATGTAACTCAGGTCTTGAATTTAGATCCTCCTTCCTATCTTGGCCTCCCCAGTGCTGAAATTACAGACGCACACTACTACGCCCAGCTGTCTCTTCCTGTATTTTTTCTTTTAATATATATATATATATATATACATATATATTCATTATCTTTAAGCAGTTGTACACAGGAGTTATCCTTCAGTAAATCAGTTTATGAGTACAATGCATCCTGCTCAGTGTTAACCCTTTCATCATTCTCCTGCTTCCCTCCCAACCCAACTCTCCCCTCAATTTTGCTAATCTCATGCATTGAATATGATGACCTCACTTAGCCTCAGTGTTTAATGGTTGTAAATGGAATGATATTAGTTCACCTTATCTAAAAGGATCAAAGGAGCAAGAGGATGACAAACTCCAGGTAGACTATCTGGTGCTCTTTAACCACAAAGGGGGCTGGCCAGTGCCTACTGTGTGTCTCACATGGACACAACTCTACATGAAATGAGCTCATGCCACAGCTATCACTGTCTAAACTGAGGCTCAGAGAAGTGACATCATCAACTCATGCTCCTCAGTGAAGTCCTCAGTGCCCCTCAGGCAGCTGGTGAGCAGCAGATTCTGGTTGGCATATGTATGTGTTTTCAATGGTGACATGGGCTAGCCTGGGTCACCATAATTCATATGCACTAGAACCTCCAAGTGTTTGGAGACTGGGCATTGAAAGAGGTGATTAAGTTAAAATGATGTCCTGGTCTGATGGAAATGGTGGCCTCATACAAAGAGGAGAGAGAGACAGAGACAGAGACACACCGAGAGAGACACAGAGACACAGAGGGAGACAGAGAGAGACAGAGAGAGAGAGAGGGAGAGAAGCGCTTAGAGTTGCCACATATGGTAGGTCTGTCCTGTCCTGCACCTAGCATAAGAACCCTATCCATGTCAGTGTTCTGTTTTCAAGTCCCTTCCACATCCCAGCTAGGATGTGGACCAAGGGCCAGAATGCCCAAACTTCAGTCCAGCAGGTACCACCAGCCCTGGTGGTCTCCTCCTGGCCATTTTCCATGGTGGTTGAATACTTTCAGGCCAGCAGGGGCTTCCAGGCAGTTTTGATAACAATAGAAATTAATGCACCCCCACACCCCAGCACACACATGGAATACACTGCAGAAACTGACCCCACTAAGATCAATAAACATCCCATTTTTAATGCCTTCCCCCTGAGGCACAAGACAGAAAACGAGGTCCTGCGGCCAGACAGGCTGCGCACTGGTGATGTCAATTGTGAGGCCAGGCCTCACGTGCACTGCCTGAGAAAGCAAGCCCTCTACGTGAGCCATGTGCTCAAACTTCCATTTTTTTTATTGCCAGTCCTGGGGCTTGAACTCAGGGCCTGGGCACAGTCCCTGAGCTTCTTTTCCTCAACGCTAGCACTCTAGCACTTGAGCCACTTCCAGCCTTTTCTGTTTATGTGGTAGTAAGGAATTGAACCTAGGGCTTCATGCATGCTAGGCAGCCACACTTCCAGCCCCTGTGGGAACTCTTCTTACCCCAGCACACACTCACTGCCATGGCAGTGTCAGGCAGATACTGTCTGTGCCTCCTTTTCCAGATGAAGAAGCAGAAGCTCAGAAGGGATCTTGCTCACTTAGAAATGGCCTTGCTCCCAGTGGCAGGAAGTAGGCCTTGCTTCCTCCAGGTGAGGCCCTCAGATACCCCTACCTTGACCACACAGACACACAGACACACACACACACACACACACACACACACACACACACACACACACACACACACACACACACACACACGAGTGCGCCTCACCTGTAAGACTTTGCCCTGGGGACTCTCAGGAAACAGCAGCACCTGGTTGTACAGCGGGTCCAGCGACTTGCGAGCGACTCTGGTCTTCTTCTTGGCAATGCAGACGCCATTCTCCAACAGGTATGCCTTGATGTAGGCCGCTGGGGACACAGGCCAGTGGCCACATTCTAGGCTGGCCCTCAAATGGGGCAGCAGAGAGGGGGCCACCACCTACTGCCAGGATACCCCTAAGAAGAGGCCTGTAGCCATGGGGGGGGGGCAGAAGCAGGGGGATGGGTAGGTCTGCTCCTGCTTCGGTCCTGCCAGCCTCTCCCTCCCCTTGCTCAGTTTCTCCCCTTACCCTCATTGCTAGAATCCGTTCAACACACACTTACTGGCTACCACTGTTAAACATGGTAGATGTTTACCCTGCCTCCCCTGAGCCGGGGGAACTGATAAGAAGTATTATCAGCTGGGACCCCAGATAAGCCTAAACCACCAGTGTCACAGAAGACAGTAGAATCGGAGCAGGTGGTTCTCCCTCTCTCTTAGGCTCTGGATGCCCCTTCAGGTGACCTCTGGGTCTCCCTACCCCTGCCTGGCTGAGCAGAGGGAGCCCCTCACCTGGCAGTGTCTTGGATCCGGGCTTGGCCGTCAGTCCCCGAGCCTGGATGATGTCCACTTCTAGTTGACCATTGCGCTCCTGCAAGCCGATCTCCACGTCCCCTGGAAGAGGAGCCAGAGAGGATCATGAGGGATGGCTCAAAGGCTTGTGCAGGGCCCCTTCCTCCAGCCCAAAGGAGACTAGGACCAAACTCTGAAATCTGAGCCTGAGTTCTGTCCAGGGTTTGGCAGTGTGAGCCAGGCTCCACACTGGGGGCTCAGAAGAGGGAAAGGAAGACAGACGCAAGGCCCTCGTCTATTTGTCCCTGGGGGCACTTACCCATGGGGGTGGTGGCGAGGGTCTGGCGGCCTACAAACTGTGCTGGACCCATGCTTCCCAAGAAGTCACTGAACTGGGCATCTGATGCCAGGCAGACTCCTCCATAGTTAAGGCTGAAAAAGACAAAACAACACATAGGTTCCCAGGGGCCAACAGAACTCTGACAGGCAGGTCCAGAATGGCCTCCACTCCGTGGTGCTCCTGCCTGCATTCACCAGTAACCTGTTCTTTCCAAGCCTTTGGTTTACCTCCAGGGAGTGGCTATGCTGGCCTTACCTCCTGGGCTAGCTGTAGGGTTTGTCAACTGCTGGCTCACATGGCTCAGTGCTTTGATATTCCAAGCTCCAGAGACTGGAGCTGATTAGAATCCTATCACATCCCATCCTGTGTCTACCCTGCCCTCCACTACTGAAACAGAATACATAGCTGAACATGAGGCCTGGACAACCACTGTGCACAAGGGCTTGAGGCACCGGGACAACAGTGTCAGACCCCAAGGTGTGCTGTGCTACTGCTTAGCTGCCCCAAACCCACTCCCTTTTTTTGGTAACAAGACCTCAAATCTCCTTTGAGGACCCTAAACTTCAGACATATGAATGCAGTAGGGAGGAACAGACCTGGGCTGGCCCATAGTTCAGTTGGCCAATCAAGATATTCCCTTTCCTTGGCCAATGACTGGATCAGAGGCAGACATGTGGCCCAATTCAGCCAACAAGAATCTGGCCTGGAAACTGTGTGAAGTGTGGGGAATGTGAAGCTCTAATTTCCCATCACAGGTGGCCCCAAGAACTGGAGCTTGTGGTGGAGAGCCCAAGGATGAAGCCATCTAACTGGTGGCATTGTGTGAAGTCCTGGATCAAGCCCTGCCTGAAACAAGTTCTTTCATCTCCTCCTTTAGGAGATTATTATTTTGTGTAATCTAGTACTCATGTGTTTCCCTCTCCCATTTTACCTCTAACCTATCTCCTAACAACATCTATACTGGAAACAATAATGCTTCCTTCCTTTTTTTTTGCCAGTCCTGAGGCTCGAACTCAGGGCCTGGGCACTGTCTTTGGACACTTTTGGCTAGCCCTCTGCCACTTGAGCCACTTCCTGCTTTTTCTGTGTATATGGTTCTGGGGAATTGGACCCAGGGCTTCATGCATGCTAGGCAAGCATGCTACCACTAGGCCATGCTCTCTGGCCCCAATAAGGCATCCTTCTATAGGGTCTCTTCTGAGAAATGAATAAGAAGAAGCACCAAGTACCACACCCAAAGAGCCTGTAGGAGCAAGATATTCACAACCTATTTTATCATCTGGTCCTTATCTGATGGACTCTAGCTCCTCTACCATTATTCAGATAAAAAAAAAAAATCTCACTGGCATAGCAAAGGTGGTGAGCCTGACCTCTGGGCAGAGATGATAGATACAAGGATAATGCCTGACCCCAGCTAGGTCAGGCATTTTTACTCTCCAGGGAGTGAAGAGGGGGATCTCAAAGATCCCCCTAAAAGCTGAAGACTGTGTGATCTGCTCTTGCAAAAAGCCCACAGACTCTGCTAACTTCCTATCCATGGCTGCTCCGTTCTTCCCTGGATCATGTGAGACATTCGGCACTGCCAAGAGAGCCTATTTCTGTGTAAGTTATTGGCAGAGCCAAAGACAGAAGCATAACGACACTTTCGAGACTCTCTTCACTGTCATGCTGTCCCACTGCCCCTGCCCAGTCCTGTCCGGCCGCATGCACAGGGCGGCTGACATCTTCTGCTTCATAGCCCGGATAACCCAGGAGGATGCAGAGGCAGAAGCTGCAGCTTCTTGGCTTTTTAGCTCCAAATCAAAGAAATAGACTTGGAAAGAGAGGTAACTAAACCAGACGGTCCCACTCCAAGCAAATGCAGTCCAAGCCTGGGAGAGCAGAGGCAGTCAGTGAGGAGGGAGAGAAGGGAGCTGCTAGGCAGGTCTGTAGTATGGTTGCGCTGGCAGTACTAAGGGGAGCGGGGCATGGAAAATCCCAGACAGGGCTGGGGACCTGAAAGCAAAAGGGTTTGTGTCACTTTTCTCAGTGGGTGGAGCTGAGGGAAAGGCACAATGGCTAGTCCAGGGATGCCGATGAAGAATCACAGAGGCTAGAGCAAAGAGAACTAGCTGAGTTCAAAGAAGCAAGGAGCAGACAGTAACCACAGTCCAGAACTGGAATGAAGGTGAGGCCTGAGCCCACATATCCTCCCTTCATGGAGTCAGCAGCACAGGACTAAGCCAATATCACGGACAGCTCCTCAGGTACAATAAGCATTAAACCCCATTTGATTCGCCTGAATCTTTTGAGGACTCCATACCACTCCCGAGGTCCTCTGGAGGTGCCCAGGATCCACTCTAAAGAGGATGTGGGCTTCAAAAGCCAAGAGAGGCAGAGAGAGATGGCGCAGCCTTGTGGGTTCCAGGGTGCAGAGCGGCACAAGGCCTCCAAGGCAGAGCGAGGCCTTGTGCCACCCGCCCAAAATTGAAAGTTTCCTCCAACATCGCCATTGTCTGCTCCTTAGTTCCTGGATAGGGTGTGAGCAGACAATGGGGAACTGGCAGGCCTGGTAATTAGCAGTAATTGTTTCTAATATCTGGGCGGCTGCCTGATTTCCCATCCCAGGGTGCCTTGTCGGCTGCCAAGGAACCAGGCTGGCGCCCCGGAAAACCTTCAGCATGCAATTGCATCCTCTGGGACTGGAGGAAGGGGGAATGGGGCACCTGCTCCCCACTGACCAGAGGGCCAAATGCATTAGAGACCCCGCTGCACCTTCGGAGCTTCTCTGTGGTAGGCAGAGGCTAGAAAACCAGACCTGGTTCCATGCCTCAATAGCTACTTAATCAAGTTGCTACTGTCACTACCCTTCAGTCAATGTTCCTATCTGTCACCAACGTGACAACAGTGACAGCCATTGAAATGGCCACTGCTTGTGGTGTATCACTTTCTAATGCTTCAAAATTCCCTGCCAACAGGATCCATTAACCACAAGTACGACGTTATGCTGACTTGCCAAGTGTCCCATATATGTCCTTTTGTGCAACGGGAGCTCAAAAAGTGCTGACTGTCAAAGCCTACAGCTGCTCTCAACCTGGAAGAATAAAGGACAAGGATTGAGATTGGGCCTCTGGCACATTAGAAAGCCTGGCTTCTTGTGCTGTGCAATCTGGAACAGGTTCTCAACCTCTCTCAGTTGCAGTTTCCGCACATCCAATGGGACTAAACAATAATTGCATAGCTGAATTGCTAGGGTTGATCCTTGTGATCAGGCTCAACACAGAACAGCTCCTGAGCCAATCAAGGTGGGAAATGCCCTAGTCTACTGGCTCCTTCTGCCTGTCCTCACCAATCCTCCTCTCCGCCGTGGTGTTCTCATGGCATTTCTGGTTCCACACTTGTTAGGCAGGTGGGCATCTGGATGCCTGTGACCAAGTCCCAGGCCTTACGGGGGCCAGGAGGAGAGGGAAGGCAACAGGAAGGAAGCTGTGCCTTCCTGAGGATGAAAGCCACAGTGGGCAGAGGCAGAGCCCTGAAACAGGATTATGCCATGTTCTGCTGGCTTTTTATTTTGTATTAATGGTGAAATGAGATTTCCTGCATCTCAAATCCTGTTAGTTTTGTTTTGTGGGGCTAAAACTCATTTGTCTTTTATTATTAACCTTAGAGTGGAGGTTGGCTCCTGGCTTTTCTGTGTCCTTGATAGTTAAAGAAGTAATTGGATTACTTGCAGGTTCAATGCCATTGTCTTTTCCAGATGGATCCCCATCCTCACTGGCATCAGAAATTAAAAGGTCACAGAAATTAAAAGCCTGGTGAGTATGACAGGCTATGTGATTGGAAAAGGTCCTGGGTCTTTGGGAGTGTTCGAGGAGGCACAGAAATGGAGGGATAAAGGGTGAACAGATGCAACAGTGGTCCTTACTGGCCGCTATGTTGAAAATGGGTGAGGATAGGAGGGAAAGCCTGGGAGGGAGCAAGGGAAGAGGTGGCATTGTCCAAAAAGAAATGTACCCCTCTACCTGACTTATATAACTGTAACCCTCTGGACATCACCTTCAGAATAACAATTTAATTTTTTTTTCTAAAAATGGACAAAGGGTCCCAGGAGTTAATGGCTCCCTGGGTATTTATTCACCCCCACCCCCATGCTGCCATCTGCCCACCTGCCACACCTACAGTACACCAAATTCTGCTGTAACACAAAATCTGTTATCCTTAAAAAGTACTGTGCTATGCAAATCCAGCAATGAAGATCACAGCACAGGGACCCAGTAAACACACCAGCACTATCTTATACATGTTTAGATGGCTAAGAAATGAGTAAATGTGTGCAAGGAAATATGGCACTTTACCTTGAACTTCCAAGTTTTGCTTGTGGAAGGGGACACCGGAGAGGTTGTATGCTGTGAGTTACTGGCAAGTAGTGAGGGAGGGCAGAGACAAATACACCAGTAAACACCTCATGCTAAATTAAACACCTGGTAAACTGAGGGTGCAGGAGCTGCTTGGGTCGTGTGGATTCCCAGGTAGAAATAATTTTTTTGCTTTTACCTAATGTTTCTCATGAATGAAATTGTGCCTGACTGAGCATATGTGAATTTCATGTTATCCTCAAATTATTCCTTAATACTTCAGTGGAGTTAGAATAAATTCTAGCTTTCAAAACAAATACTATAGCAGCATTGAGTGTATGCCAGGACCCACTGTATCACACCATCCTGACTCCCCCTCCACTGGAATGTAGCTTGTGAGCCAGGGATTTGGTTTTTATTTTCCAAAACCAAGCATGAGCCAAGCAGTCATAGTCTTAAGTCACCAATGTTAACTCATTTAATCCTCTCAAATCTATATACTTATTCAGTCCTATTTTACAGAAGGGTAAGCTAAGGTCCAGAACTATCCATCATGCAATCACAATCACTTTGCTAGAAAGTAGTAGACCCTGGGATTTGAACTCTAAGGCCTGACTTCAGGAGTCCTTTTTTTCACCTCTTTTTTCTTTCTTCTCTTTTTTCTTTCCTTCCTTTTCTTTTCTTCCCGCTCCCTCTATCCCTCTCTTTCTTCCTTCTTTCTCTTTTGGTGACAGTATTAGGGCCTAAACTCAGGGCCTGGGAGCTCACCCTTCGCTTTTTTGCTTAAAGTTGGTGCTCCACCACTTGAGCCATAGCTCTGCTTGAAGCTTTTGGCTGCTTAATTGGAGATAAGAATTCATGGATTTTCTTCCTGGGCTAGCTTCAAACTGATCCTCAGATCTAAGCCTCCTAATTAGCTAGGAATACAGGTATGAGCCACTGGTGCCCAGCTAGAGTCCTTCTTCTTCCCCACTATAATATACAGCTGACCTTTGGCATCTCCAGGATGTCGCATGAACACCAAAGCCCATGGATGCTCAAATCTTTTAAACAAGTCAGCATAGTACTTGCATATAACACATGCATGCCCTCTTGTATACTAAAAAAACACCTCTAGTTAACTTATAGTGCCAAACATAATATAAATTACATGAAAATGGTTGTTTTATTGAATGACTTAGGGAATAAGACAAGAAAAAGAAGGTATGCACAAGTTCAGTCCACAATTATTCTTCCAAGTATTTTCCATCTAAGGCTGGTTGAATCTATACATGTGGGATTCTGGTACTCAAAGGCCCTGTGCTTTGCATAGACTAGCAACCTGCAATCTAAGCTTGCTCTGGGGTCAGATGGCTAGGGTTCATACCTTGTCTCCACCATTCAGAACTCCTGGAGATATGCATTTCTCTCTGGGAATTGTTTCCTTTTCCATAAAACAGAACAACCATAAGTTAATCCTCAGTGCTGCTCTAAGTATTAAAAGGAGATAAACTCCTTAGAACAGTCGGGCACAGTCAAATGCTCAACAAATACTAGTGCTTATAAAATAAGACAGAATAAATCCCTGTCTGCTGGTCCACAGCCGTCCTCATCACGCCCTTTAGGCACGGTGACTTCTGGGAAACGGCAGAGGTGGGAGGCCAGGGGAATGGTAGTGGGCCTCTGGTGATCAGAAGACACCCCACGTGTGGAATGCTGTGGCCTTGCCATTGGCTCACATGCTGATTTCCTGAATTGTGGGCACAGTGACCCAGACACCCAGATCCTGGCTGCTGGTGACCCAGACATCTCAGGAAAACAATGGGCAGAGAGAAACAGGTGGACTCCAGGAACTAGCTCCGAGACCTGCTGGGTTGAAAGAGGATGCGAAAGCCTTGGATTTTGTGTGATGAAGCAAATCAAGGAGGGGAGGAAGGAGTGGAATACATACCGGCTTCTATCTATACACAGCTACTCATCAAAGCTTAGAAAGCACCAACTGGGGGTCAACCAGACAAGCACCAAACTCAGAGTCTAGAAGGACACACAGTTGATAATTATGCTAGAGATGGAAAGGAACCTGTGAGAGCTGTTGAACCAGCAAGGAAAATGGTAATCTTGTGCCATTCCACTTCCCCTGCCCACACTCAGGGCAGACATTACTAATCAATTTTAGCATCCCCACCAGGCCTGGACTTGGCTCCAGAATCCTTCTCAGCATAGCACTTTGGGGAGGCGCTATCAATTAACTTAAGTTGGCATGTGAGCCAAAGTCATGTGCCAGTTCTTAGCTGCGATCTGGAAAAGGAATGAGTCAGAGAGTAAAGAGGAATTATGACTAGAAGAGCAAGTACCAGGCAGAGGGAGCCATGGGTGCAGAGCCTTGAGTCAGGGGAAGATAGAAGATTCAGGGTGAAAGGTAGAAGCACATGACTGAGGACTGGGAGAGGTGGGAAGAGGTCAGAGGTGACAAGACTATGGGATCTGTACTTGCAGGTGTCTAGAAAAGAGCAGGGGTGGCTTCAACTAGAATCACTCATGAATGGGGAGAGCTGGATGCATTCAAGGCATGCTTGAGGCCCTGGGTTCAATTCCTCTCTACCATTTAAATAAAATAAATTAAAAAGAAAAAGGGAAACGTGAATCAAATGGATTGGGTTGGATAATCACCACAAGAAAGTAAAGCAATTCAGAAGCCTAGGTTCCAGCTTGGGCAGCAGGAGTGAGATGGGCTCTGCTGATGGATTCCTCACCCTCTTACTAATCAGTACTTGTGACATCTAATGGCCAGCCCTTACATTGCTTTGTCAACATTTCTCTGGCACTGAAGAACTTTTTTAGCCCCCTGGCCCATGTTGCTGCAGGAAAGATGACAAGATGAAGCAGAGAATTGCCACCCATCAGTAGCTAGAGTGTAAATACCTCTGCTCTCTCACCAGGTGCAACACAATTCCCAGGTTACACTAGCGTCCATGGCTCCCTATCAGAATGAGCTGCCCACTGCAGAGCTGGCTTGGTGCAGCCCTGTCTTTCACACATGCTCTTCTGCCATTGTTTTCCAGAACCATTTCCCAGGCAAACTGCTTGTACCTCAAATACATGTTTCAGTTCTAGTTCTGGGAAAACCCAAACACAGGCAGACAATCAATAGGAGCATCTCAGGATGGAGGGCAGGTGTGCATGAGTGCATGTGTGTGTACGTGTGGGCATGTGTGCATGCATGTAGGGGGGTATTCATGTGTGTAGGAAGGGACTGTCCTGAGGGTCATTTTCTCGGCACACTTGAACTCTGTCCCCTGATCTTCGTCTGGATGAAATGGCTTGCTCACCTCGGGGAGGTTGGCTGGTTGCCCCTCTGTCCTTAACAAAACTTCTTTTATCTTCTTCTTTGCAGTACTAGGGGTTGTATTCAGGGTCTTGCACTTGCTAGGCATATTCTCTATCCTTTGACCTAAACCTAAGCCCCTTTTAGCCTGAGTTATTTTCCGGGTAGTGTCTCTGCCCTAGGCTGCAATTTTCCTACTTATACTTCCTTGAATTGCTGGAGACAGCCAGGCCACTGTGTCCTGCCCCTGTGTTTCCCCAAAGCTTCAGAATTCCCCTGTAGCTTGGCAGATAACAGGTGCATACCACAGTGCCTAGGCATTGCTTGAGATAAGAATCTCTTAAACTCTAGGCTGGGAGTTTGGCCTAGTGGTAGAGTGCTTGCCTACCATGCACGAAGAGACGGGGTTTGATTCCTTGGTACCACATATATAGAAAAAGGCCAGAAGTGGTGCTGAGGCTCAAGTGGTAGAGCTCTAGCCTTGAGAAAATCCAAGGACAGTGTTCAGGCCTTGAGTTCAAGCCCAAGACTGGCAAAAAAAAAAAAAAAAGAATCTCTTAAACTCTAATGTGCAGGCTGGCCTCAAACCCCACGCCACCTATTTCTACCTCCCAAGTAGCTAGGATTATAGTACAGTCAGCAATAATCCCAAATTTTTATAAAGCAGAAAGGGGTTCAGAAAAAATAACAAACCTTTCCTCCATTCCTAGAGGTTAAACCACAACTTGTCTAATATACTGAGGCCTATAGAAGGGACGAAGGACTTTTGGTCCTTGATGGCATTGCCAAACCACCAAACCATCCTAAAAGTATCCACCTCCAAAAATCTTCATAGAGGTAACCATTCAATAAGAGAATGCGTGGAGGGCAATGGTTGAGGGGAAATGCCTGGATCTGAGCCCCAGCTCAGTTACTCACTGTGTGACTCTGGGCACGTTACCCACTTTCAGTTCCTCCCCTGTAAAATGGAGACAGAACATCACCATCACCACCAGGTTGTAAGGCTTAGATGAGTCAACACGGGGGGTGGGGGGGGTGATGCACGTGGTACAGGGTCTGCCAGCAGCGTTCTCTGGGACTACCAATGTGGCCATTCACAGGGAGTCTGGGGTGGAGCCCGAAAGGCTAATGAGCCTCCCAGGGCTGCCAGTGCTTTGGGACTGTGATGGCTGAAGCCAATGCTACTGTGGGCAAGGAGTCCACAGCATCCTCACTGCCACAGGTCTAAGCTGCACAGGGTCCTCCATCCCCAGGGCTGGGATGAGAACAGTATCTCTGCAGTTTTACACGCCTGACCTCCACACTTCTCACCACTCTACGAGTTGCTTGGTCAGCATCCTATACAGAAGGATCTCTACAGTGCCCTACACAGCTGTCTGGTCCACTGTGGGTGCTCAGTCACATCTGGCAAAATGAAAACCCCCGTGGGAGCAGCCCTGTGCCCCTTGGTGACCCAGTGCGCGGCTGGGCAGTGGGGAACTGCAACCCCTCGGGACTCTGTAAAGTGAGGCTGGCTTGCTGCATGCCCCGCTGGGCTGGCAGAAGTCCAATGGGGTGGGGAGAAGGGAGGACAGTTACACTCCTTCTCACCTCAGAGCCTGGCACCTGGGTCCAAGCAATGCCCAAAATATCTGCAGAGCAAGGAAAAGGCTGAGCACAGTTCAATGTCCCTGTCACTTCTTCATCCAGGTGTTAAATGAGGGGGCAGCACCTGGCTGGCCTCCACCAAGTCCCAGCCCTTTCCAGCAGGAAAAAAAAAACTGTCTTCATTGCTGGACCCAGCCTCTTCCACATCCCCTGCTTCCTTCTCCACTAAATTTAACATATTCTCCAACCTTTAAATACCCACCATAATGAGCATTTGCCCAGTTCTCATGCTGTGACACACATTATAGACATGACTGCACCAGGTGCTAGTGGCTCACGCCTGTTGTCCTAGCTACTCAGGAGACTGAGATCTGAGGACTGTTGTTCAAAGTCAGCCTGAGCAGTAAAGCTTGTGAGAATCGGATCTCCAATTAGTCACAGGACAAGCCAGAAGTGTAGCTGTGGCTCAAATGGTAGAGGGCTAGCCTTGAGCAAAAAGCAGCTCAAGGACAGCACCCAGGCCCAGGTCCAGCAAAACCCACAGATTATATTTGGAGAGGCTTATGGAAACCTCTAGGATGCAACTGAGGCCAACCAGCAAAATAGTCTACTTTAAACAGAGGCTTAGTTAACAACAGATATTTTTAATAGGGAGTAATCCCAAGTGCCAGTCACTGTTCTAAGTGTTTCCCTCATTATTAACTCCTAGTTTATGAGTAGTCTCCATTACTGTCCCCTTTCTAGACTTGGAGAGGATGTGACTTTCTCAAAGCCACATGGTTGTTAGGAAGCAGAAATGAACCAGATGCTGGTACAATCTGACATCTGAGCCCTGCAGTTAGATTTTCTAACCCGTTCAAGTATGTTTCATCCAGTGATAGCCAGAGCCCCCTTCAGGGGCCCTGTCTTGTACATTTTTTTCCCCTTGTGATATCTCCCTCTGCTGCTCCCTGTGAGCAAGTTCTGTGACCTCCTGAGCCTTCTCTTCTTCTGTGACATGGGATCACGACTCTGAATTGCCTGCTGCCACCCACAGCACGGAGCTGTTTCTAATGACCTGGTCCTTCCAGCCTCTTATGATGTATAATATCTACTAGAGTCCCTAAAATTCAAAAGAGGCCACAGATGTACCAAAGGCCACCAGAGGGTCCGTGGCAGAGCCAGGAGTGGGACCAGAGACTCCTGAGCCCACAGCGCCCATCTGTCAGCTGGACTCCACTGCTCCCCAGGTATCAGGGTACCTTCCTCCAAGTTTGGCTGCCCTGCCAGGTTTCCCAGGCCACAGAGAAATGCTGGCTGCCTTCCTTCTCCTCCCTCAACCACTTCCTCTTCTTCCTTTCCATTTTTGCACCATTTTTCTCTCCACAAAACAGGTGGATAGCAGAGCAGCTCTGCCAAGGCCAGCCTATTCATAAGATGCCCAGGTAGAAGGGCAGAGGACCATGGCTGTTAGCCAGCAGTAGCCCCCAGTGAGCTGAGACCAAGGGCCAGACATGAAGGGCGGCCAAAGGAGGCTGAGCTTAGTGTGCCATGCCTGGCTGGCTGCTTTAGGACAGGTCACTGACCAGTGTGACCTTTTGTGACAATGGAGCTACAGCAATCCTGCCTCATCTCATAGGGTTGCCAAGAGCCATGTGTTTCTATTGAGCACTGAAAACAGAATGAGAGAAGTACAGAATAATTTATTTAATTTTAGTTAATTCAAATAGTTCTGGTGACATCGATAAGGACCCTGCAGACTTTGAATCCCAAGTTTTGGTCTCCTCATGTACACAACTAGGGATGATGACACCCCATGCCTCCTTCCTGCCTCAGAGGACAGACAGGAACATAAAGCCATGTGGGGTTGCAGGTTCCAGGTTATTGAGCATGCTGTGTGACCCAGGGTGCACTCCTGAACCTCTCTGAGTATGAGGGCATTTACATAATATGGAAGTTGCTTTGGATCTTGGTTTCTTTGCCAGGGACTTATGGGCTGACTTTAGGGTAACTGACTTTAGGAACCAACGGTCTGTTGCTATGAAAAGAGTGTATTGGTATGACTGCAGGTGAGAATGACGCTGTGTTTGCTGTGTGTGTTTATCTGAAAAAAAGCAAGCCCAAATTTTCCCTTCAAAGAGGAGGTCTCAAAGAGGTCCATAAACATGAGAAATCCTGGCCTGGATGAATTATTTTTCCAGAGAGCTTCTCTTTGGGGAAAACAATAACAACAAAAAAACAAAAAACCCTTAGTTCTTGGGCTCCCTTCCAGTGACTCTAATTTGGTGGCTCAAGCCCTGCCATCTGCATTTATAACAAGCTGGGGAGGAAAATACTGGCCAGGGGCCAGGTGGCCAGCAATGTCTTATGATTTCATGATGTACATGAGAGGCCAGGTTTATGTTTTTTTTAAATACAACCAGAACTACAAATGAAACCAAAAAGGAGATCAAATAACCTTTTTGCTTATTTACCCACAGGGTATGCAGCACCCATGTACTAATCACAGTCTATAAATACTAACCCAAGACGTTACACATGTTTAATTAGAAATGTTTAAAAACGTTAAATCCGTAGCACTTCCTTTTGTGGTTGGCACTCTTACCCAGTTTTATAGATAAGGAAGCTATAGACTGGGGTTATGACCAGAGGCAATCCAGAACTGGAAATGAGTGCAAAGCCAATGGGAATGAGAGCCGGGGCTCTATGCCCTCTTCCTCAGATCTCGTGGCCTCACTGCCTGCCTTCCTGAAGATGGGCACGGCTCTGGAGCCCTAAGCCAGTATTCCCAGCCTCTCAGAAGTATTAAGCCATCCTTCCTTCCCTCAAAGTGCAAGCCCAGAGGTGGAGGGTGGGTGTGGGTCCTATACTCACTTGCCCTCTGAGCCGTAGCTGTTCATGCTATCCTCGATGGATTCGTGGCTGGCCTGGCGCAGCGTTCGGCTGGGCATCTCCACAGCCAGGCCTGTCTCCGTGCTCCTCTGAATGGCCCCCTTCAGCCTCCGATTGTCTCCTGCTGGGGAGAGACACATGGACAAGGAGAACAGAGAGGCAGTAGTCAGGTTAGTGTATCAGCAGCTGATCGTGGCCCAGCTTTAGCCCCCAAACCCAGCCCATCAACCTCTTCATCCATTGGTCTCACCTGAGCCCACCTGGGGCAGTCCTGACATGGCACCGACTCAGTACCCACGTAGTACCACCTGAGCTTTCCTCCTTTTCCTCGTCAGCTACTATTTATCAAGCACCTACTATGTGTTGCACTCTCTGTTAGAGCCTCTACGTGGATCCAGACCAGGGCTTCTCTCAACATCGGTGTAACTGGTATTTAGGGGTGGCATGTTGCTTTGCTGCAATCACTGTCCTGTGAACTGTAGAGCTCCTAGCAGCTTGCCTAGCCTCTTTGGCTACATGTTAGTAGCACCCCAGTCCTGATACAGCAGCTAGTAATATCCTAGACATTGCCAAATAGACCCCCTAAAGGTCACCCTCAACTGGTGACCACTGGTTTAGACCACCAACATGGAAGCCAAACCCTGAATATCTTTCTCACTGGAAGTGAGACTTTTGGGTGGATCACTAAGCTCCCATTTCTTCAACTGTACAGCAGGACAATAGGCTTATTATGAGTAAAGATGGTCTTTGTCCTTAATTCTCTCCTGTTGCTTTCTCCCATCCCCAGCTCACTCCTCAGCTCCATCCTGTATTGACATGGTGTTGACCGAGACGGTCTCTGATTGCCCTGTCCCTGCCCACCTGTGTCCTCTGTTGCACACTGGTGACTTGCTCCATAAGGTCATGAGACTGTGTTCACGGCTTGAAGCCTGACTCTTGAAGAGCAGACTCTTAATGAATGACACTGGACCAATGTCACCTTGACCACCATCTTCATCCTCACAGCCACCATGAGGCATTGCTTCCTGCTTTCCCCTCATCAGTACTGAGGATGAGGGTACAGAATGGTGGTCAGGGACTGGTTCTCACCCAGAGGGATGGGAAGGAGCCAGAATAAGGCCCTAAAGGATCTTCCTTGGACTCACAGTAGCTTTATTACCCTGCCTGTCCACAGGGTTCGAAGTCTCAATAGGATCCATCTGGTGATAGGCTGGCAGGCTTCTAGAGCTTCACAGTTGCTTGCTGACTGACCCGCTACAGGAAGCAGTCACTCATTTCAAGCCCCATCCTCCTGCTCCTGTTAAGTGGGCCATGACATGGCCCACTGACCTCCTCCTGGCTGGCTCAGCAGCAACATTACCATCCCCTCTCCCCCTGATCCTGAGAGTTACAAAACACGTGTAGAGATTCTGAAGCTGGGGCACAGGTGTCTGTCTCCCATATGTACCCACACTATACAGATACATGGACACTCATACACTGAGAAAAACACGCAGCAACACACATGGGAATATATACACATCTCTGTGTCCCTTTTCACAAGTCTCCATCTACCAGTGTGTCTGACAGTCAGCAGGTGTGCAAGCCCGCTCACTGGAGAAAGAGAAGGGAGGAGGGGAGGAAGGGAGAGAGAGGGAGAGAGAGGGACAGAGAGGGACACAGAGGGAGAGAGAGGGAGAGAGAGGGAGAGAGAGAGAGCGCACTGTATTTCTGAACACATGTGTATGTTTGGGGGGAGTGTGCTCCTGTTTCCACTCCATTTCATTTGTTCTTTCCCTATCCCCCAAATGCAGCCATCCCCACCCCATTCCTATCCCTGTGTTTATTCCTCTGTGTAGCTAGAGAGGCAAAGCCACAGAAACACACACGTGCATTCTCAGAATCAGACTCACAGACACAAAGAAGTCCTTCACATGGGAACACACACACACACACACACACACACACACACACACACACACACACACACACGTGTGTAGTGGGGGGCCTCCCATCATCACCAGGGCTTCGGGCCCATGCACAGGAGCTGCAGGTAGAATGCAGATGCCTGACAGGGTTTGTGACCTCCACAGAGAGCAGAGGCTGAGCCCCACACCACCTAGTCTCCACCCATCAAGTCTCCCGGAAGGGGGAGGAGTCCAGGCTGACAAAAGGTTCAGTCCCCAGGGGGCTGAGGAGGTGGCAGAGGTGTGTTTCACACCTGCATCCTGCAGCCCTCCAAGGCCCAGCCCACCCAGTTCCTGAGCCTGGTTCAGTACAAAGGTAGCCTGGTTCTGTGGGAGCACAGCCCAAGCAGAGACCAAACCTACCTCACAGAGCACAGCGCTCCAGTGGGATAATTGTCAGTACCCTGGCCCACCATGCCTGGCATACAGTGGTTGCTACACAGAGACAAAGGCCTGACACCCCCTGGACTCCCTGGGGAACTGATGGCCTTGCAAGCATGCCATCTTCCTCAACCTGGGGTATCCCACCATACCAAGGGCACCCACCACCCATCTTCAGCCTTCTCTTGTTGACTTGATCACTCCATTCCTGAATGTATACCCCACTCCCTGCTCCATAACCCACCCATCCCAACACATCCTTTCCCCAGCCTGGCTGGAAGGTATGTTCTCAGTGTTTTGTTCTTCCACACTTCCAGATTTCACAAACTTTAGACCTTGCCCTTGCCCTTCAGCCCCTCTAGCAAGGCTGATCCACCATCTGTCAAGCACTCCTATATCCCACCACCTCCTTCCACCCTCACCACAACCCCACCGAGGCTGTGCTCTCACGAGCCCCCCACAGGCCATCTTGTCTCTTCCACCATGGGCTCCCAGCCCCTGCTCACACAGCTTCTTGCCTTCCAAGGACCTGTTCTGATCAGCACAAGATCTTTGTTTTTCTTTTGACTGGAGGATGTAATTTATAAACAGGTTCAAATTTTAAAATAACAATTTGTAAAATCTTGCAACTTTCAGTTTTTGTAAGTATAACTGACACAGAAAATATCATCAGCTGGGTGCAGTGGCTCAGCCTGGAGGCTGAGATCTGAGGATAGAGGTTCAAAGCCAACCTAGACACTAAAGAAGGTGAGATTCCTTTTTTTTTTTTTTGCCGGTCCTGGGTCTTGAATTCAGGGGCTGGGCACTGTTCTTGGATACTTTTTGCTCTACCACTTGACAGGGCCACTTGTGGCTTTTCTTGTGTATGTGGTACCAAGGAATTGAACCCAGGGCTTCATGCATCCTAGGCGAGCACTCTACTACTAGGGCACACTCCTGGCCGAAGGTGAGACTCTTATCTCCAGTTAACCACTAGAAAATGGGAAGTGGGGCTGAGGCTCAAGGGTAGGGTGGTAGCCTAGAGTTGAAGAGCTCAGGGACAGCACCCAGAACGAAAGTCCAAAGAAAGAAAACGTCATGAATTTCGGATACATAGTTCAATGAGCTTGTATTCAATGAAGAATACAAACTGAGATCTTTAATCTCAGCCTTTACCCTAAGGCCCGGCATTATCCCTCTTCCCCACACATGTACATGCACCTTGTTAGGTGGAGACCTCTCTCACATGCTGGTCTCTGCTGGCAAACATGCTGATGTGAGACAGGAATGAATGGCTCTGTCTCTGGTGCACAGGGTCCAGACGGTTGATTTGCTATGGTCCTGGACTCCCTCCATTTCTATAAGCCCCTCCTCCCTCAGCAGGTTTGGTGCACAGCCGGTACCTGTGCTTGCTGAGGTCTTCTCTTGGACTACTCAATCCATCAGGCAATCACACAGGTAGAGCCAGAGGGTCTGGACATGTGTGAGTCCTGAGGCTGCCAAGACCCTTCCCTAAAGACTAACTTCAGGAGGAGGAGCTGGTCTCAGCTCAGAGCCACACTGAGGTGTGCAAAGCTCAGGTGCAGCCCTGCTGGGGGGAGGGGCAGGCCACCCAGTGCCTGGTGACTGTAGAGACACATCCTCTCTATTACTGTGACATGGAATGACTCCCTTAGCATACTGGCAAGTTAAAAAAAGCAAGTTGCAGGGCAGTATGTAAAACATGATGCCATTTTTGTAAGGCTATAGATAGCTCTGTGTGTGTGTGTGTGTGTGTGTGTGTGTGTGTGTGTGTACAGAGAGGAGAGAGAGAGAGAGAGAGAAAGAGAGAGAGAGGGAGAGAGGGAGAGAGGGAGGATGAGACAACTTTATATTTATGCAAATGCACAGATAAATCTGAGAGGATATGAACCAAACTGTTAATGGAGACTATTAGAGGAGGTATATAGGATCATTTTTTTTGGACTTTTTAATATAAGTGTAAGACAAACACTGAGAAGTACACAAACCTGAAGTACAGAGCTTGAAAAAAAACTGAAAAAAACTGTTCTTTTACCAAGAGCTAAGCTTTTTAAGTTAAAATGAACTAATAAATCACAACTCAGTATTTCTTTTTTAAGATTATTTTGTTTCAAAATGGCACCTTTCATGATTAAGCACAGTGCATTTCCACACAAGTAAAAAAGAAGCCACAGAGAACGCTGCTCCCTTAAACTAGGAGTCGGATTTCAGTGATCAAGTCATTAACTTGCCAGCAATAGAACATCCAAGGTAACCAGCGAAGAAGCTGGAAAGACAAATTCTGAACTGCTTCTGTCAATGGAAAGGCCCTTTGTGGAGCCACAGCATACAACAGGGCATTTTTTTTTTAATGCTGCTGCTTGGGGCTTGAATTCAAAACCTGGGTAATGTCCCTTAGCCTTTTCTGCTTAAGGCTGACTACCACTTGAGTCACACCTCCACCTTTGACTTTTTGGTAACTGGAGATAAGATTCTCATAGACTTCTACTGATTATGACAAATGAGGGAAACCATTGAGCCTAAGTTCCTTTGAGTCTGGCTAACTTCACTTAATATGATTTTTTCTAAGTCTTTCTATTTACTAACAAATGGGGCAATGTCATTCTGACAGCAGCATAGAATTCCATTGTGTACAAATACCACATCTTGCTGATCCACTCATCAACTGAGGGACATCTAGGTTGGTTTCATATCTTTGCTATGGTGAATAGTGCTGCAATGAACATTGTTGTGCTGGTGGATTTAGTATGCCCTTGTTTCTGGATGGTTGGGTAAATGCCAAGTAGTGGAATTGCTGGGTCATAGGAGAGTTCTATGCTTAGTCTTTTGAGGAACTGCCATACTGCTTTCCATAGTGGTTGAATGTGTTTGCACTCCCACCAACAATGTAGTAGTGATCCCTCCTGGCCACATCCCCTCCAGCATCTGTTGTTATTAGTTTTCTTGATCCTGGCCATTCTAACTGGAGTGAGGTGGAATCTTAGAGTTGTTTTGATTTGCATTTCTTTTATGACCAGAGATGTTGAGCATTTAAGCCTTCTATTAATTACAATAAAAATATATGAAAAAAAAGAGAAAGGGTATCCATGTATGTGAAGTAATGCACCTTCTATTTGGTGAATATAATGTAACCCTTCTATTAATTACAATAAAAATATATGAAAAAATTAAAAAAAAGATTCTCATAGACTTTTCTGCCTAGGCTAGCTGGGAACTTCAATGGTAGGAGCTTGCCCTTCTGAGTAGCCATGATTACAGGTGGAAGCCACCAGTGCCCACCTGCCCACAAGCGGCTGTCTCTATGACTGAGGATGAAAGTGGTATTTAGAGCAGTCAGGAGAGTCACATCTTATCATCTGGCTGGTGTGCTATTTCAATGACAGCATCCTCTTTATCATAGTCCATCCAGGCAATTGTGTTCAAATCGGGAACTCAGAGGCACTTGAGCTTTCTTCCAGTCATTAAACAGCTGGTTTCTAAACATTTAATGATATTTGTAGGAGAAAGTCCAGAGAGAAATGAAACCAATAATTATATTGGAAACAGAAACCATTAAGTGCTCCAGAAGTTAAGTTTCATTATTTTCCACTTTTCTGAAAACCTTCCTGTGTTATCAATTTTAAAAAGAGCCATTTCTCCTTATACCTGTACCTTCACACAGATATGATGGAAACAAGAGGAAATAAAACTCTTTTCATTCCCCAAATATATCCAAAATCAGCAAAATTGTATTTCTTTATGATTTGTACAATTGCAGGACAGCAAACAAGTGTGAAGTTCATAGTATGTGAAAGGGATGGTAAGAACAAAATAACAAAACTAAGCACACTCTTTCTCTTGTATGTGGTTCAGGTACATTGCAACACATCGCAAAGCAGAAGAGTGGAAGCAGAAATGTTGGGAAGAAGGTATGTCAATAATGAATGCTATAGGCCACAGACCTTCTATTAATCTTTAAATAAAAATGCATTGCAGGGGGCTGGGAATTTGGCCTAGTGGTAGAGTGCTTGCCTACCATGCACAAAGACCCAGGTTCGATTCCTCGGTACCATATACATAGAAAAAAGCCGGAAGTGCTGCTGAGGCTCAAGTGGTAGAGCTCTAGCCTTGAGAAAGTCCAAGGACAGGGCTCAGGCCCTGAGCTCAAGCCCAGAGCTCAAGCCCAGGACTGGCAAAAAAAAAAAAAATGCATTGCAGTCAGGCACCAGGGGCTCACACCTGTAATCCTAGCTAGTCAGAAGGCTAAGAATGAGGACTAAGGGCCAAAGCCAGCCCAGGCAGGAAAATCTGAGACTTTTACCACCAATAGCCACCAAAAAGACAGAAATAGAGCTGTGGCTCAAGTAGCAGAGTACCAGCCTTGAGCAAAACAAAACTAGGGGACAGCCCCCAGGCCCTGAGTTCTAGCCCCTATGTCAACATACACACACACACACACACACACACACACACACACACAAATCATATTTCATTTTTTTCCCTTCGGTTTTTTACATAGAGACTCTACTTAGTTGTAAAATAAAGTCAACATCTCAAAGGGTCCATAAATCTATCAATAAGGCCCTGCTGATTTAAATTCTCAGGCAGTAAAACATTGGGAGTGGGCTGGCAGCATAGGAACTTGGGACACATCTTTACATTGTGCTGGCGATAAAGCTTGATGAATTTTTACAGACTAAACATGCTCACAGGAGCCAGATAAGAAACCCAGCATTACCTCTGTCTCCACCTCCCCTCCACGAGCTTGTTTATGAAGAAAGCCACAATGCTGACCTTCGATGTCAGCTTACTAGCGTTGCCTGGTTTTCAGTGTGTACAGAGTGTGGTCATGCTGGGAGGTAGGCGGCTCCCTCTGTGTCACCTGCGACCCATGCACACTGGTGGTGGTAACACGTTCAGTCTCATGGCTATATTGTGTTCCCCTGTGTGACTATACCACATCCTACTCATCCATTGTTCTGGTGACAGCCTTTAACTTGTTTTCCTCCAGTTCAAGGAAAGGAGGCATAATGCTGCCATTGTTATCTGGTGCAAGGCTTTTGGTGGACATTTGCACCTGTGTCTTCCAGAAATATACCTAGGGATAGAATTGCTGGTTCACTGGGGGTAGGTGTTTGTTTGGTTTCAGCTGATTCTACTAAATAGCTGCCTATATACACTCTAGTTAGCCCACTGGGAAGGTGATTTTTATTTCTCTCACGTGCTTCAATGTCGCATGGATTTTTGACAGTTAAAAATGTATTAATTCTAATGGAAATGAAAGTAAAACATAAATTCATAAGTCATGCTGTGTTTTTTTTGTAAAACCTTACAACAGCTCTTCATCACCTGCCAAATTAAGTTTATTCACTGTATCCCACATCCAAGGCCTTCTACTCTTTTGATTCCTTCCCCTCCTCACCTGCTACTGGATTCCCTCAGTCTCCATGCTTCAGCCTGGCTGGGGACCTCACTGCTCCAGGTCCAGCCTCAGTAACTTTCTTTTATTTTTATTTTTTAATGGTGACAGTACCAAGGTTTCAACTGCCCTTTAGCTTTTTTGCTCAAGACTGGTACCCTATCACTTAAGCCCTAGCTTCATTTCTGGCTTTTTGGTGGTTAACTGGTGATAGAGTGTCATGGATTTTCTCGCCCAGGCTGGCTTCACATCTCAGCCCCCTGAGTAGCTAGAATTACAGGCATGAAGCCACAGTACCCAACCCCAGTAATTTCCTCATCCTCTCTCATTCTCTCTTTTCCTTCTTCTCTCTCAAAATTCTACCCATCCTCCAGAGTTTCACTTGAAACAACAACTGTAATTTTTCAATAATTCTCTGCTCAGTTTCCCACTGAGGAACAGTTCCAAATTCCCAGGGTTGTTACAAGCATTAGGTGCATCAGGTCATATTATGATGTGTTCCTGCACGTCACCCTAGGAGAGCTGGGGCACATGGCAAACATTCAGCAAAGGTGGCTATCATTGCTATGTCCCTGCCGCAGGTCAGATACCATGCCGAGTATTTTGCATAGGCATCATCTCAATTAATTCTCACAGCAAACCATTTGACACAGGAAGAAAATGAGGATTTAGAAGGTTAAGTAAGGCTGGGCATGGGGTCTCACATCTCTAATGCCAGTTACTCAGGCAGAGGGAAGAAGATCAAGATCTAAGACTGGCCCTGGCAAAAGTATGGGATCCTCTATGAAAAACAAACTAAAAGCAAAAGGACTGGAGATATGTCCCAAGTGATAGAGCACTTGCCTAGCAAGGTCAAGGCCCTGAGTTCAAACTCCACTATCTCAAGACATACCTTAAGTTTAAGTTAATGTATCTTCTTTTTGCCAGTCCTGGGGCTTGGACTCGGGGCCTAGGCACTGTCCCTGGGCTTTCTCAAGGCTAGTACTCTACCACTGGAGCTACAGCACAACTTTCGGCCTTTTCTGTGTACGTGGTATCTAGGAATGGAATCCAGGGCTTCGTGTGTGCTAGACAAACACTCTACCACTAGGCCCCACTCTTGTCCCCAAGTTAATGTTCCTAAGAATTAATGTATACATCTATTCAATTACAAACCCAGGTCTTTCCGACTCCAAAGACATGTATTTTCCCCCTATCTTCTTACTTTAAACTTAAAAAAAACGATTTTGTGTATATTAATTGTACAAAGATGTTTCGTTTAGATACGTCCACACAATGTACCTTGATCGCACACCCTCTCAATCACTCCCCTCAATCTCAACCAGCTTCACTGTTTCATTTTCACACATATTCATAAAGCATTTCAATCATATTCACCCTTCTTCACCCTCGCCATCCACCCTCTCCTTCCCACTAGTGTCGACACTCCAGACAGGAGATGTGTCTTCTTCTTAACATTCATTGTTTGAAGTGTATACTAATTGTTCAGAGAGGTTCCCACCATGTGATTTCACACATGCATATACTGTACTTGAATGACACTGGCCCATCATTCCCTCTTACTTTCTACCATCCTCTCTCCTCCCCTATTATACAACAGCTCCTGCTGATTTTGCCATCTTCATTCACAGATGCAGTGTACATCAGAATTGTTTGTCCTCTAGCATTCTCTTTTCTTCCTCTCCAGCCCCCTTAAACAGCCCCACAATTACAAATATGTCACACACACACACACACACACACACACACACACACACACACCATCTGTATGTGTTAAAGTATATGGTTAAAGTATATTGGTCCACTCATCAGTTGTAGGGCATCTGGGCTGTTTCCATAGCTTGTCTATTATGGGGAGTGCTGCACTAAACATGGGAGTGCAAGTGTTTCTATCGTATCCCAACTTAGCTTCCTTTGGACTTAGGCCCAAGAGAGGTATTGCTAGATTACAGGGTAGGTGATTTTTAGAGTGGTTCTACTAGTTTACAACCCTCACAACAGAAAAGTAGGGTTACTCATCAGCAGTTATTGTTGCTTGAGTTCTTGATGATGGCCATTCTAACTGGAATTAGATGAAATCTCAGCATTGCTTTGATTTGCATTTCCTTTCTAGCCAGGGATGTTAGGCACTTCATGTATTTATTGACCATTTGTACTTTTTTTTTTGGCTGGTCATGGGACTTGAACTCTGGGCCTTGGTGCTGTCCCTGAGCTCTTCAGCTCAAAGCTACTGCTCTACCCCTTGAGCCACAGCACCACTTCCCCCCCCTTTTTTTTTAAAGTAATACCTGTTCAGTTCATTTTGCCCATTTACTAATTTGCTGTTGATTCTTTGAGAGGTTAGGTTTTTGTTGTTTAGGGGTTTTTCCCCCCTTTTCTTTTCTGGAACTGGGGATCAAACCCAGGACATTGCTCTTGCTAGGCAAGCATTTTGCCACTGAGCTACATCCCAGCCTTAGGTTTGTTTTTGTTAAGTTTTTTTTTTAACCTTCAAGTAGATTCTGGTAATTAATCCCTTGTCAGATGTATAGCAGGCAAAGATTTTCTGCCATTCGGTAGGCTGTCTCTTTGCTCTAGTGACTACTGCCTTTGCAGTATGGAGGCATTTTAGCTTCATGCAATCTCATTTGTCAATCATTGCTCTTATTGGAGTAATAGTTAGAAAGCTCCTGTCTAGGCCAATATGTTCCAGTGTTTTCCCTAGTCTTTTCTGTAGTTATTTCAAAGTTCCTGGTCTTACATTGATCTACTTGGAATTGATATTAGTAGAGGGTGAGCGACTGAGTTTTCATTTCAGTTTTATGCATGTGGCTATCCAGCTTTTCCAGCACTGTTTGTTGAAGAGGCTATCTTTCCTCTAACTTAGGTTTCGAGCGCTTCCAAAGCTCTAATGTTACAAGGCTATCTCGTCCACAAAGTCTTCCCCTATGTGACACATTAGCTCCAGGGGCACTTGATCCTCAGTTCGCCTCTACTGAGGTCCTCACCTATTATACCTTGTAACATAGTCCTGTCTACTTCTTGTCCACACCAGCTCATTACTTATGACCCTCCATTCAGCACCTAGGACAGCACCCACCCTGGATTAGCTTCTGGGATATGTCCCTAAGAGGGGCAGGGGAAAAGTGCACCCAAAACAATACAACAAACACTCCACCACATTTGTGAGTAAAGAAACCAAGAAAATCTTACTCTGTCATTTGTACCTGAATATGAATGTGGTTTAACATACCTCTTCCTAAGAACAATTGCTCACAAGGAGCAGAACAATAAAACAATGACAATGAAAAATCATGAGAACAGGTACAACTATTTTTAGCATTTGTCAGGTACCAAGCACTATTAAACATGCAACTGAGCCCCAGAGTAACTCTGAGAGGCAAGAACAGTATTCTAACTTTACAGAAAGGAAACGGGCTCTGAGCTGATGAACAATATGTCCACATTTACACCAGACAAGACAGAAAGGAAATGTGCATCTGTGTGGAAATGATTACTCATGAGAGACCCCGGAAATGTGGTAGGGAAGGAGAAAAATACAACAGTTCCCTGCTTGGGCATCTTACTGAAGATGAGCATTATCAGCTCCATTGGACAAGGAGCCTGAAGCTAAGAGAAGTCACAAGACTTGTTCTGGGTCCCCAGGGTCCAGGTCCATAATCAAGTCCCTGACCAATATCTAATCCCTTCTCTATGAAGCCTCATCCACACAGCAGCCTGAGATGTTCCTCCAAACACAAGAGCTCTGATGACTCTGTGTGTGTGTATGCGCACGTGCGTGTGCACACACATGCCAGTACTAGGGCTTGAACTCAGGTCTTGAATTCTGGCTCTTTGGAGATAAGAGTCATACAAACTGTAATCCTTAGATCTCAGCATCCTGAGTAGCTAGGATTATGGGCAGCTTAGATTATAGGGGGTTTCCAACACCTGGTGCTGTGTTATTTATAGCAGGAAGAGAAAAGGAGCAAGGCTTTTGGCGCTCTGATTGCTCTCTCCAGTGCCGACCCTTCTTGTTTTTGTGAGATAAGCATCCTGAGGATGATTCCTCCTCTCCCTCCATGGTCAACCTCACCCTGGTCTAGTTACTCCCAGCAACTTTAGCCTGCCATGCCTCCCTTTTCCAGGCCATGAAATACTGAAAATTGAGAATCTAAACCACTCAGACCCAGAGACCCAATGTTGTCTCTGGCTATATCTCCCAGCAAAGACTGAAGAAGCGCAAACCCAGATCACTTCTGCAAGAATGCTTACATCCCTTCCTCCTCTTCTCCTTAGAGCTATCTACATCTGCGCTCCCTTAAAATCAAAAGTTTCATTTAGAGAGAACTCGGAGATCTTCCAAATCAATCCCTTTACTGTGTAGAGGGGGCCTGAAGCTCCAAGAAGGACACGTGCCAAGGTGCCCCTGACTGCCGACCCCTGCTCCCTCTCAGTCAAGAACTACTCACCAGCATTTCTATAGTATCTTCAGAAAACCTGGATCCTATCACTTCGTTTAGCTGTGTGTGTGCACGTTACTTTTCCCTGTCCCAACTTCCTATTTAAACAAGTATGGGGTCTTCGTCTCTAATCCAAACTGCTCAGAAGACTGTGGCAGGAAGATTTTTTAGCTCAAAATTAGAAAAACTGACAAATCCAAGACCAAACAAACTGAAAGAGATGGGATTGTGGCTCAGTAATACAGCACATGTGGCTCAGTGCTCACCTAGCATGCACAAGGCCCAGGGTTCAATCCCCAGCCACAAAAAGCCAAAAGCATCTACAATATCCTTCATATGGTTTTCTCCTCTATGTCAACTGGTGTCTTCACCTCCTGTGTCCTTTCCTACCACCTCTGTCCTCTGTGGTTCGCATGAGCTTCCTGACCTCAATCCTGAGCCCCTCATCTCTCTGATTAAGAACCTTTGACAGCACCTCACTGCTAGCAGAATAAATCCCAGAGGCCATAACATATGGCCTTTCTGACCTGGCCCTCATTTACAGGTCCAGCTTTAAGCTTTTTCTCTTCCTCTCTTTTCCCTAGTATACTCTACATTCTAATTCATATTGAATAATTCCAAGCATTCCATGTGATTAGCCATCCCCCAAGTTTAGCACTCATCATTCATCACACAAAAGTCTCACCTCTATCTCAAAAATAACCAGCAGAACACAGGGCTGGAGGCATGGCTCAGTTACAGTGTCTGTGTAACAAGTGTGAGGGCTTTAAATTCAAACCCCAAAAGAGAGGGGGGGGAGAGAGAGAGAGAGAGAGAGAGAGAGAGAGAGAGAGAGAGAGAGAGAGAGAGAGAGAGAGAGAGAGAGAGAGAGCGCACGCACCAGACAGGCAGACAGACTGTGTGTGTGTGTATGTGTGTGTGTGTGTGTGTGTGTGTGTGTGTGTGTGTGTGTTGGGAGGAAAGAGAAGGGAGAGAAGTATACAATTATATAGTGTACAGGTATAAGTGTTCAACTTGATGAATATTACCATATTCTTTATGAAACCAACAACCAGATCCAGAAACACTACCAATAATGACCCAGAAGTTCCTGTGTCCACTTCCTCTCCTAAGAGCAGCCAACGTTGGCCACTCTGTACTTGTGAGAGATCACACAGATTCCTTGTGTCACCCAATGTTCTGTCAGTGAGGTTTATCCACACTGATGGTTTTCTCGCGGTTCATTCATTTTCAGGGCTGCATGGTGGGATGACATGACCAGCTCACCACGATTCTCTTCCTTTTTATTGTCCATGAGCATCTGGGTAATTGCCATGTGGAGATAGGACAAATAGCTCTGGCCCCCAAAATTCCTGTTTGTGTCTTTTGATGACCATTTGTGCCTAGGCACAAATCTAGAAGTAGAAATTCTGGGTCACAAAATACACATCTAGAATGCTTCTTTTTTGTCAGTACTTGAATTTAAACCCAGAGCCTTGTGCTTGTTATGCAAGTGCTCTATCACTTGAGCCCCATACTCCCAGCCCTTTCTGCTTTAGTTACTTGTCAATAAGGCCTCTTGTTTCTGCACAGGACTAGCCTCAGACCATGATACTCCTACTTGCTCACCCAGTGGTGAGGATCACAGGCATATGCCATCACACCGACAAACTTGCTGAGATGGGGTTTTGCCTCAAAAACTCTTGGTGCACAGTCCTCCGATCTTCAAATCGCTGGGATTTGAGTCAATATAATCCATATAATATGGGTTAGAGAGCTTAATGTATAGCAAATTTCCTTCAGTGGACAAGAAAGATTTGGGGAGTTTGGCCTAGTGATAGAGTGCTTGCCTAGTATGCACAAAGACCCAGATTCAATTCCTCGGTACCACATACATAGAAAAAAGCTGGAAGTGGTGCTTGAGAAAGTCCAAGGACAGTGGTCAGGCCCTGAGCTCAAGCCCAGGACTGGCAAAAAAAAAAAAAAAGTAAAGAGAAGGACTTGTGGAAAGATTGTGAATTTACTATCTGCCTGGCTCAATATGTATTCTCCAAATGTAAGATTTGTGAAATCGATGTGCAGAGTGCAGACAGCACCCAGAGCAGGAGAGAAAGGAGTGAAAATGCTTTCGAACACAGCTGACATTCAATAAATGCTAGTTATTATAATTAACCTCTTTAAGGGTCAATGGTCATCTGCTTACCAGTATGAGCTCTACAAACTGTCATTATTCCACCAATCCTAGGACAAGTATTCTCTAACTTCTCCAAAATCAAAATCTGAGCGACAAAAATGGCAAGTCAAAGTTCTCTTCCAACATGGTTTGACCACCTGGTGGCACATAAAACAAAGCTATGATGTAGGACTGAAGGACTCTGGGCTGCTAGTGAGCAAAGGCCATGGAACTGCCCGTGGTGCTGACAGGTTGTGGCGGCCTGGGCAGAGGTAGGGCTGACAGGACTGGAGATTTCAGAATAAGGAGTCACCCCATCTCATGTGTTTATGAACCACACTCTTTCCCTGCTACCTGGCTGATGCTTGAAATTCTATCTTTAATGAATCACCTTCCCAGCTACATGCTGTTGGCTCACATCTGTAACATAAGCTCCTCAGGAGGCTGAGATCTGAGAATCATTGTTCAAAGCCAGCCTGGGCAAGATAGTCTGTGAGACTCTTATCTCCAGTAAACCACCAAAAAGCTAGCTCAAGTCACATATCATTTGCCATGAGCAAAAGAGCTAAGGGACAATGCCCAGGCCAAAGTCAAGCTCCAGTATCAGCATTAAAAAAGAAAAATCACCTTTCCCAACAACCTCAAGCCTACTAAGGTCAGCCAGAGGCTCCAGTGAAGTAAGTCTTGTTTCTTCTCACAGGGAAGTTGGAGCTCACAGGTGAATGATCATACCCAAGTGGGAGCACAGTCTTGGGTCAATGCTGACCTGGAATAACCTTTGTCCAAGAGGGAAGGAGAGATCCTAGTGATGTATGTGGAAGCAACAGAGGCAAAGGGTTTGAGAACGGCAGAGTGGCGGGCTATCATCCAAATAATGGGTGTGAATGTGCCTTGAAACTCTAAAGGGTTCTGGAAAAGAAGTGCTATTTTACTCAACAAAACACACACTTACTGGGTGTGTGTGTGTGTGTGTGTGTGTGTGTGTGTGTGTGTGTGTGTGTGTGTGTGTGTATTACTTTCCTTGGTAATGAGGATCTGAGTAAAAGAGATTTTGTCCTTAATGAGTTTAAAGGTAATGGAGGATGGAGGGAATGACACAGGCAAAATTTTTATTCATTCAACACTTTACTAATTACCTATTCAGCTGCAAAGCCTGTGCTGGAGACTCCTACGGTAGACTTTACTGAAACTTACAGTCTACCAGAAGAGGCAGACAAGTAAAAGGGAGTAATTCTAACACAAGGTGTTATAATTATAATGTAGTACAGCACAAGTGCAGAGGTATGAACTATGGAAGCTAATGAGAAGGATAAATTAATACAGCATGGGAGGTAGAGGCAGGGTCTGGGTTGTCTGTAGAATCATTTCAATGCTAAATTATAGTTAATTGTTGATAAAAGACAATTTCATTTTACACGCACGTGCTACCCTCCAAGATGACTGAAGGTTATGTTGGCAAATGGAAAACATGTAGAAAAAAAGCAACCTATCTGAAAGCAAAATGTAATGAAGGCTGGCAAGTTTCTAGAAGTAGAATAAGTGCTTTTGGGATAAAGCAAGGCCCTTTTCTTAGCAGAGGTTGTCAGGGGAATGTCATTCTGCTACAGCCAACATGAGAAGATTCTCTAGAGAAGCATTATGCCAGGGGGCGGGGCTCATACATGTAACCCTAGCGACTCAGGAGGCTGAGATCTGAGGATTACAGTTCAAAGCTGGCCCAGGCAAGAAAGTCCATGAGATTCTTAGCTCCAATTAATCTCAGTAAAAGCATGTAAAGCACTATCCCCAAGAAAAAGGAGCTCAGAGATAGCATCCAAGCCCAGAGTTCAAGCCCTAGGACCAGAAAAAAAAAAAAAGGCATTCCAGCCATCACTGGAAGACCCATTGGAATTCCTAGCAACACTTGGGACAAACTGAACACGCTCTGGAAGAAGTTGAAGGCAAAAGGTACAGTCTCCATCCCCATCTGGCACTAGGAAGCTTCACAATACACACAGCATTCGAGACTTCCAGGATTTGCCCCCAACCTCTACTATACAAGTCTGACGTCATGCACCACCAGGTGCTCGGTACACCGTGAGTCATCATTCGCCAAACACAGCCCACATATTTCCGTCTTCTTAAGAGCACAGGCTCTGGAGCCAGTATAACTGGAGATTTGAAAGTTGAAGCTTCCCTCTGCCACTTTCTGAGCAAACTAAGGAAAGTCACTGAACCTCTCTCGGCTCCGTTGCCTTGTAAACAACAACAATAGAACCCATCATGCATTGCCATAAGAATGCAAGGTATAAGTCAGCCCTCACCATGATTAGTAACAATATCCAAAAAAGCAGAAACAGCCTAAGTGTCCATGGAGGCACGAATGGGAAAACAAACTGTGATAGAGATAACCAGAGTATTATTTAGCCATAAAACAGAATAGGGTACAACAGCAATGAACCTCAGCAGCATTGTGCTCAGTGAAAGAAGCCAGTCACAAAAACACTATTCAATACTGTTCTAGTTTATCTTATTTATGTGAAATAAGTGTACATCTAAATTTGTGTAGGCAGATCTACATAGAGAGAAAGCAGGTCTGGTGGTTAGCAAGGGCAGGAATGAAGGGAAATGAGAAGATGAGTACCAATGGGAACAAGGTTTCTTGATAGGGAAGGGGGGATGGGTACAAATATATTCTACAGTCATGATGACGACTGCACAACTCTGGATATATCAAACCTCCCAGAAAGGTACTTATAAACTGGACAATTATGTGAATAAGCTTTTAAAAAAAAACAGTTATGGGGCTTGAACTCAGCCTGGGTGCTATTCCTGAGCTCTTCAGCTCAAGGCTAGTGCTCTACCACTTTGAGACATAGCACTACGTCCAGTTTTTCTGATGATTAACTGAAGAGCCTCACTGACTTTTGTGCCAGGGCTGGCTTTGAACTGTGATCCTCAGATCTCAGCCTCCTGAGTAGCTAGGATTACAAGTGTGAGCCACCGGCACCCAGCTCTCTATAGCTTTAAGGAGAGATTCCCATCCTATCTCATGGCTCAGACTCTCTCCTCTCCCCCCAGAACCCAAAGTATTATGTACACAAGGCCAGTGCTTTACTGTTCTATCCTACCCAGACCTGACTCTTAACCCCCATTCTCCACGGAAGGTAAAGAGGCAGGTGTTATGGGAGTTGGGAAGGATTCTGCCAGGGAAGGCGAGGAGAGGGCTCTAGCTCAGCCAGACATGAGCACATGAAGCCTGCCACTAAGGCATAATGAGACAGACCTAGGCAGTCTGGACCCCAGCCTTCACATCTTGAGAGCACACGTGTGCACTTGAAGCCGCATCAAAGACGATGGGTGAAAACACACCATGGGCAGATGGGGAATAGGGATGGGGGGCAGAGTGTGGGGCTGGGGGGAATGGTACTCCTTCCTCCTGACCCCCCCACCCCCCACCAGGACAAGCTTTCTATCTGTGCCGCAGGCTTCCTGTGGTCAACTGAGGCATGGCCAGCTCCCTCTGAAGTATACCAGACCCTGAAGAAGAGCAAACCAGTTCAAAACCAGCTGGAACTAGCAGCACCCACCTGCAGCAGTACTCACAGAGAACAGTCCTACCACAAGTGTGCTGTGTTCAGTCTGAGTCTGCTAGGAATGCGACCCTGGGCAGCCACCCACGTCCCAATACCAGTCCCTCTCCAAACTGCTTGGCGGGATGGCACTCAGTGCCTCCTTAGGCTTTCCATGTATCTGCTAAACGCATCTGACATCTCCTTCTCTGGGAAGGAAACACTGTTCTTTATCTACAAACAGTTGAAACAAGTATTTCCTTTGATTTAGTCTTAACAGAACTTCAGAGTACCTGGGTTCCTTCTTGGGTATGGGGTCTCTTTGTATGTGTGTGTAACTGTGTCAGTGTGGGTCTGTTTGAACGCACATGCACCTGCACTAGGGCTTGAACTCAGGGCCTGGGAGCTGTTTCTTACCTTCTCCACTCAAGACTAGCACTCTACTATTTGAGTGACAGCTCTACTTCTGGCTTTTTGGTGGCTAATTGGAGATAACAGTCTGTCAGCTTATATATATATATATATTATATATGTAATATATTATATATAATATATTATATTATATATATAATATATATATATATATACACGCTGGCTTCAAAGCAGGATTCTCAGACCTCAGTCTCCTGACTAGGTAAGACTACAGGCATGAGACTAGGTACCCAGCTGTCTGTGTCTTTTTATATTTAGATGAAGATGAGGACTGGGCTAACCAGAGTAGACCTGTGCAGGTCCCTGGATTCAGCTGGTGCTCCATACTGAAACCCTGGCTGAATAAATTCTAGCCTAGTGTTCTTTAAAGTTACTGTGCAAATGAATCACCAGGGATCTTGTTACAATGCAGATTGTGATTCTGCAGTCCTGAGTGGGGCCTGAGAGTCTGCCTTTGGATGTACTAAACCTCACAAAACTGAGTTGAGGAGGAAACTCAGGGCATTAAGACTCCCAGGTAAGGCCGTCTCTGCATGTCTGTGGCCCACCTTCTGAGTACAAGCCTCACACTCTTTTCTGAGTTCATCACTTTTCCTGGTCATGAAAGAAGCTTCTTGAGAGCTGACAAAAACTACTCACTCATCTCTTAGAAAAGAAGCTGCCAACACACACAATATGCTGTGGAAAATCTGGGAACTTGCGATCCATGGACTAAAAGCCATTCTGCACACAGAAACCTTGGTGGAAAAGAAGATGCAATGAGGTAGAGGAGTGAAAGCCTCAGCAGGGATGCAGAAACCCCATTTCTAGTTCCAGCTTCACTTTTGACTTCCCTCCTATGTACCAGGTTTCTGTCTTTCTCTGAGCTAGTTTTCTCCCATCACGGGGGGGACTCGATTAGGTGGTAGATGACAAACTGATTTTTCTCCCTCACCCCACTTCCTCCCTCTCTTTTTCTTCCTCTCCCTTGTCTCTTCCTATCCCTCTCCCTCTTCTCGTTCTCTTCCTATCCCTCTCCCTCCCTCTCTCCCTTTCTTCCACTCTCTCTCTCCCTTCCTCTGCCAACTCTGTTAACTGTTGCCTGAAATAGCCCATGTTAAGAATTCTTAGACTGTGTCTGCATTTGGCAGAAAAGGGTACCATGATTGATTGGTGATGCTTGCCATAGTCCCAGGAAAGGAGATCTTGATTGATTGGTGATGTCTGCCTACCCCAGAGGCCTTCCAGCTGTGTGACATCCATAGCTCATTTAGAGTCACACCAGATTGGGAAACAGAACTGTGTGCTTTCCCTCAAATGGTCAGGGAGGGCTAATTCTTCATGTCATTTGCCTTCTCAAACCTGCAGTCCTGCAGCCCCTTCGAAAAGAGGCAGTAGAAGCCCTGCTTGGTGGAAGGGCAGCGTGTCCTTGTGCTCCCATCCTTGGCTATTTTTAATTCCAAGGACAAAGGCTTAGGCAGAAGCTGAAATGTAGAAAGGCCACCCAGTCTCCCAAAGGAGAAGATGCCACCACACTCACTTCATTCCCAAGTTGCTTCATGGTAGGCTAGGCTTGTTGCCAAGGGCGATGGAGGGTCTTCACTTCCCACGTGACTTCCCTGACCGTCCCATACCTCCTCAGGCAGGCCAGCTGCTCCTCCCTGGCACCACCACAGAGGCTTCTGCTGGTCCTGACCCAGCCACATCCTGTTTAGTTCTTGAATGCATGGGGTCCACACACAGATGCCAGCCCTTGTCCTGATGCTGAGAACACGGCCCTAAGCATGGCAGATAAGGTCCTTGTTCCCATGCCCTTCCAGTTTTGATGAAAGGCAGTACACAGAACAGGAGCCCAATCTGGAGGGAAAGGTGTGGGAAATGCTCAGAACAGAATCATACTGTAGTTCCCACCAGGCTCAGGGGTCAATACAGCGATGCTCCTAACTCCCCTTCCTATCCTGAGAACCTGAGACCCACGGGCACTGAGCTCCTCCATGGCAGACACAGGGGAAGTATGGGAGGCCCCCAAACTCCACCTCACAGTAGGCAACAATCATTTGCTAGTGCACCCTTTCATCTCCTGCGGCACCTTTTATAAGTCAAGCTCTGTCCTAGGCCCTGGATCTGCATGAGAGGCAAAAAAAAAAAAAAAAAAAGGAAACCAAGCAGCCCTCCTGAAGTTCCATCCCAGGAGAGGGAAGCAAGCATGAGATACAGCCAAAACTTAATGGATGTCAGTCTGTGGTGGGGTACCAGGTAGTAAGGAGGAACTTCCACAGAGTGGCCAGAGTGGCCTGGAGGAACAAACCAGGAGACCTGGGGGGAAAGTACCTTTAGCATGGAACCTAAAGGCACTGTGGCAGATTTTTGTCTCATATGTTTCATGAGCAACAAGTTGGTGGACTGGCAGAATGGCTGGTGCGGAGCAAACAGGAAGTTATGTAAGATGAGCTGTAAGAGGTAGGCAGCCCGAGCGATGGTGGCATACGCTTGTAATCCTGTCATACTCAGGAGGCCAAGATCTGAAGATCCAGTTCAAAGCCAGCCCTTTCTCACAGGAAAGCCCGTGAGACTTTTATCTTCAATGAGCCACTAAGAAGCCAGAAGAGGAGCTGGAGCTTAAATGGTAGAGCACCAGCCTTGAGCAAAGAAGCTAAGGGACAATACCTAGGCCCTGAGTTCAAGCCCAAGTACGTACACACACACGTACACACACACACACACACACACACACACACACACACACACACACACACATACACACACACACACAACGGAAACTATGGCCTAAATTCTCTTCCCATCTGCCCAGAAAACCCTCCGTTTTTTCTGACATTTATCCTCTTACCAGCAAAATTTTACCACCCAGCCCACTAACACTGTAAAGATCAAACAAGAGTACCAATGTTCATTTAGTGAGATCCTTCTCATGATACATCCTCACCGAGCATAGGCTCTGCATACATTACTCATCAATAAAAACCTCTTGAGGGCAAGGATTGTGGCTTAGTAGTAGAGTGCTTGCCCAGCATACATGAGGCCCTGGGTTCGATTCCTTGGTACCACATAAACACAAAAAATAAAGTTTAAAAAAAAAACTTCATATAACTAAAAACAAACAAAACTCCTTTTGAGCACTGAATCTACCATGCAAACATCTTCCACAGGGTAATACTAATATCCCTACTCCTAAGTGAAGTGAATGCCTTACTGCTGTCTTAAGCCCATTTCACACAAGTTTCTCTGAAAAGTAAGTCATCTGCATCTCCATCTAACACCAGAGGACAGAACACAGTGAGATGACATCATCCATTTAAAGACACAGCTCCTAGGACAGGATAAGAAGGAGGTGGGAAGGGAGGGAGGAAGAGAGAGAAGTTTAAATCTGGATCTTTCCATTTTTTAAGTCTATGATTTTGCCCCCACCCGGATTAGGTATTTTGTGGACCATGGAAGTGTGGGCAGAGGTTGGTCGTCTGTGTCATCGCTAGGACAATCAGGACTGATGGTGAAGGTGACTCTGGGCACAGAGGGGTAGTGGAGGGATCTACAGAGCCCAGCTGCCTACTGGTGGAAGGAAGAGCCCCTAGAGGTTATGAGCCTCCTTTCTTATCCTAGAGGCACCCAAGAGAGACAAAGCCCCACTCAGCAGGGGATGCAAATAAGAACTAAGCTTTGGTCTCCAGATGGAGACCAGATCAGCACACTGAATCTCAAATTTGGCTAGATACTAGCATCCCCAGGGAGCATGTGAGGCAATGGGTTTCCGGGCTCCACTGAGGTTTTGTAACTGATTGGTCTGGTTTACACTCGGGATTTGGTTCAGATGGAAAGGCACGTGCAAAGCAAGTGGAGCGACATAGATCAGTGAAAGGCTGAGCTCCTTTCTCATCCAAGGCCACTGGACACCAGAAGCCAGGAAGCTACCAAAGGGCCACGGGACCTGCTCAAGTCCCAGGTTATCTGCTGAGTAATAGCAAAAGCTTTCTGGTCAGGCATGGCACTCTAGACCCCTGGGGCTCCTTCTCCCAGGCTATGTCCTCCCCCCACTCCTTTCTCCTTCTTCTGTCAGTGCTCTTTTGGAAAGCCTTCCACAATCCCCCTCTGTGAGTTCCCATAGTAGAAGAGATCATCACCTGCAGGCATCTATGCCTGTGTCTACCTGTCCCTACCCAAACACCCATACCCTGAGGTGTCTCGCTCAGACTGGGTGCCCAGCCACAAGGACCTGGCCCGGGTAGGTACTCAGGTAGGTACGTGCAAAGCGGGGAGTCTGCTTTGCTCCATGTGGGATGCACAGCAAAGGGAAAGAGGAATGCAGCCACTGCAGGAAGGAAGTAATCCAGGTCACCAGGTTGGGAGGAGACAGAACCTACAAATGCTCCTCACCACTGTGCAGAAGAGGCTTGAGCTATTTATAGCTCACAAGCCTTCTGCTTCTTGCATTGAAATGCAGGGCTGGGCATGGAATAAAATCCTGGGAGGGCTGTCAGTTTTAAATTTTATTTATTCATTAATTTGTTTAATATTATAAGAGCAGGAGTGGAAAGGCAAGGAGCCATTGAGAGTAAGTTGTCTATGCTGTTCTGGGCCTGCCTGGCCAGGTCTGCAGACTATAGTCCTAGATCCGATCCTGGAAATTAGTGTCCTTGCAGAGACTAGCCTATGAAGGTCACCTTAAGGTGAGTTTTGAATAGTGGCTTCAGTTTACAAAATAGCATTACAGCATGACTCTGCTTTGGTTTAAAGATGTTTCTGGACACATGTGTACACACGTACACACTCCTAGAAACAGCCCCCGTGGTTAAACGTTCATACTTGCAGACTATAAACTTGGAGGTTTTTTTTGTTTTGTTTTGTTTTGTTTTTTGCGAGTCCTGGGCTTGAGCTCAGGGCCTGAGCACTGTCCTTGGACTTTCTCAAGGCTAGAGCTCTACCATTTGAGCCTCAGCACCACTTCCGGCTTTTTTGTATGTATGTGGTACTAAGGAATCGAACCTGGGTCTTCATGCATGCTAGGCAAGCACCTAACCACTAGGCCAAACTCCCGGCCCCAAGAGGGTTTTTTGTTTGTTTTGTTTTGTTTTTCCTTGTGTGCTTTCTCTGCATTTTCTACAAATTTCTACCATGGTTAGATGTAGCATAGACTAGAGATATGAGACTCAAGGAAACCAGCCCTGCCATTTATTGCTGATTGTGTAGTCCTGGAGAGCTACTGAGTTTCCTCATCTGGACAACAGGAATGGAAACAGGGCCTTCCCAGAGATGTGTCCTAGGACCATGGAAAAGAATATGCATGACATTTTAGCACAGCATCTAGAACATGGCATGCATATGGAAAAGCAAAAATGCACATGTAGTGAATGCACAATTGTTTAAAGAAGTTAAAATGATCAAGGTGCCAATGGCTCATGACTATAATCCTAGCTATGGATCCAACTGAAATCTGAGAATCATGGTTCAAAGCCAGCCCAGGAAGGAAAGTCCATGAGATGCTTATCTCCAATTAGCCACTACAAAGCCAGAAGTGGAGCTTCAGCTCAAGTGGTAGAATGCTAACCCCGAGCAAAAGAAGCTCAGGGACAGTGCCCGGGCTCTGACTTCCAGCTCTACGACCAGCATACACATACATACACACACACATTAAAATGGGGCTTGGGCATGGAAGTGCATACCTGTAATCCCAGTAGTTACTCAAGAGGCTGAGGTAGGAAGACCACAGTCTGAGATGAGCCAGGGCAAAAGTACAAGACCTTATGTGAAAAACGAACTAAATGTAGCAAAAGAACTGGAGTGTGGTTCAAGTGGCAGGTCACCTGTTAACCAACACAAGGCCCTGAATGCAAAACTCATTATCACCACATCCACTAAGAGGTAAATGGTGCCAGGTGCCAGTGGTTCATGCCTGTAATCCTACCTACTGAGGAGGCTGAGATCTGAGGATCAGAGTTCAAAGCCAGCCTGGGCAGAATTGGTTGATCCTGGGCCAGTGATGGGGACCTTTCCCAGCCTCATTTCCTGGACCTTCTTTCTCCTCTTGCCCATTTCCTAGTACACTCACTTTGACACATCAGTAATGGACCTAGTTTGTCCCGAGGAATCTCCTCCCTGGCTCTAGAGGATTTCCACTGACTTGAGGCATTTTTCAGCCAGATAGACAGCTTCTCCTGAGCCATGAAGGTACTTGGTGCCATGAAGGTAGTTGGCGTACCCTGATCAATGGAGCAGCCCTCCTGCTCTGCTTGGCTGTGTCCCTGGACAGAGAGGGAGGTCCTAGGCCTCAGCACCCAGGACTCTGGAGACTTCCTAAAGAAGGTATTGGGCTCTAGTTCAGCTTGCTTGCTTGCTTGCTTGCTTGCTTTTGTGTGTGTGTGTGGGAGTCATGGAGCTTTAACTCTGGGCTTGGGCATTGTCCCTGAGCTCTTCAGCTCAAGGCTACCACCTTACCCTGGAGTCAAGCCCAACTTCCCAATTTCTAGAGGTTAATTGGAGATAAGAGTCACAGGTCCTTTTGTGCCCAGGCTGGCTTTGCACCTCAATCCTCAGATCTCAGCCTCCTGAGTAGCTAGGATTACAGGTATGAGCCACCGCACCCAGCTCAGCTTTCTTATTTCTACAAAAGTGGCATCTAGGGGCTGGGAGTTTGGCCTAGAGTGCTTGCCTAGCATGCATGAAGACCTGGGTTCCATTCCTCGGTACCACATACATAGAAAAAAGCCGGAAATGGTGCTGAGGCTCAAGTGGTAGAGCTCTAGCCTTGAGAAAGTCCAAGGACAGTGCTCAGGCCCTGAGCCCAAGCCCAAGACTGGCAAAAAAAAAAAAAGTGGCATCTAAGCCATGCGCCTGTACCCGGCCCAGCTATGGGCCATCCAGGGCTGACTTGCTCTCTGTTCCAAGGATAAAGCAAAGGCTGCTAGAGCGTGGGCCCTCAGGCAGAAGTACAAACGAGCCCCTCCTACTTACCCTAAATATTTAAGAGTTATCAATCAAGGCTATTGAATAAAACATGTCCTGTCCTTCTATTCTGAGAAATATGTCTTCATAATAACCTTGAAGGCCAGGATGGGTTCAAATTTAGAATCCTGGGTCCTGAGACTGACCATGGCAGGAGGGGAGGGCTGGGCCTTGGCCACAGTCCACCCTTGCCCTTCACTCCCAGTCCCCATAGCAGCAGGCCCATTTTGTACTTCCCTCTCACCTGCGCTAACAGCACCTTGAGAGCCACTGGTCAGGACACTAGTGATGGACGGAGGCCACCCTCAGGATGGGCAGGGGGAGGGATCTGGCTCAACTATGGAAGCCAGTGTGGGGCCATTTAAGTAGAGAATTCCAGGGTCTCCTAGGCCTCGAATGAAGTGAGGAAGTGGATGTAGCTCATACCCATTCCTGTGCAAGTTCCTCCCTCCCTGAGGAGAGGCTTGTCTAGAGGAGGGTCAGACTACAACGGATGCCTGGGCCCTGCCTGTGCACATGGAATGGCAGGACCAAGGTGATGCAGGATGCCACCAAGAGCATGGGGTAGGTCCTGCCTTTCACCTTAGAGGTCATGGGAAAACTCTCAAAAGCCTAATGTGGGTGGATTCTTTTAGAGACTATAGCCCAATTTTCACCAAATCCTTTCACAAATCAGCAGATTTGCCAAATGCTTGGGAGTGAGGTAAGCATGTTTCTTTTTACTTTCTTCCCCCACAAGATCACAGATTTAGGAGATTACAAAGTTTAGGGCAGCCCCAGGCCCTTTTTAGGGCTAGAGACATGTAACTAGGGTCAAACCCTTCACCCCAACCTTTAGCACCAGGGTGGTTTTCCTTATTAAAAAAAAATTTTTTTTTAAGACTTTAGACATTCACCTCTGGAGGGAAATTATGGGTTTCAAGAGTTCTTGACAAGAGCTCCATTCCAGAAATGTAAAGCCAGTATTTTAAATTTGGTTTTTATTCGCTGCTGGAAAGTATTAGAATGAAGATTACAAATTTAATAATGTAACACGGCAGGAACTGGCCCAGCCTCGTCTCCAGGAGAGTAATTTGTTCCTGCCTTCTAGCCGGCACTTCCCAGCCTCCCAGCTTCAGCAGACCAGCCTGGTGACACACTCACGCCTGACTTCTGCCGCTGCTGCACTCCGGCCCACGCAGCCAGCCCAGACAGCACATCACCACCACCCTGGCCTAACAGTCCTATATTGGAACCGAGTAGGACACTAAGGAGGGAGGCTAGTCCTGGGCCCCTTGGCTTCCTATTTGTCCTCGGAAGCCAGACATGGGTTTTGTTTGGTTTTTGATTTTTGGTTTATGGTTGTTGTTTTGTTTTTGCCAGCCCTGGGGCTCAAACTATGGGCCTATCCCAGAGATTCTTTTGCTCAAATCTAGTGCTCTACCACTTGAGGCACAGTGCTACTTCTGGCTTTTTCTGAGTAGTTTACTGGAGATAGTAGTCTCATGGACTTTCCTGCCCACTGGGATCCTCAAAGCTCAGCCTCCTGAGTAGCTGGGATGACAGGCATGAGCCACTGGTGTCCAGCTGAGAGAGGTCTTTAAAGGCCCTAGTTTGAACTAGGAGCTGGTGGCTCACACCTGTCATCCTAGCTACTCAGGGTGCTGAGGTCTGAGGATCAAGGTTCAAAGGCAGCCCAGGCAAGAAAATCAGTGAGACTCTTATCTCATTTAACCACTGAAAAGCTGAAAGTGGCGTTCAAGTGGTAGAGAGCCAGTCTTAAGCAGGAAAAAAACCTAAAGAACAGTGTCGAGGTCCTGAGTTCAAGCACTCACAAACAAGCAAATAAAAAGCCCCCAGTGTGAGTCTGTAGCATCCTTGCTCAAATCTCAACAGGAGTTCCAACTGTCCTTATGCTGTGCAAAATCCTTGCATTGTTACCTCTGCCTCCTCTCCCCCTCCCCTGCCTGCAATATGACCTGACTGACCTCACCACCTCACTGGCTGCAAGCTCCTGTACTTATTTCAAAAACTCATGGTCCTTTCCTAGCTCAGGGCCTATGCCAACAAGAACAGGAGCACTCCTGGGCATTTACCCAAATACCCAGAAACAAGGCCACACTAAACCTACCAGCACAACCATGTTCACTGCAGCATTATTTTCCATAGCTAAGATATTGAACCAACCCAGATGCCCCTCAGTAGATGAATGGATCATAAAGATGTGGTATATTTACACCATGGAATTCTATGCTGCCATCAGAAAGAATGACATCGCCCCATTTGTAAGGAAATGGAAAGACTTGGAAAATATCATATTAAGTGAAGTAAGCCAGACCCAGAGAAACATAGGCTCCATGGTTTCTCTCATTTATAACAATTAGTATACATCTAGGATTCTCCTAACAGAGGATCATAAGAACTCAAAAGCTATGTACATATGGCCATATAGGATGAAACGAAGCAAAATGAACTCCAGGACATGGAAATAAGAGGTTTATCTTTGTGATTGTTGTTTTTAATGTACATGTGAAGCTATTTCTTTTCTCTTCTTTTTTCCTTATGGTTTATCTCATGTTGTTACTGTATCTGAATGTGGTACCTGGTCTATTGTATGTACGTTTATTTGTTTATTTGAAAAAGGGTAGGGAAGGGAAAAACAAGATGAGTGGGAAGGAGTAGGAGAGAGGGAAAGTGGTAGAAAAACATGGGAAGGGGTAACAATGTTCAAGAAGTAATGTACCCACTACCTGATGAATGTAATTATAACCCCTCTGTATATCACCCCAACAATAAAATTTTAAAAAGAACAGGGCCTAACATGTGTTGAGTGCTAACTAAGTGCCAGGCACCGGGCAATAGCGCTACAGGTGCCCTCTCCCCCCAATCCCCTACTCTGTGAGGTAGGTAACACAGAGTAGTGAGCAAACTCAGATTCCAGAGCCAGGCAGTGGACTGGAATTCCTGCTGTGTTTTTGGACACCTTACTTAACCTCTCATGTCATAGTTTCCTCATCTGTAAAGCAAGGATAGTGATAATATCTTCCTTCACAAAGGTGAAGCTCAGAACGCCATGGGTACTGAATAGGGTTCATTATCATTAACCTCATGTAGCATCCTGACTCTGAGACCCTTCCCTTAATTTTTACTATTATGTGTACACTGAGGAATATTTGGAAGATACAAAGTAGTATGCAACAACTACCCATAATACCGGTTGATGTGCAGAAGTAATTGTAGTTAGTTTCTTTTGTGTGGGGGGCGGGGGGGAAGAGACAGGGAATGGGGAGAGACAAGAATTCAGGATTTAATACTCCTCTCCCATAACTGGTCCCATCTGTGTTCTCAGCACTGTGATCTCCTGCCTGCTGACCCCCTCCCCTGCCTGCATGTGGTCAACATATTCACCTCTCAGATTTTAGCTTAGCTGCCCTCCCCAGAGAAGTCAGTTCTCCCTACTGTGGCCTTTCCTAGCACTCTGCACTTGTCTTGTATGGTTGTTACCATAGTAGGCAGAGAATTACTAGCTGTTCCTTTGGGTTGTCTAGTGTCTGACCTTCTACCAGCAGACCAAAAATATCACCAGGGAAAAGCAGGGCTTGGCTTAGGTCAGGGGAACAAGGCCTGGCCCTCAGCAGCCCCTGGAAGAAGAAAGGCAGAAATAGAATGCAGGGAAGGGAGAGAAAAGTTTGGGACCAAGCTCTGCCTATAGTGGGACTGCAGACAAGATCACATTGTCCCTGGCCAGAAGTATCCAGTGTGACATCAGAAAGGTAACTGAAGCCATTACACACAGATGTTAAAAAAGGGGCTAAAGCAAAGTATCATGGGAGTATCCAAGAAACACACCCGGCTCCACCTGAGGAAGAGAGCCATGCTGTATGAAGAGCTACGTGGTACCCCAGCCAAGAGATCAGCCTAAGCAGAGCCAGAGAGGGACAAACACAGACAAGATTGTCAACTAAGGAGAGCCAGGCTCTGCTAGGAGCAACAAATGCTTGCAGAGACTGTAAATATGAAGATAAGTAATGTGGTTCTGTCCTAGTCTTGTTTTCCTTGTTCATCCAGCAAGGGGCACAGCTTGTTTAACATCTGGGGACTATTAGAAGGTGACAGGTTGAACAGGGCCTGGGCACTGTCCCTGCCCTTTTATCCTTAAGGCTAGTGCTCTCTACCACTTGAGCTAAAATGTCATTTTTGGTTTTCTGGTGGTTAATTGGAGATAAGAGTCTCATGGACTTTTCTGCCTGGGATGGCTTTGAACTGTGATCCTCAGATCTCAGCCTTCTAAGTGGTTAGAATTATAGGAATAAGCCACTGATGCCCACCAGCTCTTGCTATCTGTTTTTATCAAGTTTGGTCGAATGTGTGTTGTATGCCAGTTCTGGAGCTTGAACTGTGGGCCTGGGCACTGTGTCTAGACTTTTCTGCCCAAGGTTAGCACTCTACCACTTGACCCACAGCTCTACCTCCAGCTTTTCTGCTGGTTAATTGGAGATAAGAGTCTCGTGAACTTTCCTGACTAGGCTGGATTTGAACCATGATCCTCAGATCTCAGCCTCCTGAGTAGCAAGGATTGTAGTTGTGAGCCTCTGACACCCAGACTGGCTTCAAATCTTGATCCTCAGATCTCAGTCTCCTAGGTACCTGGTGTGTTTGTGTATGTCTGTAACATATAACAAAGTTCTATTACATTTGTTTACATATTGTCTGCATGGCTGAATAGTACAGCCTGCAAAGATAAAAATCTATTGTCCAGCCCCTCACAGAAGACATGATGTACCAAGGCTCATGTCACCTTCACTCAGAGGTCACCTGACTGCTGACATGCTGACTCCTGGCTTCCTTTGCAGTCCCCTAATGGGTGTCATCCATCACCTTAATGAATTAGCTACTCAACTGTTCTGACTTACAGAAATGGCAAGCTCATTAGCCCTAATATTTACATTTGAGTTTCTGTTTAGGGATCCGCTTCTGGAGTAACCCACACAAGGACAGTAGGGCAAGTGACAGTGTACCTATTTTACCGAGGATCCCTAATCTGAGACACACACACACACACACACACACACACACACACACACACACACACACACACACACGCTACTTCCCTCAGCAAGTAGAGCCCTGTGAAGCTCTGGACATTGCAGAATCAGGGGAATTTCTACCAGTTGCTTGTGAATTTACAGCCATGGACTTCTTCCAATGAGGAACCCAAGGTTCAAGGAAGAGAATGATGGGCCCAGCGTCCGCTGACTGGCAAGCCATCAGAAACAAGATCTGAAATCCAGGTTTTCATATGACAAATCCCAGGCTCATTCTATGACACATCAGCTATCTCATAAGCTGTCACCTCCCTTTAGGCGACATGCTGGGGCTCCTGCCCACCTCTACAGACTCAGGGCCAAGTTTCCATGAGAATCAGTGAGATCGAGTAGGTAATATGCTTTGTCAGACACAAAGGGTTGACGTGTATGCAAGGCACAAGGTGTATGACAGACACCTTCAGGGGGGGTTTCTGGAAAGGAACTCACTGAAAAGGTCATCTACACACTCGTGAAGGAAGTGAAATGCAGTACAGAGCCTTAGAAAGACCACAGGGTAGATTCAGGACTCAGAACCCTGCCCCATCCCTCACTGGCTGTGTGACCTCAGCCAGAGACTTGATTCCTCCATCCTGTCTCCAGTGATGATCACATTCATGTGAAGGGTCTGTGTAGTGGGAAAGCCTGGCCATGGCATTGCACCTCAGTGTCTCAGGGGACACCGCTGTCTCCACTGTGGCCAGGAGTTCCTACACAATGGGTGGCTGAACCCAGCTACACCCCTTAACAAGCAGATCACTCTCTACTTCTCCCTCACCACCACCACCCCCAGCCAGCTGTTGTAAGTAACTACTGTCCCATCTTTGGCGAGCTGCCCCTAGCTGATGAGATCTGGCTGACCTAGAGGCACAGGAAGCTGATCCCCGATGCTACTGGCTCTTCACTCATTCCTAAGAACAACCTGAGGCCAGATAACATCAGTAGATGCTGGGTTCTCTCATGCAAGCCCCAACCCCACTGCTCCCCAAGTCAGTCAGCAAACAAAATCCACAGCCAAGGCTAGTATTTTCCATTTGAAAAGACAACTGAGAGTCCAGAGAACAAGTTAAATCCTCCCTGATTAGAGGTATCCATCCACATCCCCCCAAGGTCTCCCTGATTAGAGGTATCCATCCACATCCCCCCAAGGTCAAGCGGTCAAGCTTAGAAGTCCCTGTGCCCCAAGTCAGTATGTCCAGCTTCTGCTGAAGTGGCAGCTTCCTGAGGTTGGGTGATTCGGAGGGGGGGTAGGCCCCGAGAGCTGGTTGGTCCCTGTAAGTACTTGGCCCCTCTTGCTGTTGGACCCATGCATGTGCTAAGGAACTAATTAATTTCTACTGTAGGTGCCAATTAATGACATCCTCCTACCTACTCTTAGGATGACCCAAGAGACATTTCTCCTGGAAACCAAGTACTGGAGATTCAGAATGCAGACCTGAAGTCTCAAGTATGGACAGGATTCACCCATCAGGGCCACTTGGCATGCCTGGAGTCAGGCACTGCCTTGAGCTGAGAATCTGGAAACAATGGTGCTGTTTCTGACTTGGCCAAAAACTAGCCGTGAGGCTTTGTGCAAATCGAAGTCCCTTTCTAGTCATTGACTAAGATAACCAAAGTTGAAGAACTCAGGGAGGCTTCTAACTTAAAGGCTCTCAACTAACAAGAGCTTTTCAACATACTTTTAGTGCACACCAGACTCTCTATAAAGTGCTTTCTAAGTACTGACTCATTTAATCTTCATGGCACTTTGGAGGCAGGAATGTGGCTACTATAAGCCCTTCGGTAGACAAAGAAACTGTTTCAGAGAGGTTAAGTAACTTTCTCATGATTATATAGTCAGTAAAGGCAGAGAGTGAGGATTTAAACCCATGCCATTTGCTGTTATCTCTACCGTGTAATATGCCTAGGATAATAACTTTTGTATGGGCTGGATACCACCGTAAATGTTGACCTGGATTTTATAAAAGGAAAATAAGAAAAATTGGAAATCTGAAAGACTTTGATGGTGGCTTGGGGGAAATGGACGTCTCCTTGAATGTCCTTTTGGTGGCGTTTGGCTTTCTTTCCACGTCCACAGGTATCTTTAGGGACAGCAGCAGGTGGAGTTGTGAGAGCTGCTTCCAGTGCCCCTACTGAGGAAGGGACAGGAGGAGCCAGAGGTAGGATGCTCAGGACTCCCAGTATAGTTTCCATGTTGAAATATAGCTCCTGCCCAGTAAGAGCAAGGCCTTGGTTCAATACGCAGGAACACACACACACACATACATACACATACACACACACACACACACACACACTTTAACATATGTGTACAATTCCCAAATACTTATTTTAAGACCAAAGACCAATTAGCGACAGACTTTGACAATCTGGGGTTGTCAAGGAAGCAAAATGACCAATCCAAAAGAGGAGGTCCTGAACAGGTGTCCTTTCTCTCTGGGACACTGTCTGCATCGACACCCAGCTCTGCCTAGAATGTCGGCAGCTAATCCAATAACAAGTGAATGAAGAAAATCTGCCTCAAACGCTAGAATTCTAGGTCCTTCACGTGTGTCCTTGGCAAGCCAATCTGCCTCCTTGAGTCTCAGTTTCCCTCTTTGTCTAATGAAGAGAACAAGCTAGATGCTCTCTCAGGGTCCTTCTAGGACGGGCAGTCTTGAAAAGCTAGACCTGGAACCCACCCAGTTGGCCCATCCAAAGTGGGCAGCTGGCCAGGATCCAGGTAGCGAATGCCCTTTCCCCACCTCCAGCATGCCCCTGCCCAGGCACCCAGGCCCTCATTCCCCCACCACACAAACTGTTAATGAAGTGCACACAGCTAAATGCAGTTACAATTACGGGGGCTAAGAATAAGGCACTGACATCAGCCTCGTCAGTTTCCGAGTGAATCAGAAGGGTGGGGGGGGGAGGAAGAAGAAGTAGGGGGTGGCGCTCTGGAGCTGTCAAGTGGAAATAGCACAGCGTTAAATATAATCCAGCACTGGCCTACATCGGTCTGGAGAGGCAGGTGATAGCTGGGCCCTCGGGGCCAAGGCAGACAAGTGAATTCTTCAAGGAGGCCAGGCAGCTGCAGGAGCTGTTGGCAGAGTGTGAGGAGGGTCATCCAGGAATGATGGCCAGGAAAGAACTATAGAGAGCTGGAGATGTGGGGGAGCCCTATCTGAACCCAAACAAGCCCTTGCATCTGGGCCTTGGTCAGGTGCTTGGTGACAGCACAAATACAGTCCCTGAAGTCTGTACAGCCCTTTCCCACCTAGGAACCTGTAGGATGCCCAGAGACAGAAAGCAGCCTCCAAACACAGCTGGGCTGGGATCAGCACCCTGCAAATTGCTCCAGCTGCTTGGCTTTCCTTTTCTGTGAATTGGGTAGGTCTGGAGCGGCTTGCCCCTTCAGCCTACCACATGATCCAGGGTGCCTCTGGAGCATGCAAAGAGCGGGGTATCTCTAGGCAGGCCCCTTGGTCATTTCATTTTGACAGATACTCCTGCCAAGATCATTAACCCTTCTTTCCAGAAGAAACTCAGGAAGATTAAGGGACTTGCTAAAGACAAATTCAGGCTCAGAGTAGAGAGACACCACACCCTTCTGAGCACACTCTCCGGAAGTGGCACTTTCCCAGTAGTTTTTATAAGACATGCTGGTAATGGTCGCTAGGCAGAAGAAAGACCCAAAACAGGCAACAAGGGCAGCTGAGGGCGAAGCTTCCTTACAGTCCTACTCTCCTCTGCATGCCGCCCCCCCAATTCAGCTTCCAGCTGGAACAGTCTTTGCCTGTGGACCTGGGGGTGGACAGGGAGGGAGTTAAGAGCCTCTTTCCCAAAGGGAAACAAGGCGGATGGACCCTTCCTTCCCCCCAGACCCCTCAAACTACACCAGGTGGCCCTTAGCAGCTGCAAATCAAGGGAGGTGGGATCAGGAATCTGGGAGGTGGAGTCAGGAATCTAGGAGCTGGAGGGTGGAGGAGAGGGAAGGCTCTAAGGGATCAGAACACACACGCAGGATCTATGAATCTATGTAATGGGCAGGGTAAGTCCTCAATGCACCTTGTTTTCCTGAGATAATACTTTCAGAATAAGTTGATTTAAAAAAATAATGGTTTGGAGGGCAAGGAAGGAGAAAACCATGAGATGCGGCGCAGTGGCTCCTACCTGTAATCCTAGCTACTCAGGAGGCTGACATCTGAGGATCAAGGTTCAAAGCCAGCTGGGGCACAAAAGCACCTGAGATTCTTATCTCCGATTAACCTCTAGAAAACGGGAAGTGGGACTGTGGCTCAAGGGTAGGGCAGTAGTCTTGAGCTAAAGTGCTCAGGGACAACGCCCAGGCCCAGAGTTCAAGCCCCATGAAACCGCCCCCCCCCAAAAAAAGAGAGGGCTATTCAGAGCAAAACATAATATATGCAAATCTGAAATAGCACATGAATAAAATGGCTTGAAAACACAAGTTCACCTTACCCTTCAACTTGAACTATGGAGATTATTGGCTTGATTCTCTACTCTGCATCAGTTTAAATCTAGAAGCGTTCTGGCCAGCTCCCAAAACATAAAGGGTGGTAATTGGGGTAGGGACAGGAGTAGGGGGAGGAGAGGATGTGGACTGTCCTGCAGGTAAGAGTGGGAATACAGGCTTCAAAACCACCACCTCATGCTTTCAGGTGGTCTGGATCACGAAGAATATGCTAGGCCCTCACCACCTCTCCCAGCCCAGGCCCTGTCTGGATGGACAGGATTCCTCTGTTCCACCATATCCAGAGGAAGGGGAGGAAGAGAGGACAATCTGTTTCCCAGAAAAAGCTCAGGTCAAATTTCAAGGACAAAAGTTAGCACTTGGTGTGGGAAAGAAAACTCTGCCAAATGGTGTAAATTGGGGGACAGGGTGGAGGATGGGATTCCAGTGTGATCATCCCAGGTGCCTGGGGCTGAGGGCAGGAACTGGAGCTCCAGTTATCCTCACCCGGATATGTCTGGAAAGATACACGTTAGCTCTGCCACTACCACCCAGAAGTAACTCAGACAACCACCTCCATTTCCGCTCGGTCCAAAAGTGGATTAAGGGGAGTGGACCCTCCCTCGTTTAAGGGTCCCATTTGCCATGCCTCCCCTATCAGATTTGATCTGAACGGGAGAGGGCAGTGCCATGAAGAGCTTTCCAGCCCAGAAATGTGGCTCAAACCGCTAGGAAGGGACGGGTAGCCAGCTGGTGTTGCCATGGCAACTTCTCCCTGCGCTGGATCGAAGCATCCATCCTATGGGCAAATCAGAGCTGGCTGCTCCAGCTTCTCCGCCCTTTTCCTAGGCGGGTGGGTGAGAAGGGAGGGAGGAGTTGGGGGGGAGGGAAGGAGGGAGGGAGGAACTGGACGCCGAAACCACTTGACTGGACTCAGGAACACTATCCTCAATTCCAGATCCTAATAAACAACCCCTTGGCATCTGCTGGAAACACAATACACCCCTGCTCCCTAGCGATACCCCAGGACAGTGTGGCAGGCTTGTCCATGCGGTGCACATGAACTGATTAGGAAGAGCAGAGAAACGGGCACCCAGACTGCTCCCCACCCCAAATCCCCATCTTTAAACCACTTCAAAGGAGAGTCAGGCCTTACCTTAATCACTAACAATGCAACAAAATTACCCTATTGAAAGGATAAAAACTAACATTTTGAAAATCAGGCTTTTCCCTGCCCAAACACACAGATTCTTCTTTACAGTCAGGCTCTCACTTGGTAATGAGACAGATCAAAGCTAACATGAGCTGAGATCTACCTCATGCCAGGTACCAGACTAAGCCCTATGCATAGCAAGCAGCATGATAATTAAAACCAGAGATGCAAGCTCCCTCACTTCCTGTGAGTGACCTTGAAAAAATATCTGTTCTTCTGCCTCAGTTTTCTCATGTGGAGATGGGGATGTTAATATAACAGTAATATATGGGAGTGCTGTGGGACAGCAATTAAGATAGAACCTTTACACTGCCTAGAAAGATAGCTAGCACATGATCACCATTTAGAAACACTGGCCCTGCCGAGTCCACTCTTCCTCGTACAGATCAGAAAAACCAGGATCATATTTCTAATTTCTCCTCACCCCATACCTTCCCAATTACAAACCCAGGCTATGCAATAGATACAGTTACCAAAAAAAAAAAAAAAAAAAAAAAAAAAAAAAAAAAAAACCCACTGTCCTCAAGTGCCTGCTTCTCTAAAGCCCCTGCATCCCTGGGGAAGGGGAAAGGGGTAAGAAATGCATTCAAAGCACAAGAGGGAAGATGCCTCTTTGGCAGGAATTCTAGCAATCTGCAGTGACCAGCCTCCTAGCCATTAAAGGTGTCTAGAAAAGGTGCAGAAGGAGAGGGTAGAGCTTTTCTTTGCCCATTCCAGGGTCTGAGACTCCTAAGTCCAGAGCAAGAATGTGCTTTGTCCTACTTAGTTTCATGACAAGAAAGAAGTCTCGACTCTTCTCATTTCCTCAGGAAACTAGCTGAAGAGTGGCATATGCATCTCTGGCCTGATCTCATGGGTGGAAAGGATGCATTTGATATGAGCTAGAAGCAGTCACAAAGAGAAGGGTCCCAGATAAGCCAACACCTTTCAGGGACAGAATTCTGAGACAGAGCCATTAGAAATAGACTGTCAGAATGAGGACCAGAAAAGAGGAAAGAGGCAAATGAAGGAAAACCTGCCCTGACTACCTCCTGCCCAGCCAGTCTCTGCCTACCAGCCAAGAGACTATTTCAACTGCCTTTAAAAATCAGTTCAGCATGGTACTGCCCTAAAGGAACACAATACTTCCAAAAGGCCTCTTTCAGGAGAAAATGAATTACTTTGAGAAGAACAAGAGAAAAGCCAAGACAACATCCCTTAGTCCTGACTCTGACCAGACCCTCATTATTCATCCAGAAATGAAAGACTTTCTCCCTCCCCCTCCCACACTTGAGACAGCAAGAATCTTAGCTGAACTCTGAGCTCAGCTGCCAGCCGCTCCTGAGAACTCCTCACCTGGGAACCATTTTCTACATAGTAAGATCTGGCCTTTTAAAACAGTCCTTTTCAGAGAGATAGCTATGGGTTTCTGAAAGAGACCTGGAAATCTCAGTTTAATTTTGGCTTTCCGCATGATACATTGGATGACCTTGGGTATCTCTGTATCTCTGTATCTCTCTCTCTCTCTCTCTCTCTCTGTCTCTCATACACATACACACACACACACACACACACACACACACACACACACAGAGTCTGGGCACCCAGGTGGCTCATGCCTATAGCCCTAGCTACTTAGGAGACTGAGATCTGAGGTTCATGGTTCAAAGCCAGCCTAGGCAAAGTACCTGTGAGACTTTTATGTCCAATTAACCACTCACAAATCAAAAGTGGTGCTGTGGCTCCAAGCAGCAGAGTGCTAGCCTTGGGCAAAAAGACATCAGGGACAGAACCCAGGCCCTGTGATCAAGCCCCATAACTGACATACAGACACAGGCACACACACACCTGGGTTTCATTCATTCATTCATACAGACACACACATACACATACACATGTACACAAATGCCCTCTCAAATCCATCTAGGGAATAGAAAGACTAGACAAGATGATTTCTAGTTCTTTTCTAAGTGAAACAAAAATTTAAAGAAACCTACTGGAAAAAAAATCAGATGCACCTTTAAAAATATCACTAATATTCCATGAAGTTATCTGTGGATGAGCTGAAACCTAGACAATTTGTGGTTTGTGTCTGACCATGGCACACATATGACATTGAGGAGAAAAAAAAAAAACAACTACATTTCATGACTACCTCTAATGTTCCCACAAACCCATACACCTGCCCAGCTTGGTTCTTGGGACAAAAGTGGTCTGCTGAACTTCAGGCAAGCCTCAGGCCATGAGGTGGGGCTAAAGTCTCCTTACCTGGGCTGCTGGGGCCTCCTGGCCAGGCCCCAGACCGCAAGCCAGCCTAATTTCCTGTCTCTGAGTATGCTCCAGCAGAGGCCACTGCGTTAAGAAACCTACTCCTCCTCACCTTGCCTCGTCCAGAATTATAAAGCAACCTCCCTGAGCCACATCATGGGGTAAGTTCAGCTTCTGAAACTAAGTGATTTGTTCGGTAAAGCAGGGATTGCATAAAATGTCTCTGCAGCAACCATCTTTCCCCTGTGCCCACCTCCAGGTCACCAGCATGTGAGACTGATTAGGGATCTGTCCTGCCTTCTGAGGACCCTGGGAAACTTTTTCTCCATTTGCCATTGGCTACCTTCAGGTGAGCACCCATCACCCACCACATCATCCCACACTATCTCATCTCTCCCGTAGAGAGCAAGTGGACCAGACAAGGGTGCCAGCAGGCAAGGTCCTTGAATGCCGTAGCCTCGGAGGCTAGATGTGGTTTTATGCATTTTCTAGATAGTCCTTTTTAAAAAAAAAAAAATCAAAATCTTCTAAGTGCCTGTAAATCCAATCTTGATCCCCAACTACACACTCCTCTTTCTGGCCCCCTCCTTGAATTCAAATACTCTCAGGCTTTCAGCTCACAAAACACTTAACGCTGCCCTCCCATCACAGCCTTGTATCTGAGGAAACTGAGGTTAGGGGCGGCATAAACTTGCCCAAGGTCACTGCTTGTAAGTAAAGCGTGAAGACCCTGATGGCTGTATTCTTTGGGAGACTCTCCCCCAAGCCCTCCAGCTACCCCCCACCTGTTGTCCAATTCCTTTCCTCACCTCAGAACCAAATCTAGAGCTCTCCTTTCCCTCTGCCTGCTCCCAGGCCCTCAAGAACAGATTTCCCCCCCCTCCCCGCCCCTTTTGGCCCCCCGGGGCTTTGCTTAGGTTTCACAGGCCAGGCGCTGGATTCAGCGCACCTAGAAAGGCCATTCCAGGGACAAGAGCCCCTGAGGTCAGGGGCACACGCTGAGGGGCACACAGTGTAAGGCCCTGCTGTACCCCATCTTCCAGGAAGAGACAGACGAAAGAGAATAGGCCATCCCCTGGCCGGTTCCCCATGGCAGGCCCCAGTCCTATTAGAACCAGAAGTCTAGAGCCCCAGACAGTGAGGGAAGGGACTTAGAGATAAATGGGGATGTTCAAGGCCCCGGGCGCCTAGCGGGAGCCTCTAGAAGCAACCCAGACAAAGATGGAGAGGTAAGGTCTGTGCGCCACCTCCGATGGCTGGGGAGGGGGGGTGAGGAAGGGGGCGCGTTGGAACCCCAGGAGAGAGGGCCAGGGTTTGAAGAGTGGGTACGCACTGGAGACTCGAAGGAATGGGGTCAGATGGGATCCAAAACGAGCGTGTGTGTGCGTGGGGTGGGGGGCACCCGTAAGGCACAGGTGAGCAGGGAGAGTTGGTCCCAGGAGAGCCACGGGCCCACCTGCGGGGAAAGGGGAGGAGGCAGGGACGTGGTGGAAGGGGGTGGTCCCTAGGGAGAAGGCTGCAAGAGGGCGCAACCCAGACGTCCGGGTCCCACGGGAGGAGAAGGCGCCCCGGGGCGTCTCCCGGAAGGCAGTCAGAGGTGGCGGGGAGGCTGGTGCCACCTGAGTCTCAGGACGCCCCGAGCCCTGGAGGGGCCTGGGCCCCAGGACACTCCCAGGGGTCGAGGGGTCGGGGGTCGGGGTGGGCCGGGCACTTGCCTGCGTCCTCGTCGTCGAAGGAGTTCATGCACGGGAAGTAGATGGCGAGCGCCTCGAAGGAGGCGGACAGGCTGAGGCGGCTCTGCGAGCGCTCCATGCCCGCGCCGGCGCCCGGTGCCTCGGCCGCGGCGGCCGCGGCGGCGGCGGGCGGCTTGGGCAGCTTGGCCGCCCCATTCTTGACGCGGAGTACGGCGCGCGGCGTGGTGGCGGCGGCCCGGGGCCGGCGCGGGGTTCCGCGGGGGACTGGCGGGCGCTGCGGGGCCGGCGGGCGCTGCGCTGGGCGGCGCGTGGAGCCCGAGGCGCGCGGGGCTGGCGGCGGCGGCGGCGGCGACGGTGGTGGTGGTGGCGGTGGCGGCTGCGGCGGCGGCGCAGCGCGCTCTGGCCCGCGGCGCCCCCCGCCGGCCGCGCAGGGCGGGCCGGAGCTGCGCGCAGCAGCCAATCGGGGCCGCCGCCTGGGGGGGGCGCTGCCGGGGGAGGGGGCGCTGCGGGCGGGGCGTGGGAGCGGGGAGGATGCGGGCTGCGCCCCCTCTCCCCGGCAGGTGTGCGTGTGCGGAGTGAGACACTGGCGCGGCGGCGGCGGGTGCTGGTGTCGGACGACGTCGTTGGCTCGCCGGTCCTGGGGCCGATCCTCCCCCCCACCCCACCTTGGGCCCCAACCCCCACTCTCAATTCCAAGACTCACCGACCCAGACAGGCCTCACCCCACCCAGGGACACAGACACGCTGAAAGACGCGGCCCGGGGGCTTCAGTTTCACGTGCGTACCACCAAGATAACATTCACCGTGCAATCCTGCCTGGACACACCTGGACAGACAAATCCACGGAGGCATAGTCTAACCGATCCCCCCCCCACACACACACACTCACACACTGGCCCAAATGGACGTGCAAAATCACTGGGAGATAGGGCCAGGACACTCTTGGCACACAGCTTCACCCCTCCTCCCCAAAGTAGATGCTTAGATCCCAGAAGTTCAGACACATGCACTCTCAATGCACCCACACTGGCTGGAAGGTACCCTAGATTTCTTACACAGAGATACACACACCTAGATGAACACACAGCTCCAGACTAGCACTTACTCAGTGCCCCTCCCCCTTCAACCACCTGATTGTCAAACACTGAGACAGTCACCCTCAGACACATATCAACACACAGCCAAGAGACTCACTCACTCCCCAGTCACAGTGACATTCTGACGAGAGCCACCCTCAGATTTGGGATGCTGGGACACGCCGTGGCAGGCACTGGCACACACTCTGCCAGATATACACCCCAGCAACCAGTCTTCACCTATTCTCAGACACACAGAACCCAGGAAAGACACTGACAACCACCAGAACACAGTGGCTTCCTTTTCCAGTTGTTCCCAGCCACCTTTATGAAGCAACCAGATCAAATGATTTCAGGGTTTCAGTCAGTCTCCAGTATGGCACTTTCTAGATAGCCTACGGTTAAACCTTCCTTGATTTATTTCCCCACAGTGATATGGGGACCCGATGGGAGTTGGTTTTCTGTTGCTTCATAACCAGGGGGATACTTAACCACAAGTCCTTTAGTAGTGAACAGTTCTGTAGGTTCCATGTCTGGGCAGCTTCGGCTGCATTCTCTTCTAAAAATCTCACAAGCTATTGACTAGACAGAGCTGTAACTCCACAGGCTCTGGAGACAAGTCTGCTTCCAAGGTCATTCAGGTTGTCGGCAGGATTCAGTCCCTTGTGGTTGTAGAACTGAGTCCTTGTTTCCTTGATGGCTGTTGGCTCCTCTCCTAGGAGTAGTTCTTTGCCTTTACACATGGCTGGTCCACCTTCAAGGCCAACATCAGGAGGTACATCCTTTCACATCCTCTGCTTACTAGCTCCCAACATGCCTGCTTGTAAAGGGCCCTGTGATTAGGTAAGGCCTATGTGGAAGTCTCCTTTACCCTTCAGATTATCATGGAACATGGCGGTAGTGATCTCAGCCTACTTAGTGTGTCCACCCACACTCAAGGCTGCCAACAGGATAGGTAAAACACATAGCTCACTGCCTGGCCCAAGGAAATACTCCTGAGTCCTCTTGCCTTCCCTTGGGATCAGCAGGAAGAACAGGTAAGAATGCTCCCCACACAGCCATCTCCACCATGATTTTAAAAAGGGGGGGAACTCCATTTTTTCCAGTTACTATGCATTCTTTACCCAAAATGTATACAGAAACTGATGTTTTGGAGTGGTTTTTTTTTTTAAACCATTAACTGAGGCTTGCAAAGGAGAATTGACTTACTCAAGGTCCTAGAGAAGGAATACATTTTGGAACCTGAGATGGACAATTCCCAAGTCTATCCCCTTTCCATTGTTCTGCCACCCTCCTAAGAAAAGGGCAGAGTGAAAGCGGCACATGGGAGGAAGGTCAAAGGGCAACAGGAGTCCAGGGACATAGGACCTACAGCCAGGGATCGCAAAGAAATATCCAAGAAACCAAGCCTGAACCTTGAAAATAGGTTGTGCATGGAGATTCCATGTGCTGACCTGAGCCAACCTTGTTAAATTCCAGCTTTGCCACTTATCAGCTGGGCCACTGCTGTGGGCCATGTAGATACATTCTTTGTCCTTCCATTAGGAGTTAGGGATCCATGTCCTCTCCCCCTTAAATCCAGGTCAGATTCGGTAACATACTTATACAGCCAGTAGAATGCTGAGAAAGTGATACCCATATTTCTGAAGCTAGGTCAGAAATGCCCTACAGCTTATTTCTGATGCACTTGGGCTCGACACTCTGGGGAAAGCCAGTCCCCACCCACCCAAGATGCCTGGCCTCGTGAAGATGGCAAGCTGGAGAGGCCCAAAGGAGGTCTATGGAGCTACCAGCTCACAGCTAGCTTCCTGCACTGGGTATGAGTAAGCCCAGGCTATGTGGACCTTGATGCAGCCCTTGCTGGCACCTGCCGGTAACTGCTAAGCAAGGCCAGCCTAGTCAGAGCCCTTCTCAAACTCCCTTCAGGCGTGGGGATCATATTTTATGCCACAGTACATTGTGGATTGAACACAGGGCTCATACATGTTAGGCAAGTGCTCTACCTCTTGAGCTATGCCTCTATCCTTTTCATGTTTGAGGTAAGCTCTTCCTAATTTTGTCTGGGAAGGGCCTCAAACATGAGATCTTCCTGCTTCCTATTCCTAAGTAGCTGGGATGACAGGCTTACACCCACACACCCATTGGAATAATGACCATCGGGGAGAGAATTTACCTCTTCCAGCTTCAGTTTCTCCATTTGTAAAGCAAGGACCATGTGGAATATCTCCATCAAATGATGTCCTAAACACAGAGCCCCACACAAGAATCAGTGATTACTAATGAGGGGCCTGACAGCTCCACCTGTATGTGCTTGATATGCAGAGCTTGACAGAATACAAATCTCATCCATCGTTCTCCTCTGGAGAGAGAGAAAATGAGGTGCAAGGGATTGCGAATGGGGCAAAGCGGTTGCCTGGACAGAGCCCTCCTGACCTGGGCACCTGTTCATCTGGAAAGATTGGAAGGAGGTTCCTGGGGTAACTGCACAGAAGGCTGGCTGTGTGTAGAAGAGGAAAGATCTTCTGGTCAAAAGGTTAGGCAGTACCCTTTGTGTATAATTTCACTGTTCTTTATAAGCTTATGGCTAAATTCTATCCACAAGGACCAGGTCTGTAAGGTTAAATCTCTTGTCCTTTATGAGTGCCTAGTATCCCAATAGGAAATTTCAGGGGGTCAGCCACTTGGACCTTGGTTTGAATAAAATGGCCTAAGAACTAGTTTGATGGTGGAGGGATAGTTGGGATTGTAGATGCGGGGAGTGGTCAGAGTGGATCCAGGAGAAGGAAATTGGGAAAACAGAAAAATGTTCAGTTGGGGCTTTCGTACACAATGAGAAGGACAGTGCCAAGGGCCAAGCGGGAGGAGTGGGTCTGAAGAGGTTGTAATGCCTGGGTGATGTGGGTAAACCTCCTTGGCTTCTCATTTAAAAAAAGGATAATTAACACTCACTTTTACAAAGTCATGGTGAAGATGAAATGTGTAGAGAGTGTTTCACATATAACAGATAGTTACTAGATACCTCCCTTGGATTAAAGTTCTAGATATTGGCTATCTGCCAGCTCTCAGAATCCGGGGATGAATAGAAGAGACCTGGATCCTGCCTCCATGGAGTTTACAGTTCAACAACATTAAACAATTATGCTAATAGATACCTCATGACAACAGTATCTAATCATTTCTTTATGACAATTATAATTGCAATTGTGATAAATGTCATAAAAACATACAGCACACCTATTACTTTGCAGTGTGTGTGCCCACCTGTTAAGTGGGCAGGGACTTTAATTCCAACTGGAGAGATGAGGGAAAGCTTCCCCAGGGAAGTGATATTTAAGCTGGAAATGTTACCTACTATGCTACTGGCACTGGTCCTATGTTCTGAGTCTATATCAACAAATTAAAAAGTCACTGTCCTCATGTCTAAAAATTATCCCACTAGCTACTCTGAAGAGAATGGATTGGAATAGATTTAGAAGGTTACCTTCCCCATTCTTTTCAGATAAATACTGATTGGAAGCCAAAGGTCCCTGATGATTTCTGGTTTCCTCAGTGGGGGAAGATGACTGAGACAGAATGCCCCAGGGTGAAGGGGGACCTGAGAAGGGTTGGAAACTGGGGATTCTGCGGCCAGAGAGAAGGCTGTGATGGAGATTTAGGTGGTGACAAAGCCTAAGGGAAGGGCTGAGCCTGAGGACATTTCAGAGCAGGATTAGGTGACAAAATGGGTAAGATGAGGTACAAAGACATTGCTGAGCTTCTGGGCATCCAGAGAAAACAGCTGCAGCTGAATCCCTCACCACCACCCCCACCTTTCTCTAAGTTGAGGCATCGAGGGACGATGGGTCCCTCACTGTAAGACCCAGAGAATGGCTTTCATCTTGAGTGAGAAGGGGCTGGTATATGGCTAAGCCCAAGGGGGTTCTTTTGTAACTAGGTCAGCTAGAGAAAGACTAGTCTTGTCTATGTCCTACTTATGTGTATGTGTGTGTGCATGTGCATGTAAGTGTGTGTGTGAAACAACTATATTCATTTATGCCTGTCTCTAAACAGGTGGACATTTTTTTTATACCTGTGTCCTCATCTGTGTGGCAATGACCTTGTTGCTGAGAGTATCTTTGAAGGATGCCTATCACCTTGTGTTCAATGTATCCAATCTGGCTTTAAATGCACCAGGCATCCTGATCTCTGTGTTGCATGTCTTTGAATAGATGGGCATTTCTGCATAGCTCATTAATGACCATGTCTAAGCATGTCTTTTTGGGTTTTTTTGTTTGTTTTGTCAGTCCTGGGCACTGTCCTTGCACTTTCTCATCACTTGAGCCAGAGCACCATTTCTGGCTTTTTCTGTGTATGTAGTACCAAGGAATCAAACCCAGGGCTTCATGCATGCTAGGCAAGCACTCTACCACTAGGCTACAATCTCAGCCCTGAGCATGTTTTGAAAAGTCTTGTCCTTGTGTTTGGCACGTCCAGTCTGGCTATATGTGTGCAAATCTGCGTGTGCAATGTGTATTTGTACCAGGGAGAGAAGAGAGATTCTATGTGTAAGTGGCCCAAGTGTACAAGTATTTGTGTGGCTCTGCATGTGCTAAAGTGTGTATGTGCTTATTCTTCTATTGATGGCTTATCCTTCTCCATGTCTGCCTTGTCTCTAAGCATATCAGAGTCTACGTGAATGTCACTGCAGTGTGTGTGTGTTATATTTGTGTATAGTGTAAGTTTTCTGATATCATCTGCTTATGGTTGTGTCTGCCCCTCTGTGTCCTGGAGTGTGCTGCACGTGTAACTTTGTCCACCTAGGCTCATGTAGCTGGAGAGAGACTCATATTTTCTTGATTAGTCTTTGCCTTTGAGGGGCTAATATATAACCTGAAGCCTCATGGGAACATAGATGTTCAGATACTTTGTGAACTCAAGGTCCTCTAACTACTTATCTAACTTCATTAATTTATCCATCCATCCATCCATCTCAATTACACTCACATCTAGTTCCTGGGGAGTTATCTCTCTCAGACAAATTACTAAAGGTCTCAGTATCTCTGTGTTCTCATCTATAAAATGGTGATAAAGGTAGTTACCTGATAGGGCTTTGGGCATAGGATGGGAATGTAACTGACAGAAGGCATACAAAATACCTAATGCACTGTGTGACACCGAGTAAGTGCTCTCAACACATGGACACATTAACTATGATTATCACATCATATCCTCAGTATATTTCAGCAAATTCTCTACACTTCACTGAACAGCACCCCTGAGCTAGATGCTGATGAGGTTATTAAATGTCTGCCAGTGTCTATTCCTATGACCTTGGGGAAGGCATATGCCTTCCGTGGGCCCACAGAATGAGAGTCTGGATGTAGCTGCCCTTCAAGGCCTGTAAAGAGCTGTGCATAGCAAGACAGGAGACAAACACCTCAAAAGGTCAGGGTGATGAGGTGTTATCCCTGGTTATTTAGAAATTCAGGCAGAGCAGCGACACAGTCCACCCTGCTACACTGCAAAACTCAGTGTGGTGCCTCCCATTGTCTCTTTCCTGCCATGAGTAATCTGTGTTCACACTGGGGAAGCACTAGTGGGGAGCCAAAGGCACTGACACCTCCTCCTCCTTTCCACTGGTGGGATCTCAGAATTTAGAGCGGGGCTTTATGTTTTATGCCCTCAGAAAGAAAGGAAAAGAACCAATGAGAGATCTGATTTCTGTTCTAGTAGCCACTAACTTGGGTGAGAGGCAGAAAAAGGGAGGGGTGGTATATGGGGAAATGCAATAGAGAGACACAGAGACAAGAAATGGAGGCAGAAATGAGAGCAAATGGGAGAAAGTTGGAGGGAGGAGACAGAGGGAATAGAGTCAGGCTTTACGGCAGACCAGGTTTCCACAGCCAGGAATCAAGGCTCCACCCATGGCAGCCCTTATGGCAATACTGCTTCTTCTCCCAGCTAATCCCTGCCACACACATGCGCACACACACACACACACACACACACACACACACACACACACACCACTCATACACACCACACACACACTCATACATGCATGCACACACATGCACAAACTCATAATCCACCCATACACCAATGTATGCATACACACACAAGCTTGTGCACTGATGTATACACTCACATATTGATGCACACACACCAATGCACACACATGCTAATACATGCACACATCCATACACTGATAAACATATATCCACATGTATGTGGAAGGCTCCCACCATGACATACATATATGGGCATGCATGTATATATTTGTGCACACTCACACTGGTACACACAGATGTACATATATTCTCACATGCACGCTCATACTCATATGTATGATACATATAGATGCACTCATATGCTCATGTGTGTTCATACATGGATACACATAGCAACACACATGTTCATATAGTGACATGCAATATACCCAAGTAAGCACTCAGACAAACATTGAAATGAACATTAACAGAGGCAGAGGCCCAGGCCACAGGACAGGGTGGATGCTGGCCATTGGAACTCTTCTCTGTGACCTTGGGCAATGCTACGTCACACCTCAAATGGATGTCACCTTCCTCATTTGGAGAACAAGCCCACTGAACTCAGTGGCTTTGAGGCTTAATAGGATAAAGGATATAAAAGAGATTTTGAAATAGTGGAAAAATTGGAGCTGATTTGACAATTCATAAGGAAAAATAAACAAGTAAAAATGGTCAGGAAAATTGGGGCTGGGGAATGGAGAGGAGAATTATGAGAACGAATGACTATATCCAAGAGGAAAACATGATAAATCACAGGGGGTGTTTTAAGGCTTTGAAAATGAGTTCTCTTAATATGTAAAAAGCTCTTTAAAAAAACAATATTAAGAGCCTATACCTATTACAAAAAAAATAGGGGAAACTCATCTGAAAAAAATGTCACTGACATAGAGGTAGTAAAAAGATATTCATTATTTCTCATTACAGTTAATAGAATGTTCATTAAAATAAAAGCAAGGCATCATTTTCTACCCATTCATCTAAGGAGGAAGAAACTACTTAAAATAAACTGTACAGAAGGAGGGAGGGGAGAAATAGACACAGGCACACATTTTTGGTGGGTGTATATATTAATTGATAGAAACTTTGGAGATTACTCTGTTTGTACCTATCAAAATATTTAAGGCAGCAATTTACCATTTCATACAACAATTTCACTTCTGGCAATTTATTCTGTGTTCTTCAGAGATACTTGCTTATGTATACAAAGTTAGTACAGATAAGAATGTATTTGTAGGGGCCGGGAGTTTGGCCTAGTGGTAGAGTGCTTGCCTAGCATGCATGAAGACCCGGGTTCGATTCCTCGGTACCACATACATAGAAAAAAGCCGGAAGTGGTGCTGAGGCTCAAGAGGTAGAGCTCTAGCCTTGAGAAAGTCCAAGGACAGTGCTCAGGCCCTGAGCTCAAACCCAGGACTGGCAAAAAAAAAAAAAAAAAAAAAAAAAAAAAGAATGTATTTGTAACAATTTCTAATTAGGGGAATGGAAAACAAGGTAAATAAGAAACTAAGGATATCCATATAAGAGAATCAGATATCAAACTCAAATATACAGACATGTTAAAATTATAATTAAATTAAAATTTAAATTGGGCACCAATATGCCCACCTGTACTGCTAGCTACTCAAGAGGCTGAGGTCTGAGGATCATGGTTCACAGCTAACCAGGGCAGGAAAGTCCATGAGACTTGTGTCTCCAATTAACTGCCAAAAAGCTAGAAGCAGAGCTGTGGCTTAAGTGGTAGAGCACCAAACTTGAGCAAAGAAAAAAAAACAATTCAGGGACAGCACCCAAGTCCTGAGTTCAAGCCCCAGGACCAGCATACACACACACACACACACACACACACACAGAGTAATGTTGAACATTATATCTATAATGAGCATTATATGTACGTCTATACATATATATTTCCATCTGTGTTCCCAAAAGACATATATGTGGTATTTAATATTTTTGAGTAGAGACAGATTTTAGTAGCAATGCATATTTTTATTTTCTTTTTCCTTCTCTTCCCTTTCTTCCCTCTCTCCTTTTTCCTTCTCTCTTTCTGGATCCTCACTGATGGAGTGGTGAAAGGGCACTTCTAAGCACAGCTGGTACTTCTGCGAATTGGCACTGCTTTCCTGGAGGGCAATTTGGCAGACTATTAAAAAAAATGAAGACAGGCCCTCTGTTTGATCCAACAATCCTACTTCTAGGAATGTTTCCTAAGGAAATAATTAGAAATGAATGCAGAGATGAATAATAGCAAGTGAACATTGATCAGCATTCATTCCGTGCCAGGCAACATGTTGCATGCTCTATCCTGATGGCAATATACAAAGTAATGAAATATTATCCACAAGGGGAAACTGAGACTCAGGTATAAGTTGCTAAAATTCAAGTTCCTGGCAAATGAGAGGATGGAGTCAAATCCTGATCTCTAAGTCCAAAAATTCTACACTTGATGCTCCAAGCCAACTTGTTCTTTCTCATGTGCTTTGAAAGCACTGCATAAGAAATGTGTTTTAGTGGGGCCGGGAGTTTGGCCTAGTGGTTAAAGTGCTTGCCTAGCATGCATGAAGACCCGGGTTCGATTCCTTGGTACCACATATAGAAAAAAGCCAGAAATGGTGCTGAGGCTCAAGTGGTAGAGCTCTAGCCTTGAGAAAGTCCAAAGACAGTGCTCAGGCCCTGAGCTCAAGCCCAGGACTGGCAAAAAAAAAAAAAAAGAAATGTGTGTTAGAGCTCCCCTATGACCCAGCAATTCCACTACTTGGCATTTACCCAACCATCCAGAAACAAGGACATACTAAATCCACTAGCACAACGATGTTCATTGCAGCACTATTTACTATAGCGAAGATATGGAACCAACCCAGATGTCCCTCAGTTGATGAGTAGATCAACAAGATGTGGTATTTGTACACAATGAAATTCTATGCTGCTGTCAGAAAGAACGACATCACCCCATTTGTAAAGAAATGGAAAGACTTAGAAAAAAAAAATCATACTAAGTGAAGTTAGCCAGATTCAAAGGAACATAGGCTCAATGGTTTCCCTCATTTGTCATAATCAGTAGAAACCTTGGGCTCTCCTAGCAGAGATTTACAATAGAGCAAAATCTAGATACATAAGGCCATATAGGATGATGTGAAATGAAAGGACCTTCAGGATATAGAAACAAAAGCCATATGAGTGATGGTTGTCCTTAATGTACTACATTATTTCTCATCTCTTTTGCTGTTCTTTGGTTATCTCATATTGTTACAGTATTTTATCTTGTTATCTGATATATTGTATACATGTTTATTTGGTTATTTGAAATAGGATAGAGAAGAGGGGAAAACAAGATGAGGGGCAGGGGTAGGGAGAGGGAAATGGGGACCAAGACATGAAAAAGGGTATCAATGTTTGTGAAGTAGTGCGTCTTCTATTTGGTGAATATAATGTAACCCTTCCATTAATTACAATAAAAATATATGAAAAAAAGAAGAGCGAGAGAGAGAGAGAGAGAGAGAGAGAGAGAGAGAGAGAGAGAGAGAGAGAGTGTGTGTGTGTGTGTGTGTCCTGGTACTGATGGGCATGAACTCAGAGTCTGGTTGGTGCTTCTTAGCTCTCTCATTCAAGGCAAGACCTCTATCAATTTAGCCACAGTTCTTTTTGGACTTATTTGCTGGTTAATTGGAGGTAAGAGTCTCATTAACTTTCCTGCCATGGTTAGCTTTGAACTTTGATTCTCATATCTCAGTCTCCTAAGTAGCTAGGGTTACAAGTATAAGCTACCTGTACTTGATTTCTCCCTACTACTGTTAAAAACAGTGAAAGTTTCCAGGTGCCTGTAGCTCATACTTGTAATCCTCACTACTTTGGAGGCAAGGATGACCAGAGGCACAGAGGCATTGTGTAAAGCTTTGTGTTCTTCCCCTTAGTATATTCTCCTTTGGTCTCACTGCATGGGAATGCCTGGAGTCCTACATTGTTCATGATATATTAAATGTAAAAAACTAAAAACAGCCAGGTGCCAGTGGTTCATGCCTGTAATCCTAGCTACTCAGGAGGCTGAGATCTGAGGATCACAGTTCAAAGCCAGACCAGGCACAAAAGTATGTAAGACTCTTATCTACAATAAACCACCAGAAACCTGAAGTGGTGCTGTGGCTCAAGTGGTAGAGCACTAGCCTTGAGTTGAAGAGCTCAGGCCCAGAATTCAAGCCCCATGACTGACAAAGAAAAACAAAACAAGGGCCTGGAGTTTGGCCTAGTGGTTAAAGTGCTTGCCTAGCATGCACGAAGACCCAGGTTCGATTCCTCGGTACCACATACATACAAAAAAGCCGGAAGTGGTGCTGAGGCTCAAGTGGTAGAGCTCTAGCCTTGAGAAAGTCCAAGGACAGTGCTCAGGCCCTGAGCTCAAGCCCAGGACTGGCAAAAAAAAAAAAAAAAAAAAAAAAAAAAAGCTAAAAAACAGATCCATTTTCAATTTTTTTTTTTTTTGCCAGTCCTGGGCTTGAGCTCAGGGCCTGAGCACTGTCCTTGGACTTTCTCAAGGCTTCAGCTCTATCACTGGAGCCTCAGCACCACTGCTGGCTTTTTTTTTTCTATGTATATGGTACCGAAAAATTGAACCCAGGTCTTTGTGCATGCTAGGCAAGCACTCTACCATTAGGCCAAACTTCCGGCCCTCGTTTTCAGTTTTTTAAATGTAGTTTTGCCATTCAACTGCATTTTTATCAAGTTGAAAACTTGGGAAGCGGTGGAGGGGAGGGTAATGGGTACCAAGACATGTGAAAGGGTATCAGTGTAGTGAATCAATGCACCTTCTATCTGGCAAATATCATGTAACCCTTTTATTAATTACAATAAAAATATATATAAAAAAAGAAAACTTGGGAAGCCTAATCTGTGGTGGTAAAGGTTGAAAGAGGAAGGGCTGTCAACTGGGACACCGTCTGGGTATATGTATGCATAAAGTCTGAACCTGGGTTGTGTGGTTATGTGATGGTCTACACATGTTCAAATCAATCCAGTTGTGGCTGGGCACTGGTGGCTCATGTTGTAATCCTTGCTATTCAGGAGACTGAGATCTGAGCACTGAGGTTCAAAGCTAGTCTGGGCAGGAAAGTCCATAAGACTCTTATCTCCAGTTAACTAAAAAAAAAAAAATAGTAGGAGGTAGAGCTCAAGTGGTAGAAAGTTGGCCTTGAACAACAACAACAAAAAAAAAACACCACAAAACCCCCTACAGCAGCTACCAGGCCTTGAGTTTAAGCCCCAGAATGTGAATGAAAAAATATTAATTCAGTTATATAGTTAATGTATTATAGGTTTATATATTGTGTATTGTGTATTGTGCATTATAAGTTTATATCATTTACAGGCCCATAAAATTAAATAAATTGTGTGTGTGTGTGTGTGTAAAACTTTTGTGGAAAAACACAGAAGTGTTGGGAGTGTGGGTGCTAACTGCTATACAATTTTAATTTTTAGAATCTGTATTTTATAGTATTCTATAGTATTTACCTACAAGTATATACTATTTTTGTACATATATGTATTTTATGGTATATTTCATATAGTCTATATTTTCCTTATCCGAATGAGTCTGCATTACCTTTATAATTAGGAAAAAATAATGCCAATAACAGAAGTGTGGGAACAATGTACTGGAGAAGCAAGTTCAAGTATGGCCCTGGAACCTGGAGTGCACAGAGCTGTTTTAAATCCCAGACAGCCCTGGGCCCACCTGGCTCTGGTCTTGCAAGTTCCAGTCTCCTTAGAAGGCAGAGCTTCTGTGATGTGCAGAGGTTTGTTTGGGTAGAGGAGACACACAGTGCCCTTAACACAGATTCCACCCGTTTTTGAATCCCTGCTGGGCAAGTGCGACAGAACCACAGAACCATCCTGGTCCCAGCAACAACTCCTTGTTCAGCTGCCAGCTGGACGCCTTGTTGCTTGCTGGTGGTGACATCAGGCCACCTGGGAGCAGCAGGCTGTCAATCTGAGGCCTCTTCTCAGCAGTGAGCCATCTCTGCCTCCTCTCCCATTTAAAGGGGCAGTTTCTGCCTGGGTGAGAGAGCAGGGTTTCTGCCTTTCCATTTAGGGTCTGATTTAGGATAATGGAGATATTAGGAAGGGACAAAGGCCAGTTACCATGAATAACTCCTGAGATGACAGAATCATCTTATCCTCCATAGGAAACCAATGCAAGCAAAGCCAAGCATCGGTATTCTCATCTGTCATCCTAACTACTTAAGCCGCTGAGATCTCAGGATTGCTGTTCAAAGCCAGCCCAAGCAGGAAAGTCTGTGAGACTCTTATCTCCAATTAACCTCCAAAAAAGCCAGAAGTGGAGCTGTGGCTCAAGTAGTAGAGCATTAGCCTTGAGCAAAAATGCTCAGGAACAGTGTCTTAGGCACTGAGTTCAAGCCCTAGGACACACACACACACACACACACACACACACACACACACACACACAGCACCAAATAAGAGATCAGTCATTTAATACCAATTTTAGCCAGGTACTGGTAGCTTACTCGTACAATCCCACCCAAAATATGGAGGATCATGGTTTGAAGCCAGCCTGGGCAGAAGTCTGCAAGATCTCCAAAATAATCAGCAAAGCTAGAGATCACAATGTCCAAACAGAAATATATACATTACTGGACTTATGTCAGCAACTTTTCTGTGTATCACCTTTATAATAGCAACTAAAAATTTAATTACCTGGCACTGGTAGCTCATGCCTACAATCCTAGCCATTCAGAAGGCTGAGATCTGAGGAATGCTGTTTGAAGCCAGCCTGGGCAAGAAAGTCTGAGAGATACTTATCTCCAATCAAGTACTAGGAAACCATAAGTGGTACTGTGGCTCAAGGTGGTAGAGCACTAGCACTCTTTTGAACAAAAGAGTTCAGGGACAGTGCCCAGGCCCTGAGTTCAAGCCTCATAACCAACCAAAAATAAATACATAAAGTCAGGCTAAAGGTATGGCTCAAATGGTAGAGCACCTGTCTACCAATTATCAACACCCTAAGTTAAAACTCCAGAACTTCAAAAAGGAAAGTTGAGGACCGGGATTGTGGCCTAGTGGTAGAGTGCTTGCCTAGCATGCAAGAAGCCCTGGGTTTGAATCCTCAGTACCACATACACAGATAAAGCCAGAAGTTGTGCTGTGGCTCAAGTGGTAAGGCCCTAGCCTTGAGAAAGTCCAAGGACAGTGCTCAGGCCCTGAGTTCAAGCCCCAGGACTGGCAAAAAAAAAAACTGTTTGAAATGATGTTTCTAACATTTGATTTGTTGTGTTCATTTCATGCATTTGTTTGTTTTTGCTCTTACACTTTTAATATAGTAACGATGGTAGTTTTACAGAAGAGTTGCACAGACGACTAAAAGTCCCCATTTACCAACTCTTTCTCAAGTTCATCTTACATAATCATGGAACATTTGCAAAGATTCAAAAATTAAACCAGTAACTGCCATAATATTATTAATGACACTCCATATTTAATTCAGATTTTCCATTTTTTTCCACTGACGTCCCTTCTCTGTTCCAGTTTCCAAATCAGGATGTCACATTGCATTTCTACATCATCACATAGCTCAAGTTTCTTCTGGCCTATGACAGTTTCTCAATTATCTTGGCTTACTTTTTTTTTTTTTGCCAGTCCTGGGCCTTGAACTCAGGACCTGAGCTTTCTCAAGGCTAGAGCTCTACCACTTGAGCACAGCACCATTTCCAGCTTTTTCTGTGTATGTGGTACTGAGGAATCAAACCCCGATCTTTGTGCATGCTAGCCAAGCACTCTACCTCTAGGCCAAACTCCCTGCCCCTCCTTGTCTTACTTTTAAAGAAAGGTGTTCAGATAGTTCACAGAATTCCCCCTAACAGTGGTTTGTCAGATATTTGCCCAGATCTGACAGAAGTTACAGACTTGGGGAAATGAGACCACAGAAGTGACACTCACATCACCATACTGGAGGTATGTGGCGTGCACCTGACTTCATGCATGCAAGCATCCCCTTGGTCACATGACTTCTGGAGTATAAGTCATTGTACTTCATATTGCTTTAAGTCTTTGTCATGGATATATGGAAAGGGTGAGTTTAGAAATGCCTTGTCCACAGAAGAACCTCACAAATGAAAGTATTAAATTTTTTATTTGAAAGAGAAAATTCATATCCAGAGCTTGGCTGGACAAGGAATTATAGCCAGGACATCAATGTTTAATTGGTCTGGAGACTAGCTAGGGAGACAGGCAAAGATGGAGATGGCTTTGAGATTTATGTTCCTGCTAACAGCAGAGTGCCTTTTTCAGGCATTTGGAACATAATATTCTCTTTTAGACTGAAGCCCTGGGTGAGGGGTGTAGACTAGCCTACCTGCCTAGTCAGAAATAGCATGACCAAGAAGGATGATTCTTCTCGAACAGCAGGGGGTGCAGAACTAACACTATGAACTGGCTATATTTCAGCTATTACTCCATTTTATTAGCCCTGCTAGCTAATTTGATGGGTATTCTCTCTTTCTCTTTCCTTTCCTTCCTCCCTTCCCCCTTTCCCACTTCCCTCCCATCTTTCTCTCTCACACTCTCTCTTTCTGTTTCAGTGTTGCAATGAGTGCCTTACATGTGCCAGGCAAGTATTCCTTCCCTGAGTGACATTCCTAGCCCTTGGGTTTTTTTCCAAATAGGGTCTCATTAAGTACGTCAGACAAGGCTCAAATGTTAGATCTTCTTGCCTCTGCCTCCAAAGAGCTGGAGCTGGAATTACAGGCATGCAAAACTCACCGTGGCAAGTTGATCATCTCTACTTTATGGGAAAACCGGGGCTCAAGAGAAGTGAAATTGATTTGCCTAAAGCCAATGGCCTATTTGATATCAGTCATCTCTTGGGCCACATACCAGGTAGAGGGATTTAGACTGTTCAAATCTGGAGCTCTGGAATAACACAACTGTCCTGCTTCTCTTCCCCGCTACACAATATGCTTCCTAGAATTCTGAGAAGCACAAGGATCTCAGTCACTGGCGAAGAATTTGAGCTTGGATTGCTATTCCTATCCATAAAATTTATTTTTCCTTGAAATATTTTCATTACCTCACAAATCACCTGGTGTAAATCCCCAGATCAGGATCCACTATCCTCTGGATGATATCTGCCTTCCAGTGGGGCCAAAGGCCAAAGAGTAGATCGGGATAGCCTGCTTCTCACTTACGAGTACACTGGTATGAAGGGATAAATAAGAAAAACAAATATAAAAATAGAGAGATGTGAAGGCAAGATGTTTGGTTTTGAATCTTGCCTTCCAGTTGGCCTCAAGGCCAGCTTCCATTTTGGCCCTGTAGGGATGAATTAAGTCAAAGCAACAGTCTTACTTGCTGAATCTGGACCAAGGTTGGCAATCATAGTCTCATACTGGTTTCAGGAATGGTTATAATGAAGGTTCTAGAATGAGAAAGACCAAGCGATTGGATCATCATTTTTCCTGGATAAGCTATGTGGGCCTGTGCAGGGACTTGGGTCTTTTTGAATTTGTCACTCTGATTGTACCCCAAGGAGCAGCAAAAGAATTAGACAGGATAATGCACGCAAAGTGCTTAGCCAGGCACAACTTTAGCTTAGCATCCCAAGTACCTTAGCTATATTCAACTCTCCTCACCAATTAGACATAATTGATTGATTTCCATGTCGAATGAGATGTTTGCTAGTCAGCCATTTTTTTTTCCTCACCAGGCCATAGGATACAAATGTCACTGGAAGTCTATAGACAAGTCTTCCCAGGGGTTGAGTCTATCTCTGGGGCCGGGAGTTTGGCCTAGTGGTTAAAGTTCTTGCCTAGCATGCATGAAGACCCGGGTTTAATTCCTCGGTACCACATACATAGAAAAAAGCCAGAAGTGGTACGAAGGCTCAAGTGGTAGAGCTCTAGCCTTGAGAAAGTCCAAGGACAGTGCTCAGGCCCTGAGCTCAAGCCCACGACTGGAAAAAAAAAAAAGAGTCTATCTCTGCCTTTTGTTGTTGTTGTTGGTGGTGGTGGTGGTGGTAGAGAGGGTCAGAGGGAAAAAGCCCAGATGACTCACTCTCTGGAGATCATCAGGGTGTGATGATCATATTTATGGAGAAATTGATAGGGATGGAGAGGCCCAAGGTTGTGGAGCTGCTGCTGCTGCTGCTTGCTCCCTCTCTGGGAGGTTGGCTAGGCCTGTGGTGGTGGCAGTGGCAGCTGGTGTTGATATTGGGTGACCATGACTATGAACAAGGTTCTAGTGTAAAGATCACAAGTATTCAACTCCCTATTTCTTCCAAGTTTGTCTTTCTTTCAACGTCTTGTGTTTCGACAATGGTCCTGGGCATTAAAACAATTTCAAATTCCATCTTGTCAAAACTAGAAGGATGGAAGCGTGAATAAGAGCATGGAAATACATTCACTTCACCAGAGCAGTCCTGCTGTGTATATTTCCTGTGAAAACAATACACACATTCCCTAGGGCTGTAATTTCTTTGGTTTGCCTCCATACAGTTCTGTGGGGAGTGTAGGGTTGTGGTGACTACAGACTTGTTAACATGGCAAACCCATGAGTGCAGCTGAACAAGGCAACATGGTGCCAGGAAATCCACCAGTTTCCTAGAATGAGTCTGCCTGCAGGCAGTGTGGGACTGCTGGGTCCAGCCGTGGGGCCTTGCTTGTGAGGACCAGCGCTTAGTAACCGTGCCTGTGGATAGACTGGTTGGTGAGCTGGAGGTCATGTCTGAGGAAGTCTGCAGGAAATGAGCAGTTGTGATTGTTTCTCTTTTGGTGTGTGCCTGCGTCTCTTCCTTCCTCTCATTCTCCCTCCCCAGAGTGAGACTGAGGTCTTTTGCCATGCCAAGCACTGGCCATATTATCTTGGCAGCAAAGAAGCTCTCTACATAAGGCCTATCCTGGGACAAATGCAAACGTCATTCCTGTGGTATCTACTGAGCATCAACTGTGAGCCATGCATGCATCCAGGTGCAGGGGAGGTAGAAAGGAGGAAAGAAGATCACTCCCCAGTCTTCTCAGGGCTAGTGCTCAAGTAAATTTAAAGGCTCATTCTCCACACCCATATGAGGTAATGGAGACTCAGTGAAACTGATCAAGGACAGATAACCAACAGTGGAGCTATGATTTCATTTAACATCAGCCTGGTCTCAAAACCCATGTCAAGGGCTGGGGAGGTGGCTTAGTGGTAGAGTGCTTTCCTATCATGCCTAAAGCCCTAGGTTCAGTTCCTCAGCACCATGTAGACAGAAGAGGATGGAAGTAGCACGTGGCTCAAGTGGTAGAGTGCTAGCTTTGAGCTCAAAAAAGCCCAGAGACAGTGCCCAGGCCCTGATTTCAAGTCCCAGATCTGGAAAAAAAAAAAAGCCACAGACAGTATTATCTATACTGTCTTCAGTGAACGTTTTTGCTTGTAGGTGTTTTTAAACAACTAACCCCCCTGCCCGCTCTGCATGACATTTTTTTTTCTGGCTATTCTATAAAGACACCATTCCAATTATCTGGAAGGTCTGCTAGCTAGCACATCCTGTCCTTTTCCACTTAAGATCAAGCCCCTCTACCAAAAGATGGCATGGAATCCTTGTTCTGTTGCTGCCCTGCTACAACCAAGGGCTCCCTCTGTGTCTACCTTAGTTTTGCCTAGAGTCTGCCTGCCTGCTATCAACAAACAAGCTTTTCTTCCAGCTGTACTATCTGTAGCTGTAGCATAGAACCAGCACTGGGCTGATCTGATCACTTCACCCTATGGGCCCTGGTTTGGACCCCAGGCAGGTTCTGTCATGTGATTACTGCAAGGAACAGTATGTGCTTCCTGGAAAGACAGAGGAAGGAGAGCCTGCTTACCTGAGTCTGGCTTTACACATCCTACTCTCCATAGGGACAGCAGAAATGCTTTGAAACACCCCTGGGAGACACCATTAGTCCTTGTAGTAATCAGGTCTGTCGATGTGAACAGGAAAAGACAAAAACAACATAACCACCAACTTGCAAATGACTCAGGGCCAAAGGATCCCATAACTAAAAAACTGGAGCTTGCATTTGTTAAGCCATTGTGTGGCCAATAGAGGTCTAAGAATTCTTTTAATCCTCTACATAATATTTTGAGGAAAAAGCTAATATTAGCTTGTCACCATAATGTTTTAGAAAGGATTTAAAGCTACTCTCCAGGAGGAGAAAATGCTAGGTAAGCATTTTCAGGGAATGATTAAAAAAAAAAAAGAAGTGGTGGTGGAAGCATTGCATTTGGTGAGTGGGGATGGAAAATGAAAGGAATAAGGCATTGAAAGCAGAGAGAACTCTTAAGTGAGCAACAGGGCTGCATCCTTGTGTGCTGATGCCATCTTCTGGAAAGAAGTGAGTACAACAGGTTAATTCCTGCTTCAGAATGCTTCTGGAGGGAGTGAAAGAAGAGACTACATTTTAACCAACTCCCATCTTCCTCTGCTCTGGCCCTGTCCATTTTTATACTGATGTCATTTTTTTTTTGGTATTTCTAGCTCTGGGGCTTGACCTTGGAGTCCAGGAACCATCCCTGAGCTTTCTTTCCTTTTTCTCTGTTGAGGCTAGTTCGTGTTTTACCACTTGAGCCACAGCTCCACTTCTGGCTTTTGAATCGTTATTCGGAGATAAAAGTATCATGGACTCTTTTGCCCAGGCTGGCTTCAAACCTTGATCCTCAGATCTTAGCCTCCTGAGTAGCTAGGATTACAGGTATGAGTCACCAGAGCCCAGCATAGTATTCCTTTTAATAAAATACAACTGTAAACATGCTTGTCTATTGCACTGAAAGCCTGCTGGATTCTGTGCCATGTGCTTTACATGTATTCTAGTCAATCTCACAGTAACTGCAAGAGGCAGTCATGATTCTTGTTTCATCTTTAGATAACAAAGAGGGCTCATGTGCTAGCTTGCTACTTAAATTTAAAAATAATAAAAAGATGGTTTGCTTGGTGCTGGTGGCTCATGCCTATAATCCTAATTACTCAAAAGACTGAGATCTGAAAAAAAAAATCCCAGTTCAAAGCCAGCCTGTACAGACAAATCCAAGAGACTTGTATCTTTAAAAACAAAACAAAAACCAGCTGGAAGTGGAGCTATAGCTCAAGTAGCAAAGCACTAGCCTTCAAAAAAAAAAAAAACCTAAGAAAGAGCATGAAGCAGCAATGTAATGCAATGTAATAATGTAATACTTGGGACAATGAAAAATTTTTAAATTTTAAACTAAATTCCCTTTTTCCACCTGTGACACTGACCAATGAGTAAGCCATTTTCCGCAACTCTGCAATGAGGGGGAAGAATGGGGTGATTCTGTCCTATTTGCTCTCTGTCCTCCTCTGTGCCCCAGGCGGCTTGCACAGGCTACATCAACAGACTTGTTCTGCCATCTGGGCAGAGGTCATCCCAGGGGGACACTGAGGGGAGAGAGTAATCAAGGCCTGTATTCCCTCTGCTCATCCCCTGGGGGCCTCACTAGGCTGGTTCATCCATCTCACCCCACATGACTCTGTTGCTCTACTAAAGAACACTCTCCCTTTGCTCTAAAAGCTCTCCAAGGGTATTAATAGTCCCATCCTTGCCAGGCCTGCAGTATTGTTCACTCATTACAAATAGTACCTCCTGGGGGCCAGGAGTTTGGCCTAGTGGTAGAGTGCTAGCATGCACAAAGACCCAGGTTCGATTCCTCGGTACCACATACATAGAAAAAAGCTGGAAGTGGTTCTGAGGCTCAAGTGGTAGAGCTCTAGCCTAGAGAAAGTCCAAGGACAGTTCTCAAGCCCTGAGCTCAAGCCCAGGACTGGCAGAAAAAAAAAAAAAAAACAAATAGCACCTCCTTGTTTTTGTTTTGTTTTGTTTTGTTTGCCAGTTCTGGGCCTTGAGCTCAGGGCCTGAGCACTGTTTCTGAGATTAAAAAAAAAACAAAAACGAACAAACAAAAAAAACCCTCAAGGCTAGCGCTCTATCACTGAACCACAGCTCCATTTGCAGCATTTTTGGTAGTTAATTGGAAATAAGAATCTCACCAACTTTCCTGCCTGGAACTGTGATTCTCGGGTCTCAGTCTCCTGAGCAGCTAAGATTACAGACGTGAACCACTGGCACTGGGGACAAGTGACTTTAATGCTTAATATTTTCATCTTCTTACAACAAAAATGCTTTCATACATCACTATGTAATACATTATTTAAAATGGATATAGCAGGTGTTTTCTTACTTAAAAAGTAAATGCTAAAAAATATCGGTCTTAAAATATACTCACAAACATCGAAAAAATTAATGGTTCTTTCTGCCCAGCTGGCATTCCAAAGAAGGCAATTGGAGGCAGAGCGCTTCACTGAACTTTCTCAAGCTAGAGGTACTGGAGCGTGACGGTGTCTGACCACTTTCTTTGCAGGTTAGATATCTGCAGAGCCTGGACATATGTGCAACTTACTTCTGGCCTAACTGTCCTGAAATTGAAATGCAGATTCCAAATCCTTTTTATTTTTACATTAATAATTCCTCGCTTTTATGATAACGAAGGTTATCGTATAACTTATATGAGCCAATTCAACTCATGGTAGTCTAGGAGACCGCTCTGGTCTTCTTGACACAGCTTACCCTTGTCAGTTAGCAAGAGCTAGAAGAGCTCCGTGTCTTTATTTTTATTTTTTTAATTGTATCTGTAGACTTCTCTGAACCAGCCTCTGTTCCATTCAAATGAAGAGCCAAATTTGGCTGCACAGGTAGTAAAGACCTCATGAAAGGCACATCATAGATCTGCCTTGCAATTTCAACTTTTTATGGAAGCCAAAAAAATACCCTCTTTACTTTTGGGCATAATCAAAGTCACCAGATTGCCTGACCCAAAGCCCAGTATCCAGCTTCATGAGTATCAAGAAATAGCAATGGTGCCCTGACCTTCCAGTCACTGTGATGATGACCTTGATTTCTCCCTTGATTTCTGAAGCTCCAGCTCTTGTCATGTTTGCATTCAAACGCTTTCAATTTATAATACCTACGCTGGTTTTTGCTCTGCACCCTAAATAGAACCCTGAAGACAGGTTGGAAAATAGTATTCAAAAAGGAGTCCCAAAGACAAAAGGTGGGGAGAGTGAGAAATAAAATAAAAAGAAAATTTTAGTTCCATTAGAATATTCCATATGGTCAAAGACCTGTAATACTCAAGCTCTAAAAAGTGAAAATATGGAAAATAGAGAAATAAGGGGGATTAATATTCTGTGTGTGTGTGTGTGTGTGTGTGTGTGTGTGTGTGTTGGCCTTGGTGTTTGGACTCCGGGCCGATGCACTGTCCTGGGTGCTACTGCACCCGGTTTAAGGGGGGAATAATATTGTAAAAAAAAAAAAATTGTGGGCCCGGGAGTTTGGCCTAGCGGTTAAAGTGCTTGCCTAGCATGCACAAAGACCCGGGTTCGATTCCTCGGTATCCCACATACACAACCAAGCCGGAAGTGGCAGAGACGAGACACAACCAAGCCGGAAGTGGCAGAGACGAGACTGCAACAAGCGACAGAGACCTAAAGCAAGCAAGCGGAGCCCAACCGAGTGGTGGCCGGAGCGAGCGGGGCCGGAGCGAGCAGGGCGGGAGCGTGCGGGAGCGAGCCGAGCCCGGAGCCAGCGAGGCCGGAGCGAGCGGGGCCGGAGCGGGGCCGGAGCGGGGCCGGAGCGGGGCCGGAGCGGGGCCGGAGCGGGGCCGGAGCGAGCGGGGCCAGAAAGAGAAGGGGGCCAAAAAAAAAAAAAAAAATTGTGCTGGGCAATGGCTCACACCTGTAATCCAAACTACTTAAGAGGCTGAGATCTGAAGACCAAGGTTCAAAGCCAGCCCGGGCACAAAAGGACCTGAGACTCTTGTCTCCAATTAACCTCTAGAAAATGGGAAGTAGGGCTTGGCTCAAGGGTAGGGTGGTAATCTTGAGCTGAAGAGCTCAGGGACAGTGTCTAGGCCCAGCGTTCAAGCCCCATGACCCACCAAAAAAATAATGCAAAAAGGAAAGAAAGAAGAGGATATTCCAATTGCAATTTCAAAGCCATTTTAGAATGGGATTTCAAATATTTTAGAATGAGATTTTAGAATAAACAAAACAAAGCAAAAAAGAAAAAAACTTGAAAAGAGACAAAGTCAGTTTCTATAAGAAGAAAAATTCAGAAGAAGAAGAAGAAGAAGAGGAAGAAGAAAAAGAGAAAGGGGCAGATAGGCACTGGTAGCTCACACCTGTAATCCTAGCTATTCAAGAGGCTGAGATCTGAGGATCATGATTCAAAGCCAGCCTGGGTACAAAAGTTTGTAAGACTCTTATCCTCAATTAACCATCAAAAAACCGGAAGTGGTGTTGTGGCTCAAAGTGGTAGAGTGCTAGGTTTGAACTAAACAGCTCAGGGACAGCACCCAGGACCAGAGTGCCAGCCCCATGACTGACCAAAAAAAAAAAAAAAAAGAGGATGAATATGGTCAAAATAAATCATTGACATGTATAAAAATAGTGCAATGAAACCTGATGTATTGGGAAGGGTGAGGGGAGGGGAGATTCATTGGAATCCACTGTATCCCAATGTGCAGAATGTCACAATGAAACCCCATCTCTTTCGCTAATGTATACAAATAAAAAAATTATAGAATACTAAAATTAGAAAGAATCAAGGGGCTGGGAGCCTAGTGGCAGCGTGATTGCCCAGAACCACATACACACAAAAAACCGGAAGTGGCGCTGTGGCTCAAATGGCAGAGTGGAGCAAAAAGTGTCCAAGGACAGTGCCCACACCCTGAGTTTTGCCAGGCCCCAGGACTGACAAGAGGGGGAGGAAGTGGGGGGGGGGGAAGGAGAGAGGATCATAAAAGCCTAAGATTTTGCAACAGCAATACAGATGCTAAAGGAGTGTAAGAATGTGGTCTGCTAGGAGTGGAGATATGGCTCAGTGATAGAGTATTGACCTTGAGTGAAAAAGCCAAATGAGAACTTGAAGGCCCAAGTTTAAGTCCCAGTACCTGCACACATATATGGAAAAAAAAAAGATTGAGGTCTTCACAATTTAGAAAAAGTGGTTAACTTGCAACTTGGGATTTTATATCTAGGGAAAGGATCAGCCAGGTGCCAAGGTAGGATAAAAGTGTTTGTTCTCACACAATTCCCACCCCCTCCGGACACCACAGAGAAATGTTATCCACATACATTAATTTATTCATCAAAGATATAGCATCCAGGAAACTCAACATCCAAATTAAAAGTAGGAAAGAATCCCACAGATGGTGATGAAGAAGAACTCCAAGTCACAACCTAGATAGAGAAGGCAACCAAGTGGAACTGGAGTCACCCAACCGCAGAGAGCTCTTCAGTAAATGGAAGTTTATACAAAAGGCACTGAAAAGGTATGCGCAGGTATGAATCCGTGTACACACACACACACACACACACACACACACACACGGAAGGCTTTGCATACAAATGAAAAGACAACAAAAAACTGAAACTAAATTAATATTGAAACTAACACGTTCCCTAGCTATCAGACCTGGGAAAACAAAATATTGCTTCTGAACTACCGGGCAGCCCATCCACCATCACAAGCTTGGAGCCTGTTGTCATATGTCACCTACAGAGCTGACCAAGTGACAGATGCTTTGGTTTTTGGCTGAAGCCTCCTTCTGGAGAGCATAATGTGTGCTTTGATCTGTCACCAAGTCAAGCTCCTCAGGAGAAGGAGCGAGAGTGTTGGAATCATGGGGACTAATAGCTACAGCTGGCAGTTTTTCAACAGGGCAAGTTTCTTCCTTGACCTCATGTATTTAGGAGTGTGTAACAGCATCTTCTGTGCATGCTCAGGCTCAGACACTAGAACTGTTCCTACTCTCAAGGAGCTTACAATCTGAAGCTGCACTGGGCATCCCCTGTGATCAAATCTAGTCTTTAACTTGTGTAGGTGTGTTACTAAGTCTTGACTCCAGGTCCTTGTGCTCCGATTTGGCTTTTCCACTCAAGGCTGACAACCATTTGAACCACAGTTCCTCTTCTGGTTTTTGTTTGTTTGGTTTTTGGCCATCCTGAGGTTTGAATTCAGGTCCTGGGCACTGTCCTTGAGTTTTCTCAAGGCTAGTGCTCTACCACTTGAGCCACAGCACCACTTTCAGCTTTTTCTGTGTATGTGGTACTAAGGAATCAAACCCAGGGTTTCATTCATGCTAGGCAAGCACTCTACCACTAGGCCACAGCCCTGTTTTTGTTTTAATGTTGTTGTTGTTGGTGGTGGTGGTGGTGGTAGTAGTATTGATTAATTGGAAATAAAAATGTCACAGACTTTTCTGCCTGGGCTAGCTTTAAACCTTGATTCTCAGGGACTGGGAGTTTGGCCTACTGGTAGAGTGCTTGCCTAGCATGCACAAAGGCCTAGGTTTGATTCCTTGGTACCACATACATATAAAAAGCCAGAGTGGTGCTGTAGTTCAAGTGGTAGAGCTCTAGTCTTGAGAAAGCCCAAGAATAGTGCTCAGGTCCTGAGTTCAAGCCCCACGACTCAGTCTCCTGGGTAGCTAGGATCATAGGCATAAACCACCAGTAACTGACTATTTTGGGGGGTGAGGGGTGGGACTGGGGCCTACATTCAGGGCTTTGCACTTTTGCTTAGCTTTTTAAATGCTCTGCCATTCAAGCCACACCTCTAGGTCCTTCACTCTATTCTTTAAACAATACATTGTCCTTATTTTTCATTTTGCCTTACATGAGTGAAACTTTACTGTGGCATGGCTTCTGCTCCAAGAGCTCAGAAGCTAGAGCACTCTGTCTTCAAAAACATGGGAAAAAACTGAGCAAATTGAAGACCAAGAAATCTTAAGCCTTCTTAGCAAATTGAGGTGACAGGGCAGTGGCTGCTTAAAAGCCAGAAAGACAAATAATAAACAGGACCACAACTTGCCAGGAGTAAAACCTCTTGGACACAGTAACATGTAGTAACATTTGCTAAGTATTTACCAATCACTAGAGTCAGAGTTTGGTCTAGCTTAAAAAAAAAATCTAGGAGCCCAGGTTAGGCATGGTGGTTTCTCTACCTGTAATCCCAGCTACTTGGGAGGTAAAGATGTAAGAGGCCAGCCAAGGCAAAAACAAACAAAAAAACACACAAAGACCCCATCTGAAAAAAGGAGCTGTTGTATGGATGCATACTTGCAATCTCAACTATGCCAGAGGCATAAATAAGCAGATAGGTGCCTATGGCTACCTGGGGCAGAAGTACAAGATTGTATTGGGAGGGGGGAACTAAAACAAAAAGGACTGGGGATGTGGCTTAAGTGGGAGAATGTATGCTCATTAAGTGTGAGGTCTTGAGTTCAAACTCTAGTACTGTACCAAAAAAAAATGCAGGAACCCATTATCTTCGGGCACCCACTGAATCCCACCAGTTTTTCATAGCAAAGATCTGAAGTCACACTGTGGACTACAGGAGGGAAGAAGAAACCATTGGAAATGAGCCCAGAGCACTGCGCTTGTTGTGTGAGGCCTGCCCTCAAATGAAACCACTTTACCAGAGCCTTCCCTGACCTGGGGGAAGGCAATTACACAACTCCAGACTCCTTCAGTTCTCCTGTCTCCCCAAGAGAAGTAGAGGGAGACTATGAGACTATTTTGAAAGTTACAGTCCAATAACTGACAAACAACTCCCATCCCCCACAAAGAGATGAAAGATAAGATTATAGCAGGCTCTCTCCCTACCATACCTTACCATCCACACCACGTCTTCAGTACAAAAACAGTGATTTACAACCAAGAAAGCTGCAAAACATAGACTTTAATTCAGTAGGGGTTTCCAGGGAAACTAAAAGACAACAGGGGAGACAAAAACAAGGACATTGGAAGAAACTGAAGCCTTTGACACAGTTACAGTAAACAGGCGAACTCATAAACATGAAATACCACAGGCCTATTTACCTAAGTTCCTGTTACCCAATGCATTGTGCGTGATAATCCAAAAGTATAGAAGGCACACTAAAAACAAGGAGAAATAAACAGATTGGAGAGACAAACTAGGCATCTCCTGGCTGGGGTATGATAAAAGGTTTGGATTAATGTTCTAGCAGACAATGTGCAGGAATGCAGGTACGGATTCAGGAAGCTCAGAGAACCTCAAGAAAATAAAAGATTCACATCAACAATTGTGTCAAAACTGTAGAAAATCAAAGACAAAGTATTTTTTTCTTCCTTTACCAGTCTTTTTCTTTTCTTTCTCTTTTCTTTTCTTGCATTTGAACTCAGAGCTTCCCATTTGCTAGGAAGGCACTCTACCTCTAAGCCCTGGCTCAGCCCCAAAAGACAATCCTGGGAAAGAGTTAGAGGGGAAGAAATCACCTTACTTAAGATGGAAAAAGGCACTAGGTCTTATGCCTGTCAGGAAGCTGCAATCTGAGGATCATCGGTCAAAGTCAGCCTGGGCAGGAAAGTCTGAGCTTCTTATCTCCATTCACCACCAGAAAACTGGAAGTGGCACTGTGGCTCAATGTGATAGAGTGCTAACTTTGAGTGTAAGAGCTCAGGGACAGTGCACAGACCTACAGCTGAAGCCCCATGACTGATCAAAAAAAAAAAAAAAGAAAGAAAATCAATTAATCCATCACAAAAACAGTTTAAAATAAAGCAAGACAGAAGAAAGCAAGAGATGGTATCACAAATATAGAGGAAGCATTTGACAAAACTTTATGTGAATGTATTATAAAAGTGCTCACTAAATTAGGAATAGAAATAAAACTTCCTAAGCTTGATGAATACAAACTCCCTATAACTAATCATATACTTGGTGATGAGAAACTACATGATTTCTCCTGGGACAAGGCAGACACATCTCCCTTACTAGTTTCATTCATCATCTTGCATAAAAAGTATAATAACAAAAGGCAAAAATAAGAAAAATTGTTTTTGTAGACAAAAATGGAAATAAATACGATAAAACATGTCCAAATTCATGAGAGGAAAACTACAAAACTCTTATAATAAAATGGAATAGCTGGGTGTGGTGGCTCATGCATTAATCCTAACTACTCAGGAGGCTGAGATCTGAGGATCACAGTTCAAAGCCAGCCTGGGCACTACAGTCTGTGAGACTCTTCAATTAACCACCAGAAACCAGAAGTGGCACTGTGATTCAAGGGGTAGGGCAGTAGCTTTGAGCTGAAGAGGTCAGGGAGAGCACCCAGGTCCAGAGTTCAAGCCCCACGACCGACAAAATAAATAAGTAAATAAATAAAATGGAATAAATGAAGAGACATTCCATCAGTCTTAAAAAAAAAACAACGCACCCTCAATATTGCTAAGATATGGTTCTTCTCAATTTGACTCGTAAATTCAATATAATCCCAACCAATTTTCCAGTAAGATACTTTAGGATGTTGATAACCTGATTATGAAATTTAGATGTTAAAACAAATAAAAAAAAACTGTACAGAAGGAAGGAAAAAGCTGGAGTTGTGACAACTGACTACAAGACTTACCAGATAGCTGCTATAATCAACACAGCATGGTCTGCCCCTACCAAAAGAAAATAGATCAATGGAATCAAATATAAGAGAAACCAAAAGTAGACAAAATTATAGACAACTGTGTATTTGTAAAGGAGCATAGGCAATTCAATATAGGACATTGTATTTAGTAAGAAGATTTACACAATATCCACAGCAAAAAGTGAATCTATAGACTTCACACTAAAAAAACATATATTTAGGCCGGGTGCTGGTGGCTCACACCTGTAATCCTAGCTATTCAGGAGGCTGAGACCTAAGTATCATGGTTCAAAGCCAGCTCAGGCATGAAAAGTCCATGAGACTCATCTCCAGTTAACCACCAGAAAACCAGAAGTGGCACTATGGCTCAAGTGGTAGAACACTAGCACTGAGCTGAAGAGCTTAGAGACAGTGCCCAAATCTCAATGAGTTTAGCATAGTGATCTAGGTATGTGATTCTAGCTGTGCAGAAGGCTGAACATTAGGTCATGAGGCCCACTGGCCCTGAACAAAAAAAATCATAAGGTCCAGGGCATGGAGATGCAGCTAAGGCGATACAGTGTTTGTCGGTATTAGATATGGCTCAGGATGTTGGGGTGCCAAATATGAATAAGAACATCAATTCAACAGGAACTCTGCAAGGCAGAGATTATTTCTGCAGAAGGGTGTGCCATCAGCCACCCGCCCCCCCCCCCAAAAAAAAATCTAGCAGGCTGTTCCAGGGAGGCTGCTCCTTTTTTATCTCTAACCCAGCAGACCCTGTCCCTCTGCTGGGATTGGCTGAATTCAGGGTTACAAAATGCAAAAAGATGTAGCTTAATTTTAGTTACAGGATATAACTAAAACTCAAGGAGTTTCTAACATGAATTATTAATTAAAGTACAACAAGAAAAGGATGTAGCTAAAATGTAGCAAGCCACCTGGCCAAAGCAAGAACTTTTCAGATAAACAAGTGTCACAAGACGGACAGAAAGGCAGTAAACTACTTTGATAGAAAAGACAGTTTCTCTCCCATCTAGCAAGTGCAAAACCATGTTAGTACCACCAAAAACCCTACAAAATACAAAGGGGCCTGGGGATGTAGCTTGAAAGTGGCCTATTTGACTACTATAGGAAGACCTTAGTACCACACATACAATTAAAAAAAAAAAAAAGCTAGGCACTGGTGGCTCATGCCTGTAATCCTAGCCTGTGACCTTGTCTTCTAGCAATCTTGCCTTCACTTGATTATATCTGCAAAAATCCTTTTCTCCAAAGAAGGTTCCAGTCACAGAAACTTGGGATTAGATCTGAGAGTTCAAAGCCAGTCCAGGGGAAAAAGTGGAGACTTTATCTCCACTAAACTACTCAGAAAAAAAAAAAATGCAAGTGGCACTGTAGCTCAAGTGGTAAAGCACTAATCTTGAGTACTAAGAGGCTCAGGGACAGGGCCTGGGCTTTGAGGTCAAACTATAGGCCAAGCAAGAAAAAAAGAAAAAAGAAAGAAATGAAAAGGAAACAACAAAAAACCAAAGACCCTACCTGAATAACTAAAACAAAAAGATCTAGAAGGTGAACAAAGCTCAAGTGGTAGAGTGCTTGCTCAGCAAGCAATAGCTCCAGAGTTCAATCCCCGATACCACACACACACACACACACACACACACACACACACACACACACACAAAGTAAAATAAATCCCAACTGTATGAAAAACCATATAACTTCCAGGAGATAACATAAGAAATAAAATGTAGGTGACCTTGTGTTTAGAGTTTTTAGATACCAAAAATGATTCATTGACTTCACTGATAAGTTTGATTTCAGACAAACCACAGACTAGAAGAAAACTTTTCCTGATAAAGGACAGATATGTCAAATATAAGCCTCCCAAAAACTCTTAAAATTCAGCAATAATTTTAATAACGAACAACTCAATTAAAAATGGGCCAACCCAGGCGCTAGTGGCTCATATCTATAATCCCAGCTACTCAGGCGGCTGAAATCTGAGGATCACAATTCAAAGCCAGACCGGACACGAAAATTCAAAAAATTCAAGCAATGATAAGATATATAACTAAAATACAGAAAACAAAGCAAAAAAAAATAAAACAAAATCTAGCTGGCATACATACATAGGGGACAACAAGAATTATCAGTGTGGGTGAAAACATAAAATGACACAGCCACTTTGAAATTTAGTCTTATAGTTTCTTATCTAGTTAGGCATAGTTTGAACACAGCGTCTAGCAGACAGGTACTTATTTAAAAGAGTTAAGAACTGGAGCTGGGAGTTTGGCCTAGTGTTAGAGTGCTTGCCTAGCATGCACGAAGACTGGAGTTCAATTCCTCAGTACCACACACATAGGTTCAAGTGGTAGAGCGCTAGCCTTGAGAAAGTCCAAGGACAATGCTCAGGACCTGAGTTCAAGCCAGGACTGGCAAAAAAAAAAAAAAAAAAGAGTTAAGAACTGATGGCCATACAAAAATGTGCCCATGAATATTTAACAGTGGCTTAACTCTTCATCAGCAAAGGCTGGATCAGAGATCCCTCCATAGATCTGTTAATTTCCCAGGGCTACTAAAAAACAAAGTACTACAAATCAGGAGGCTTTAAACCAGTTATATGTTTTCTGATAGTTCTGGAATCTAGAAGCCTGAAATTGATGTGTCTTCAAGACCATCTTTCCTGACACTCTTGGTAAAGTATCTTCCTGCTTCTCAAGCGGTTAATGCTTAACACCCTTAAATTTGCAGCTACAATCACTGCAATCTTTTCCTGTGTCACAGTGTGTTTTCCATAAGAGTCTGTTTCCACATGGCATTTCCACCTTAAAGATATTATTCCTGTTGGACTGGGGTCCATTCTAGTGACCCAGCCTTCACTTGATTAAAGCTGCAAAGATACTTTTCTCCAAAGAAGGTTACATTCACAGAAACATGGGATTAGTACTTTAACAGATCTTTCTGGAAGAACTAGATCAATTTTTAAGAATGGGTTAATGAATAAACAAACTGTGGTAATTTATACAATGGACTACTATTCAGTAATAAAAAGAAATGAGCCTTGGGCCATAAAAAGGCAAGAGGGAGTTTTAAATCATATAGCTTTGTGAAAGAATACAATTAGAAAAGGCTACGTAGTGTATGATACAAGTTTATGAAACTTTGGCAAAGGCAAAACTGTGAATACCAAAGTTGGAGGTACCTGAAGCAGATGTGATTTTTTCAGGCAGTGAAATTGTTTGATCTGTGCATGTATGTACACATTTTGCATGTGTACATGTGCGTGCACTTGCATGTGCTGGTGCTTGAACTCACAGCTGGTGCTCTACCACTTGAACCATGCCTCTGTTTGTAGCTCTTGGCTGGCTCTCAACTTAGATCCTCAGATCTCAGCTTCCTGAATAGCTAGACTACAGGTGAGAATCACCAGCACCATGTTTTCTTCTGGATAGTTAATTGGAGATATATCACATCTCATCTTTGTCAAAACCTGTAGAACTATACAACCCAAAGAATGAGCTCTAACAGAAAACTATGGACTCTAGTTAATGATCATGTGTCAATATTGGCTCAGCAACTTACAATTTGTTACAGGATACTATATATTTCTAATTGGGAAACTGTGTGGGGAAGAAGGGACTGTGGAAGTTCTGCTGTAGTTTTGTTCTTTAAAAAGGGTCTATTGAATACATCATTTGAAATAGGATGTAAAAATCAATGCTAATAAATTCTTTAATAAAAAAGAAAAAAGGGTCTATTGATTTTCTAAAATACATTACTAAATCTCAGAATCAAATGCCATTTCCCACAACCTCATGATGGGCTGGGAGTCCTTGTCCCCAAACACATATAGACACCTAATACCCTACACAGACAAGATAGTCCTATGGTTGCATCTACCACATCTTTGGGTCAATGTCAGTACATAGCTGTGGCTTGCTGACCTCTGAACTAGAATGTAGAGATGGTAAAAGGATCTATTCTAGCCAATCTCTTACCAGACACATAATGAGGTCTGAAAAGGGTACTCTGTTCACTCAGTGTACTGATGATATAATTTGTGGTGTAATCATTATGAGTCTCTGACCCACTCAGCTGTTTTCTGGATGATGGCATAAGACACAGTCATGAGACATTAAAGTTTACTGCAATCTGAACAAAGACAAATTCCCATGGGAAGTTTTTGTACTCCAGAACTCCAATCTAGTGGTTTTGATCAAAACCCATGCTTTTTGCATTACACAACTCACTCTTAAGCTTTGTCAAGTTAAAAGATGGTATACTATTTGGTTCAGACCAAATATGATACAGAGGTCATTAGCACAAATGTCTATACAACAGACAAATCCATGAGGCAGGCTGATAGTTTGGGAGAGTGTCCTTTCGACAGTTCATGCCTCACCTTGAGTAAGGAGGGCTATAGCCAATTGTTGCCATACAGATATGTCGAAATAGTGTTACCAGATGAGGCAGAGGTGCAGATTTCTGTAGTATTAAAAAGAAAAGAAAGAAAGAAATGCTATCAATTAATTCCGATTGTTTAGAAGTAATGGAAGGGCATGTTGAAAGGATAAAGGTTATATACATCAGGGTACTCAGGATGGGAGAAAAACTGCAGGTGATGGCTGTAGAGAACTTTGACTCCAGAAAACTAATGGGTCTGAGCCACCACCACTAAAAGATTTAAGCAACAACAGGATAAGATTAGAATGGCATCTTTAAAAGATCACTTGGCAGTTGATGGGGGCAGGGCTGAGAGTTGGGTGATGAATTAGAAGTCTATCATTAAACTAAGTAAGGGTAAAGGAGAGATGACAAAGGCCTATTTACTTTGTTCTTTTCTTCTACCAGACTGTAAACTCCAAGCCAGCAGGGCGCCTGCTGATCTTGTTCTAGGTCTCCAGCATTTAGCAGAAAGCTTACTAAATATTTGTTTAAAGAATGAAGGAAGACAGAAGCATTTGGAAGGGCTGGGCTGAAAAGTCAACTGCATTGACTATAGTAAAATACTGGTTATTTGGTTATTTTCATATTGTTACAGTATCTTAACCTTGTTATCTGGTATAGTGTATACACATTTATTTATTTTAAATAGGAAAGGGAAGGTGGGAAAACAAGATGAGGGGAGGAGGAGGAGGGAGAGAAATGGGGACAAAAAACATGAAAAGGTATCAATGTGTGTAAAGTAATGCACCTTCTACCTGGCAAATACAACTGTAACGCTTCTATAAATTACAATAAAAATATATGAAAAAAATACTGGTTAATGTAGAGTAATGTGGAGGGTGGAGGGGTGCCAAGGCCTGTTCCCTTTCCACACGCTTCTCCTGGAAGCCTCAGGGAAGGGGCTACTCTCAAGGAAGAACTGAACACAGATTCTTTTTTTTGAATTTTTAATACCTTGGAGTGTTCCCTTCCTGGAACCCCTAGGTTTGTGTATGAAAGGAGGAAATAGGAAGTACCTTGAAGAACTGGGAAAGCAGACGACCTGAAAATGGAGTTAGTAAGCAATCTCTCTTCTCTACTAGTTACAGTGTCCCCCAAGCGCCCAGCAAAGGCGCCTGGTCACCCTACGATCCGTGCGGACCGCTTTAAGGGTGGGTGGGGTGGGAACCTCTGGACCCTCAGAATTTCAGGCCTGACGCTCGAGGGTAGGGCAAACCCCAACGTACCCACCAAGTCCTCCGCTCCCACACACCGCATTTCTGGATCGCGACAACCCCCAGCTCCACCCTCTCTCTCACCTCCTCTTCCTGCACCCCCGCCCCATTTCCTTCCCCTTCGCCCACCTCCTCCCCGCTCCCACCCCAGCCCGCCGCATCCCTGCCCTCAGCTCCTTTTCCTCCTCCCTTGCGTCACTGCCCTTCTGGGGCGGCCGAGGCAACCCCGTGCCGCGCTTGGCCAATGAGGAGACGGCGCAGGGTGGGGGCGGGACTTGGGCCAGAGCGGAAGTGGTGGCCGGAGCGGAAGTGGAGCTACCGCCACTGCCGCCACCGATTTCGGAGCCGTGGTAGCTGTCGCCGCCGCCGCCGTCGCCGCCACCGCTGGCACCGCTGCCGCCGCCTGAAGCGTGGGCTTGGGAAGAAAGCGGTCGCCGCTCTTAAAGCTTCGCTGGAAGCGCCTTTGCCCCCTGGAATCCTCCCACGGTAAATGTGGCGCGGGGTCCATCGGGGCCCCTAGGGGGCCCAGCTCGAAGCTCCTCTCACGGCGACGGTGGCCCCGCGGGCCGCCCCCTCGGTAGCGGCGTGAGGGCCTCCACGGCCCCGCGCGGCCGCCCGCGGCGCGCGCCTGGCCTCGCCGCGGCCCCTCCCTGTTTCCGGGGCCGGGCCCGTCGCCTCCGGCCGGAGCCCGGGCCTCTCTCGCCGCCCGCCGCCCGCCGCCCGCCGCCCTGCCCAGCGGGTGCGGCTCGGTACCGCGCTGGGAGGGGCCGTCGGGACCCGAGCCGCAGACGGGGCTCCTGAACCCAGGACGTCCCCTCAGTACCTAGCCTCGGTCTCGGGCGACCCCTCCCCGCTCCTTGATCGGCCAGAGTCATCCCTTTCAGCTCTTTCACACCCTGCTCCTTGCTTGGTGGCCTACAGAGATGGAAATTGTAGTCAAACGTGGGCGAATTCTGGAGCCCCCCGTGCCCTTACTGGACTCCTCCTGGATGAGTAAGGGGTTTAACCTTGAGAAACAGCAGGAGGGGACCCCTCCTCCCACTTTGCAGTAAAGCTTTTTTCATCCGCTGCTCCTTGTTTTTGAAACCTGGTAGGACCCGAGATTCCCGAGGAAGAACAGCAGGGTTGAGGTTTGAATCAAGAAATGGATCTGTTGGAATCGGCGACCGAGCCGGCCCCAGATCCCCAGGAAAAAATATCAAGAGGCAGAATTGGAAATTATCCATAATTTCCCACGGCCCTTATCATCATTTAATGACGAAATCTTGTGCCCTTGCTCGTCCCCAGTCCCTCCATAGACATTTTTTTTTTTTCCTGTCTGAAATTTGCCTAATGGCTTGGTTGATGGTGGGGAAGGGGTGGGATGTGGACCTTTCTTCAGATGAGCAGGCAAATGGAGAACTTGCATGTGATGGGGTTTTCAAAGGTGGCAATATTGGTAAGACAATTGGCCATCGTTTCTGTTTAAAGATGCATGTTTTTTGTTCTTGCCTTAACTTCGTTTCTCTTTGGTAAGGCTGTGGTGCTATGATTTCACTTGTTCTGTCTGGGAGATGGAATTTGACAAGATGATACTGTGAATGTATAAAATCCATCTCAGGAAGTCCTTAGTACAAGGAAATTGTCTTTACTTCTGGTGTCTCACTTGTTCATAGGAAACCACACACATAGGTAGTTTATAGAACTGAATACATGGGAGTTACTCAGCTCTTTTCATTTTCCTATTGGAAGTTATATTAATATTACTTGGTTCGCACTGAATCTCTTCTTAACTCATTCTATACTATTTCTTAGAGTTGTCTGGGCCCTCGTGTTTCTTCCATCCATATTCACAGCAGCACTCAACATATTGAGTGTAAAACTTACTGGTTTTACATGACCCAGGTTAGAATTTTATCCTGGCCTTCAAAATGGAAGGCTAAAATCCAATAGCAACTGCAGAATTATTTTCTTAGCTTCTGCCTTCAATGAGATAAATCATTCAGTCCATCTTAGAGATGAAGTCTTTATGAGGAATGAGGTGATTTGACCTAAACCACGGACTTAGTTTCATATTGAATATCCTCTTTCATCAGTAGCAAATATTTATGGACTGACAGCCCCTGGAGTATGGCTCCTACCCTATAATCTTCTGTACACTTCCCATCATGCAGTGCTTGTGTTGTGTTGAAGCCATTTTAGAATTGGAGCTCCATAGATCAGGGAGGCATCCTCTATAAAATTGAGCTGAGCAAATTCCCTTGACACTAGCTCCCCTAGGCAGTGTCTCCAGAGATTTAGGCCACTGCAAAAAGTGCATTTTCCCCACTTGGCTGTGGATCCAGAAACAGAAAGAGCACTGAAGCTGCAGTTAGGCAAATTGGATTTAGTTCTTGCCTGAAGTATTTTCTGTCATTGTGATCTTGTTAATCAGTCTCTTAATTTCCTTGTCTCCAGATTTGTCACGAGATTTTTTTCACAAGCCATAAAGTGCGAAATACAAGCTTTTGATTTTGTTGTATTTTTTCTTAGATCCTTGGTTTTCTTTTTTCCTCTAGTCACATTCTGATAAAAGGCAGCGTTGTTTTTGATGAAAATTCAGCATCATTTTTATACATGTTACATTGAAAAAAAAGATATGTATTACAGAATTTTATGCTACATATAGCAAATCCAGTTTTTTTTCAGTTAAAGACTATCATCTTGGATGTGTTGTGATCGACTAAATGAAGCATCTGGCATATAGACTTTTAAAAATTTAAATAAATAACTGATAGATAAAAACCTTGCACATGTTGATGAATACCATGTGATGTTTAATATGTGTATAGCTTGGGTAATGTTTAAATCAGATCAAAACATATCTCTCCTCCAACATTTGTGATGAAAACATTCAAAGTTCTTCTAGCTTTTTGAGGTCTATTGTACATTCTTTTTATCTGTAATCACCATATTGTACACCAGAACTTCTCCCTCTCCTTTTCTAACCATAACTTAATACTAATCCATTTAACTTCAACCGGTAGATGTTTAATAAATATTTCGATCATATGGATGAATGCATATATTTAGATTAGGCATGGTATGGGCATGTAGAGTACCCATTGTGACTTGTTCACCAACTGCTGTAGCACAAGCACATGAGACAGTAGTCATAATAGCTGTAATTTGTAGCACTTACTATGTGCTAAACTTTTTCTTAGTATCTCATACATATTAACTGTCTTCTGACTACTAGTAAGAGGTAAGTACTTTTAGATTCATTTTACAGATGAGGAAGCAAGTGCAGAGAATTTTTCCAAGGACACACACACAGAACAGCACAAGGTAAGTGCTAGAATCAAGACTCAAACACAGGTGGTCTGACTATAAGGAATGAGATTTGTAGATATGGTAGAACACAGGTGTATGTCTTTGTAAATACCACTTAGTTTTTAATTTTTTAGTGTGCTTAAACTGGAATTTAGGCCCTTTGCTAGTGGCTCACACTTGTAATCCTAGTTATTCAGCAGGTTGATATCTGAGGATCCCAGGTTGAGGCCAGCCTGGGCAGGAACATCTGTGAGATTTTTATCTCCAATAAACCATCAAAAAGTTGGACATGGATCTATGGCTCAAGTGGTACAATGCCAGCTTTGACAGAAAAGCTAAGGAATAGCACCCAGCCTTGAGTTCAGTCCCCAATACCAACAACAAACACACACCTCAAAAATTGGAATTTTGACTGATTTTGAAGCTAATTAGAATGTGACTTACTGGGAGTGGGCAAACCCATCCAGGACAGTGAAGATGATAATTCCCAGTAGGAAGCAAGCTGGTAAAAAATCCAGTTTTTCAGGTACTTGCTTCATACTGGGGAGAAAGTTCGTCAGTACTTTGTGGCATACAGTTTTGGGTATTTCTTTGAATAGAATTTGATTATGGCCATCATTAATTTGAACTTTTTGTATTCTGTTCAGTTGATGAGGAATTGTAAAACATAAGAGAGTAGGATATGTAAGTAGAGAGAATATTTTTAAGTACTACATCCTGTTTTACTACCTGCCTTTTTTGTGGCATTAGACAAAGCAGTTTTCCTTAAATAAGAATACCTTAGAGGGGCCTGGAGTTTGGCCTAGTGGTTAAAGTGCTTGCCTAGCATGCATGAAGACCCGGGTTCGATTCCTCGGTACCACATACATAGAAAAAAGCCGGAAGTGGTGCTGAGGCTCAAGTGGTAGAGCTCTAGCCTTGAGAAAGTCCAAGGCCAGTGCTCAGGCCCTGAGCTCAAGCCCAGGACTGGCAAAAAAAAAAAAAAAAGAATACCTTAGAGAACTAAAATTGGGTTACAGAGAGACCTTTAAAAGTACTTTACTTGGGGCTGGGAGTTTGGCCTAGTGGTAGAGTGCTTGCCTAGCATGCACAAAGACCCCGGTTCAATTCCTGGGTACCATACACATAGAAAAAAAGCCAGAAATGGTGCGGTTGGCTTAAGTGGTAGAGCTCTAGCCTTGAGGAAAGCCCAAGGACTGCGCTCAGGTCCTGAGTTTAAGCCCAGGACTGGCAAAAATAAAAAATAAAAGTACCTTAGTTTATATATTTTTCTAGGGTAATGCTAACACTATGGTTAGGGTCAGGAAATTATGGTGGTATATATTAACTATCCTGATCACCACATGAAAATCCTAGTAGTCATCTGTATGTTATAATGGAAAAGTTGATTATTGGAGATGAATTCTGAAGGCATTGTTGAAAGAATGCTAAAGAAGGAAAAAAAGATTAAAGGTAGTCTCTAATTCCTGGAATGTATGCTAAGAGCCACTTAGGCTCCTGCTTCCTTTACTAAAAGATCTAGAAGAGGCACAGTTACATGTTTCTAATACTTTCAATGAGATGAATGATCTCACAAAAACAAGTTATTCCAGAAGATTATAGGTTAGTTGACTTTAAAAATTCTGGGTAGTTCTTTATTATGTAAGTTTTCCTGTCCTGGTTGTTTATTTCATTTTTTTTTTTCTCTAAGAGACCTCCTTGTTGGGTCTCCTTGTTGAATGGCCTTGACCAAGACAAACAACTTGAAAGCTAAAATAGACAACAGCCCTGTCATTATAATTATTAGCCCCCTGAGACTGAGAACCATATTTAAAGTTTGTTTGGTGAGTTTTTGGCATATACTGCAATGCTAACATTGCATGATTCTTTGAAAAGAACTATTGTACCTTTTTCTTTTCTTTCTTTCTTTTTTTTTTTTTTTTTTTGCCAGTCCTGGGACTTGAACTCAGGGCCTGGGCACTGTCCTTGGACACTTTGCTCAAGGCTAGTGCTCTGCACCTTGAGCCTCAGTGCCACTTCTGGCTTTTCTGGGTGTGTGGCACTGAGGAATTGAATCCAGAGCTTCATGCATGCTAGGTGAGCACTCCCAGCCCCTAGACCTTTTTTTTTTTTTTTTTTTTTTTTTAATAATGCTAGGGTAGGGTATGAACCCAGCCTTTTGCTTTTTAAACTGGTCCATCTCTTGAACCATACTTCTCATTGGAGGCAGCCTGACCTTTGACCTCCTTCAAACTTGGATTATAGGCATGTTATTTGCTGAGTTAAATTCTCACTTTTTTCTTGTACTCTCCTTGAACCATAACCTGAGTAAAGATTGTACGTGTGAGCCACTGCATCAATGTTGATTAGCTTTTGGAATGAAGATGGATAGAAAGTATTTCAAGAACTTACTGAAATTCAGTTTGAACCAATAAATATTATGATTGGCAGTGAAAATACTATTATATATCTATATGTCTGTATATCTATAGCTCCATGAACCACCCCCTTTTTTATACAACTAATACATACTAAAAGTATATAGGGGGAAAAAAAGCCTGAGGTTGCTCTTTTCAAGAAATAGCCTTAAGTGGGCTGTGCATATAGTCTGTTTTCATGTCTACATGAAAAATAATAGCTTGTTTGCATCTTTAAAAAAAAATGGGGGCTGGGAGTTTGGCCTAGTGGTAGAGTGCTTGCCTAGCATGCACGAAGACCCGGGTTCAATTCCTCGGTACCGCACATACATAGCAAAAAGCCGGAAGTGGTGCTGAGGCTCAAGTAGTAGAGCTCTAGCCTTGAGAACGTCCAAGGACAGTGCTCAAGCCCTGAGCCCAAGCCCAGGACTGGCAAAAAAAAAAAAAAAATGGCATCAGTTGTTGATGCCTTACTGCTTGGTGTGGTAAACGTGTCCAAAGGTAAAGTGAATTTCTTCCTTAAGCTCTTAATCTAGTATAGGAGCTGATAGAGATGTTTACAGTAAATGATGATAAGAGCTATTTAGAAATGGATATAAGTAATTAAAGTCTGTAAAGAGTCAGTCATTGGTGGCCCACATCTGTGCTCCTGCTTACACGGGAGGCTGAAATCCAAAGGATTCAAAGCCAACATAGAAAATCTTTGAGACTTTATCACCAAAATAACCAGCAAAAAGCTGGGCTGGAGGTATGGCTCAAGTGGTAAATAACTTTGCTTATCTTAGCAGTGAGAAAACATTCAGTTGTCAATTAACTTATGTAGCTTGTGTGTGGTACTGGTATATTGGACTAGAAAGCTTCATTATGTTGAAATTAATTGATGGGGTCAATTAATTGAGCTGTATTTATGGGCCAGAATTAGCATATTTTTTCTGGGTTGATCAACTAAGGCCAAGAGATCAATTTATTATAATACATGCTATTGGTTCATCTTGGACAAACCATTTAATACCATAATTGCTTCAGTTGACTCATTGGACATAATCTAATGATATTCAAGAACTTGTGGGAGAAAAAGAAGGGGTTTCAAAGTAAAGGCACAATTTCTTAGCAGTTTAATATTCATTGGACAGAAAGTTAATGGCTGTGTTTAAGATACTGTTCTGGGGCTGGGAGTTTGGCCTAGTGGTAGAGTGTTTGCCTAGCATACAGGAAGACCCAGGTTTGATTCCTTGGTACCACATACATAGAAAAAATGCCAGAAGTGGTGCTGTGGCTCAACTGGTAGAGCTCTAAAAGACAAAGCTCAGGCCCTGAGCCCAAGCCCAGGACTGGCAAAAAAAAAAACCTAACTAAATAAATAATTTTAAAGAAGATACTGTTTCTGTTCTGACAAAGAACCTGCAAGTGTTTGGATGGAATTAAATGTAATTCATGACACCAAATTTTGTGTATGGAATGGCACATAGACTTTTTAGAGTAGGTGTTTCTCAGTAAGTAGTTTTCTTTGAGAGATAGAAGTATCTTAACTTTTTTTCTGGGTAACACCCACTAGCAAACTGGTCCCACTGACTTTGTCATTCCCTCTTGCAGTAATTTGGCATAAGTTTCTTTCAGCAGTGTTTTTAGAGCTGTAATCTGCTTTATTGTGCTAAAGGTGCTGTATGTGAGATGTTACAATGAATACTTAACCCATGGAAGCTTTTACTTATGGATTGTTAATTTTCTCACTGTTTTCTTTCTCTTAGCTAGCTATATATATATATATTTGTGTCATCACCTGTAGTTCTTTTCCATACATCCCTACCAACCATGAAACAAGTCAGGATCTGTATACTTTCAGATTAAATGTCTTTCCTTCTAGGTACTTGCTTTTCCAAGAAAAGTATTGTCTCTTTAAATGTGTGCTGCTTTCTGATATTTCTGCCATTAGAGTTAAATTCTCAGAGGGGATATTCATACTCATGGCATTTCTTTTCAGCTCTTCTCAGTAAATAATTTAGAGTTCTTGGAAATACTGATTTTCATTTTAGAGTTATCACAACACTCACAGATTCTATGCATTATATATTTGTACAGAGACTTAAGAGCAAGGGTATTTGTCCATGAACCTTTCATTATATAGGCACTGTACTATATAATCTCATTTGGTAGCTATTAATCTATATTCCTATCACTGAGGGGATGAGTCAGAGGAGTTCTAATATGGAGATATAGAAAATATCACTTGATTTCTTTGTAGGAGCCCAGATTTGTTATATATATGGCTTTTCTAAAAACAAGTGATGAAATTGGGAAATTTCCTGACACGTAATAGATAACGGAATCCTCATTGTGACTATTTGGCAGTTCAGTTAAAACATATTAGAGAGCTGGGAATGTGGCTTAATAGTAGAATGCTTGCCTAGCAGGCATGAAGCCCTGGATTCCATTCCTCAGTACCATATACACAGAAAAAGCTGGAAGTGGTGCTGTGGCTCAAGTGTTAGAGCTCCAGCTTTGAACATAACGGCCCAGGTCCTGAGTTCAAGACCCAGGACCGGCCAGGAAAAAAAGGAAAATGTATTAGAGCTTGGTACTGGTGGCTTATACCTGAGGAGGCTCAGGCTGTCCTCAGGAGATCTGAGGATTATGATTCAAAGCCAGGCAGCAAAGTTTGTGAGACTCTTAGCTCCAACACACCACTGAGAAAAAGGCTGGAAGTAGAGCTATGCCTCCAGTGGTAGAGTACTAGCCTTGAGCAAAAAGGCTCTGGGGGTCTGGGAATGTGGCTTAGTGGTAGAGTGCTTGCCTAGCATGCCTGAAGCCCTGGGCTTGATTCCTCAGTTCCACATGAACAGAAAAGGCTGGAAATGATGCTGTGGCTCAAGTGCTTAGAGTGATAGCCTTGAACAAAAGAAACTCAGGTATCACACCTATGCCCTGAGTTCAAGCCCCAGGCCTGGCATAAAAAGTAAATAAGTAACATAGAGTTTTTTTCCTTGCAAACAAAACAGGTGAAATTGTCTCCAAAAGCCATCTCTGTCATGCCTTCTTATAAAAATACAAGTTAGTGGGCTAGGAGTTTGACCTAGTGGTATAGAATGCTTGCCTAGCATGCACAAAACAAAACAAAATACAAGTTAGTGATGGATAATTTTTGTTTGTTTTTTGTTTTTTTGTTCTTTGTCCTTAGATAGCTGCTCTGGCCACTGCAAAATGATGTCTTTGAATTTTGACCATTATTAGAAAAATGAGGAGCTAGGTTACTCTTGTTAGCTTGTGGGCATATTTAGAACTATTTCTCAGGTTGATGCTATAATCCTGGCACTAAGGAGGCAGAGACAGGAGTATCTGGGATTATAAACCAGTGTTGGGCTACATAGCAAGAACCTATCTCAAAAAACCTAGGGCTAGGATGCAACATTGTAGAAATCTGCTTGCCTGGCATGTGCAAGGCCCTAGGTTTGATCCCCAACACTACAAAAAGAAGGAAGAAAAGAAAAAAATCATAGCTGTTTCTCTACAGTAATGGGTCATCTCTCATCCCCTTATAGTATAGAGGTTTGGACTTGGACTTATACATTTAACTTGCACTTTTATTTTATTTTATTTTTTTTGGCCAGTCCTGGGGCTTGAACTCAGGGCCTAAGCATTGTCCGTGGGCTTTCCCAAGGCTAGAGCATTACCACTTGAGCCACAGCACCACTTCCAGCTTCTTTTATGTATGTGGTACGTTAAGGAATCGAACCTGGGTCTTCATGCATGCTAGGCAAGCACTCTACCACTAGGCCAAGCTCCCAATTCTCTTACCTTGCACTTTTCTAGGCAGATTTTTTACCACTTGAATTGTGATTCTAGCCCTTTTTGCTCAGTTATTTATTTATTTATTTTATTTTTTTGCCAGTTCTGGGCTTGAGCCCAGGGCCTGAGCACTGTCCTTGGACTTTCTCAAGGCTAGAGCTCTACCACTTGAGCCCCAGCACCACTTCTGGCTTTTTTCTATGTATGTGGTACCGAGGAATCGAACCCGGGTCTTCATGCATGCTAGGCAAGCACTTTAACCACTAGGCCAAACTCCCGGCCCTGCTCAGTTATTTTTCATATAAGATGTTTTGCTTTTTGCCCAGCTAGCCTTAGACCATAATCCTCCTGCCTTTAATCTCTTGGTTGGAAAGCTGGGATTTTGGTGTGTCCCACCTTCTCTGAGCACTGTCCTTGGACTTTTTCAAGGCTAGAGCTCTACTACTTGAGCCTCAGCACCACTTCTGGTTTTTTTTCTATGTATGTGATACTGAGGAATTGAACCTGGGTCTTCATGCATACTAGGCAAGCACTCTACCACTAGGCCAAACTCCCTGCCATTAACTGTTAACTTTTTGTTGAAGCTGGCCTCCCAAGTTGGGATTCTTTAGTCACTTTTTTTTTTTCTTTTTTTGCCAATGAATGTAGTGTATGCACATTTGTAATCCCAGCAATTAGAAGTCTGCGAGTCAAAAAGCTCTAGGTTAGCTTGGACTACATGTGGCTCACAATCCTAGCTTCTCAGAAGGCTGAGATATGAGGATTCTGTTTCAAAGTCAGCCCAGGCAGAAAAGAGCCCGTGAGTTTCTTTATCTCCAGGTAACCACTCAAAACCTTGAAGTGGCTCTGGTGGTAGAGCACAAGCCTTGAGAAAAGAGCTGAGGGAAAGTAGACCTGAGTCTAAGCCCCATAACTTGGGGGACAGGAAAGCAAGATGCACAAAAAAATTTCAAAAGGTGAAATATGAGTATTATGGAAATGTTATCACCCAGAAAAGACTAGAAAAATAACCCATTAGCCATTTGTTGTTAACTTTTTTGATTGTGTATGTTCTTTAGAGCATATTTTACAAAAGTGAAACTATATTGTAAGCCTTCTCTCCTTGTCATTTATAGCTCTTTTAAATACATCTTTCTCATTGAATGCCTTATTTTGATGGCTATACAGTTTTGTACCATCTGTCTCCTTTTCTCTAACCATTCCCCTATTGTTAGATATCTAGCTTGTTTCCAGTATTTCACTAAGGGGTTGCTACAATGTCAGCAAATGATTTCCAGTCCTGTAACTCACTGAGTCCAGTGGCTTAGAACAGATTGACACTCATCTCCACTATATCACCATATGGGTGTGGTTTAGAACTCTTGTTCTCACTGTTTCCATATCTTCCTCAAGTGTGCCAGCACAGGGAAAAATCTTATGTCTCACTGCAGGTCAAGACCCAGACGCTAATGAATTTGTCTCTCCTGGTGTTTTGACTGTTGTTTTGGTGTTAGGCCTGGTCATAACTGTAGTCTTCTAGGGTTTTTTTGTTTTGTTTTTTGTCTTTAAGTTTTTTGAGGAACCAAATAAAAGTTCTTAGCTAGGTACTGGTAGCCCACATACGTAATCCTAGCTACTCAAGAGGCTGAGATCCTAGGATTATGGTTTGAAGCTAGCCAGGGCAGGAAAGTCCTTGAGACTCTTACCTCCAGTTAACTGCCAGAAAACCGGAAGTGGCGCTGTGGAGCTCTGGCCTTCAACACAAAGAGGCTCAGGCAGCACCCAGGCCATGAGTTCCAGCCCCACAACCCCCCTCCCCCCTCAAAAAAAGGACCAGGAGGAAGTCAGGTGCTAGTGGCTCAAGCAGGAGGCTAAAATCCAGGCACCTCAAAGGCAGAAAAGTATATAAGACCACCTATTTCAATTACCTAGCAAAAAGCAAGGCTAGAGACATAACTTAGTGTAGAGCACCAGAGTTCAAATTTTAGAGTTAGGGACTGAGTTTTAGGATAACAACATGCTTTCTATGCAAAATTAAAAGTTTGCTTATAGAATTGTATGTTCAAGATTGATCGATTTCTGTCTAGGGCTAAAGGGTATGCATAACTCAAATGGTAGAGTGCTGCTTGGCAGGGCCCAAATCCTTAGCTCAAATCCCAATACTGCATCTACCTCCCCCACCCCAAATTGAATTCAAGGCCTTGGTCTCATGCTGTGCATCTACCACTGAACTAACATCCCCACCAGTACTTTTGAAGTTGTATATTTTTTAAAGAATCCACATTCTGATGCCGGGTACAGTGGCTCACACCTATAGTCCTAATTACTCACAGGCTGAGATCTGAGGATCACAGTTCAAAGCCAGCCCAGGCATTAAAGACCTTGAGACTCATATCTCCAATTAATCACTAGAAAAGGGAAAGTGGGGCTGTGGTTCAAGGGGTAGGGCAGTAGCCTTGAGCCGAAGCGCTCAGGGGCAGCGCCCAGGTCCAGAGTTCAAGCCCCATGACTCCCCCCCTACCCACCCCCCCAAAAAAAAGAATCCACATTCTGGGGCCAGAAGTGTGGCCTAGTGGTAGAGGTAGAGTGTGTGTGTGCATAACATGCACAAAACCATGGACTCAATTGCCCAGTACCACATACACAGAAAAAGCGGAAGGGATGCTATGGTTCAAGTGGTAGAACACTAGCCTTCAGAAAGCTCAAGGACAGTACCCAGGTCCTGAGTCAGGTCCTAGGACTGGCAAAAAAAAAAAAAAATCTACATTCTGTGGGTTAAAACAGTAATGTGAGAGGAATAACATTGTTTGTGCAGCAGGCATTTTTAAAGAAATGTTTCCACATTTGCTATTTCATAATTCTCTATTCCTTGTGCTCATAGCAACTTTTCTGAAGGGGATGCTGCTTACTCAGTGATGTTTTATAAATGGTAGAGTGGGGGGCCGGGAGTTTGGCCTAGTGGTTAAAGTGTTTGCCTAGCATGCATGAAGACCCAAGTTCAATTCCTCGGTACCACATAGCCGGAAGTGGTGCTGAGGCTCAAGTGATAGAGCTCTAGCCTTGAGAAAGTCCAAGGACAGTGAGCCCTGAGCTCAAGCCCAGGACTGGCAAATAAATAAATAAATGAATGAATGGATGAATGAATGGTAGAGTGGGGTTTAACAAGTTCCTAATGCTGTGTTGTAGTAGATTGCTCAGGCACACAATACTGTTGTTTTTCTCCTGTATCCCACATAGGTAATTTGTGTTCTCTGCTATCCAAGTAACAAGTGGTGAAAAAGTTAACAGATATTTGATCTTCCAATGAAAAATTCACATTTGTGGGGAATAAGAATAGTACGAAATTTGAGTAATTTCCTTAATTTCAGTGTGTTTTAGTTTCCTTTAGTAGAACCTCTTATATCAATAATGTACAGAATGCTGTAGCAGACAGATACACTCCAAAGGATCTCAAGATATACAAAGGCATTTGAGAAATATAGGAGTAACTTTAATACTGAAGAAAAGTGGTAAGACATTGTGACAGTTATAGATGAAAGTCCTTGGGCGAATGTTTTTATTTTAGTGCTGTCCAATAGAAATAGAATGCCAGAAGCCTGGCTCGGTGGCTCACGCCTGTAATCTTAGCTGTTCAGGAGGCTTCTCTCCAGTTAACCACTAGGAAACTGGAAGTGGTACTGTGGCTCAAGTCTTGAGCTGAAGAGCTCAGGTACAATGCCCAGGCCCGGAAGTATAGCAGTAGCCTTGAGCTGAAGAGCTCAGGGACAGCGCCCAGGCCCAGAGTTCAAGCCCCACGACCAACTGAAAAAAAAAAAAAGAAATAGAATGCCAGCCACGTGCAGTTTAAAATTTTCTGGTAGCTACTCTACGTGTATGTGTGTGTACACGTGCTACCATACTCTAGTCCTGAGGCCTGAACTAAGGGCCTAGGCACTGTCCCCAAGCTTTTTTGCTTAAGGCTAGTGTCCTACCCTTTGAGAGGGCTGGCTTTAAACCTCAATCCTCAGATCTTTAAAAAGATGAGCCGGGAGTTTGGCCTAGTGGTAGAGTGCTTGCCTAGCATGCACGAAGACCCAGGTTCGATTCCTCGGCACCACATACATAGGAAAAAGCCAAAAGTGGTGCTGAGGCTCAAGTGGTAGAGTTCTAGCGTTGAGAAAGTCCAAGGACAGTGCTCAGGCCCTAAGCTCAAGCCTAGGACTGGCAAAAAAAAAAAAAAAATTAAAAAGATGACAATAAAGCAGGTCTGGAGACAGCTGAAGTGGTAGAGCACAAGACCTTAAGATGCAGCTTAGTGGTAGAATGCCTTTGCCTCGGCATGGGTACAGTTCTCAACCCTGCATAACACCATCAACAAAACTAAGTGATTTTTTTTTTTAACCTTATTGTTTGTGTCCAAAACATTATTTCAGCAGGTAGCCCTGGTCACATTTCAGCTGCCTAACTATGTGGGTAGGACCTTGCAGTAAATGAAAGCTCAGGCATAGGGGTAAGAAAAACTTCATATTGGGGATATTGTTGGAGCTGTGGTCCAGAGAACATTGTAGTCTGTAAATGGCAAAGGCCATTTCAGAAAGAAAGATTGACTTAGCCAAGACTAAGCAGCACACTATGTATGTAAGATAACCTTTTTGTCTGAAGCTTACACTGTGTGGCATGTTGTAAGAGACGGTACCTTAGCAAACTTGAACTGGAGAAGAGATTGATTCTGCTATTCACAGCAGGAACTAGAACTTGGGGGCGGAAGTGTCCTGATTGGGGTTTTAAGAAGCTGGGTCTAATAGCAAAAGATGTGATGGTAGCTAGAGATCATGAGGGACTGAATGCAGTGTGAACAGGGAGAGATTGAGGATGGGATATTTATCATAGATATAGTAAGAGGAACAAATTCATTTCTCCCTTGTCTGCTGCCTTCTCCAAACTGCTGGGTGTTGTGTAACCCATTTCCTGTTGAAATTGGTCTAGTTACTTCAAAATCCATGTTATATAAGTAAAAGGTTATATAAGCAGTAGACATCAGGATATTTAGCTATGGATTTTAAGTTGTTTCTGTGTGTATGTGTACTTTTGAAATAAATCAAGATTATTTTAAGGCACTCTATATTAAAAGTGAATTTTAATCTCTAGAAACTCTTGTAATGATCTCAAAAGAATTTTAAAATAGTTGGCCTTTAACCAGAAGGCTACGTTTTGTTTTAGAAAATAAAGTGAAGACACTTGAGGGGAAGCTCCCAAGGTAGAGTTAGGTAGAGTATGAGTTTTAACTTTAAATGTGTGAGGAAGAAAGAAGGCGTGGGGTAGTTAGTTTGGGGCCACTTCATGGTACCCTTCTGGCTTGTCCGTCCTTCCTGTCTCTGTGGTTCCTTATGCTCCATGTGATGACTAAACTGGCTCTTATCAAAACATATTTGGAATCTTTCAGAGAAAATGTTGCATAGGGTCCCAGGAGTTTGGTCTAGTGGTAGAGTGCTTGCCTAGCATGCATGAATACCCAGGTTCAATTCCTCGGTACCATATACACAGACATGATGGAGCTCTAACCTTGAGAAAGCCCAAGGGCAGGGCTCAGGCCCTGAGTTCAAGCCCCAGGACTGGCCCAAGAAAGAAAAAAGAAAACATGGGGCCGGGAGTTTGGCCTAGTGGTAGAGTACTTGCCTAGCATGCACAAAGACCCGGGTTCAATTCCTTGGTACCACATACTTAGAAAAAGCCAGAAGTGGTACTGAGGATCAAGTGGTAGAGCTCTAGCCTTGAGAAAAATCCAAGGACAGTGCTCAGGCCCTGAGCTTAAGCCCAGGACTGGCCAAAAAAAAAAAAAAAAAGAAGAAAAGAAAAGAAAACATGTTGGACAGGGTCTGGGAGTTTGGCCTAGTGGTAGAGTACTTGCCTATTTGCATGAAGCCCTGGATTTGATTCCTCAGTACCACATGCACAGAAAAAGCTGGAAGTGGTGCTGTGGCTCAAGTGGTAGAGCACTAGCCTTAAGAAAGCCCAAGGACGGTGTCCAGGCCCTAAGTTAAAGCCCGAGGACTGGTGAAAGGGAGGGAGAGAGGAAGGAAGGGAAGGGAAGGAGTGGTATTTTACAAGCTTTAGAGTGGACCAAAGCTGCTTTTGGTGGATGTGCCTGGCACTTTAGGAAGAATGAAGTAAGATTATTTAATAAAGAGATGTTTTCTCTAATGGTCCCGGAGGTTTTATTTTCTCTCAGACATATTGAGAGTGTATGTGGCTTTTGGGGGAGTGGCAGGGAGTGGGGGAAGTCTTGGATTTGAACTCAGGGCCTAGTTACTGTCCCTGAGCTTTTTTGTTTAAGGCTAGTGCTTTGAGCCACCACTGGTTCTTAGTTGAAAGTGCTGCTTTTTTTTTTTTTTTTTTAAATCCTGGGGCTCAAACTCAGGGCAGGGGGCTTCCCTGAGCTTTTATTTTGCTCAAAACTAGCACCCTACCACTTTGAGCCACAGTGCCACTTCCGATTCTCTGGTTTCTAATTGGGAGATAAGAGTCTCATATGGGGCTGGGAGTTTGGCCTAGTGGTAGATTGCTTGCCTAGCATGCATAAAGACCTAGGTTTGATTCCTTGGTACCACAAACATAGAAAAAGCTGGAAGTGGTGCTGTGGTTCAAGTGGTGAGGCTCTAGTCTTGAGAAAGCCCAAGGACTGCTCAAGCCCTGAGATCAAGACCCAGGAAAGTCTCACAGATTTTCCTGCTTGGTCTGGCTTCAAACTTCAATCCTCAGATTGCAGCCTCCCAAGTAACTTGGATTACAGGCGTGAGTCATCAGCACCCAGCTAAAGAGCATTATATGTATGTATGTATGTATGCATGTATGTATGTTTGTTTGTTTAGTGGGTAATGGGGCTTGAACTCAGCCTGGGTGCTGTCCCTGAGTTCAAAGCTCAAAACTACCGCCCTACCCCTTGAGCCATCCCATTTTCCAGAGGTTAATTGGAGATAAGAGTCTCAGGTCCTTTTGTGCCTGGATTGGCTTTGAACCTTGATCCTCAGATTTTAGCCTCCTGAGTAGCTGGGATTACAGGTGTGCACCACTGTGCCCGGGTAAGAGCACATAATTTAAAGGTGACAAATATGCTATATTCGTGCGTGCTTGCGTGTGTTGTGTGTGTGTGTGTGCGCGCACGCACGCACACACGCGCGCATTTGCATGCACAATCTTCCAGCTTAAACTTGAGGCCTACATGCTGTTCTTAACCTTTTTTGTTCAAGGCTAGTGTTTTGCCACTCGCCACAGTTCCATTCCCTGCTTTTGGGTGATTTATTGGAGAGAGAGACTGATGGTCTTATCTGAGGATCACAGATCCTTAGAATGTTGTGTGAGGATTTTATCTGTCTCAATCTGTGATGTGAGTAGAGATGTCTGAGACCAAGAAGAGACTTAATTCACTGAGGGGGACTTTACAGTTAATGAGTTTTGTGTAGGAAAATAAACAGAAGGAAGAACAATCAAGAGTTCTCAAGTAGAGGATTCCAAACAAACATCTTTAATTCCCATGTATGCAGTATGCAGCTCATGCAGCTCAGTTGGCTTTGTTAAAGGACAGGATGTCTTAGTGGAACTAGAATGGCCTTACAGGAAAAATTGGATCAAATGGCCAAGAGTATGAAAGGAGGTCTAGTTTTTAGTGAGCAATATTAATGTGTACAGCGGTAATTTCTTTCTTTTTTGGGGTGGGGGGGGGACGTCAGTCATGGGACTTGAACTCTGAGCCTGGGCCCTGTCCCTGAGCTCTTCAGCTCAAGGCTACCACCCTACCTCTTGAGCCACAATGCCGCCGCTTCCAGTTTTCTGGTGATTAATTGGAGATAAGAGTCTCATGGGTACTGGCTGGCTTTGAACCCTTATCCTCACACCTCAGCCTCCTGAGTAGCTATGATTATAGGCATGACGTGAATATATCCTTCTCCATGTGGTTTCAAGTCATGAGATGGTCAGACCAGTTACTATATGCATGGTATAGGTAAATTTGAATAATTTCAGAGCCAAACTCCATGCATCCTGAGTGTTCCTGGTTTTTCCTCAATATTAGTCTGCTTGGAACCACATACCCAACAGATACTAGTATTTAGCATATATACTACTAACTTATTTTTGCCCTGGAATTAGTTGATATATAGCATTTTAAGTGAGCAGTACATAAACTCTTAGTAATTTTTACTTACATATTATCCAAAAATTACTTTATAATGATGATTTTTATAGTAGGGGGATTGACTAATGTGAGGTAAACAAGAGGTACCAAGGATGATATATTCTAGGATTCAATAGAATGATAAACTGAAGTCACTATGATTGTATCCCAGAAAAACTTTAAACAAACTCCGTGTGGTTAGATTAATTCAGTTTCTGGTTTGTGTACATCCTGTTCATTGTGGTCTTTTACAACCTATAACCGAACAGAATTGTGCTTGGTATCTCTAAGTGTAATGCTTTAGACTATGAGTTAGGTCATTTGTTTTTCACAAGTCCCCATTAAGAGAGCTGGTAGAGTTCTTTCCAGTCAAGAAACAGGCCCTCAAGTTAAGTGATTTAACCAGCCAGGTTCATGGTTCTTCTGAGGAGTAGAGCCAGTGCTGCCCATCTTTGGTATGTGCTCCTCTACCAGGTGTTCTTGAACCAAAGCCACTGTGTGTGGAGGATATGACTTCTATAGTTTATATTTCAGGATAGACTTTTTCTTAAACTAAAGGGGGAAACAGATTTGGTAAATCCAGATAATTAGGACAGTGAGAAAGGGAAAGGAAGTCACGGGTACTTTCACTTTGAAAAGTACCCAATTACTGAAAGAACTAAAGAATGTATACTTAGCATAAACTTTGAAAGAAAGAGTTGCTAAGCAGTGTCCGTGTTGGGGAAGTAGAATAGGATAGTGGAGAAAATAAAAGCACGGATAGTCAAGTTCAAGTCCTGGCTTTCTATCGTTTTCCACTCTGGGCATGTTGCCTGCCTTCTTTGAACCTTCATTCTTTAGCTCTAAAAAAGGGTTGTTATTAACATACTCTCCCATAGAACTTTTGGGGCATGCTAATTTACCAGAGTAATTTAAAGACCTCAGGAACTTCTTGGCTCTGGAGGTGCTCAGCATATGGTCAGCATTGTTGGTAGCATTTGTAAAAGGAGGTCTCACTTTCACATGTGCTGCTTTGAATGTGAGACTCCTGACACTTTCCTTTTCTCTTGCTCTTCTAGGGAATAACCATGGACAAAAGTGAGCTGGTACAGAAAGCTAAGCTGGCCGAACAGGCTGAGCGCTATGATGACATGGCTGCAGCTATGAAAGCAGTCACGGAACAGGGGCATGAACTCTCCAATGAAGAGAGAAATCTGCTCTCTGTTGCCTACAAGAACGTGGTAGGCGCTCGACGCTCTTCCTGGCGTGTTATCTCCAGCATTGAGCAGAAAACAGAGAGGAATGAGAAGAAGCAGCAGATGGGCAAAGAGTACCGTGAGAAGATTGAGGCGGAGCTGCAGGACATCTGCAATGACGTTCTGGTGAGGGGCCAGCATTTCTGCTTTAAGTGATTATCTTTTAAGTAATTAATGTCCAAATGCAAACCAAACAACTTGTGAGAGAGATCTTGAGTATACTGGAAGCTGAAAGTCATTTTGTGATTCATTTGAATGCATATGATGTGATTTTTTTTTTTTCTCACTAGAAACTTCATCACTTCTGGGCTATTTTCCTCTATCATAAAGACCTTTGAAAAACAGGAACATTTAGTCAACATCCTGCCATCTTCCCCCCCCCCCCCAAGGCCAGATAGGATTTTAGGTAGATACAACTAAAGATCGAGTATTTGCTAATTCTGTCTGAGTAATGATGTCATCTTTAGTGTAGGTGACACAAGATAAAAGGGCTGAGGTGCTTTTCAGCCTCTCCCCAGCCATGCCTTTGCAGTATAGAGTCCTGGTTTTTTTCTGAAGGGCAGGCACATGTGTCTAATGTATCCCAAAGTTAAGTCAAAGGTGATAATGGGGCTTCCCCTGTATTTTCTATAAGCTCTAGTCAGGTGATTGAGTCCCTCTTTCCACAATTTGAGGTTGAAGGGAAGGGTCTGGATTCTAGAGCGAATCATTATCATGCTGTCTTCCCTCACATCCTATACCCACTGGGAACTTTTTTTTTCTTCCAGGTGAAATCAGGTAAAAATGAGGGCTGCTTTGAAGGGAAAAGGAATTCACACTTGTTGATCTACCTCCTCCCTGCTAGCTGCCTCTCTGAATTAACTACCCTTGACACCTTTCTTTTGAAAACCAGTATAGAGCTTGTCAGTCATCAGACAGTACTGTTCATCCCTACCCTGTAAGGCATTACACCGTTTGCCTGCAAAGAATACTAAAATGACTACTACCCCTTTCATTCGTCACTTTGATCAAATTCCCTAGTAGCTAAGCTTGGCATTGAGCCTCTCCTTTATTAGACGTATGGTGTAAGATAAGAATGTCATGGCTAAACTTGTTGCCTGTTGGTCATTTGGGGGTTTGTTAATGGTGCACTAATTCCTGAATGTTAGGTACATCTGTATTCAGATGAAGTATGGCATGCATTCCAAGGGCAAGAAAGTTCCATTATTCCTGAAATGTAGACCAGCTTTTAAGAGCATCTGAAAGAATGTGAAGAAGAGCATGGTACTTACTGCCTCTTAACCAGTTTTTCAGGATGCCACATTCTAAAACAACTCTTCGAAAATATTGCTCTGTATACGAAGCTTGGACTCCTTCAGAACTACTTTTGTTGTAAGCATAAATGTTTAAAGGAATTTATTATTAATAATAGTTCTAGACTCTTTGAGTGCTTACTGTGTGCCAGGCAACGTATGAAGCACTTTCTGTATGTTGGCTCACTTGTCTTAATAACTACCCTAGAAGGGGACCATTATGGTCCCCAGTTGTACAGCCAAGGAAACAAGCTTGGGGTGGTAAGGCAGTCTGTCCAAGGTCATATCGACAGAGACAGTAACCACAAGAAGAAGGGTTTCCCAGGTCAGATTAATTCTAATCATAGTGTTTGGCAGTTTTCTCTATTGTTGACCTTTTCCCTCTCAGAATTTAAACATCCCTTCCCCCCCAATTACAGAAGAAATACAAATTTATGTGTATATGTAAAGGACAAGGCAGAAGAGTGTAAAGTAAAAAAATCACTTCTAATCTTTTATCACTTAGAGAACCATGGTTAACCTAATCCTTGTAGGCTTTCTCACTATGTGTTTGTGTGCATATACACATGAATATCTTAGGAGTTAAAATAGACTTGTTGGGTTTTTTTTTTTTCCACTCAAATTTCTTTTGGGAGATTTTTCATGTGCTCAGTATAGGTCTGCACCATCATTTTTACATAGCATTCCATTGTAATGGCTAGATTTTAATTAACCCCTTATGGATGGTCAAGGTGACTTTAACGGAAAATTACAGGCATCTGCTGTTAACTCCTGGGCAAACAACATTTAGAGGCTTGGATGGAAACATATATATATGTTTTTTGATCTTCAAAAAATTGGTAGGGGTAGTCTATCTTTGAATCACAAACATAATTAAAACATCTTGAAACAATTTGAAATTCTTAACAATGCGAATCATTTTTTAGGAGCTGTTGGACAAATACCTTATTCCTAATGCTACACAACCAGAAAGTAAGGTGTTCTACTTGAAAATGAAAGGAGATTATTTTAGATACCTTTCTGAGGTGGCATCTGGAGATAATAAACAAAGTAAGTAACCTTTTAAAAAATTGACCAGATGTCTTCTTCCTTAATGATTTGAACACTTATTACTTTGTTCACCCTAGGCAGTAACATTATAGGAATCAGAACTTAAAAGACCACAGCAGCTTATTTTGAGGATTACAAGTCATTAATTTTAAGGTTATATGATGGGATAGAATATCATGCTATCCTCAAGTCAAGAGTCATCATTTGTCCCAAGTATCTTCCCTGTGTGTTGTGCTACCTGTCTGCTACAGCTAAAGCTACTCATTGCCTTAGATGCCATCTTTGTTACCAGATCTACAGTTGTAAATGTAAATTTAGTGCTTTTGTTCAAGTAACTGTCATTTTATTTAATGACTACAAATACAAATTTACAGTACATTGTTACAGTTGTCCTATTTAATTATTAGTGATTCATAAATTTTACTGTTGAGATATATATATATATATATATATATATATATATATATATATATATATGGACAAACAGCTGTATCCAGTTTAATACTGTCTGCAGTTGCAAGAATCTACTTGGAGTTTGGGAACAAACCCCACAAGTAAGGGAGCCCTACTGTAATGTGGTGAGAAACCACCATGTAATGCATTTCCTTCATCATGTGGATTCTTATGATGATGACAATTTTCTATACCTTACTGGGTGCCTCCTCAATGCCAAGTATTTTGCAGTCTCGTTTATTCTCACACAGCTTTATGGGTTTTGGTAGGTGCCTTTAGTTTTTCTAATAAAGAAAACCAGTGCTTAGAGATAGCAGTCTCACAGACTTTTGTGCCTCGGCTGGCTTTGAACTGTAATCCTCAGGTCTCAGCCTCCTAAGTACCTAAGAATACAGGCGTGAGCCACCAGTACCTGGCCTCCCCTTGTCCTCTCCCCCTCTTTCTGTGGTATTTGGCAGTGCTGGGGTTTGAAGTTGAACTCAGGGCCTTGTGTTTGCTAGGCCAGCACTCATTATTTGAGCAATACTCCCAGCCTTGCTTTTTGCTGGTTAGATTGGAGATGGAGTCTCAAGAATTTTTTTTTTCCCCATGGACTGGCCTTGAACCAAGATTCTCCAGATTCAGTCGCCTGAACAGCTAGAATTATAGGCATGAGCCACCCCCACCTGGTTTTCTTTTCTTTTAAAGGTTATGTCTGTTTCTTAATTACTTTAATAGTCTTTATCTATAGACTTTTATCCCCCTCGAAGCATTTAATGATACTTGAGTTAGAATAAACATTTAGCCAATATGTAATTGAACATCAGACATGCTGTTTTTTTCATTTTGATGAATCATTTGCTTCAGCTCAGTTTGCTAATTTGGTAGTGGATCTAGTGGGATGTAACCTGTGAAAGAAGCTAATCTTTAATATATAATTTTTTCATATTCCTTCTAGCTACTGTGTCGAACTCCCAGCAGGCGTATCAGGAAGCGTTTGAAATTAGTAAGAAAGAAATGCAACCTACACATCCAATTCGACTTGGCCTGGCACTGAATTTCTCCGTCTTTTACTATGAAATTCTAAACTCTCCTGAAAAGGCCTGCAGCCTAGCGAAAACGGTGAGAAGGACCCTTGATGGCCTCTGGTCATAGTGAATAAATAGTACATGTGCTTTTTTATTCTGAACATCTTCAAATACTGTATTTTTACAAAGATTTTTTTAGGGATGGAATTAGATCTGTTAGGAAGTATGAACTTTGTGATTTCTCTTTGATGCCTGCTGATTTCTGTTTGTTTTGTTTGATGACAGTTGTAGAGGGTGGTTATAGACAATTCCAGGTAAAAGTAGCAGTTGTTTCCTCATCAAGCTTGGGCACTGGTTATCTGTTCTTATCTGAGTACTGACACAGTTCTGATCCAGGAATGTAGATCTGTTTTAGTTGCTGCTATACATGCACTGTACATTTTTTTTTAATAAAGAGATAATATACTCATTAGCAGAAGAAAAAAAATGAGCTAGAGGGACTTCTGAGAGCTTGGAGGTTTACTGAAGGGTCTTTTGTTTTAGGCATTTGATGAAGCGATTGCTGAATTGGATACACTGAATGAGGAATCTTACAAAGACAGCACCTTGATCATGCAGCTACTTAGGGACAATCTCACTGTAAGTACTGTTGTTAGCTGGGTGCAGAATAATCACAGCTACTCTGGAAGTAAGACGGGAGAATCAACTGGCAAAGTTAGCAACTAAGATTCTTCTCTCAGAATCAAGTGAAAATCAGAAAGACTGGGGGCATAGTTTTAAGTAGAACGCTCGGAGGCCATAGGTTCAGTCCCTAGTACCACAAAAAAAAAAGTGATTGTTAAGTTATATATGACTACTAAGATTTTTACCTTCTCAGTCTTCCCTGTGATACTACAGAAGTTAGATGAGATAAGTTACAGATTGGATCTCTCCCTTGAGGAAATTTTAGTGGCCCTACTTTGATAATACTTTTGATTTCTTTTTGTTTTGCAGCTTTGGACATCGGAGAACCAGGGAGATGAAGGAGATGCTGGGGAGGGAGAGAACTAATGTTTGTTGTGCTCTGTGATCTATTCAGCGTCACTCTGTACCCTCCACATATATCCCTTTGTGCGATAAAAAAAAAAAATTGTATGTCGACTTTCGATTTTTCACAGCCTCTGCCTAGCAAAAATGGTCCATGGGATAAACAGCTGGTATTTGTATCTAAAACAAATTGGTCACATAAATGCCACGGCATTCTGAAGTTTTGATTTCAATTGACTTTGACAGGATCACTGTATGTTTAATTTTTTAAAACTAAACACTGTGATTATGTGGTTTTGTAACTTAGCAGAAACTCACTGGTAGAAAAAAATAGACCTGAATTATGTGTAACTTTTCCAAAAGTTTAATCTGATATCAAAATAGTCACTGAAGTACAATTCTGTTGTAAAGTTGTACAGAAAGTTAATAGAGATTATATTGCAATGCTGGGACTAGGAGTGAGACACCATTTGGCAACTGAGTATAATGGTAATTCACAGTGATTCTGCCTGTAGGGACATAAGATCCTTGACCAGTTTGGGCCATTGCCACTCAAATTTCATGACCACAAATGTCTGTAGAGTCTTCCTCTGAGGATATGGAAGCCTGACCTGAAATTGGAATTGCTTATGGCGGAAAACTTGGTTGTGACACCATGAATAGGTCCCGTGCTCCTATATGATGTGACTAAACCCCCTTCCTACAGCACTATGATACTGAAATCAGAGGGATCGCTTTTCCTTATTATCACTTAGATGAAAGAAGAGAAAATAAAAAGCCGTGTGTCTTATGGATGGCCTTCTCTGTTTCCTGGATGCTACCTTTTAAGACTAATGTTCTAGCCAGGCACGGTGGATCACACCTATAATCCTAGCTACTCAGGAGGCTGAGATCTGAGGATTGCAGTTCAAAGCCAGCCTGGACACCAACATCCATGAGACTTTTTTCTCCAATTAACCACTAGGAAACTGGAAGTGGTGCTGTGGCTCAAGGGGTAGGGTGGTAGCCTTGGGCTGAAGAGCTCAGGGACAGAGCCCAGGCCAAGAGTTCAAGTCCCATGATCAACAACAACAAAAAGAGTAGCATTCTGTAGACATAGCTTCTCACTTGGAATACTCATACTTTGAGTTCTTCCTGGCTTGGAGCATTTAAAATTTTGAAATTTAGCATTCTTTCCCTTTTTGACTGTTGATTTTAGTTTTCTCTTTCCTCTTTAAAATTTTGTCCTTGTACTTCTTTCCATTTGTTTTATTTTGGAAGCCCATTTTTATCTGTCTTTTGTTTACTTTTTTATATTGTATGGGCAGGGGGTGAGAGATGGGCAAGCACATTGGTGAGCAAGCCCTGCTCAGAATTGAGAAGAGCTTCTGACACCACTGCCCTGTCTTCCTCTAGTTCTCAGCCCAGTTACTGCTCTTTAGTCATACCACAGTCAGAACCAGCACAGCATTCTTAAGTATCCATGGTTTCTCCCTGTAGTGCACCAACCCTGATACTGCTTGTTGATTATTATTACCAACCTCCCAAGTGTGCTCACCCAGCTCAGTTCTCAGATAATGTCTAAACCAGACCCTAGAACTCGAGCGGTTGTGTGGACACTACAACAGAGCACAGCCAGGCCTATCAGTCTCACAGTAGCACTCCTCTACCTTTGACATTCCACATAGCTATAGGGTCCCATCTGTTTGTCCATCTGCTGAACTGAGAAAAGAAAAAATCATGCACTGAATTAAACAAACAAGAAAAAAGAAAAAAATCCTCCTTTTTAGCTGAACAAAAATGTGCAGTTAATACTTGGCGCTTGAAAATGCAGTAGTGAATGTGGAACCAAGCTTGTCTGTATATCTGGTAGCCCTTTGTTTTTCCTTACCAGTATTCTGCCTACTGTTTGCTTCTGTGACGGTTACATTGCCTAGCAAGCACACCTGTGGTTGTGAAAATAGTATAGAAAAAAACAAAAAAGAAAAGAAAATCCCCAGTTATTGATGTACTAGATTTGTGTATGTCTTCTAAACAGTTCAAGTTTCACCTTACATGGACTAATCAGGAAAAGTGTAAAAATTCAAAAGTGAAATAAAAAAATTTTATCAGTTAATTTCCTGTGCATTGCTGTGTCACCACCATCTCACCACTTTCAAAACTAGTTTAAACATTTAGATCACTTTTAGCTGTTTCTTTTTCTTTTTTTCTTTTTTTAAGCCAGTCCTGGGCTTGAGTTCAGGGCCTGGGCTCTGTCCTTGTACTTTCTCAAGGCTAGAGCTCTACCACTTGAGCTCACTTCGGGGTTTGTTTTGTTTTGTTTTTCCTATGTATGTGGTACTGAGGAATTGAACCCGGGTCTTTGTGCATGCTAGACAAGCACTTTACCACTAGGCCAAACTCTGGGCCTCTTTTTTTTTTTTTTTAAGGCAAACAGCCTTCCTCCTTTAAAACCAGTAAGCAAGCTGGGTGAGTGTGGTGGCAAATGCCTGTAATCCTAGCTACTCAGGAGGCTGAGATCTGAGGATGAAAGTTCAAAGCCAGACCAGGCACTAAAGTCTGTGAGACTCTTATCTCCAATTAACCACCAAAAAACTGGACGTGGTGCTGTGGCTTAAGGGGTAGGGAGGTAACCTTGAGCTGAAAACTCAAGGACAACACCCAGGCCCAGAGTTAAGTCTCACAACCTACAAAGGTAAACCTCGTGTGGTAAAGGGAAATAAATTGCCCACGATCAAACAGCTCTTCCCATCAGTTAACCTCCACAGCAGACTATCCAGGTGTTAAGTCCCCTGTGGATTGCTTGATCCCTTCCCAACATGTTTAACCCTAAGATGGAACCAGGCTGGGAGGTATAACCTGGCCTTGGGATTGTGTGATTCTTGGAGGTCTCCAATGTTATACTGGTCTCCTCTCCTGTTCATGATAGCTTGCAACACTTTCCTCATGAAGTTCTCTCTCCCTAGATAAGAGTAGTATTGGGGCCAGGAATGTGACCTAGTGGTAGAGTGCCTGCCTAGAATGCACAAAGCTCTGGGTACAATTTCTCAGTACCACATACACAGAAAAAGCTGGAAATGGAGCTGTGGTTCAAGTGGCAGAATGCTAGCCTTGAGCAGAAGCAGCGCAGGGATAGTGCAAAGACAGAGTAGTATTTTTTAGGCCAAGCTTAAGACTGGCATATCTTTTTTAGGGTGATACTGGACAGGCCGGCATCCACCCCTAGTTCAGGAATTGTTGGGGGTACATGCAACCCGAGTTCCGGGGAGGCCTCTCCGCCTGATGCAGGAGGACAACCAGCATCCCTAAGAAACATGATGAAATATTGGTTCCTTGTGTACCAGGACTTTAACAAAACTGCCTGACGCCATGCAGGTTGAGGCCAGAAGTTCCAGCAGAAAGTCTAGTGGGGGGGGGGGGGCTCCTTGGCCTTGCTCTTTTCCCATTCAGGCTGAGGCATGAATGGGATGGCTTAGCCCACAGAGGTGGGAGGGGACCTTGGCATTGTCACCACCAGTGTCAAAGCCTTACCTTAGTGGTCCAAAACCGCAAAACAGACAATGCCAGTGCAGAAGAGCAGAGCCAGATAGGCTTGAGAGACCAGGCTTGCCTGGATGCAGCATCAAAAAACAGTATAGCTATGGGCACCGGAGGCTGACCCTGTGGTCCTACTCGGGAAGCTGAGAGGGGGAGAGCAGCTCGAAGCTGGCCAATTAACCACCCAGAAAAACGAAGTGGCGCTGTGGCTCCGTGGTAGATCACTATCCTTGAGTAAAAGGGACTCAAGGACAGCACCCAGGCCCTGGAGTTCAAGCTCCACCACCGACAAAACAAAATCTGTGTTCCCCTTGGAATAGTCCCACTTGATGTAGAGCCCAGGGTCCAGAGTCTGATCCTAAACTAGAAGGAAAAGCCGAGGATGGTGAATTTCCACCCAATCGGGTTCCAGCCTCCGCCCCTCCTGAACTGCTCCACCCTGCCCCAGGCCCGGTCAGTGGAGGCGCTGGCCACCTGCGCCTGGCAAGGGCTGAGGGTTCGCAGGTGGGCGGGGGCTGCCGTCTGTGATTGGCTGCAGGGCCTGGTGGGCTGTCTAGGGAGGCTATAAAGGGAATGAGCAGGTCGCCCGCGCACCCAGGCAGGCCGCAGGGGGCGCCCGGAGCCCAGGCCACCCAGCCCCTGCCACCATGCACGCTGGAGGCCAGGGCTACCCGCTCGCCTCCCTCTACGTAGGTGACCTGCACCCCGACGTGACCGAAGCTTTGCTCTACGAGACATTCTCGCCCACGGGCCCCATCCTGTCCATCCGTGTGTGCCGCGACGTGGCCACCCGGCGCTCGCTGGGCTACGCCTACATCAACTTCCAGCAGCCAGCGGACGGTGAGTTGGGGCCAGAGCCCAGCAGAGAGACAGGGACACTTGGGACTGGAGCCATAGATGCAGGGCAGGGCGTTGGCAGACACTGGGCTCCTTTGGAGGTGGTGAAAGAGGGGGGCAGAGAATGCGGATGGCTGCATGGCTTCCTGGCATTGCTTTCTTTTGTAGAGAAAATTAGGCCAAGTGAAGATACTAACCTTTGGGGCCAGGCAGATCCTGGTATGGAATCCTAGCTAGCAGCTGTGTGATGGTGGCCAAGTTATTCAACCATTCTGGGCTTTCTGAAAAATCAGGGTGCTTTCCTTAGGAGTGAATTGAGAGGCCTGGCATAGTAGCTCATACTTGTAATCTTCCCTATTAGGGAGTGGAAATCCTGTAGATGCCAGTTCCAAGGAAGGTCCTAGGTAAAGATTTTTTTCTTTTTTTAAGGAATCTATTGGAAAATAAAGCAGTGGTGCTGGAAGTGTGGCTTGAGTGGTAGAGTGCCTGCCTAACAAGCTTGACTGAAAGATAGCACCTGGTGAGGGGGAATGACCAAGGCACCACAGCTGGAGAGTAGGGGAAGCCTTGGCCGCACCCTACCAACCAATGAAAAGCCATTTCCTCCAGGCTCCAGGGAAGCCTCCTGGAGCTTGTGGGGTTGACTAGAGCTTCATCAGCTAGGCATGTCTATGCCTTCGTTGACACTGAAGACACTAAGTTTTTCTGTGTACTTAATCATTGCTGGCACTTCTTTATTTGTAAAATGGAACCAAGGCTTATTCCCAACAGCATGAATGAAGAACTGGTTGTTTGTGAAGTACCATTTGCCACATTGCAAGCCGCTCTTAAGTAACAACCTAAGAAAAGTAAGTCCTTGTAACACTCTACAAATGTAACCAAAATTTGCCTGGACCAGATAGGGCACACCTGTAAGCTTAGCACTCAGGAGTCTGAGGCAAGAGGATCATGAGTTTGAGGCTAACCTAGTCTACATATGGAGACTGTCTCAAAAAAGCAAACGACAAAAAACAAAAGCCCCAGCTTTTCTGCCCCAGTCAAAACACAAGGAGGAGGAGGAGGGGGGGGGGGGGAGAAGGAAGAAAAATGGCCACTTAATTTCAGGCTTCCAAGATAGTTCCCTGAGTTGGGGATTGTAACAATTCTGTATTCCAGTACAGTTCTCATTCCTCTTTGCTTTACCCCATTTTCCGACTCTTGCCCAGTGCCTCTGCAGGCCCTGTGAGTGCAATAGAACCTGACCCAGTTCATAGGTGGAAGAATTGAACAGCAGAGGAAAGGTGTTTTGCCCTTGGTTGCGCATGCTAGCACAGGATGGAGAGCCTAGACTTCAAGGCATGCCCTGCCACCCTCCACCAGCTTCTTCTGTCCTCAAAGCAGAGGGGGCAGCATGTAGTGTGACACGAGGATGGGCTGAGGTTGCTGTTTTCGAACACATCATCATCCACCAAAAACCTCTTATAAACTGAGCTTTGGTAGGGCAGAAAAGTCTGTGAGACCTTTATCTCCAATTAACTGCCAAAAAGCTGGAAGTGGAGGTGCAGTTCAAATAGTAGAGCACCAGCCTTGAGCAAAAATATCTATGGTCTGGGCACTGATGGTTCATGTCTGTAACCCTAGCTACTAAGGAGGCTGAGATCTGAGGGTCAGGGTTCAAAGCCATCCCAGACAGGAAAGTCCATGTAACTCTTATCTCCAGTTAGCTACCTAAACAATGGAAGTGGAGCTGTGGCTCAAAGTGGTAGAGTGCTAACTTTGAACACAAAAACTCAGTGCCTAGGTCCTATGTTCAAGCCCTATGAACAACTATAGATGAGGATGGGGGCTTGGAGAGGTGGTCTTCACTTTCCCTAAAGCCAAACCATCCCAAATCAAATCTCAGCTCTATTATTTAGCACCTCTGAGCTGTAATTTCCTCTAACTGCTATTACCCTCTTGTCACATGGGACTTTCCTTTACGTTCTCATTTAGTCCACTGACTATAGAAGACAGAATAAATGCGTTCAGCCACTGACCTCTTATCTTGCCCAGCTTGTTTTCCCATTTTTAAAATGGGGTTAGGGATCCATGTTCGTGTGGCTCTGGTAAGCTGGGCCAGAAAGGTGAGAGAAGCACCAGACACATGAATTTCTTCAGCTTAATGTGACCTGAACTTCTGGGTTCCTCTCATGTGAGGATCAGACAATAGCTTTCCATTTTTTGTTTCTGTGCAGGTACTAAGGCTTGAACTCAGGGCCTGGGCAATGTAGCTTTTGGCTCAAGTTTAGCATTCTACTAAAGCACAGCTCTACTTCCTGCTTATTTTTAGTGCTTAATTGGAGATCAAAGTGTCACAGACTTCTTCCTGGGCTGGTTTTGAACTGTAATCCTCGGATCTCAGCTTCCTGACTAGCTAAAATTATAGGAAGTAGAAGCCACCAGGACCTGGCTTGCTCTTTCCATTCCCTTCTTTCTGTTTTGTTCTAATTTAGCTTTTTTCTCTCCTTCTGCCCAGCTGAACGAGCCTTGGACACCATGAACTTTGAAGTACTCAAGGGTCAACCCATTCGAATCATGTGGTCCCATCGAGACCCAGGGCTTCGAAAGTCAGGTGTGGGCAACATCTTCATCAAGAACCTGGAGGACTCCATAGACAACAAGGCATTGTATGACACCTTCTCCACCTTCGGGAATATCCTCTCGTGCAAGGTGGGTGCGACTCTCTAGGGAAAGTTTGCTGAATCTCATGTGTTGGATGGAGCCACATTTCACCTTTACAACTGGGCTTAACATAAGAGCAAGTGGTTGAACAGTAGCTAGCTGTTCTGTTTTCTCTCACTGGATCTATCAGAGGTTATCTGTGTATGAGTCAATCCACCATGACAGGTATTCAGAGACTGAGAACTGACACCCCATCACTTCTACTGCATTCTGTTGGCCAAAGCAAGTACCAAGACCAGCCCATATCCACGGGGGGGGGTGGATAGGGGGTTGGGGGGGAGAGACAGAGAGAGGGGGTGCAGTGGGGGGAGAGAGAGGAGAGACATGGGGGGAGAGAGAGGAGAGACATGGGGGGAGAGAGAGGAGAGACATGGGGGGAGAGAGAGGAGAGACATGGGGGGAGAGAGAGGAGAGACATGGGGGGAGAGAGAGGAGAGACATGGGGGGAGAGAGAGGAGAGACATGGGGGGAGAGAGAGGAGAGACATGGGGGGAGAGAGAAGAGAGACATGGGGGGAGAGAGAAGAGAGACATGGGGGGAGAGAGAAGAGAGACATGGGGGGAGAGAGAAGAGAGACATGGGGGGAGAGAGAAGAGAGACATGGGGGGAGAGAGAAGAGAGACATGGGGGGAGAGAGAAGAGAGACATGGGGGGAGAGAGAAGAGAGACACGGGAGGAGGAGGAGAGAGAAGAGAGACACGGGAGGAGGAGGAGAGAGAAGAGAGACGCGGGGGGAGAGAGAAGAGAGACGCGGGGGGAGAGAGAAGAGAGACGCGGGGGGAGAGAGAAGAGAGACGCGGGGGGAGAGAGAAGAGAGACGCGGGGGGAGAGAGAAGAGAGACGCGGGGGGAGAGAGAAGAGAGACGCGGGGGGAGAGAGAAGAGAGACGCGGGGGGAGAGAGAAGAGAGACGGGGGGGGGAGAGAAGAGAGACGGGGGGGGAGAGAAGAGAGACGGGGGGGGGAGAGAAGAGAGACACGGGGGGGAGGGGGAAATACAGGCTAAAATCATGTATCAGTGGTCCAGGGCTATAATCCAAGCTACGTAGGAGACTGAGACTTGAAGGTGGAGGTTGGAAGCCAGCCCAGGCAGACGTATCCTGCGTTTGAGGGCTAGGGATGTGAATACTTCTGTCACTTAAGTCTCACCCGGCCCCTACCACATCGCCTTTTAAAAACTTTTCCTATGCTGTTCATGGAGACCAGTGGCCTGGCTCTGAATCGCTGTTGTATGTCCAGGATCTAACGTAGACATGAGAGCCAGCCCAGGAGGCTCTTGCCTGAATCCTAGGTATTCGGGAGTCTCATCTAGAAGTTTGGGGGGTTTCTAGGTTTCTAGTTTGCTGTTAGAACTAGGATGCAGTTATAGGGGCTTGATATCCTTGACCATCATCTTAGCAAGGGAAGGAATTGATCTCCAAATCTCAATGTCCCATCATGAAATGGGACAGATAGAGGATTCTTTTTGTTGTTGTTTGTTTGATGATGGTGCTAACACCACAAAATACTTGGTGCGTACTTGACAAATGTCCGACCTCTGAGCCACACCCAATCCCTATGCATTCAACACACAGAGGTACATGTGCTGCCTTTATCACCGCCGCCGTCCTGTTGAATGCTCTGTCTTTCCTCCCGTGGCTCAGGTGGTGTGCAATGAGCATGGCTCCCGGGGCTTCGGCTTTGTGCACTTTGAGACCCACGAGGCTGCGCAGCAGGCCATCAGCACCATGAATGGGATGCTGCTCAATGACCGCAAAGTGTGAGTGGTGGGGCCCAGGGAAGGGGCCAAGGCTTGAGGGGACAGACTTGTCAGGGATTAGGAAGGACAGGGCTGCCACCCACAAATGGGCAACCAGCCCTGGGCAGCCGTCTTCTTGCTCAAACTGGGACTCTCGTGGATTTTCTGCCTCACAGTTGTCTTCTCTGTCTCCTGCTCTCCTTATTTCTCAGCAAGGCTGAGACTCTCATGGATTCTCTTTCCTTGTGTTAAAAAAAAATGAGCTAGGCGTGGTGGCTCACGCCTGTAATCCCAGCTACTCAGGAAGCTGAGATCTGAGGATCAGGGTTCAACACAGCCTGAGCACTAAAGAACTAAAGAATGTGAGACTCGTATCTCCAAGTAATCACTAGAAAATGGGAAGTGGGGCTGTAGTCAAGGGGTAGTGTGGTAGCCTTGAGCTGAGGAGCCCAGGCCCAGAGTTCAAGCCCCATCACCCACAAAAAAAAAAGTTCATTCAGAAGGTAGTGTGTCCCCTTTGTGTTTTCTCAGTATGGTTGTGAATTTTCTTCCCCAAACCCTCCAAGTTATTCCATGGAGTTTGTGGGCAGAAAGCAAAATAGGGGGCCAGGAATTTGGCCTAGTGGTAGAGTGCTTGCCTGGCATGCACAAGGACCTGGGTTCGATTCTTCAGTACCACATATATAGCAAAAGCCAGAAGTGGTGTTGTGACTCAAGTGGTAGGGTTCTAGCCTTGTGAAACCCCACAGAGAGTGCTCAGGCTCTGAGCTCAAGCCCAGGACTGGCAAAATAAAACAATTAAAATAATAATTAAAAAGAAAGCAAAGTAAGCCTGACCTGCTTAGTCTATTTTGGCTGCCAACCGTCTTCTCCCCACTACTTTAATGGGAAAACTGAGATGTAGACATTGGAGAGAAGCTGCTTCTGCTATTCTGCCCACTTTTTTATTTTTCTTTTTTTGCCAGTACCAGTGTTTGAACTCGGAGGCTCATGTTTGTTCAGCTTACTTGTCTGGTGCTGTACCACTTACACTGTATCTCCAGTCCAGCATTTTTGGAGATCGAATCTTGTAAGGCTTTTCTGACCAAACTATCTTTGAACTGAGGTCTTCCAGATTTCAGCCTCCTGAGTAGCTAGGATTACAGGCATAGAGCCACTGGAACTCAGCTATTTTCTTCAAGTTTTGAAGAATTCAGCATCCTTGTGCCAATTCAAGAGGCAAGAGGGATGAAAACTCCTAAAACTCAACTCTTTTAATGCTACATGTACTACAGATATCACCCAAATAACTTTGTTTCTATGAGACAGGAACTTGATAGGTAGCCCAGATAGGTCTCAAACATGTGATTGTCTTGGCTCAGCTTCCTGAGGTGAGTACTCCCTTATCTGACTTCACCTAAATTTCATCATGAAGTGTCATCATGACGCTTCAATACATGCATATATATGTATTTTGATTTTATATGGTTTTTTTTTTTTCCAGTCCTGGGCTTGAACTCAGGGCTTGAGCACTGTCCTTGGATTTTCTTAAGGCTAGCACTCTACCACTTGAGCCTCAGCACCACTTCCGGCTTTTTGCTATGTATGTGGGGTACCTAGGAATCAAACCTGGGTCTTCGTGCATGCTAGGCAAGCACTCTACCACTAGGCCAAACTCCCAGCCCCTAATTTTATATATTTTATTTTCTTAGTCCTGGGGCTTGAACTTAGGGTCTGGGCACTACCCCTGAGCTGCTTTTACTTAAGACTGGCACTCTACCACATGAACCACATTGTCACTTCCAGCCCTTTCTGCTTATGTGGTACTGAGGAATCAAACCTAAGGGCTTCATGAATGCTAGGCAAACCCTCTACCACTGAGCCACATTACCAGCCATTTTTGTTTTCTTTAGGATATTTTGAGGCCAGGCGTGGAAGATGTGCCTATAGCTGAGAAGCTGAGGCAGGAGAATTACTTGAGCCTAGGAAATGAAGGCCATAGTCTGAGCAATATACCAGGCTCGAATCTCTTAAAAACGGGAGAGAGATATCAGTACTTTCCTTCATGGGTTATGTGAACTTGGAAACTCTAGTTTTTTTTAATTAATGTGTACTTAAGTAATTTCAGCCCATTTCCTAGAATGACACTGGCATTACTCATGTTTGACTCACCCACCCCTGCTTCTCCAACATACCTAAGTATGTGTTACATGAATAAGCAGTTTTGCAGGGATAAACACTGAAGCTCAGAGATGCTAAGTAACTTGCCTGGAATCATACAGCTAGGCATCTGCAGAGTAAGGATTCAAACTTGTTTTGGAATCCCAAGTTCATGTGCTCATCTCCTATTGTCACAGCTACCCGGTGTATAGGAGTTCTGTATACATTTGTTCACCTGAACCTCATGTAAGGACAAAGGACAGACTGAGTGTAGGACGATAGTCCTACCTTGTCTCCCAGGAGGGATATGGAGAAGGACAGTGACTAGCCTAAGTGGTCCAGGACAGCCTGAGGAAGGGATGGAGTAGCTGCAGGCTGGCAGTTGCTTACCATGTCAGTGTATCCACAGCTTCGTTGGCCACTTCAAGTCTCGACGAGAACGAGAGGCAGAGCTGGGAGCTCGGAAACAGGAGTTCACCAACATCTATGTGAAGAACCTCCATGCAGATATGGATGAGCAGGGCCTGCAGGATCTCTTCTCTCAGTTTGGTGAGCATTATATTTCTATTTCCCAAAAGAGGGCCGGCTCCACTTTTGTTCGCCCCCCCACACACCCCCAGATCTGGTATGTGGGGGAGGGGGAGATGGGGAGCCCTGAGATGTACTGAGGTCTATGGAAAGGAAAGACAGCACCCCGGGGCTTCCACAACTTCCCACTGAGCCAGATTTGTTGTTTCCAGGAAAGATGCTGAGCGTGAAAGTGATGAGAAACAGCAGCGGCCAGTCCCGGGGCTTTGGCTTTGTCAACTTTGAGAAACATGAGGATGCCCAGAAGGTAGCACCTCCCCCCATGGCTCCAGCCAGCACTGGAAAGATGGGAGACAGGAGTAGGCCTCAAGATGCTCTTGGAGGGGAGGGCAGACCCCTCTTTCTGGGTCACATGGGGTGGGAGAGATTAAACAAGGTCTCTACAGCTTGTGATGCAGAGGCCTAGGGCTTCATCCTCCCTTGTCCAGGTCTAAGACTTGAGAGGTGAAAAATTAAGTATTTAGGTAGAGAAAATTTATTCATAATTACTGCTAGTACTAAAGCTTGAATTCAGAACCTGGGTGCTGTCCCTTAGCTTTTTCACTCAAGTCTGGCACTCTACCACTTGAGCCATAGGTCTAATGAACTTTCCTGCACAGGCTAGGTTTGAACTTCACTCCTCAATGCTCAAGTCTCTTGAATATCTAGGATCACAGGCATGAACCACTGGAGATGGGAAAAAGTCTCCATTATGTGTAAAATATTCATGAATGAAATAAACATTTTAAGTCCGTTTCCCTTTAAACATTCCAGCTAACACCAATGGAAAATCTTAACCACTGGGTCAGTATAAATTAGATCTGACTTCTGCTAATTTTTTGAGATAAGCCAATGAAACCCCAGTCAAGTATGAAACCCCAGTCAAGTATGAATGGAGAGAAGCTTCCCATCCTGTAGAATATGTAGAAGTTAATGCCACCAACCTTCAGATCTAGCAGGATTAGGCCAGTTAGCTAGAGAAAAGAAAAATCAATGGGGTTAACACCCAGCTGCATTTAAGAAATGTAATAAAAGCTCCTTGTAGGTAGCAAAGAGCATGCTTTTGTGCTGTGAAATAATGCCCTCAAACAAAGGATGCTGATTACGTTATTGTCATTTTGGGAACAATTATACTTGCTGCTTTGTTCAAACTATCCATGAGTAGTTTTCTGTAAGAACCTTTTTGGTATTTATTTATTTATTTATTTTTTGCCAGTCCTGGGCTTGAGCTCAGGGCCTGAGCACTGTCCTTGGACTTTCTCAAGGTTAGAGCTGTACCACTTGAGCCTCAGCACCATTTCTGGCTTTTTTCTATGTATGTGGTACCGAGGAATTGAACCAGGGTCTTCGTGCGTGCTAGGCAAGCACTCTACCACTAGGCCAAACTCCCGGCCCCGGTATTTATTTATTATTTATTTATTTTGCCAGTCCTGAGGCTTGAACTCAGGGCATGGGCTCTGTCCCTGAGCCTCTTTGCCCAAGGCTAGCACCCTACCACTTGGCCACAGCACCACTTCCAGCCACAGGGCTTCATGCATGCTAGGCAAGCATTCTATCACTAAGCCACATTCCCAGCCCTGTGAGAACCTTTTATAATAGACTTTATATTTCTAGAATCACAGAAGAACTGGGGGGGGACACAGATGTCTCACATACTTCCACCCCTACACTTGCACAGCATCCCCATTATTACATAGGTTACAATTGATCAATCTACCTCAATATAATCATCACCACTGGAGCCCACAGTACATATACCAGGAGTCACTTGATGGGGTACATAATGTAGATTTGGATGAAAGTATAATGACATGACGCACCATTACAGTACCACACAGAGTATTTTCATTCCTCTAAAAAAAAGTCTGTGATTGCATTCAGCTCTATAATCCCAGCTACTTGGGAGGCTGAGATCTGAGAATTGTGATTTGAAGCCAGCCCAGATAGGAAAATCCATGAGACGTTATCTCAATTAACCACCAAAAAATAAGCCAGAAGTGGAGCTGTGGCTAAAGTAGTAGAGTGCTAGTTCTAGGAGAAGAAAAAAAGGCTCAGAGACATGAGCTCAAGTTCAAGCCCCAGGACTGACACGCACACATACATACATGCACACACACAATCTGTGCTTTGTCTGTTCAACATCTCCTGACCTTAACCTTGACCTACTACTGATTGTTTTAGTGGTCTCATAGTTCTACCTTTTCCAGAATGTTAGGCAGTCGAAGTTACGTGCCATGTAGCTTTTCCCCACTGACTTCATTAAGTTTCATTGAGTTTCAAAGATGAGAAAATTGGTTGGGTAGCAGTGGCTCATATCTACAATCCTAGCTATTCAGGAGGTGAGATCCAGAGGATTGTAGTTCAAAGCCAAGACTGGACAGAAAAATCTGTGAGACTCCATCTCTAAAGTAACTAGTAAAAAAACCCAGCTGGAGGTGTGGCTGTCGTGGTACAGTGCAGCCTAGCAAGCAAGTCTAGCAAGTAAGAGGCCCATGAATTAAAATACTAGTATTTTAATATATTTAAATTTAAGCCTGGAAAAGTGAAAAGTTCTATTAAAAAATTAGAGCCTTGATTAAAAAATGTAAGGCCCACAATTTATGCTGGAACTTATCTTTTTAACTAAATAAGAAAATGTTTATATGATGAGGTCGGGGGAGGGAAATGGGGACTAGGACATGAGAAAGGGTATCAATGTATGTGAAGTAATGCACCTTCTATCTGGTGAATATATTGTAACCCTTCTATTAATTACAATAAAAATATATGGATTAAAAATGTTTATATGAAAGTAAAAAAAAAGCAGTGAAAGAAAGTAGCAAAAACTTGAGAGGACTCAAAGAGTCATTTGTTTTGTCTTGCTCGGGCTTGAACCCAGGACCTTGTTACTTGCTAGGCAAGCACTCATCACTGAGCCATACCCTCAGCCCCATGGTTGCACTTTAAATCGCCTTTATCCTGACATAAATGATCAACTAGCAAGACCAGCCTGGTTTGTAGGTGGGCCCCTCTAGGTCCATGACACAGTGTTGGTGACTAGGGCCACATCTGGAGAGTTACTACGCATGCTCACCCCACTTTCCCTCTCCAGGCCGTGGACCATATGAACAGCCAGGAGGTGAGCGGGAGGCTGCTGTATGTAGGCCGGGCCCAGAAGCGGGCAGAGCGGCAGAATGAGCTAAAGCGCAAGTTTGAGCAGATGAAGCAGGATCGGCAGAACCGTTACCAGGTGAGGCCTGGCCTCCTGGTTGGCCACTGCTCTGTAGGAAGGAGGCAGGCCGGGTATGACTCCTCCTCCCCTTAGCTATGCTACTTCTAGAAACCCCACTGTGGCACCGAGACAGCCTCCAGTGCTTGGCTTGTAAAGGGATCTGGCCAGAGCGTGTTGGTCTCTTACAGCCAGCCTTTTTGGGGGCCTATTGGCACCCCTCATCCCAGTATCCATTACATCCTCCAATCATGAACAACCAAAGTGCCCTGTGTATTTCCAGACTGAGAATAATGGAGCCAACTATCTGACATCCAAAAATGACATATTTTTCTCTCCTAGTTTTTTTTTTTCCTCTCTCAAGGCTAGTACTCTACCATTTGAACCACAGCTCCATTTCTGGCTTTTTGCTGGTTAACTGGTGGTAAGAGTTCCATGGGCTTTCCAGCCTGCGCTGGCTTTGAACCACAGTCCTCAGATCTCAGCCTCCTGAGTGGCCAAGATCACAGGTGTGAGCCGCCAGCGCCCTTCCCCCCACTCAGTAGCTCTCAATGAGAGGCAGCTTTCCTCCCCACTCCAAGGACATGATCAGCAGTGTCTAGAATTTTCACCTGCCACATTTTGTGGGTAGAGGCCATGGCAAGGCAATGCCTGCAACAACAAGCAAGTCTCAGTCTGCACACACAGTCTGTTGTGCATACACACTTGGACTTGGGGGTCCTGGAAAGATGAAACCAAAGTCTTGGAAGCAGATGTCACTCAGTGGTGAGGAGCCTGGCTGAGGTTAGACTGCCTCAGATAGTCCTGGTTCTGTATTTTAGGGGCTGTATGACCTGAGGCACTGAACTTGACCTGTTTGTGCCTTTTGTTTTTTGTTTTGTTTTTGTTTGTTTGTTTTTGGTCAGTTGTGGGGTTTGAACTCAGGGCCAGGGTGCTGTTCCTGAGGCTCTTTGTGCTTAAGCGCTCCACCACTTGAGCCACAACACCACTTCCAGTTTTTGAGTGGTTTGTTGGAGAAAATAGTATCCAAGCTGGGCATTGGGCATTGAGGATCACGGTTCAAAACCAGCCCTGACATGAAAACACATGAGACTTTTTTTTTTTTGCCAGTCCTGTGCATGGACTCAGGGCCTGAGCACTGTCCTTGGATTCTTTTTCTCAAGAGTAGAGCTCTAACACTTGAGCCACAGCACCATTTCTGGCTTTTTTCTATGTATGTGGTACTGAGGAGTTGAACCTGGGTCTTCATGCATGCTAGGCAAGCACTCTACTGCTAGGCTAAACTCCTGGCCCCAGAAAAATACATGAGACTCTTATCTCCAATTAACCACTAGAAAATGGAAGTGGTGCTGTGGTTCAAAGGATAGGGTGGTAGGCTTGAACTGAAGAGCTCAGGGACAACACCCAGTCCCAGACAGAGTTCAAGTCCTACAACTGACTAAAAAAAAAAAGTCTCCAGAATTTTTCTGCACAGGCTGGTTTCAAACTGTGATCATCAGATCTCAGCCTCCTGAGTAGCTAGGATTACTGAAAGGAACCACCAGCTCCAGGCTTGTGTTCTGACATCTCTAAGGTGGAAAGTAAAGCTTTCTTCTCTTAGAATGTTGTGAGGTTTAAACATTAGCTTAGTGTACTGAGCTGGCAGGTCAGGGAGTGACAGCTCTTTCTGCTCTGTGGCTGGTCCAGAGCTGGTTTGCAAGGAATTCCGCCTCTGGCTGCTTCCTGTGACTAGCTGACTGAACTCAGACCCTAAGGCTGCTGAGGGAGTCCAGCTTCCTTCTGTGAAATGAGTGCACGTGGAAGACCTGCTGGAGGCCTTTGGAGTTGTGGGTCCTGCATCTTTCTAGGGGGCAGGCATGCTGAGTGAGTGGTGATAGGGTGTTGTGACTGGCAGAGCTCCCAGGGTCCTCATGGCCATGGGAGCCCCTGTCCTTCCCTGGGTGATCTGAGACTTAAGGGAAGGGACATTGAGCAGTGTCCCTTCCTCCAGGGTGTAAACCTGTATGTGAAGAACCTGGATGACTCCATCAATGATGAGAAGCTGAGGAAAGTGTTCTCTCCTTACGGAGTGATTACCAGTGCAAAGGTGAGGCTCGTGACCCATCCAGGGAGCAAGTCTCTCCTTCATCCTCTCACCACCCCTCCATGAACCCGATTCCCCCCAGCCTCTTGCCTGGCTTCTGGACAACTTGAGGCTGAGCTCCCTTTTGGGGCTTTGCCTTAACCCATTGGAGCTTGCAGTCCACCTACAGCCTTGTCTGGGTTGGTGGGGAAGTAGACACAATCCAGTTACAGAACTGGACCCAGGATGTACTGTAACCTTAATTCATTGAATAAGCATTTATTGAGTGCCTACTGTATACCAGCTTCCAGAAATGCCTCAGTGTTCTATGGATTTTGCTGTTTGGTTTTGGCCAGTGACAAATCCCTTTTGGGCCTCAGTTTCCCCATCCAAATTTGATCATGTTACTCTTACCTCGTTTGTCCACAGTGATTGTTCCTAATCCTAAAAGGTACCTAAGAAGAGACAACAATCATTCTACTCAGAATGACCCTGATGGAGTCTTAGCTTTGCAACTCCATTTGTGTTGGGCTTACTGACTTTTGTTTTTTGTTTTATTTTATTTTATTTTTTACAGTCCTCAGGCTTGAACTCAGGGCCTGGGCACTGAACTTTTGTGCAAGGATAGCACTCTACCACTAAGCCACTTGTGGTTTTTTCTGAGTAGTTTATTAGAGGTAAGAGTCACTTGAACTTTTCTACCTGGACTGCTTTCTGTCCTGTTTACCTGCTTGGAGTGTGGGAGTGCTTTCCCTGCCTCTAGAGATGACCTGAGCTCCACGATGGAGTCACATGCACACCAGTGCTATATGTACTAGACATTTCTGTGAATATTTGAAACATAGTGCATAGAATTCTTTTTGCTCATGAATTTTCTTTATTGTAATTAATAGAGGGGTTACAGTTATAGTTGCCAGCTAGAAGGAGCATTACTTCACATACATCGATACCCCTTTTCATATTTCTGTCCCCATTTGCCTCCCCACAGCCCCTAGGGCATATAATTCTAAGAAACTTGCTGAGAATTGCTTGAACAAGGTGGATTGCTGAGTTGGAGTAAACCTGGGATGATCATTTTATAGTAGATCAAATAGGTTTTGAGATGGGGATTTGAAATAATTGTATATATTGTCTATTTTAACTGGGCATGATGGCTTATGCCTGTAATCCCACCTACTCAGGAGGCTGAGATCTGAGGATCAAGGTTCAAAGCCAGCCGGGCACAAAAGGACCTGAGACTCTTCAATTAACCTCTAGAAAATGGGACGTGGGGCTTGGCTCAAGGGTAGGGCAATAGCCTTGAGCTGAAGAGCTCAGGGACACTGTCCAGGCCCAGAGGTAAAGCGGTAGCCTTGAACTAGAGCTCAAGGACAGTGCCCAGGCCAAGTTCAAGCCTCAGGACCCACAAAAAAAATAAGTGTATATATTGTCTATTTTGTATTAAATGGCACTTGTGACAATTAGATGAATTCAGATAAACACCTTACACAACTATTGAGTTTACAGTATTAGCTTTACTAATTTTTATTTTTATTTTCTTTTTTTTTTTTTTTTTTGCTAGTCCTGGGCTTGAGCTCAGTGCCTGAGCACTGTCCTTGGACTTTCTCAAGGCTAGAGTTCTACCACTTGAGCTTTAGCACCACTTCCGGCTTTTTTCTATGTATGTGGTACCGAGGAATCAAACCTGGGCCTCCTTGCATGCTAGGCAAGCACTCTGCTACTAGGCCAAACTCCCAGCCACTGATTTTTATTTTTTTAATTACCTATTGCTGGACACTGGTGGTTCATGCCTGTAATCCTTTGCTACTCAAGAGGCTTAGCTCTGAGGATCATAGTTCAAAACTAGCCCAGGCAGGAGAGGCCATGAGCATGACTTAGTGATAGAGTGCTTGCCTAGCATGCACAAAGCCTTGGGTCTGAGTCCTCAGTACCACATACACAGAAAAAGCTGGAAGTGCATCTATGGCTCAAGTGGTAGAGCACTAGCCTTGAGAAAGCCTAAGGGCAGTGCCCATGCCCTGAGTTCAAGCCCCATGACTGGCAAAAACAAAAACCAACCAACTAGTTACAGTATTCTTGTATTATGACCTCTTGTTCCTACTGAACCTGTGGACCGCTTCTAAGAATTTTTTTTTGCCACACTCCCAGCCAAGAATATGAATATATATATATATATATTCTAGAGGTTCTAGAGGTTAATTGAGGATAAGAGCCTCTTGGCTTTGTGGTGCCCGAATTGTGATGCTCAGATCTCAGCCTCCTGAGTCGGATGAGAGGCCTGAGCCACTGTGCCGGCTAAGAATATTTTTAAATGTATAAGTAAATTCACAAAATGATAAAAGAAATCCCAATTGTGTTGCTGGTTTTTGTTTTTGGTGGAAGGGCTAGCTAGCAATGTTGCTGAAGTGGGAGAATGATTGTGTAGAAAGTATAAGGCCCTGAATTCAAATCCCAAAGAACTACAACCTATCATAATTCAAAAGTGATAGTATGGGCTTCATTACTAAAGCATTCAACTGAAATCTATCATAGTAGCAATTAGCATAAATGACATTATCTTTTTTTTTTTTTTTTTTTTTTTTGCTAGTCCTGTGCTTGGGCACAGGGGCTGAGCATTGTCCTTGGGTTTTCTCAAGGCTAGAGCTCTACCACTTGAACCACAGTACCACTTCTGGCTTTTTTTCTATGTGTGTGGTATCAAGGAATCGAACCCGGTCTTTGTGCATGCTAGGCAAGCACTCTACTACTAGGCCCAACTCCCAGTCCCATCATAAATGACATTTAAAAATAATGGAAAGCTCGCTCACTCGCTCGCTCTCGCGCTCTCTCTCCCTCCCTCCCTCCCTCCCTCCCTCCCTCTCTCCCTCTCTCTCTCTCTCTCTCTCTCTCTCTCTCTCTCTCTCTTTCCGTCTCTCTCTCTCTCTCTCTGTCTCTCTCTCTCTCTGTCTCTCTCTCTCTGTCTCTCTCTGTCTCTCTCTCTGTCTCTCTTTCTCTCTCTCTCTCTCTCTCTCTCTCTCGTTTTTGTCACTCGTGGGCCTGGGTGTTGTCCTTGAGTTCTTCAGCTCAAGGCTAACACTCTACCACTTGAGCCATAGCACGACTTCTGGTTTTCTGGTGATAATCTGGAGATGAGTCTCATGGACTTTCATTCCTGGGCTTGCTTTGAACCTCGATCCTCAGATCTCAGCCTCCTGAGGATTACAGGCGTGAGTCACCAGTGCCCAGCTTTGACTTCTCTTTTTGATAAACAGTGCTGGTTCCTTTTCTGCTTGTATCTATATTCATACTAAAAGAGAAGGCTCATGTGAAAAAATTTTTGCCCATCCCAAGTCCACAGAGCCTGAATTGTATCTTTTATAGTCTGTATGTCCTCAGTGATAGGGAGGGTTTGCTGCTGAGTGTCGCTGTGATGGAATGTTCACAAGAGATCTAGTCATCACAGGACATGTCTACTCTAAATCAAGTTAAAAACGTAATGTGGTGGCCAGGAGTTTGGCCTAGTGGTTAAAGTGCTTGCCTAGCATGCACGAAGGCCTGGGTTTGATTCCTTGGTACCACATACATAGAAAAAAAGCCAGAAGTGGTGCTGAGTCTCAAGTGGTAGAGCTCTAGCCTTGAGAAAGTCCAAGGACAGTGTTCAGGCCCTGAGCTCAAGACCAGGACTGGCAAAAAAAAAAAATGCAATGTGAATCTGATCCTGGAAGAGAAAAGAGAACACTAGTCCAAAAGGTGACAACTGAATGAAGTGTGGAGTTCAGGTAGTGATTAGGAGCTAGTATTTTAAGGGCATTGCATCATTGTTGAGGTACCATCAGCGACAAATAACACCTAGTTCACCTTAGCGATGTCTGAGTGAAAGCTACATGGCAGTTCTTTCTGTTGGTAACTTTTCTGTGAGTCTTCTGGTCCTGTGCCTTGCTGAGGCTCCAGAACACCATGACCTATGGCATGGGAGGCCCTAGTGTGCACAAACCACCAAAAACTGGGTGGCCCTGGACAAGTCACTCTTGCCTCTTTTCTTTCCTGGGAAGTCCAACCTGCAGGCGTGTGAACTCTCTGGTACACAGTAGGCCTCAGTAAGTGTGGGGTGGGTGGTTTGTCCACAAGCTTCTGTGGAGGCCGAGTGGGTGCTGGGCGGGGAGGAGGGCAGCATGGTCCAGAGGTCTGCCACCCCCAGCAAACCTTGTCTTGTCTTGCTTTTAGGTGATGACAGAGAGTAGCCACAGCAAAGGGTTTGGCTTTGTGTGTTTTTCCTCTCCAGAAGAGGCGACAAAGGCCGTGACAGAAATGAATGGACGCATCGTGGGCACCAAGCCACTGTACGTGGCACTGGCCCAACGCAAAGAGGAGCGGAAGGCCATCCTGACTAACCAGCACCTGCAGCGCCTCTCCACCGTGCAGGCCTTAGGATCCTTTCAGCAACCCAGTTACTTCCTGCCTGCCGTGCCCCAGGTGACCTTCTGCCCGCAGCTCCTGCCTCCACCCTTCCCCTCCCCCCCCCATGACAGCTAGGAACATGGTTCCTTCAGGAAAGGCCTTCTGGGCCTTGAAGGAAATAGACACCACTGAAGGCCACCCAGCTGGTAACATTCCCTCCCCTTCTAGCTGATCTTAAGCTGGCACATATTGGGGTACAATGAAGTGCTTTTTTTTTTTTGTGGGTCATGAGACTTGAGCTCTGGACCTGGTGTTGTCCATGAGTCTTTAGCTCAAGGCAGAGTTTTCTGGTGGTTAACTAGAGATAAGAGTCTCATGGACTTTAGTGCCCTTGCTGGCTTTGAACAGGATCCTCAGATCTCAGCCTCCTGAGTAGCTAGGGTTACAGGCCTGAGCCACTTCTCCCCGCTGTTTGTTTCTTTTTATCTAGGTCTCTGGGCTAGACCTGATAAGGACCAAGAGTTGAAATCTTTCTCTTAAGGGGTTTCAGGTTCATGGAACTTGTGAGATGGGAGGGAGGAGTCTTTCCCCACTGGCTTTTTTGAGCCTTTTATTGCTCTCTGGAAGGGCTTGGTTGTTCTTGCTGTGGTCATTCCTGAGTGGATGCCGTGTCCTTCCTGCTCCGCTATCAACTTCCTCATTCTAGGTCCTCTTCTCTCATACAGCCTCCAGCCCAGGCTGCATATTATGGCTCTAGCTCCATGACCCCTGTCCAGGCTACTCCTAGGTGGACAGCCCAGCTTCACAGACCATCATGTGAGTCACCCAGCCCCTTCCGCCCTTAGCCCCGAGAGGCAATGAGTGTGTAACACAGGGGTCAAACCTGGCTTTGCTGCTTCCCACCATTGACTCCGTTGACTCCCTCTGAACTTGGATTTGAATACGCTGTGCATGAAGCTGCCAGCACTGTGGGAGCCCGCAAGACATGTGCAGTGTGGCCAGTATCAGTTGACTCCAGACACCGAGAAAGTACAACCCCTTGGCATTGCTCTTCATAATCACGTCAAACTCTGGGGACTGAAGTGAACCCTCAGGGTAGTTAGGCAGCTCAGGGCTCTGGGTAGACCTGAATTATTTGTCATTTTTAGACTTAGGCCCCTCTTCCCTTTTTACTGCCCCTCCCTATGGGACCTTTGGGGGAGAGTACAACCCTGTTTACCTCTCGTTGCCCAACTTTTCTCCATTTTTCTGTCACAAGCTGTCTACTCTCCATGTGCCTCAGTGGTCCAGCCACCAGGCCTGCCTCAGCGCTCCCGGGCCCAGGTCAGCAGTGCCAGGCAGGTGTCTACCCAGATGCCACGCCCAGTGTCCCACACCCAGAGAGTGGGTGAGTGTGGGTGGGACCACAGGAATTGGGATGTGAGGAGGGTGAGGTAAGGACTAGGAGTCTCCGAGGTTGACTCTGGAGGAGCGTTACATAATGACCTTCCTTGCCCTCTTGGTGAGCAAAACCAACTTTGGAGGTGGCATAGTGTAGCATTTGGTTTGGCCTTCAACTTCTGGAGCTCAGATCACTCTGTGACCCTCGCAGACTATTTCTGATCGCTTGATCTTTACAGTGGGGGAAAGAAAACTGTAAAGAGTATGCCCAATTGGTTTGAGGATTCATGAATTCTCTTAGCCTTAGTAAGATTGCAACTGCTGTTAAGAAGGGTATGCCCTGCAAGGCAAGGGCTTCTGTTCTGTCATCCAGTGGATCCTTAGTCTCTGCCCTTGGTTGTTACAAGTCCCTAACACTCATGCTTATTATTATTATTATTAATTGTGGTAAAATATACATAATATTTGCATTAAGCTATTTTTTGAGGTGTACAGTGCAGTGGTATGTATTCTTTCCTCGTCATGCATCTCTAGAACTTGGTCTTTGCAGAATTGAAATTCTGTGCCCATTAAGCCAAAACTCCTCACCCCGTAGCCACTAGCAACTACCATTCTATTTTACATCTGTGAATCTCCCCTACACTGGTTTACTTCATAGAATTGGAATCATACAGAATTTGTCCTTCTGTGATTGGCTTATTTAAGCTTGGCACAATGTCCTTAAATTTCAGTTGTGCCATAGCACATCAGGTTGAATAATTCATTGTTTGTATGGACACTCACCTGTCTGTTTATCTACTCATCTATGGATTGACAGACAATGGGTTGCTTCCTATAGGCTACTGTAAATCCTACAGCTATGCAAATGATGTCTTTCAATTCCTCTGGATGCATGAAATTTGATGGATAATACAGAAGCTCAATTTCTGTATATGTATACATTTGTGTGTGTGTGCGTGTGTGTGTGTGTGTGCGCGTGCATGTGTGCTGGAAGTTGTATTTGAGTGTCTGGTCTGGGCATTGTCCCTTTACCTTTATGACCAAGGCTGGTGCTCTACCACCTGAGTCATGGCTATACTTCCAGCTCTTAATTTGGGGTGCTTAAATTGGAGATAAAGGGAGCCTTAGGAACTTTCTTGCTCAGGCTGGCTTCAAACTTTGATTCAAACTTTGATTCCCCAAGATATCTGCCTCCTGAATTCCAGGTGTGATTTGTTAGTTTACTTTTTTTTTTTTTTCAGCCAACATTGGAACCCAGACCACAGGATCTTGCAGGACAGGATGTTACACCCCAAGCCGGCCTCTCCTGCCGTACAAGTGTTCCTCAGCTATGTACAATGCCCGTAGGGTAAGGCGACCTGCTTTCTCTGGCTTTAGGGGGATCATGGCTTTAGAGCTTTAGCTAAGGTGTTGGTTCTCTGGGCCTTCCTTGCTTTTCTTTATTTTCTTGGCTTGTAAAGTTTAAGTCAGGAAGAGAAGCACACTTACAGAAGGAAAAAGGACCAGTGACATATTTTATTACTACTACTACTATTATTATTATTATTATTTTGCCAGTCCTGGGGCTTGAACTCAGGGCCTGAGCACTGTCCTTGGGTCTTTCTCAAGGCTAGAGCTCTACCACTTGAGCCACAGCACCACTTCCGGATTTTCTATGTATATGGTACTGAGGAATCGAACCCGGGTCTTTGTGCATGCCTTAAGCAAACCTGTTACCACTAGGCCAACCTTCCAGCTCACATTTTGGTTATTACTATTGTCAAGGCAATTACCAAAACGAATTTGAACTTTGCTGGTATTTACTGAGCATCAAAGAAAGGTATTCTATGATTACGCTGAGTATTAAAACTGAATCATGTTCAAAATAGAACTGAAAATCCTCATTGGAATAAAATGAAAGACTGTGTTTTGATCTTCTTGCCCCCCAAAAGGTCTCCAACTATCTGCACTGTCATGCAGTTTGTAGTATTTCACTGTACCTAGAACTATTTTTCCTTTTTGCCTTCCTTCAGCTGGTTGTGAATACCATAGATAAGGGGGCAGAATCACTCTCCTGTGTGAAACCTACAAGTTGATGGCTTAATGCACACCTGTTACACACCTGTGTAACTTTATTTAAAAGTGCTTTATTAAGCACAAAGTGATGAGCAATGAGTGGCTTTCATTGGGCAACACTTTCCAAGTCCTTTAGAGGTTCAAAATACACCTAAATTAGTATTCTAATCCATGTTATCCTACTTGATTGACCAGACCTTGATCACCACTCCTCTTCCAGAGCCTTCCTTCCTGGAGGCTTTGTTCACCTGACAGCCTCACTTGAGGCCTTTTCAATCCATGTGGTTAAATGACGTGTCCCTGGCACCCTGTGCAGGTCCAGGAGCCTGCTGTGTATGTTCCTGGTCAGGAGCCCCTGACTGCGTCCATGCTGGCTGCTGCACCCCTGCACGAGCAAAAGCAGATGATAGGTGAGTGGGCTGGCTCTTCTACATGGGGGCAGGAGGGGGCGGGCTGACTTTCCAGGAACTCCCAGAAGTGAGGACCAGCTTACTTTGTCCCTTGATGGAGCTGCTAGGTAATTTTCCCCATGTTGCCTCTATTGCCTAGGCTCCTGTCCTTCTGTCTTCAAATACTGGCTAGACGAATGGTTCCGAGGCTTTCCCCAGCTCTGCTGTTGTCATTCTGACACAGATGGGAAAGGTCAGGGCCTGGAGGAATCTGTAGCCTTGGGTTTCTGCTAGGAAATAGCCCAGAGTCGGGCGCTGGTGGCTCACACCTCTAATTCTAGCTACTCAGGAAGCTGAGATTTGAGGATTGGGGTTCAAAGCCAGCCATGAGATTCATCCAGAAAACCAGAAGTGGCACTGTGGCTCAAGTAGTAGAGGGCTAGCCTTGAGCTGAAGAGCTCAGGGCAGTGCCTAGGCCCAGAGTTCAAGCCCCATAAGAGAGAGAGAGAGGGACAGAGAGAGGGAGGGACAGAGAGAGGGAGGGACAGAGAGAGGGAGGGACAGAGAGAGGGAGAGAGACATAGAGAGGGAGAGAGACATAGAGAAGGAGAGAGACATAGAGAGGGAGAGAGACATAGAGAGGGAGAGAGACATAGAGAGGGAGAGAGACATAGAGAGGGAGAGAGACATAGAGAGGGAGAGAGACAGAGAGGGAGAGAGACAGGGAGACAGGGAGACAGGGAGACAGGGAGACAGGGAGACATACGCAGAGAAAAGAAATAGCCCAGAAGTAGGAAATACTGTGCGCTGGGTTCAGTACAGGTGGTTCCCATTGAACTCTGAACGCCATTTATGTGGTTCATTTCTAGGTTCATTTCTAGTTCAGTCCGTGACACACCCTGCCACTAACCGTACAGGCTTGTTTGCTAGCAGGTTGGCCAATTTGATGGCCATAAGGTCTCTAGAACCTCCACTACCAGTCTTTATTTCCCCAGCTGATTAGGTTTGGTCACTTCAACATCCAAAAAAAAAAAAAATTGAAGTGTGCTTAAAGGTAAAAGGCCTTCCCAGCTCTCCATAAACACCTTCCTCATGCATAGACCTCCCCCTGCGGGCCTCATTCTGTCAGGTCCTCTGCACATTGCTGAGATGGGCCGATACCAATGCTAGGCACGGTTACTAGAAAGACTGAGGGTGGAAGGTGAATCTACTCCAGGTTTGTCTCTTCATCCCTTCACACAATCTCACATTTAGTGTTATATCCTGCCTAGAATCTTGAGTGTCCAGTGAGAACCGTTTCTTGCCAAATGAACAAGTACTGTCTTTTAAACAGCAACTAACATACTACTGCAGATCACGTCACACATTATAGCAAATCTGAATCTTCAAACTGTCCTCTATAGCTCAGTAATAGCCTAGAATGAGAACCCAGGTAGCCCCACAGCCCAACTCCAGGTCCCACTCCCCGGACATGGGGGTATAGGTCAGGTGTGTGTTAAGTCATCCACTTGTAGGTTGTTCACACAGGGGAGCGACTCTACCCCCTCATCTATGATGTTCATAACCAGCTGGCTGGCAAGATCACAGGCATGCTGCTGGAGATTGACAACTCGGAGCTGCTGCTTATGCTGGAGTCTCCAGAGTCCCTCAAGGCCAAGGTAGGTGGAGACTGGGTAGCCTGGCAGCTAAAGACAAGAGCTGGGGAGATGAGCCAGGAACCAGTGATGGTTGTCTGTAATTCAGCTACTCAGGAGGCTGAGCCCTGAGGATTGCAGTTTGAAGCCAGCCTGAGTAGGAAAGTCTGAGACCCTGATCGCCAATTGACCATAAAAAAAGCTGGAAATGGAGCTGCAGTTTTTAGATGGTAGAGCGCTAGCTTTAAGCAAAATGCAGCTCAGGGACAGTTTCCAGACCCTGAGTTCAAGTTCCAAGAACAAAAAACAAAATGTTCAGGACTACTTAATTTGATGTTGCTTTTTGCCAGTCCTAGGCATTACTCAGGGCCTGAGCACTGACCTTGGGCTTTCTCAAGGCTAGCACTCTACCACTTGAGCCACAGCACCACTTCTGGTTTTATGTATGTGGTCCATACATAAAAACCCAGGTCTTTGTGCATGCCAGGCAAGCACTCTACCATTAGGCCAAACTCCTGGCCCCGATATTGCTGATTTTTAAAAATGTATCCCAGTCCTGGAGCTTGAACTTGGGACCTGTGTGCTGTCCTGAGGTGCTTTTTCTTGTTTTTCCTCAAGGCTAGCTCTCTTATCACTTGAGGCACAGCACAACTTCTGAGTTTTTGGTAAAGTGCAAATAAGTCTCAGACTTTCAGCTGGGTGTGGTGGCTCACACCTGTAATCCTAGTTACTCAGGAGGCTGAGATCTGAGGATCCTAATTCAAAGCCAGCACAGGCACTAAAGACTGAGATTCTCATCTCCAATTAACCACTAGAAAAAGGGAGGTGGTGCTGTGGCTCAAGGGGTAGGGTGGTAGCCTTGAGCTGAAGAGCTGAGGGACAGCGCCCAGGTCTAGAGTTTAAGCCCCATGACCAATCAAAACCAAAAAAAGTTTTAGACCTTCCTGCCCAGGCTGGCCTTGAACCTTATTCCTCTGATCTTACCCTTTTGAATAGCCATGGTATGGTGGTGAGCCTCCAGTGTCCATCTAATTTGTGCTGAACCTTGAGTAGGAGAGGGCCTTCATTAAGGGTTTACTAATTCAGCCAGTGTACAGGCAAGGTCTGGAATAAGTAGCTGATTCGTCCATTGTCTATGGTGTACCTCTATCTTGAGAACAGGAAATGGGCCATGGGACCTTGTAAGCACAGTGGATGACTCCACAAATCCTTTTGCTGAGTTAAGATGGGGAGGTCACAGCTCTCCTGAGGTTCTATGGGGGCAGCTGCAGTAAGCTCCTCATTTGCATCCCACAGATTGAAGAGGCGCTGGCAGTCCTGCGCTCGCACCAGGCCGTGGAGCCACTAAAGGCACAGGAGAACTGAAAACAGGTGGATTGGGAGTAAGGAACTAGAACTGAGCAGCTGGGTCCAGGAAAAGCTGCAGAGAAGCGGCCAGAGGCTGCCTCTTAAAGATGCTGCTGGCTTTGAAGTGCCAAGAGGTGGGGGACACGGAGGCTCACAGATGACACACCAACGCACAACTGCAACCGTAGTGAGGGTGGTGCTCGTGTGTCCTCGACCCTGGCCTGGCCTCATGTAGAACGGGTTGGGCTTTCCCTGGGAACTGTCTGGTTCTGGAGGCCTGGTGTAGACCACTGCCACCTTCTTACCTGAAGACTTTATCTTCCCTACTTTTGAAGTGTGTATTCCCTCCCTTCCCTCCTCCCCCCACCCACTTTTCACTCGCAGAAAATGGAACCCTTACTTCCCTGGCTGCTACAAGTACAGCATCTACTGTTCTCAGCTCTAAGGCCCTGAAAACAATAACTTATTTCCTGATTGTTCTGTATCTGTAGTAGACCTTGGGCTATGGGCCACAGGCTGGTTCCCTTTCCCCCTGGCCACTTACCTTTTGCTTTGTGTATTAAAAGTGTTGCAAAATCTATTTTGCCTCCCAGGAGGCTTTCTTGTGCCCACAGGGAGGTGGAGATGGAGCAAAGGCTCTACTACATTGAGTTTGGGCTTTGGCTATAAGGAACAGAACTCCAGAAGCGCATGGACCTACCCTGTTGTATATATAACACCACAGACCTGTAGGGAACAGAGATGCACTATCTGTAATAGTCCAGAGAAGAAACGCTGGCTGGTCAGGACAGCATTGTACCATACGAAGTAGAATGAGAAATGAGCTAACGCTACAAGTGCCTATATGTGAAGCGCAGTGTTTCCTCAGAACTGTGCACCCTGTAACACCCTAAGAGAAAGCAACTGCTTCCAGTTGTACAGTACACTTCCTGAAAAACCCTCATAGAAATGTATTTGGGTGTTTTCCTAGGTCAGGGCTTCCTTCGCTCAAGCATGCAACCTTAGCAGCTTGGGAGGGGAAGATCAGGGATCATGGTTTGAGGCACGTCGGAGGTCTTGAGACCCCAACTCAAAATCAATAGCCGGGTGTAGCGGCGTGTGCTAGTCATCCTAGCTCTGAATGAAGCATAAAAATTGTAGCCTAGGCTGACCTGGGGTCCTGGGGGGCAAGACATGTTCTCAAAAGCAGCCAAGATAAAAAGGCTTGGGGGCAATTCAGTAGAGCTCTTGCTGAACAAGCTCTGGTTTTTGAGTTCCTTCCCAGTACTACCGGGGAAGGGGACGGAGTGGAAGATTCTTCAAAGCAGAGCTGACAGAGGGACAGACCCCAGCTCTTTGCCCTCCCTATATCTGTGTAGTCAAAAGATAGTAGTGAAGATCAAACTGGTACTACATTAAGTTCACCAGCAATACTTCTTTTTATCATCAGTCATAGGGCTTGGATCTGGGCCTGGGCCTTGTCTCTGAGCTCTTCAGCTCAAGGCTACTTTGAGCCACAGCACCACTTCCAGTTTCCTAATGGTTAATTGGAGATAAGAGTCTTGAGTGCTCAGGTTGGCTCTGAACCGTGATCCTCAGATCTCAGGCTTCTGAGTAGCTAGGACTACAGCGTGAGCCACCGTGCCCGGCGCACAGCCACTGTTTCTCAAGACTGTACCTAATTTTGCCTTAAACTGCTCCATTGCTTAGACCAACCCCGAGTCCCTGGTGCGCTCACCCCCCTCTTCCTTCACCATGCTTTAGCCAGCTGTGGCCAGCTATCTGATCACGTCTCACCTTTCCACTCGACTGCGGACATTTTAGTAAATTTGTTCAACAAATGGATAAATGCACAAGAATCGATAGCTTTATTATCACTATGAAGTTCCAGGCACAAAGCTAAAGAGGTATAAATGAAAGTAGAACAAACACCTGTAAAAGCTTTTTAATGCAAGAGCTTAAACACAGTTCAACAAAATCAGTCCAAATTAACTTCAACATATTACAAACAACTAAGAAGCCTGAGGGGCCATGTTTGGGGGAAAAGGCAAGTTCCTGCCCAGCATGGAAGGACACTGACCTCAGAGAGGCCTCTCCATCCCAGGAGGAACAGCCATAACCACTGAGCTCTTGAAATAGCTTAGGTAGCTGCACATAGAAGGCAGCGGCAGAGTCGAGGACAGAGACTCCACAGGTCAGGGCTCTGCCTTCCCACAAAGGAGGGCCTGACTAAAGGCACTGGGGCTCAGACACAGTGGACTGTGCCTGTGGGGAGGTAGCAGCCCTGGAGAACCAGCTCAACAGGCTGCTCTGGGTGTAGGTGGGTCAGGAGTTTTAGCTTGTCAAACCTTCCTTTCCCCAGCTCAGTTTGTTCAGGTTAACTGCAGAAAGGCTGGGTCTGGGGAAGCCATAGGGGCAGCCTGCAGGACCAAGCCTACTGTTTGCTGTCTGAGGCAGGTGAATGGGGACAAGTCTCCAACTTCACACTCAGCTCTAGAAGGTACCTTTCTGCCAAAACAATGTCCTGTGCTTGACTATACTGGGCTTAATTTGAACAAGCAAAGCTTCTCAGAGGGGCTGAGGAGAGTACTTTGAAGCTCCCTTGGGGGCATGCTGGGTGTTAGGGGTAGGCAGATGCAGGGGAGGAGGCTCCTGGCTTCTCTGGGATGGTCAGGCAGAGGGTTCCTGCTGCCCATTGGGGGTTCTACTTCAGGCTCTGGTTAACTTCCTGACGTAACTTCTGTGCAGGGCCATTCCTGGGCTCAATCTGTAGGAGGCTGCTGATGTCTGCAAGGCTGGATTTATAGTCCTAGTGGAAGAGAAGAGTGTGGGGAAGGGACCGGGAGGAGGTGAGATCTAGCTGGGGTCAGGACATTTCAAACTCCAGCCTCTACGTGTTGTGCACTATCTTGGGGCCCTGCAATAATTGCCTCACTTTTAACTGCACTCTGAAGTGCCAGTACTGGCATCAGTATCTACAGCGAAACAGCAGCACGTTCAGACATACATCTTTTACCTTGAGTGACTTGTAGGCTTGGGCCCGCCTGTAAAACGCCTTCACGTTCTTCCCATCCAGCTTAAGGGCTTCAGAGCAGTCTTTCACTGCTTCCTTGTACTGCTTCAGGACTAGATGGCAGAGTGCTCTGGTGGAGAGGTCATTGTAGAGGTTCAGTCATTTTTCATGGACCCCCACAAGCTCAAAGACAGCTGAAAAGTCATCTCTGATTTGTGAACACCTATTCTGTGCCAGCTATCTTCTTAGGTCCTCCCAACAGTCCTACCCTCTATTTATAGACGAGAAGTCTTGAAAACCTTTCTGTGGTTGGATAGAGTGAAGGGATCTACCCAACATGCTACCACTACTGAGGGCTAAAGCAAGGGGGTCTAAATGATCCCAGATCCTGATCTTACTTGGGGCTATCTCTCTGTCTACTTCACTCTCCTGAACCAAGGTCTTTCAAGGGGCTAATTAAAAAGTCTATGGAGCTAGTAAAACCCAGACTACCCTGTATCCTGAAAGGGGTCAAAGTGCATGGTCTGAACTAGAACATGACTAAATGCTAGAGACTGGAGAACCCATCAGTCACAGAAGCCCATGGAACCAAATGTCCAATGTCCTGAAATCCCCCAGGCCAGCAGCTGTGTGCAAGGTACCTGTTGCTGTACGTGGCAGATTCCAGGTTACTAAACAAGAGGCTCTCACTGTACTTCTCAATAGCTTTCTTATGGTTGCCCTTCTTTACAAGCTCATTGCCTTCTTCCTTCAGAACTTTGGCTCTCTCCACATCCCCAGCAGAAGGCACTAGACAAATTCAGAAGAGGAAAAAACCATGGAGCAGCAAGTGCTCAAACGAGATCAGTGAGATCTCTTCAGCATTATCTCTTCAAAATGGAGTAACTCCCTCCCACCCCCCACTGCCTATACTGTTTTAAATTATTTTTCCTGGATTAAACAATGAGTTCCCCAACTAATGGCTTCTTGGAAAGTTTTTCATTCAGAGGAGATTGAAGACTCCTGCTATCGATGTATTTACAACATGCACATGACATATACATGACTAAGCAGCTCAGGTTCTAGTCTTGACATGGCCACTTGATAGCTGGTGTACCTCAAGTGATCTATTTAACCTCTTCAGTTTCCTAACTAAGGCAGCAGAGCATCTAGTCCACAAGAGGCTATGTCAGGATCAGACATGAGGGTACATGAGAAAGTATAAAATATCCTGCAGACTTAAAGCAGGAGTGCTACTCAACTAACAGCTAGCAAAAAAAGAGCTATAGTTTCTGGGTTTCAGAAGTGAATACAAGGGTGTGTTTGTTCTGTTTTGGTCTGAGTTTGTGAGTCCCCTCCCTCTCCTGTCCCAGGCAGCTTGACCCCAGCTTCTCATAACAGAGAGAACAAGGTGAACACGCGGTTTACATTGGTGGAAAAAGGCCATTCACTGCTTGGCTCCAGTTAACTTCTCAGTCTTGGTTCTATGTTACCTGCTTTTTAATCCTTAAAAACTAATTTAAAAAAAAAAACGAGTATTTACAACAAAAGTAAGGCTACAACCAACCTCGGAACCCATCCCACTGCTTAGGAAACATCACGAAGTCTCCTGTAGTCCTGAATACCCTTCTCTACTTAATCTACTTCTGGAAGAAAATAGGATGCCCCCCAATTCTAGTCTTCTCTGCTGACTTTCCCTGCTTTAACCTATAGTTTAACTATATATAGTAATACCAATAAACTATTCTTTAATATACTATTTTTGAGTTTTATATAGAGGAGTAAATAATCCTGCATATACATTTTTGGTTTGGTTTTCCTTTCCCCCACTTGACATGCTCTTGAGATTCATATGGGTTGATGCATTTTTTTTTTTTTTTTTTTTTGTTGGTTATGGGGCTTGAACTCCAGGCCTAGGTGCTGTCCCTGAGCTCTTCAGCTCAAAGCTATTACTCTACCACTTGTGCCACAGCACCACTTACAGTTTTCTGGTGGTTAACTGGAGATAAAAGTCTCACAGACTTTAGTGCCCAGGCTGGCTTTGAACTGGGATCCTCAGATCTCAGCCTCCTGAGTAGCTAGGATTGCAGGTGTGAGCCACTGGTGCCCAGCAGGTTGATGCATTTTCACAGTGGCAGCACCACAATGGATTTGTCCTTTGTCTCACTTGTGGAAATGCGAGTTATTTCTGGTTTTCTTATTGCTGCTACAAACATGTTGCTATGAATACTCCTGTACATGTCACAGATGTACATTTCTGGAGCTTCTCTAGAAGCGACTCTATGCACTGGATATATACAGCCTCAGTTTTACCTGGGTTCTGTGACATACCGCTCATTGTTCCAACAGGTATTTCCATTGTTTGCCCTGTGTGCTTTCCTTTTCCTTCCCCAGTTCCTTCTACTGTCTCTGTCCCTTCCCACTTATGACCTCCTCCTTCAAGGCCCAGTTCCAGCTATCATTTCATAGCCAGCTTTCTCTAACCTTAAGCTGTGTGTGTGTGTGTAAGCTAGGTATTTAATTAAGCTTCCTGTCTGAAGACTCTACAGCACTCATTCTTCCCCCTTGTAATTTTTTTCTTTTTTTTTTGGTGGGTCATAGGGCTTGGACTCTGGGCCTAGATGTTGTCCCTGAGCTCTTCAGCTCAAGACTACCCCCCACCACTGAAGCCACAGCACCACTTCCCATTTTCTAGTGATTAATTGGAGTACCAGTCTCATGGGCTTTAGTGCCCAGACTGTCTTTGAACCTTGATCCTCAGATCTCAGCCTCCTGAGTAGCTAGGATTACAGGCGTGAGCCACCTCGCCTGGCTCTCCTTGTAAAGTGTTCTTTCCTTGTTTCATTTCCTTGTCTGATCAGTAGTTCCCTACAGATTGTCCTCTCTCATGTCACAATACTTAGCACAAGACCTGGAACACATATATGGCTGAGTGACTCCCACAAGGCAGAGTGAGTACTACCCATGGCTAGATAGTTACTCCTCTCAGAGATCCCTACATTTCCCTGACCTCAATCCCTGGCCTACTTGGTGGGACAGTTAGTTCTCTTGGAACATGGTAAAGGCTTCCAGTGGTTAGTTTCCTGCTTGTGGGCTTTAGGATCTGATCGCTTTTCTTTTACTAATCTTTCTCCAAGGATCCACCCAGAGCACCAGTTCCTGAGGAAGCATCTCCCTCTAGTACTGGAGGTGGTACGAAGGGCCTGGGGCTAAGAAAGTCACAAAATCTCATCTCCTGACCAAACCAGAAGAAACTGAGAATAATTTTACACAGGGCACTTTGGGAAAAATAGGCTCTCATTCACTAGTGAACTATTTTGTTTTTCTTTTTGTGGTGGTGCGGTCAGGCAGAGAAGGTTCCTTCCCCAGGTCATGAGGCATGGAGTAAGGCTGAAGGCCAGAAAATGTCTGAAGGCAAAGCTGAAATACAACCAAGAAGAAAATGGAGAAAAGAATCTTATTATGATCTGGGTGCCAGTAGTTCCTGCCTATAATTCCAGCTACTCAGGAGGCTGAGGATCACACCTTGAAGCCAGCTCAGGCAGGAAAGTCCCCATGAGACTTCTTATCTCCAAGTAACTACTCAAGAATTGGAAGTGGAGCTGTGGCTCAAAGTGGTAGAGCACTGGCCTTGAGCAAAAGAATTCAGGCCCTGGATTTAAAAACAAAACAAAACAAAAAAACAGAAAGAAAAAAGAAGAACCTGAGTATATAATGAACTGCTGGGGCAAACCTCATCTGAACTCTGGACTTGCATTTATGTGAGCAATACATTCCCTTTACTGAGCTTTCCTTTCTTACAAACAAAATTATGCTAAGTGACACACCCAAATACCACCAGAGGAATGGGAACAAATACCCGAAACCCATGGGCAAAGCTGAAAAGTTCTTAATCCTTATTGCTACAAAGTAGGTTTTCTCTTTGCCTCACTGTACAGCTGAGAAAACAAACTCTGAGTAGAGACCTTTTCTCTTTCTTTAAAAAACTTTACTTATATATAACTTGGCTAAGTAAGATCAATTTGTATATAGAAACACTCTAAGCAGGGCGTCACAACTTACCTCTGCTCTTTGTAGTTGCAGTTTCTTTGGATTTGCTTTTAGCTGTCTCATTGTGGTTCTCTGAAGGCAGGGAATTCCACCTCTTCTGGGCCGAGACAGGTACTACGGGGACAGAGGGCAGTTTCAAGCGCCACTCAGGTCCAAGTGAGTCCATGAGAGCTCTGGTCATTCTGGAAGGGTTTTGCAGCAGGGTCAAGAAGGCTGTTACTCCCTTTACATGCCTCAGGGAAAGATAGGCCCTTTCACAAAAGCTAGAATTATCTCCCCCAGTCCAAACCTTCTGCTTATATTCTCTTAACAGAGCTGTAATAGAGGAACAAAATGGAGCCTGCCATCCCCACACACGCTACTTCTCAGATTATCACTATGACCCTCATTCGATTAGGGCTCACCACAATACATGGTGATATGTGCTGCATGTTAAGGATACATAACTTTACCCTGCCAAACTACATGTTCCCCAAGAATGTTCTGTTTTAGTATTTTTTCTATCTAAAAGTCAGGTAAGCACCTAACATTTCTTGAGTACTATGAGATGAAAAAAAAAAAAGTGAATCTAGTAAAAAAAAAAATAATCAACTACTAAAGACAGCAGATTCTCTTTGCAAACTTTGCCCACATGGCAGTCTTTTTTTTTTTTTTTAGGGGGGAGTCAGTCCTGGCTCTTGAACTCAGGGTCTAAACATTGTTCTTGGACTTTCTCAAGGCTAGAGCTTTACCACTTGAGCCACAGCACCACTTCTAGCTTTTTCTATGTATGTGGTACCAGGAATTGAACCTGGGTCTTTGTGCATGCTAGGCAAGCACTCTATCACTAGGCCAAACTCCCGGCCCATTGCATGCCAGTCTTCTAAGCCCAGTCAAAGGAATGCTATTCAGAAGATAACCAAATCAATGGGTGGATCAAGCATAGAGAACCTCCACGGAGAAGACCTGAGGTGAATTGGGCTCACCTATTGATGCCTTCCAGGGCTGACATTACACTATTGTCAATCTGTAATACAGTCTTGTAGTCGACATAGGCCTGGGGGTACTTCTCTAGGGCCTCATAGGCTGCTGCTCGCCGCAGTAGAGGCTTCATGCTGAAAGGAACCAAGGCCAGGGCTCTAAAACAGAAAGCAAACTATTGTATTTCTGCTGGGACCCTAGGGCTGTCCCACAATTTCTTCTAGGTGGGGTCCATGTATTAGAGGCAACTTGTGCAGAAAGCCATTCCCTCTAAAATGAGAACTTTTCAATTTAAAGTGTGTGGGAAAGGAGGGTTGAGAACTATTAATGGGAACTTTGCATGCAAATATATCAATTTTCATTCCTTCACTCTCCTAAAGAGAAAAAGAACCCCATGGTTTTCAAGCTACTAGACTTAAGTCCTGTGTGAGTGATACATGTGGAGTCAGCTGAGGTTCCATTGGGAGGCACCTCTGCCATCCTAGAAATGGTACCCCAGCAAATTCAGTAACTCAGTTCTACCTGGGAAGGTGGGTAAACTTAACCTACAGGGTGATCATGAGCACTTAAGAAGGAAACCTAGTATAGGTTCTACCAGCATGTTCACCTACCTACTCCTGTAAGGCAGTGCTACCAGTCAGGAGGGGTTAAGTGCTAGTTTAGAGATGAGCAGGCCACATTAGCCTGGCCTGAAGAAGGGAGAGGTATGAACAACTGCTCAGTGTTCTCTATCACTGGTCAATGATGGAAACCCATTTTTGTCCTCTTTGCTTCTTCAGCAACAACCTTCTCTCATCCTTCTTTCTTTTCTCCCCTCCTTCTTCCCTTTTACCTGTATCCATCCCAGAAAAAAACAAAAACAAAAGCAAAAACAAAACAAAACAAAACACAAAAAGCCATTTAGCAAGCCTGTCACAGATCTGCAACTCTGTCTCACCACAGGTTCCCAGACTCAAGAAAGTTTTAAGGCCGACCTCTAACTACCCACCTAACTCATTTTTCAATAGCAGCAGAGCTGAAACTCCAAAGACACAAGTCAAAGGCACCAAAACAAATAAAACCTGTTGCCCGAGGCTTGATGATAATCCTAGAATCTGTCACCTATATAACTGGGAGGATCCTTCCAAGGAAGAAATAAACTAGATCCTCAGGGACCCAAAAGTCACCCCGGGTCACTTACGAAGTACAGTCTTTGATGCAGTCTGTGCAGTTCCCATCTTTCAAGTGGCACGCTGCGCGATTGGAGTAGAGAACACTTTCCTCTTCGGGGTCTGCACAACCTGCCCAGGAGAAGGCAGAAAGAGAGCATCACTTTGGAAAATGGATGTCAGGGGAAAACCGAAACTCTCGAGGCTTTGGGGAAAGGCAACAGATGACTATAATCGCTCAGGCTTGTTCACCAGCACCTGCTGGCATGTTTGTCATTCTCACCAGCATTGACTGGGACAGGGCACTGACTGACCATGCTGCCATTACAGGGAACCAAGCATCTTCTCAATTATTCACTTCAGCACTGAATTGGCCCAAAGCATATACAGCTGACTCCTGCCTCACTCTGCAAGTCAGTCACTGAGCAGAGTCTTACAAAGACTATGTATGGTGAACTCAGAAGAATTCCAGTTATCCAAGAGCAAGAGAGTTATTATTTCTCTAAAGAAAATCCTACTCTCAGGAATGCTACTTAACTGTGTTTTCACTGTGGCTATGATTTTCAATTTTAAAGATAATTTTTGAGGCCAAGAGCATGGCGTTTAAGCAACAGAACAGGCACCCTGTCAACAGAGGTTCTGAGTTCAAACCCTAAGTACTGCTCCCCCCCCCCATATATAGCCATAAACAAAACAGAAGGGTGGGGGTTTGGCCTAGTGGTAGAGTGCTTGCCTAGCATGCATGAAGAGCAGGTTCAATTTCTCAGTACCATATACATAGAAAAAAAATCTAGAAGTGGTGCTGAGGCTCAAGTGGTAGAACTCTAGCCTTGAGAAAGTCCAAGAACAGTGCTCGGCTGAGCACTGAGCTCAAGCCCAAGACTGGCAAAAATCAAAAAACAAAAACATAGAAAAACTAAACAAGATCCAGTAATTCTACTCCTAGGGACCTATCCCAAAGACCTGAAAACATTTTCTTTCTGAAAATTCTGAAACACATGCAATGCCATATACTATTCAGTACCTACTACTATATTTAGCATATTGACATATTTTCATCCTTAAATTTAGGGGCCGGGAGTTTGGCCTAGTGGTAGAGTGCTTGCCTAGCATGCATGAAGACCCAGGTTCGATTCCTTGGTACCACATACATAGAAAAAAGCTGGAAATGGTGCTGAGGCTATATAGCCCAGCCTAGCCTAAAACTAGTGATCTTTTGCCCTGACTGCTGAGTGAGTGCTGGAATTACAGGTATAAGATACTAGGCCTGATTTCCTTTTTATTTGTGATATGCCTAAAGTCCTATGCATTCTCATCCATATCCCTGAGCTCCCTTTTCAGGAGCCAGGACAACTGATATGTAGGTTTTCAAGCACTGTCTACTTTTTAAGGGGGTGGGTCTGTGGTTTGGACCTTGTACATTCTAGGACGGTGTTTCACCACTTGAGTTTCACTAATAACTCTACTTTTTCCTGGTTATTTTGGAGATGGAGTTTTGCTAACTTTTCTGTCCAGGCTGGCCTGGAACTGCTATCCTCCTCTAGTTCTCCTGAGTAGCTAGGATTATATGTATGAGGCATTGGCACCTGGCTATTTTTATTACACATGTAGTCACAGGTAAGGTACAATATCATTTATATCTACCACAGCATTTCCTAAGGAGCATCATATTTCCTATCCCTTGGTAACTTGCTTTTTTCACCATCATGATACTATGCTGATATTTGATATCTTGCATTCAACAGCAACAATAGCAAACATGATTAAAATAGCCTTTTTCTTATCTTGCTGGGCCCTGAGCCAGAAAGTACATAGATAAAACACAGCCTTGTCCTTAAGAAGCAAGTTGTCTGTAATGCATCCCAAGTCACCAGAGCATGTCCTGTTCAGAAATAGCAATGGCATATGAAAACACCAGGAGAACCTACAGTCCAGCCAGCCTGACCAAGTCACTTGATCCTGTGTATGTACCGAGCACATGAAAGCATCACTTCACAGACTTGCTGAGAAGGTTCCTTGCATTAGGCTGCTCCCTGTTCCTTCCAAGAACAATCAAGAAATTTGTCCACAAATTACCACAAAATCAGTAGTTGGATCAGAAAAACTGTGGTCCCGGAGAAATTTAAACCTAGGGTCAATTTTCCTAAGGAATAAACGTACACAAAAGCACAGCTTTTCTAGACCAGCTGGGTGGGTAAGAAAGGAAAATGAAGAATTATCAACACTTCAGATCCCTGAACAATTTCAAATAATGCTGGTCTGAGCAGGTAAGACTACAGAGGTTCCCAGGAGAAAAAACAGAGGGGATGGGGAGTGAAGAGTAGATTATTACTGTAAAAACTACTAATAAAAAGGCTTAACCTGGAAACATGAAGAAGTCTAATTTACAAAAATATTGGTCTTGGGGCTGGAAGTGTGACCTAGTGGCAGAGTGCTTGCCTAGCATGCACAAAGCCCTGCGCCCAATTCCTCAGTACCATATACATAGAAAAAGCCAGAAGTGGTGCTGTGGCTCAAGTGGTAGAGTGCTAGTCTTGAGAAAGCCCAAGGACAGTGCCCAGGCCCTGCATTCAAGGCCCAGGACTGGCCAAAAGAAAAAACAACAACAACAACAACAAAACCCTGGTCGTAGCAATCAGACAGATAGATCCATGTGCAAATCCTATCTTGGACATATCCTGATTGTCTAACCCTAGATTTTTCAATTCTAAGTGTCTTACCAGTAAGGTATAATGTACATAAAAGTAATTTCTATAGAGCATTTGACTTATGCTAGCCAAGAAAGAGGAAGGCAAAAGAAAATAGGCACTGAAGTGAAAATGTCAAAAGTTATAAGCTTTAACCAAGGGGGGCTCTGGATAAAATATTCTGGAAATGAGGCCTTGGGCCTAGGGGAACTATATAAAAATCTCCTATCCCTTCTCTCAAGGAATAAGATGCAAATTCCTTACTAAAGCTTAACATGGCTACAAGACTGGCTCTTCTACTCTCATGTATTCCCTATAGGAAATGCAGCACTGTGCTTCAGGCCTTGGGCACACTGCTTACCCTGTGTGTGTGTGTGTACTGAACTCTGGGCCCAAATTCTGGGCCAGGATGCTTTCCCATAGCTTTCTGCTTCAAGGCTGGCACTGTACCAATCAAGCTACACCTCCACCTCCACTTCTGGCTTTTTGCTAGTTGGAGATTAACTCCAATTAATTGGGAGTCTCTCCGAATTGTCTGCCCAGGCAGTTCAAGCTGTGATTCTCTGATTATAGCGTCCACAGTTGCTAGGATTGCAGAGGAGCTAACTCTGCCTGGCTCCGAGGGCCTTAATAATGGCTGTTTCCTCCATCTGGAGAGCTCAGCCTTTGTGCACTGGGCTCTCACCATTCAGTCATCTCCTGGAATGGCCCTCCATTACACAAGTTGCCTTTGACTTCCCACGGTAGAGGGGTGCTAGGGATGATTACATCACCTCAGTGTCTCTCTCACTCTCTTTTTGTGGGGCTTAAACTCAGGGACTGGGCTTTTTTTTTTTTTTTTTCTCAAGTCTAGCGCTCTACCACTGGAGCCACAGCTCCCCTTCCGGTTAACTGGAGGCTCACGGCCTTTCCTGCCTGGGCTGGCTACGAACCACCATCTTTAGATCCAAGCCTTCTGAGAAGCTAGGATTAAAGGCTGAGCCACCAGTTCCCGGCTGGTGTCAGTCTTTTCGATGGCTTTACTTTCCCCTCGATGTCCTTATGTATTTATTTACTACCTTAAGGCCCACCCCCCTCTCCCAAATCCCGCAGTGTGATTCAACAGGGAATAGGTATACAACAGGTGCTCAAAAGATATTTAATTTAAAAAAGTAGTGGAGGGGAAGGAGGAGAAGGAGGAGGAGGAGGCCCGAGTAACTTGAGGCTGGGAGTCCGGAAGGCAGTTGGAAAATGAAAACGAACCGAGGAAGTCTCTGGTGGGATGCTGAGCGCCGGCGGGGGCGGAGCCGGGCGGGAAGGCCTGCGGGGCCGGCGGGCCGCGGGGGAGGGAAAGCCCCGGCCAGCCGGCCCCGGAGCCCGGCGTGGGGGGCGCCGAGGGGAGGCCGTGGGGGGCCGGCCGGGGGACAAATGGGGGCCAGGTTCGTACCTCGCGCCTGCAGCAGCTGCAGCGCGCGGCCGTAGAGCGCGGAGGCCTCGGCGTACTGGCCGTTGCGGAAGCTCTGGTTGCCGGCAGCACGGAGCCCTTCCACAGAGTCCGGGAGTTTCGGGGCCATCCCGGGGCCGGCGGGCCGACGAGGGAGCGACTCCGGACCCGGCGGCGCGGCGGGGGAAACAGCGTCCCCGAGGAAACAGCGTCCGGGCGGAAGCACCGACTGCGAGGCCTTGGGTCCCGCCCCTTCTGCGGCAGCCAGGGGGCGGGGCCTCCGCGCACTGGAGGCGGAGAGCCCGGCCCTCTGCGCATGCTCAGTCTGCACCGCCTTGGTTCCTAGAGCTGGGCGGGGCGCTGGGTGTCCAGGGGCAACGGCGGGGAGGGGGGAAGGGGGGAGACTCGCTCTCCATCTTCTGGAGGGGCCGTAGCACGCCTTTAACGCCTGACCCAGTGAAGACGCTATCTTCACTTGAAGAAAGTGAAACTTCCTGGGATGGTGGTACACGGCTGAAATTCCGGCCCTCTGCAGTTGTCGCCGGAGGATGGCGAGTTTGAGGCCTGCCTGGACCACATAGCAAGGCTGGTGGTCAACAAAGTAAACCCCCAAGAAAAGAGACTGGTAATGCCACGGAAAGTGCCCCCGTGGGAACTACGGTAGACGAGGCAGGCAGAGAAGAACACTCTTGAGGGCAATAATGGGCCTGAAACCTGAGATGATTTAGGAAATATTCTAAATGGAGATAGCAAGTGCAAAGGTTTTCTTTCTTTCTTTTTTTGTCACTCATCGGGCTTCAGCTCAGTGCCTGGGTACTGTCCTTGAGAAAGGTTAGCACTCTACCACTTGAGCTACAGCACCACTTTGGGCTTTTTCTGTGCATGGGATACTGAGGAATCCAACCTGGGTCTTTTTGCATGCTAGGCAAGCACTCTACCACTAGGCCAAACTCCCGGACAACAGCAAAGGTCTTGAGGCTTTCTGGGTACTGACTTGGTAAATGGAGCCTTGGTAAATGGTTGATGGATAAAGAGTTTCCATTCAGGGTGACTTTAGTTTATTCTTATCTTGACCCACTAAATATTCCAATTTCTCTCTCTCTCTCTCTCTTTTGGCAATCTTGGGGCAGGAACTCAGGGTCTGAGCACTATTCTTGGGCTTTCTCAAGGCTAGAGCTCTACTACTTGAGCCACAGCACCACTTTTGGCTTTTTCTATGTATCTGGTACCGAGGAATCAAACCCTGGTATTTGTGCATACTAGGCAAGCACTCTACCACTAGGCCAAACTTCGGCCTCATCCAATTTTTTTTAAACTTCATTTTACTACTTACACATACTAAACAATTTCTCTTGCCTCTAGTTATTCTCTTCTGGAATTCCCTTCTGAATATTTTTTTTTATCCTGAATCAGTTTATAACACTAAACTCAAAACATCAGCTCTCAAATCCCCTCTTTAGCTCTCGATGGATCTGCACATTGATCCCTAGCTTATGATTTATCACTGGGCTTGTCAGTTTACAGGTGGAGGCAGAGGTGGGACCTTCTTGTCTTTGTCACTGCAGGATGCAATAGTTTACCATCAGGCATGAGTTTGTCCCTTAATAGCTGTAGGTGAACCAGGTGCTAGTGGCTCACATATGTAATCCTAGTTACTTAGGCTGAGATCTGAGGGTGTAAGTTCGAGCCAGTCCAGGCAGGAAAGTTTGTGATGTTGTTTCCAATTAAGCTTCAAAAAGCTAGAGTTTGGGATGGGGAGTTTGGCCTCATGGCAGAGTATTTGCCTAGCATGCACAAAGACCAGTTTCGATTCCTTGGTACCACATACATAGAAAAAGCTGGAAGTGGTGCTGTGGCTCAAGTGGTAGAGCTCTAGCCTTGAGAAAGCCCAAAGACAGTGTTCAGGCCCTGAGCTCAAGCCCCAGGATTGGCCAAAAAAATGAAAATAAAATAAAAGCCTGGAGCTTTGGCTCAAGTTAGCCTTGAATAAGAAAAGCCAAGTGAGACTATGAGGCTCCAAGTTTAAGACCTGGTCCTGACACAGACACAAAAAGCTTTATTTCAAAATCCTTCCTAACTCCTCCCCCGGGCCCCCAGGTGATGGTTCTAGGAGTGGGGACATTAGGCAATTTATAGAGGCAAAATCCTCATGGGTAGATTCCATGTCCTTACCATAGTGAGTAATCACTTCCAAGATGCTGGGACACAGCAAGAAGTGTGGTCAATGAACCAGAAAGGAGGCCCTCACCAGAGGCTGAAGTTACCACCACCCGTGTTTCCAGCCTCTAGACCTGGGCGAATTACACTGTCCATGTTATATTTTTATGCTATTTTAAAAAACAGCACAGACCAAGAAAGCCTGGGTTGAAAACTCTGCATAACTATAAACTGATCAATTGTGATGCTGGTGACATGTCTACCCTAAATCCACTTGTTTTTCAGCTTAACGGTTAAATCCAACGACTGAGTCCTGTTCAATCAATGAAACGTTAAGACCTGAGAGTCTGATCCTAACATATCTTTACTTGCCAGTGTTTTCTCAACATAAGGGAGGCAGATTGGACAGAGCATTTTAAGAAGAGGAGACGGAAAGGGGATAGTGGGCTGGGGATAGGGCACAAAGGCAGAGAACATGCCCAGCATGGACAAGGCCTTTGGATGCAAAACCAAACCAAACGTGTAGTTAACAGCTGATACACAAAATAGGGCCCGGTGGCTGCCTGTAACCCCAGTAGTGGGTGGGCAGAGGCCAGAGGATCTCAAGGCAGAACAAGGAAAGAGAACCGTTCTTTGAGAGTCGGAGCCCGAGAGAGAAGAAGCCCGAGGTAGAGACAGGTACTGGCCCGGCGCTTCCTGACAAAGCCCTCCAGGACTCCAGGCCCTCCAGGACTTCCGGGTTCCGGCTCCGCGCACGCGGCGGCACCACGTGACCCACACAAGCCCCGCCCACCACACGCGCTCACGCCGCTTCCGGTAGGGGCGGAAAGCGGAAGTGTGGGAGGGTCTGCGGGGCGGGCTTGGCTCCGGGAGGTCCGGGGCAGGATGGAGCAGTGAGCCCAGTTTGGTGGCTGCCGGCAGCGCCATGGAGACAGTGCAGCTGAGGAACCCGCCGCGCCGGTGAGAGGAGGACGCGCAGGGGGCCGGGGAGGACCAGGGGGTGAACTGTACGGAGCCGAGGGGCGGTGGGGGGGGAGACACTTGGGTGGGAGCCCCGCCGGAGGGAAGGGACCTGCGGGGCGAGGCGACCCGGCTGGCGGGGCACCTGCTGGTCCCCGGGGCCGTCCGGTGGGTCGGGCTGCGGGAGCTCCCGGGGAGACCGACGGAGGACTCCCCTCTGGAACGGCGGGCGGGTTGGCGAGCGCGCCTGCCGGACCCCCGGAGGAGACCCACGGCGGTGGGGTGTGCCGAGTCCGCACGGGGACCCGCGCGGGGTCGCTCTCGGGAGGAGCGGGAGCTCGCCGAGAGCGAGATTCGCAAAAGTAGTCTTCAGATCCCACCCCAGGGAGCGGTGGGGACAGGTGTGCGGGCTCGAGGCCGACGTCGTGCGAGCCCCGCTGCAGAGTCCGCCACAGGCGAGAGGTCTGGCGAGGCTGGCGGGCTCAGGAGGATGTACCTGGGGGTGTCCCCACGCGAGCGTGACGGCAGCATCTTCGGTCCTAATTTCCTTTACAGCCTCCCCCGGCCCCTTTTCGGATCCCAACATTGGTAAATGAAATATCTTAAGGATGAGCCAGGGAGGTCCAGAAGAGTCGAGAGATAAATGGACCCATGTAAGGATAAAATACTCCATGCCTCTGTTGTGCGACTACCGGTAGCTCCTCCGTGCCCTCTTTCGAGCCTTCTGTTGATTTGTGACTGTCAGCTTCGGATCCTAAAGGTGCCTGGAATGCCTTTAGGTCAAGTGCCTGAAGGCTGATCCTACGGAAACTCTGAGCTCCTGATGGGTTGCAGTTGTGCCACTGAGTTCCCCTGTGGGCATCCAGGGTCTGAGACTTGCCTCATCTGGAGAAAAGTAGGGAGCAAGACGGTGGGTGTCATCCTCTAGGTGGTGCAGCTTGGTTAACTTCTTTCTCGCAGAGAAGACATTTGACTTCCTGCTGCAGAATGAGCTCTGAAGTAGGAAGTGTTGAGAGTGTGAGGGTGCTGAGAGAGGTGGAGGGAGGGGATTGGCAGCCCAGACAGCACTCGTAAGGATGATTGTTTGAAGGACACAGACATTGCACAAACGTTGTTGGACTGGACCCTCACAGGTATTGAATGAGCTGCTTAAAGAGATAATAAAAACTGAAGCATAGAGGTTAGTGATTTCTTGAGGTCCAAAGCTGAGATTTTAATGTCCCAGTAGTTTGGCCTGAAGGCCCCCCTATCTCCCTCCTCTCTCTCTCAGTGCCTGTCCTAGGGTTTGAACTCTGTGAGCTTTTTTTTTTGCTCAAAGTTAGCATTCTACCACTTGAGCCCAGCACTCCCTTTCCAGCTCTTTGTTATCTTGAGACTTTGACTGCCTTCTCCCTACGTATTCATATGGTCTTCTCCTTATACCTGTGTTCTCACTTCTTCCTTTTATAAGGACATCAAATCATATTGGACTGAAGCCTTGCTCATATGACCCCTGCCTGTTTTACTCAATGGTTCTATCTCTAAACATGGTCAAATTCTGAAGGACTAGGAGTTAGGACTTCAACATGGTGTGTGGCACAGTTAATTTTGATATTAAAATATTTAAAATATATCATTTATTGTAACCTATTTGTAATTCTGTTTGAAATGAGTGATAGGTTTTCTAAATAAAATGAGCCTTTTTATAGTTTGGATATGGGAGCTAGAAGGTTAGAATTAGCCAGACTTCTGAATGACCTCTTCGTAAACATTGTTCATGTCTGATAGCTTCAGATGGTATGCATTTCCAACAATCCCGATGAAGGAAGTGCTCTGTATGTTCATGAGTGTGGTATTTGTGTGACTAAGTGAATGAGGGTAGATGGGTATCTTAATGTGGTCATTTTAAAAAGTGAGTTGCCATTAGGTAGTGGTATAGTGGGAGGCATAAAGTACACTCTTGAGATTTTGTCTCTTCCAACAGTTCTGTGGCAGGAGAATGAAATCCACCGAGATTCAGTGCGTGTAATCTGTATTAGCCAGACCTGTTCATTCTGAGCAAGTGCTGAAACTGCTTCAGACCTGGGGAATTCTCAAGTGAAAGAGTCATATAATAAAAGTCATGCCATTGTGGTCTATTTACTTGTTCTGTGAAGACTCATAGTTTAACATGACAAGTACTAGTCACTTATCAATACATTTTTCCATAGCAATTTTGACTTGTTAATAACCTCATAATACATTTTATTTATTATTTAACCATTGCCAATCCTGGGGCTTGCACTCAGGGCCTGGGCACTATCTCTGGGTTTTTGTGCTCAAGGTTAGTGTTTGGAGCCCTGGTTCCATTTCAGCTTCTTGGGTGATTAATTTGAGGTAAGAATTCTATAGACTTTTCTATCCAGCCTGGCTTCAAACCATGATCTTCATAGCTCAACCTCTTGAGTAGCTAGGATTACAGGCGTGAGTGACCAGTGCTTGGCTTATAATACTTTTTAGGTGAATTTCTGTTTTATTTTGATAACTTGCACAGTTAGGATTCTCATAACATTTGTTGATACATTTAACAGCTAATATTTTTTGACCACCTCTTTATCGTCAAGCACTAGAGATAATTTGTTTTAAATTATTCCTGGTCAAAAATAAAGAAAACACTTAGATTGTTTGAAAGAAGCATGTAAGCAGTTATATAAAGTTTGTCTGTTACAGTATTATCAGAGCCTTGCAACTGTCTTCCATGGCAATGGCAGTTTCCTTTGTTTTATTCTGTGGTCTCTGGGGTAGCTGAAATAGTGAGTTTTGCTTTCTGTAAACTACAAGAATCACCACTTCAAAGAAACACATTTGATCCTTATGTAAACTGTTTATAAAACTTTAATTATACTTGATTGAGGCTTTTGTTTATATAATTCAAGTCTTTACCAAAACCCTGGCATATGAGCTGTTCATAAGTTCATAGAAATTTCAGTTCTGACGTTTTAGAGAAGTTTCACTTCAGATCTTTAATGTTTTTGAAAGTGGGAAGTTTTATGCTGTCACTGGAATTTCATTTTTAGAATCTTTGTTTTTTCAAAGGTCAGTGTGGTCACTGTTGTGTTGATCTTCAAGTTTAGGCATTGACCTTTTTAGTTTTTCATTTCTTTAGTATGTAGCTCTTGACTGTTTTTAAAATCTAAGATTATTCTTTTGAGATCAGGCTTTATTAGTGTTCATATTTGATGTGGTTAGGATTTTTTTTATCTTCTGATTTTGCTATTTAGGAAGGTATGTTTGTGTGTGTGTTTAAATTCAACTTTTTTTTTTGTAAGAAATGGTATTGTCTAGTTAGCTTAAACCTTTTTCTTTACAAGAAATCTACAGAGTGACTACTTCCATATTTCACCATTTCCTGAGCTCTTTGTGTCCTTTGCCATTTCAGGAAGCCATTGTGTAGAACGAACCCACGGACACACACATACATACATGTGCACATGCGCACGCACGCACGCACGCACGCACGCACGCACGCAGGGACACACACACACACACACACACACACACACACACACACACATTCTCCAGAAGATTCTTTAAGACCGTTGGCAATTCTCAGAGGTTTCAGAATTTTTAAAAGGTTGTTAATTTATAACCCCATGGTTGCCATGATTGTTTAGCATCAGTAAAATAAGAACTGTCTGGAGGCTGTGATCAGATATGTACCTTTGATTTGGAGACTAGTCAAAGGTACATAGCAGTTCTTGGGAGAGTCTTAGAAACGCTGTTTAAACTCCTAGTTGCCAAGTTATTTTTTACTTCATTCTTGCCTTTCACTTTCCATTCTCTGTTTCTGTGACCTGTAGAACTTAGATGTTTTGAAAGTTACCAAAATCTTGCTAATAGAGAGCTTCCTAGCTGCCAGTGCAATTCATGTTTCAATACATTGTTGACCTTATTTTTTCTGAAGAGATAGCAGTGGCCTTTCAGTTCATGAATTCTTAAGAGTTAAGTGATTCTAAAGGACTTATCTACTGATTGACCCCACTCTACATCATTTTACCCGCATAACATTTCTTCCATTTTCTGTTTAAATGTTCCAGCCATGGGGAATTTAGGATTACTTAGTCTAAACATTGTAGGGCAGCTTCGGTTGTCAGAAAATTCCTGTATATGTTGAATCTGAAGTCTTGATTCCTGGCAGCTGTTCTTTGCGTTCTGATTTTGCTCCTCAGGTGATCCAAACAAACTTACTCATCCCACAGAACAATTCTTCAGTGTCCTGAACTAGGCTTTTAGAGCTGGGCACTGGTGGCTCATGTCTGTAATTCTAGCTTCTCAGGAGGCTGAGATCTGAGGATCTCAGTTTGAAGCCAGCCTGGGCAGATTAATCTGAGATATTCTTACTCCAGTTAACCAGCAGAAAGCTGACGATGGAGGTGTGGTCTAAGTAGAAGAGCCTCAAACTTGAGTGAGAGGCTGTGAGCTAGAGGCTGTGTCAAGCCCCAGTACCAGTGCACGCATATGTATGTACACACACACACACACACACACACACACACACACACACACACACACACACACACACACACACACGGCCCTTAAAGTTAGTATGGTGATATATACCTAGCTCTTCAGTGGCTGAGACAGAAGCATTGTCAGTTTGAGGTCAGTCTTTACTACGTAATGACACTTAGACCAAGTGAGACAAAGGCAAGTCTTGGCTAGCTTTTGTTGTTTATCAGTAGAGTTTAGGGCCTAGGCACCGTCCTGGCTTTCTCAAGGCTAGCACTCTACCACTTGCCACAGTACCACTTCAGCCTTTTCTGTGTATGTGGTACCGAGGAATCGAACCCAGAGCTTCGTGCATGCTAGGCGAGTACTCTATCATTAGGCCATGCTCCCAGCTCTATAGAGAAATTCTTAGGATGCTAGTTAGTTGGAAAATAAGTGATATATTTTATGTTTTAGTTGCTAGGAAGTGAAATGGTATTTTATGTTTATATTTCTTTATTTACAGGCAGCTGAAAAAGTTGGATGAAGATAGTTTAACCAAACAACCAGAAGAAGTGTTTGATGTTTTAGAGAAACTTGGAGAAGGGTAAGTGTGGAGAAAATAAGTATTTTTCCTGCTGTAGTACTTGAAGGATAAAGATTTTCTCCTGGTGCCAATTCTGAAATGCGCAAAAGAAAGAGGAATGTTGCATATAAGCCTGGCTATAGGTGAAGTAGGGAGATAAATATGCTGCTTTAAGTGCCTTCCACTATTTCACCTTAATCACTATTCTAAATGAATTCAATATGACTCTGAGGCATTGACACCAAGGCACTTATTGTTTCCTCTATTGAATCTATGGTATGTATGATTTTTATATGGTTAAAGATAATACTAATAAAATCATAATTGCATTTTTAGTCATCAAAATAGGTACATCTATTTGCTGCTCATGGCTTTAGATTGATATGCAGTCACTGCAGTCTCAGTAAAAAGCAGTGTAATTCAGCATTTTAGTTATTGCAGCTTTATGGAATATAATAAAGGCTTGCCATCCTTTGCATGTTCCTGGGAGATCCAGAGCTCTCCATTGGGAATCCAGTGTGGGTTTCTTAAAATACAGACTTGTGACAGTGAGTGAAATATGGCATAAATTATACTTACTGGTTGATGTACTATCATTGACTTTCATAATATAGTAGGGGTTATATCATAATTCCTCACATCTTTCCTTTACATAGCTTTTAAATTTAATTATGTGTATTGATTCCTTCTTTTGTAACATTAAAATATTAGAAGCACCATTTTTTAAGTTTTGGCTATTAATTTTTGAATAAGTAATAAATGCACATTTTGGAGGTGGTTTATACACATATGTAAGAATGTGTGCATACATGTGGGTTTTTCATCTTTTAATAATACTTCTTAGAACTGGGTTCTGGTGGCTCATGCCTGTAATCCTAGCTACTCAGGAGGCTGAGATCTGAGGATTATCATTGGAATCCAGCCCAGGCAGGGAAGTCTATGAGACCTATCTCCAGTTAACCACTAGAAAACTGGAAGTAGTGTTGTAGTTCAAGTGGTATAGTGCTAGCCTTTAGCAAAAGAGCTCTGGGACAACTCCCAGGCCCCAAGTTCAAGCCTCACTACCAATTAAAAAAAAAGAAAGTACTTCTTATTCAAGAGAACACCCTTTTTTTAATACTTAGTACCACAATTGCATTTCCTAGCCCTTCCTTTCCTCCCTTTCTGCAGCCCCATCTTTACCCTCCCTAAAAAGAACAACAACAACACGAAAAAGCAAAACCCAAAGCAAAAACAAAAACACTAAATACTGCCAGCAACCAGTAACAACAACCAAAAGACCCATCTATGTTTCCATTTTCTGGAATTTATTTTGCTAAATGGTAATTTATTATTTTTTTTGTGGGTCATGGGGCTTGAACTCAGCCTGGATGCTATCCCTGAGCTCTTCAGCTCAGTGCTGCTGCCCTACCCCTGGGCCTGGGCATTGTTGGTGAACTCTTCAGGTCTAGGCTACTGCCCTAACCCTTGAGCCAAGTCCCACTTCCTGTTTTCTAAAGGTTAACTGGAGATAAGAGTCTTAGGTCCTTTTGTGCCGGGGCTGGCTTTGAACCTTAATCTTCAGATCTCAGCCTTCTGAGTACCTAGGATTATAATAGGCATGAGCCACTGAGCCCTGTTTGTCCTTGGTCTTTTTCCTCAAGGCTAGAACCCTAGCCCTTGAGCCATCCTGGGTCTTTGTGCATGCTGGGTCTTGAGTGCAAGCACTCAACTGCTAGGCCAAACTCTTGGCCCCATTTTTTTTGCCAGTCCTGGGGCTTGAACTCAGGGCCTGGCACTGTCATTGGACACATTTACTCAAGGCTAGTGCTCTGCTACTTGAGCCACAGTGCTACTTCCCACTTCTGGTTTTTGAGTGGTTTATTGGAGATAAGAATCTCAAGGACTTTCTTGGACTTTACTAACCACAATCTTCAGATCTCAGCCTCTTGAGTGGCTAGGACTATAGGTGTGAGAAACCTGAGCGTGGATGATAAAATAATATTTTAAATTTTTAGAGGAGTTATACCTTTGGGTTCACCCCCTAAAGTCTTGTTTGTGTATGAATGCTTAGAGCCTTGAATAGGTTATATTTTAGATCTAACTTCTACATATGAAAGAAACATGCTCCGTTTGTCTCTTTGAGCTTGGCTTACTTCACTTAGCATGATTTATTCTAGGTCTATTTATTGTAGGTCCATATTCTAGGTCATTTCCCTGAAAAAACATAAACTTATTCTTATGAATGAGCAAAATTCCGTTGTGTATTTATACCACATTTTATTGATCTGTTGTATGGCATCTGGGCTATTTCCATAACTTGGTTATTGTGAACAATGCAGGAATGAACATGGATGTGCCAATGTTTTTATGGTATCCTGACTTGTAATGATCTGGGGAGATACCCAAGAGTGATATAATTGGGTCATAGGGAAGTTCTATTTTTTTTTTTTTTTGCCAGTCCTGGGCTTGAGCTCAGGGCCTGAGCACTGTCCTTGGACTTTCTCAAGGCTAGAGCTCTACCGCTTGAGCCTTTGCACCACTTCCCGCTTTTTTTTTTATGTATGTGGTACTGAGGAATCAAATCCAGGTCTTCTTGTATGCTAGGCAAGTACTCTATCACTAGGCCAAACTCCTGGCCCTGGGAAGTTCTATCTTTAGTTTCTTGAACTTCCAAACCACCTTCCAGAAGGGTTGTACCGCTATTTATGTAAGAGGAGAGCATATTAACTTTTAAAAATGACTCACTTTTATAATGACTATATGCTCTTTAAAATCAGTTCATAGGTGATTAGATTAGATTGTCGTGGGGGCTAGTGTAATTTATGCCTACAATCCCCATTAATGTCAAGCTGTATTCTGGATTACCTAGAAAAGTTTTTCATGGATTATTACTTCCTTGTTAAGAAAAAAAAATAGCTAGACATCATGGCTCAAGCCTGTAATCCTAGCTACTCAGGAGGTTGAGATCTGAGGATCATGGTTCAAAGCCAGCCTGGGCGCTAAAATCCGTGAGAATCTTACCTCCAGTTAATCATCAGAAAACTGGAAGTGGTGCTGTGGCTCAAGGGACAGGGCGGTAGCCTTGAGCTGAAGAGCTCAGGGACAGCACCTAGGCCCAGAGTTCAAGTCCCATGACTAAAAACAAAACAAAACAAAATTAGTCTTCAGTTTTCTGTAAATTGGAAAAAACCTCTTTGGAATCCAGTAAGAAATCAGGCAGAGAAGAGGAGGAAAAGAGAACACCACCTGTAGACCATAAGACAAGTCTAGGATTGATTGGCATTGTTAAAGGTACGGGATGGTGACCAGAACTGGTCCCTTGCTATGTTTAGCGTTAGCTAGCATCCTTGCTGTTCCCTTCAAGGCACCGTGTCCATGCTCCTTAATCTAAGGACGATCATAGGTTAACACTTACAATAAGATAATGCTAGTAGACATAACTTTATATTTATTATGAACATTTATGTTTACCATAACTTATTTTTTCCTGGTCTGTTGTGAGGCTTGAACTCAGGGCCTAGGTTCTGTCCCTGAGCTCTTCTGCTCAAGGCTAGTGCTTTACCACTTTGAGCCACAGCACCACTTTTAGTTCTCTGGTGGTTAGTCGGAGCTAAGAGTCTCACAGACTTTCTTCCCTAGGTTGGCTTTGAACCACAATCCTCAGCTCTCAGCCTCCTGAGAAACGAGGATTATAGGCATGAGCCACCAGTGCTCCGCTTGCACTTCCTTCTTAATTCAAAATGCTGTTGTCTTTAAATGTTTCTTTAGAATGAATGGATTGTGAACTCTTTACGACTGGTGTCTTGTGAAATGAGATCTTGCTAAAGAGCTATACTTGATTCTGGAGTCTGCAGTCAGGCCATGTTGTGAGGAAATCCCGTGGAGTAGTCACAAGCTTGAAATGAATGAGTGGAGAACATTTGAAGAGTGGCTTACATTGAAAGTGTGCTTCCTTTTACTTCTGTTATACTTAAAGTTTTAAAGTTTTACATATTGACTCAGTTGGCTGTTTTTTAAATAGAAATAAAAAGATTTAGTATGTTTGTTTAGGTCTTAACTTGAAATATTCCCTGAAGGCTCATTTATTAAAGGCTTGGCTACCAACTGATAGATTCATTCAGAAGTGTTTGGATCCTAAGGGCTGTGATTAGTCTGGGTTAATTTCATGATAGATTTGTTATTGGGAAGCAAGGGTCACTAAAAAGTGGGGTCTAGTTGGAGGAAGTAAGTTATAGGGAAAGGAAAATATATCGTGTCCTAGGCCCCATCTTTTCTCTTTTCCTCCTCTCTGTCATGAAATGAGCTTATTTGTTCTACCACATGCTCTTGGTTATTTTATTGTCTTACTCTTCATGGACCTAACGGCAGTGGAGTTGGGTGAAGGAGGACTGATACTCTACTTGATCTTAGCCAAAAGGCTAAGAACCTGACCAAGACCTAAACCTCTGAAAAGAAAAAAGAAATACTCCTTCCTTTTCAATTGTTTATTGACATTGTCAATTGTTAATTGAAATTGCCATGTAAAGCATATAAACAATGTTTGTTTTTGATGTTTAAAAGCTAAAACAAGGAAATAGTAACTTTGAAAGATTATTAATGTGAAAAGTTGGCCTAGTGAAAAAAATTGGGAATCTTGATGATGAAAACTGTGATAAGTGAAGTTTCTGTGCCTATACTAGTGGCTCTCACCTGTGATCCTAGCAACTCAGGAGGCTGAGATGTGAGGATCATGGTTCAAAGCCAGCCTGGGTACAAAAGTCTGTGAGACTTTTCTCTATATTATATCCAATTAACCATCAGAAAACCGGAAATGAAGCTGTGGCTCAATGTGGTAGCTTTCTACCTTTGAGCTGAAGAGCTCAGGGACAGCCCTCAGGCTCAGAGTTCAAGCCAAATGACAGACTCCCCCTCCCCCCCAAAAAGAAAGAATCCTAGAAGGTATTAAAAGAGATAAAGTAGGGAATGTTGAGAAATTTCCATACTTGAATGACATAAGCCCTTCAATTTAAGACACTTAAATCCCAATTGCAGAAAAAAATAGAGAAACTGAAGGATGAAGAAGACATTAGAGACTATGGAGAGATTACCAATGAAGAATGGTAATCCAGTGAGTATTCATCTCAACAGTAGATGAGCAAATAAAAGTATTAAGAGAAAGCTATCATTGAAACAGAATTCTCCAGAAAAAAAAATACAGTTCCAGAGTAAAGCTGAAATAAAGACAATTTGGGTACGCATATGTGTCAAGAGTACCTTTGGATGAGAATAGCAGGACTAGGGGATGGGCTCAGAAGTGGTTTGGTATGGGCAGTTCTCAAAGTCTCAGAATGGGTATATTAGTTTCAAGCATCTTCCCTCACCAGACAGTAACCAAAACAAGAAAGGAAGTGCCTGGGGAAAATGGCCGTTGTTTTAATCTGGGGGAAAAAAATCTTTCTCCGAAACCTGGCAACAGAAGTTCAGTCAAACACCACTGGTTAGAACTGGGCAAATGCTGTGGCAAAGAGAAAAGGCAGGCTGGCACTGGTTTAGTCTACCATGATTTATACCCTGGGACCAAGTGATTTGCCATCTTAACTAACTCAGGGTTACTTTAGCAAAGAAGATAAGGCAGTGGTTAGGTCTTTACACATGCCTTTCTGTGGTGAAAAAGTATTGATATTGTATTTAAATGTCATAATATTAATTCGTAAAATAGGGGATTCTGATGGAATTTACGTGCTCTGCATAGTTTTGTTGTTCTGTTTTTTGGTATTAGCCCTGAGGCTTGAACTCAGGGCTTTAGTGCTGCCCTAAATTATTTATTTTTTGTCCAAAGCTAGCACTCCAGCACTTGAGCCATAGCTCTACTTCTAGCTTCTTGGTGGTTAATTTGGTACAAAAAAACCCTAATAATATTTATAAATAATAGTGAATATATGCTGATGGTAGGACTTAATTAGGTCTTTATATTCTAATCTAAGGTTATTTGTGTGTGTGTGGGGGGGGGTCATGGGGCTTGAACTCTGGACCTGGGTGCTGTCCCTGAGCTCTTCAGCTCAAGGCTACCACCCTACCCCTGGGCCTGGGCATTGTCTCTGAGCGCCTCAGCTCAAGGTCAAGGCTACCACTCTACCCCAGAGCTGCAGCCCCACTTCCTGTTTTCTAGTGATTAATTAGAGATAAGAGTCTTACATTCTTTAGTGCCTGGGCTGGCTTTGAACCTCCATCTTCAGATCTTAGCCTCCTGGGTAGCTACCATTACAGATGTGAGCCACTGCGCCTAGCTCTAAATCTAAGGTTCTTATAGTCCCCAAATTAAATAGGCATAGACACTTCATTTATTTTGATTTCAGGTTTTTAAGAAAAGTGGAACAGAAAGCAAAATGTTTATATGTACACTGTTGAACTGATAATGGCACTAAAGAGAATTAGATTTGAGTTTTTTATAATGTTTAATTATTATTGCATATAAGAGGAACAAGGAGAGATAAACTTGGTGTACTTGAGTGAATATAACAAAACAGACTTCCATATTTTATTCTCATATAAGTGCAGAGAGGAAACAAGTGCTCTATTCAGATACCTGCTTTCAAATATTGAACCACTTATTAATTACGTATGTGACTGTGGGCAGCTCATGTAACCTTTCTGAACACTTTTTACATTTACTTGTCAATATAAATGATTATGGTATTTTTTTCTGTAGGTATAAGCTCACATGATATACAGTTTCTGGAAGATACTAAGGATCCAGTAAAATGATAATTATCACTTCACAATATTCACATATATATAAATTACAAATATATGTGTAGGAATGTGTGTGTGTGTTTATATATATGTTAGAATTTGGAGTTGCTTGCATTATACCATTTATTTCTTGGCTGGCTTTGTTTTTATAAATATTCTTATTCCCTCGATTGTAGGTCCTATGGCAGTGTATACAAAGCTATTCATAAAGAGACGGGTCAGATTGTTGCTATTAAGCAAGTTCCAGTAGAATCAGACCTGCAGGAGATAATCAAAGAAATCTCTATCATGCAACAATGTGACAGGTAAAGACTTGGGGAGTTCCTTTGGAGAGAATGTGGTTTTGACTTTTTTTTTTTTGCCACTCCTGGGCTTGAACTCAGAGCCTGATCACTATCTTTGGGCTTTCTCAAGGTTAGCACTGTACCAGTTGAGCCATAGCACCACTTCTGGCTTTTTCTTGTATATGGTACTGAGGAATCAAATCCAGGGCTTTGTACATGCTAGGCAGGCGCTCTACCACTAGGCTATACTCTCAGCCCATGTTTTTTACTTTCTGTGATTATTTAGAATTGGACATTTAGAGATTTATTCACTTAGATATTTTGCAGAAAGTAGAGGTTGATGGAATCATTGTACATATTCTTCTCAGAAAAAAAAAAACAAGAGGAAAATGTTTGAATGTTTGGAAGCTAGGTTTATATAGTTTTACTTTTTTATTTGTTGGTAAGCCCTTTCAGAAACTAGGAGGAAGAGACAGATGTGGTTTTTTTTTTTCTTTTTTGATAATGATCTCCTACTTCCTATTGAGAAACCTTTTCTGCAGACATAGCTAAGACAAATTGCAACTGCTTTTTAGCTCTAGAAATCTTAGAATATTCAGTTGAGTCTATGAAGAGATATTTAGGCATTGCTATTCTGTCCTTTACTTTAAAAATTGTAAGTTTTCAAGCTGAGAGCAGTTAAAGATTTTATTTTGAGGAACTAAGTTTGTCAAATGCAAAAAGCAGGAAGTTGTCCTAAAAGTTGACCACAGAAAAGCACGTGGTATGTGCTGAAATTCTGTGACAACAAGGGCTGGTCACTGATGGAGCAGGCTTTTATCTAGCACTCTATAGATTTGAAAGAAAAAGTTAAACGGAATGCCAGCACTAGGGCTTTAGAAGTGTAATTCAAAAAATTCCACACTTGAGGATCCATACCTTATTTTTATTTGTTTTCTTATTTAGTGGTACTAGTGTTTGAACTCTGTACTTCATGCTTGCTAGAAAGACCCTCTATTCTTTTTTTTGAGGGGGGGGGTTTGTAGTGAGGCATGAACTCTGGGCCTGGGGGCATCCCTAAGCTCTTCAGCTCAAGACTCTACCACTTTGAGCCACAGCATTACTTCTGGTTTTCTGGTGGTTAGTTGGAGATAAGAGTCTCGTGGACTTTTGTGCCTGAGCTGGCTTTGAACTGGGATCCTCAGATCTCAGCCTCCTGAGTAGCTAGGATTACAGGCCTGAGCCACTATACCCAGCCCCTCTACTTTTGGAGCTATGCCTCTATCCCTCCACCCCCCCCCCCCCCCATTATTTTTAAGATAGAGCCTCACCTTTTGCCTGGAGCCATCCGTCCTGTGTATGTTTCCTGCAGTATCTGGGATGGCCAGCATGTGCCATTATACCTAATCCTTTTTTTTTTTCCTATTGCGATCTGTGATTCATAAGCTTTTTGCCTCTAGCCTTAAACCATGGCCTTCCCAATCTCTTGTTCCTGAGTAGTTTAGGAATACAGGTAGAACAAGTTAAGCTACCTTCTAGGAAATTTGCTCAGAAGTACTGTCATTTCTCTTTTTCGTTTTTTTTCCCCTTCTACATTTGTGATTATTATTTATTAAATAAAGTTCTCATTTTTCTTGATTGTATTGCCAGATTAATTTAGCAGTTTTTCTTTTCCTTCTCTATAGAAACCATTATGGTTTATAAACTGGAACATTGTTCATAGGGTATGGAAATTAGTGAAAAAAATTAGAAAATTAATAGAGATACTTTGAAGATTTTTTAAAGTAATGTAGGACAAAGACCTTGTGTTTTGGGAATTTATAGACAAATTAGTCAGACTAGGATACACATGTTCAGGGAAATCTAGATGAAAGTACCAGTCTAGATAGAAATGTCCATTGACTCATAGAGGCAGTAAATACTATAGGAGTTGTGGGGAGAGTACAGTGGGCATCTGGAAGTTAAAAGAGATTTAGTTATGGTCTGGGGGTTTGGCCTAGTTATAGAGTGCTTGCCTAGTGTGCATGAAGACCCAGATTCAATTCCTCAGTACCACATACATAGAAAAAAAAAAGCCGGAAGCAGTATTAAGGCTCAAGTGGTAGAGCTCTAGCCTTGAGAAAGTCCAATGACAGTGCTCAGGCCCTGAGCTCAAGTCCAGGAATGAAAAAAAAAAAAAAAAGAGATTTAGTTACTTATTTCTTAATATTTAGTGTGTGTGTGTTTTCCCTCTGTCCTTGTCATTGGTAAGTGTTGCAAGGATGAAGGAATGTGAAATTCTGAGACTTAATAAACACAAGCTGGTTTTATCATCTTTGATTGCTAGGCAGTTTCATCTGATCCTAATAGCAGTTTACCTAGTTATAGCCAATAGCTTGCAAGAGGACAGATTATTTAATTTACTGGGATGTTTGACTTCTCTCTGAAATCTTTTGTTTGATATCTGTCTTCAAGCGTGGAAAGTAAAAAATTAAAACCAAATTAATTTTTTTTTGACTGGTCTCGTGGCTTGAACTCAGGGCCTGGGTACTGTTGCTGAGTCTGTGCTCAACTATAGTGCTCTATCACAGTACCAGTTCCTGCTCTTTCTGAGTAGTTTATTGGAGATAAGAGTCTTACAGACTTTCCTGCCTAGGCTGGCTTTGAAATGCAATCTTCTGAAATCAGCCTCCAGAGTAGCTGAGATTACAGGTGTGAGCTACCAGTACCCAGCCAAATTAATCTTGAATCTCTATTTTTTTGTAATAGATACTTTGTTACTATAAAATATGTATGACTGTTTTGATAAAAAGGAAATAACTTTCCCCTTTAGAGAAACCATTGTTAAAAATTTTCCTGATAAGCATATGATTGTCTCTGTAAAAACTGGAATATCTTTTTATTATCAGTTATTCCCCTATGACATTTTATGGATTCATAATGTTCATTATATTGATATATTTCTTAAGTAGAACCTCTACAGTTGGATGGAAATTTAAATGTTACCTAAATTTTAAATGGTAACTAAATTTTTATTGACAGTTTTATGTTGGTGTCCATTTCATTTCTGCTTTTGTATTGGCAGTACTGAGGCTTGAACTGAGGGTTTTGTGATTGCTAGGTAGGTGCTTTGCTGCTTAGGCCATGTTTTCAGCCCTTTTTGTTTTCATTAATTTTTGGAATAGAGTATCACTTTTTGGTTATGAATCTCCTATTTATGCTTCCTGCAGAGCTGAAATGACAGGCTCATGCCACCACACCAGGTTTGGGACCACTTTCTTTTTTTTTTTTTTTTTTTGCCAGTCCTGGCTTTGAGCTCAGGGCCTGAGCACTGTTCTTGGGCTTTTCTCAAGGTTAGCACTCTACCACTTGAGCCATAGCACCACTTCCAGCCTTTTTCTATGTATGTGGTACTAAGGAATCGAACCTGGGTCTTCGTGCATGCTAGGCAGGCACTCTACCACTAGGCCAAACTCCCAGCCCTGGGACCACTTTCTTTTTGAACATGTATAATTCTTTTCCAGGGGCAAATTGTAAACCTGAAACTAGTTTAAAATATCCACCCATTTCTTGTAGTTTCTGTTACTCCTAGGTCAGCACAATTTGATTTTTTGTCAAAAGAGCACTCATTTTAGCTTTGACAGAGAATAATTGATTTTTTTTGGATGAGTAGTAAGTTTTCATGTATTTAACAGCATTAGGTCATAGAGATATTTGAAGACCATTCCATTAATTTGTATTGTGTATCTCTCCAGCCCTCATGTAGTCAAATATTATGGCAGTTATTTTAAGAACACTGATTTGTGGATCGTTATGGAATACTGTGGGGCTGGTTCTGTATCTGACATCATTCGATTACGAAATAAGACGGTAAGTTTACCTTCCAGAAGATTGCTACTAAGCTATCTTCTTTTCTCTGGACTTTTAGTTGTGTGCTTGTTCTCCTCTTCCTCCTCCTCCTTCTCATCCCCCCCCTCCTTTTAATGAACAATTTTGACTCCTTAACTAGTATAAAAAAAAAATCCAGTGATTTGTGTGTGTGCCTGTGTGCCTGTGTGTCTGTGTGTCTATCCTTGGTCTTGAACTCAGGGCCTTGGCACTGTCCTTAAGCTTTTTTTTTTTTTTTTTTTTTTTTTTGCCAGGCTTGGACTTGGGCTCAGGGCCTGAGCACTGTCCTTGGACTTTCTCAAGGCTAGAGCTCTACCACTTGAGCCTCAGCACCACTTCTGACTTTTTTCTATGTATGTAATACCGAGGAATTGAACCTGGGTCTTCGTGCATGCTAGGCAAGCACTCTACCACTAGGCCAAACTCCCGGCCGAGTCCTTAAGCTTTCTTAAGGCCAGCACTCTACCATTTGAGCCACAGTGCCACTTCCGGCTTGTTTTTGTGTGTGTGTGTGTGTGTGTGTGTGTGTGTGTGTGTGTGTGTGGTGCCAAGGAATTGAACCCAGGGCTTTGTGCATGCTAGGCAAGCACTCTACTACTAGGCTATACTCTCGCCCTTCCCGAGATTCTTTTGCTCAAGGTTAGCACTCTGTCCTTTGAGCCACAGTGCCATGTCTCGCCTTTTCTGTTTATGTGGTACTGAGGAATTGAACCCAGGGCTTCATGCATGCTAGGCAAGCAGTCTACCACTAAGTCACATTCCCACCCCTGACTTTTTCTTTCTTTCTTTTCTTTTTCTGTTTTTTTTTTTAAAGCATGTTATACTTTTTTATTATTGGGGGAAAGAATAAATGTCAAATTTGGCCTGGGCAGTGTCCCTTAGCTTTTAGTTCAAGGCTGGCACTCTACTTCTTGAACCATACCTTTACTTCTAGCTTTTTGGTGGTTAATTGGACTTTTCTGCCTGGGTTAGCTTGGGACTGCAATCCTTAGATCTTAACCTGAATAGTTAGGATTTGGGGTATGAACCACCAGTGCCCAGCTGAGCTAAGATACATGCTAGTTGGAGAATATTGAGAAATTGATGAGAGAAGCTCTTTTTTTTTTTTTAAATGTCAGTCATGGGACTTGGACTCTGGGCTTGGGCACTGTCTTGAGCTGTTAAGCTCAAGGCTACCACTCTACCCCTTGAGCAACAGTGCTTCTTCCAGTTTTATGGTGGTTAATTGGAGATGAGTCTCATGTTCTTTAGTGCCTGGGCTGGCTTTGAACCTCTATCCTCAGATCTCAGCCTCCTGAGTAGCTAGGATTACAGGCGTGAGCCACCACACCTGGCTCAATAACTTAATTTTAAGAATTACTCCCTAAGAATAAAGGCTGGGTCTTTCTCTAAATTTCACACTTTTCTTTTTGCTACAGCTCTTTTTCTTCTAAATGTGAGCTTTTATCAGAGGAACTATTGTTGGTGGATTTTGTTTAGAGCTAGGGATAGCTCTGTACAGAGTCAACATTTGGTCTGAGCTGGTTTCTATACCAGTCTCCAGCATTCTCAGCTACATTTAGCCATCATCATTCAACATCCAGTATGTGTCAGCTAGCTTTCTTGGTGCTGAAGATAGAAATAGAAACAAAAGACATTTTTAATGGTGCTTATATTTCTAATAGGGAAGACATCATACAAATGTGTACTCCAGTAATTCATGGTATGTTTAATACACTGCACTGAAAAGCAAGGTTAGATGAAGGAGTAGAGAATGATTTAGGTGTGGACTAAGAAAGGCCTCTGCTATTCTGATGACGTGAATTTAGGTAAAGTAAGTGATGTAAGAAAGCCAATGGTATAGACATTAGATGAAGGGTGCTGTAGTCAGAGAATAGCAGATAAAGGGGAGTGTGCATTTCCATTTCTCAGCAGCAAGGAAGCCAATGTAGCCAGAATGGAACAAGAAAGAAAACTAGGGACTAGGAGTGTAGCTTACTGGTAGAATGCTTGCCTAGCATGCACAAAGCCCTAGCTAGGTTTGATTATTCATACCACATACACAGGAAAAGCTGGAAGTGGTGCTATGGCTCAAGTGGCAGAGCACTAGTCTTGAGCAAAAAGTGTCCAAGGACAGTGCCCAGGTGCTGAGTTAAGGCTCAGGACTGGAAAAAAAAAAAGGAGGAAGGAAGGAAAACAAAACTAAACTAGTTGGAGAGGCATCTGATGAGGAGCCAAATAGTGTTTTGTGACTTAGAAAGCTGTTGGCAAGTTTTGAACAGATTTGGCTTATATTTGAAAATGAAAAATGCATTATAGCATGTCAAGGGCAGAGGCATAAGAGCAGCTAAGAAGTTGTTAGAACAGTACAGGCAGGTTATAGTGGCAACTTGAATGTGATTTCAGAAGATAGAAGAGTGAAGGGTGACCTCAGTGTTTTTGGCTAGAGCAACTGAAAGAATGAAGTTACCTTTTACTGAGACAACAAGAAAAGCAGAGTAGTTTTGGTGAGGAGAGGACAGGGTGGACCAGAACTGGAGATTAAATGTGGGGCCTCATCCTTGCTAGGAAGGTGTTGTTTTACTTGAGCTATACCCTGACCCCCAAAATACAGAATTGGATTTTGGGCATATTTTAACATTTTCTGCTTGGGATGCGTGCTAAATAGTATTCAACTAGGGATATTGTCAGCATGTACATAAATTCCATGTTTGGGGACAGATCTGGTCAAGAAATACCATCAGGAGAGGTTAATATGTCAAAGAGATCATAAGTAGTCAAATGCTCTTTGGAGACCAGGATGCTTACCGTCACAGAAAGGAGTTTGTATCTAATGTTTTTCCTTTTTTCTAATGTGGGATGTAAACAGAATTTGAACTTCTCTTTTTTAGTTAACAGAAGATGAAATTTCTACAATATTACAGTCAACTCTTAAGGGTCTAGAATACCTTCATTTTATGAGAAAAATACACCGAGATATCAAGGCAGGAAATATTTTGCTAAATACCGAAGGACATGCAAAACTTGCAGATTTTGGAGTAGCAGGCCAACTTACAGTAAGTAAAAAGTGATTGCTTTTTTGAAATTTCTAGATCTGACCTGAGGTAGTTTTTTTAAATTACTTATTTTTAAAGTATATTACTTAATTATTTTAGTAGAAAATCTGTAGGATCTATGAAGAGTTACAGAAGAGCTAACAGGTTTTTGTTTTGTTTTATTTTTAAAGTCCTTTCTCCAGGGTACACAGTTCAGCTCAACTTTTTTTTTCCCTCCTGTCAAGGTCTAGGTACTCTCCCTGAGTATTTTTTGCTCAAGGCTCCATTCTACCACTTGAACCATAGGTCAACTTCTAGATTTTTTTCTTGGGAGGATGGTAAATTTAATGGAGATGAGAGTCTCACAAACTTTCCTGCCCACGTTGGCTTTAATCCACAGTCCTCAGGTCTCAGCTTCCTGAGTAGCTAGGATTATAGACATAAGCTCCCAGTGCCAGGTTTCTACCAAAACTTTTATCTTGCTTTTTGTACTGTTTGCTTCTTGAGAAGCATATTTTTTACAAAACCAAGGAAGGTAAAACAGAAGGTCACACAACAATTTAAGTAAGTGGAGATAATGGGAGATTGCGAGCTCTTTTTCTCTCCCATTTGACAGTGTCTTCCTGTGTACCTCAGGCTGGCCTAGAACCCAAAAGCCTCTTTTTAACTCTGCTTCCCAAGTGCTGGGTTTACTGTCTGGCTCCATTAAGCCTAGCACAAACTCTTAGATTCACTTAAATGATCCACCTGCTTCAGCTTCTGGGGTATCTAGGACTATAGATGCCTAGCTGGATGGTCAGTCCAGGCTCCCTTATAATCATATCTGTAATTTTGTACATGTCTCTTCTGCACTGGTATGTTAGACACACATTTAGAAATGTATTTGTAAGCTGGGAGCGGTGATGTGAGACGCTTATCTCCAATTAACCACTAGAAAACCGGAAATGACGCTGAGGCTCAAGCGGTAGTGTGGTAGCCTTGAGCTGAGGAGCTCAGGAACAATGCCCAGGCCCAAAGGATGGGAGGTGACTGACCAAAAAAAAGAAATGTATTTGGAGGGCTGGGAGAATAGCCTAGTGGTAGAGTGCTTGCCTAGCATGCAGGAAGCCTTGGATTCGATTCTTCAGTACCACATACACAGAAAAAGCTGGAAGTGGTGCTGTGGCTCAAGTGGCAGAGTACTAGCCTGGGAATTGCTATATATATATATATATATATATATATATATATATATATATACACGCACACACACACACACACACACACATATATATTTAGAGCTAAGCAGAATTGCCACACACACACATTTAGAGCTAAGCGCCAGTGGCTCATACCTACAATTCTAAGCAATTCAGAAGGCTGAGATCCAGGGATCGTGGTTTGAAGTCATTAATATCTATGAGATTCTTATCACCATTAAAAACTACCAAAAAGCCAGAAGTAGAGATGTAGTTCAAGTTGTATAGCACTATCCTTGAGCAAAACAGCTCAGGGAAAATGCCTAAGCCTCAGTTCAAGACCTAGGACTGGTTCCAAAAAAAGAAATGTATTTGGATTAGAGGATATAAACATTTAGAAGTTTAATAAATACTGCCAATTTGCCTACTAAAAAGGTTGTACTAGTTTATATTATAGAGATCTTGCATTTCAGTTCCTGATTTTTAGTGCTATTATCAATACTACTTACTGGTTGCAAAAAATAGCATTCTTATTTAGTTTGTTTTAATAATCAAATTGAGAGTCATTTTATGTTTTTGGTATTTAACTTTCTTCTATATTGCATACTGTTTTTATATATATATATTTCTAGTTTACAATATATATTCAATTAACAACCAAAGTGAAGCTGTGATTCAAAGTGGTAGAGCTCTAGCCTTGAGCAAAAGAGCTCAGAGTTCAGGAACAGTGCCTTGGTCTAGACTTGAAGCCCCATGACAGACAAAAAAAAGGAATTTATTATAATGACAAGATTTGGTCTTTCCCCTTTCTACTTTAGGATACGATGGCCAAGCGGAATACAGTGATAGGAACACCATTTTGGATGGCTCCTGAAGTGATTCAAGAAATTGGGTACAACTGCGTGGCAGACATCTGGTCTCTGGGAATAACTGCCATAGAAATGGCTGAAGGAAAGCCCCCATATGCCGATATCCATCCAATGAGGGTAAGGGAATAGACACTCATCAGCACTATGAAGTAAATGGAGTGATTTACTTGGTTACATTCCAAATAGTAAATGAGGGGCTGGGAATTTGGCTTAGTGGTAGTGCTTGCCTAGCATGCAAGAAGACCCAGGTTTGGTTCCTTGGTACCACATACCTAGAAAAAGCTAGAAGTGGTATTGTGGCTCAAGTGGTAGAGTTCTAGTTTTGAGAAAGCTCAAGGACAGCGCTCAGGCCCTGAGTTCAAGCCTAGGACTGGCAAAAAAGAAAAAAAAAGGAACTGATTACATCTAATTGATGTGTTTCCACAGATGTTCTTCCATTATTAATTAAGTGTGACCCACCTTTTTATAAATTTATAGCGGGGTGCTGATGGCCCACATCTGTAATCCTAGCTACTTTGGAGGCTGAGATCGAGAATCACAGTTTGAACCCTCCTGGACACTATTGAAAAAGCCAGAAATGAAGCTGTGGTTCAAATGGTAGAGTGCTAACTTTGAGTAAAAATGTTCAGGGGCAGTGCTTAGGCACTGAGTTCAAGTTCCAGGCCTGGCATGCACATGTGTATACACACACACACTTGCACACATGCAGAAACAGTTTACTACAGGCCAGATTAGTGTCTAGTGAGGGCCTGTTCCTCTGTAAGTCACTCTGTCTAGGCCCTCACATGAGTACAGAGGAGCCATTCTTTTTTTTTTTTTGCCAGTGTTGGGCCTTGAACTCAGGGCCTGAGCATTGTCTTTGGGTTTTCTCAAGGCTAGAGGTATACTCTTTGAGCTACAGTACCACTTTCAGGCTTTTCTATAAATGTGGTACTGAGAAATCAAACACAAGTCTTTGTGCATGCTAGGCAAGCACTCTAGGCCAAATTCCCGGCCCAGAAAAATAATTTTAAAAGCTTCATATATAATTATCATCATGTTTGTATTGGGGCATTACTTTTATTTTTGTTTCCTTTTTCTCTTTTGGTTTGTTTTGCCAGTCCTGGGCCTTGAACTCAGGGCCTGAGCACTGTCCTTGGGCTTTCTCAAGACTAGAGCTTGAGCCACAGCACCCTTCCGGCTTTTTTCTATGTCTGTGGTACCGAGGAATCAAATCTGCATCTTCGTGCATGCTAGGCAAGCACTCTACCACTAGGCCAAACTCCTGGCCCTATTTTTGTTTCTTTTGACTAGGCAATCTTCATGATTCCTACAAATCCTCCACCCACATTCCGCAAGCCAGAACTGTGGTCAGATAACTTTATGGATTTTGTGAAGCAGTGTCTTGTCAAAAGCCCAGACCAGAGAGCCACAGCTACTCAGCTCCTACAGGTATGAATCACCGTGTAAGGCTGCTTCTCTATTTCATTCACTAACTGACCTGAAGATGCTAAGTCCTCTGCTTGGAGTTATCCTATTTGAGCAGAAAAGACATAGAAAACCATCTTAACTCATTGAGCATAGCACTAATATAAGAAAACATAGGGCATATGGGATTAGAGAAAGAGAATCCATGTTGTACCTAATGTGTGTTAAATGCTGTGCACATTTAATCATCTTGTAGACCCTATGAGAGGTGGCTGTCATGTCCATTTTATAGGTGAGAAAAACTGGTTAGGTTAATCCATTTAGAGTTGTTCAGCTGGTAAACTGGTAAAGAGTAGGGCAGCCAGTGATAGAACTTGGTTCTACTTGCTTTCCTTCTTCCCTTCCCTTCCTCTCTTTTTATCTTAGGTATGTATCCTAGGTCAGCCTGGAACTTGAGATGCCAAAATTATAGAGATGCACCATCATATCTGGCAGAAACTTGAGTCTTTTTCATTCCAAAAGCAGGAATGCCATCAGGTCTACCCAGTCCTGAGAGAGTTAACATCAGTGCTGGTAGTATTGTTGCTTGGGGTAGGAGGAGGCTATATTAGTTTGGAGACACTGCAAGTGTTTCATTGGAAGAAAGTATGTCTATGTTTGGGCTTTGAAGGGTAGATAGGATTTGGCAGATGGTCTGTGTACCCCAGTAATTGGATTCAAAGGTCATACTACCCAGGTTTGAAGTCAAGATCCCTACTTGGTTACTTGTCTAAGGTCACAGGCTATTAGAAACCAGCTAGTATAGAAACTATTTTTTGCACTAAAATCCACTTTACCTAAGTAGGTGGTTGGAAATGTATAATGTATTGAATTAAATAAGTGAAATGGATAAATATGCAGTGATTTCTAAGCAATATTTTTGTTTCATTTAAGCCCCCCTCTCCTAAATTACCTCCAAAATCACTATACTTTGCATGTCACTTGGAAAAAGCCCAGTATTTATCACAGTGTAGTAGATAGTCTAAAACATTTGAAAAAATGTGTAGAATTTTCAGGATCGCTTGCAGTATTGCTAGTGTCTCCACTGCTCATCACCTGCCATCTGTGTTCTTGAAGCATTATGACAACAGGTTTTCAGTGCACTTAGAAAACTTCCTGTAGGGACTGATACCACTGCTTTAAGGATTTTAGACTAGACAGAGAGAAATGATATAGCCATGCCAATGAGGATAAAAAAAAAAACAACCCACCAAAATGAGCAAATCCTGAATGTAATCTGTCCAGAGTGATAGTGAGTGTCACCAAAAATGTGAAGGGAAAGCTTACAACCACTGATTTATTCAGATTTTATTAAGTACCTAGTATGTCTCCTGGGCTGTGTTGTTATAAATTGTTTCCAGCATTTTTCGTTTTGCTGTTTAGCACCCATTTGTAAAGAGTGCCAAAGGAGTGTCAATATTACGAGACTTAATTAACGAAGCCATGGATGTGAAACTGAAACATCAGGAAGCCCAGCAGCGGGAAGTGGACCAGGATGATGAAGAAAACTCAGTAAGTGGCAGGCAGTGCTGTTGGGCTCAGGCATGAGTGCTTGTTAGTTCATGATAGCCAAGACTGTAAGATAAATAGGTGATTCTGGATTGGCTTGCAACTGGAGATTCTTTTTGACGGACTGTGCCCTGACCTACACCCAAGCACATAGAAGCTTGCTAAACTTGTTTCCCCAGTGCTTACATTTTATTCTTGCCACCATAGCTTTCACTGAAGTTAAATTTTTTTTTCTTGGTCTGAGACTGGGACTTGACTCTGTACCTGATGCTTCTGCTCATTAGCTAGTACTTTACCAACGGAGCCACTCTTCCAATGCACAAATTCAAATTTATTTGTGATGGATCTAAGACAGGTTTTCTAAGCCCTTTTGGGTGAATCTAGAATCTATTCTCAGTTATATAAACTTTACACTTACAGGTTCTCACAATCTTGAGATTCCAAGGGTGCTTATGTGAGCTGCTTAGATCTGTCTTGTAAAAGTATAATAAGTAAAGGGATCGCTGACTGCCAGTGGCTCATGCCTGTAATCTTAGCTACTCCAGAAGCTGAGATCTGAAGTGAGATGGGTGGTAAAAGAGGTTCCCTTCATTTTAGCTGTCTTTCCATGTGGGTGAATTGTAATTTTCTTTGATTAAATAGGGATTTTCAGTTCTATTAAGGTAGGTTTAGAAGCTAAAGATATATCAAATCCAGAAACATTTGTGCTAAGATGAGAAACAGTACTTCAGGAAACTTAAAGTGTTTTGATCAAAGTAGCTCCAGTTTGAGGTTTTGTCTGTTTTTTTTTTTTTTTTGTCGCTCATGGGGCTTGAGCTCTGAGCCTGGGTGCTGTCCCTGAGCTCTTCAGCTCAAGGCTACCTCTCTACCCCTCGAGCCACAGCACCACTTAAGGTTTTGTCGTTTTGCAGGAGGAAGATGAAATGGATTCTGGCACAATGGTCCGAGCAGCAGGTGATGAGATGGGCACTGTCCGAGTAGCCAGCACCATGAGTGATGGAGCCAATACCATGATTGAGCACGATGACACGTTGCCATCACAGCTGGGCACCATGGTGATCAATGCAGAGGATGAGGAAGAGGAAGGGACTATGAAAAGTAAGGCTCTGATGACAGACACTAACTTCTCAGACAGAACATACACATTCCAGAAAAGATGCTTTCTGGAGTCTACCTTTCTGTTGCCTCAACCAAGAGAGGCTTTGTATTGGAGGGCTGAGTAGAAATAGTTGGCATGTGGAGTAAGAGGAAAGAAGGCTTCACAAAGGATTTAGCTTTTGAACCCAAACGATTATTGTCTCATTGGATGTTGTCACTGAAAGTCATCCATGGAGGCAAATGTATATAATCTTCAGTTCGTTTTCAGGACAGTTTGTTATCTAGGCAAGGTTTACCAGCACTCTGTAGTCACAGCATAGCTGTACAAGTTTAAAATTCTGCTATGTCCCTTTAGAAGTTTCTATTCTCTTTTCCTTTCTTACTGAGATGGTGATCTCCCTCTGCTTTGTAATGCTCCTGAACTCATGGGCTCAAGTGTCCTTCTTGCCTCAGCCTCCCACGGAGCTGGGATTGCAGGCAGGCCCTCATCACCATGCCTTTTGCTCTGCTTCTTTTCATATCTGGCTGATCCTTTTTTTTTTTTTTTTTTTTTTTCTGCCAGTCCTGGGCTTGAGCTCAGGGCCTGAGCCCTGTCCTTGGACTTTCCCAAGGCTAGAGCTCTACCACTTGAGCCTCAGCACCACTTCTGGCTTTTTTCTATGTATGTGGTACCGAGAAATCGAACCCGGGTCTTCATGCATGCTAGGCAAGCACTCAACCACTAGGCCAAACTCCCGACCTGGCTGATCCTTTTTGCCTCTAGGCCTCAGACTCTGCGCCTAGCTTTCATCTTAAGGTAACACTCTCCTCTCCTTTTTAGCTATTGACCTTCCCTTTATTTTGAACATTACACACCAATTCTCAGAGGAAAGGAAATGGGATTCAAAATGATTATAATTGAGTTGTAAGGTATAGTTTAGCAAAATATAGGTTTAAAGTATCAAGTCTTTCATCCTCTTTTTTTTTGTTGTTAATCTCTCTTTAAAATTAAACAAAACCAAAGCCAAAACATTGCTAGGCATCTAACCCCAGGACTTGTGTAGACTAGACAACTATTCAATCACTGAGCTACATCTCTGCCTCTATCTTTTGTTGTTGTTGTTGGTGGTGGTGGTGGTAATGGTGGCACTTGAACTCTGGGCCTGGGTGTGTCCCTGAGCTCTTTAGTTCAAACCTAGTGCTCTACCACTTGAGCCACAGTGCCACTTCTGGTGGTTAATTGGAGATAGGAGTCTCACAGACTTTAATGCCTGGGCTGGCTTTGAGCCACGATCCTCAGATATCAGCCTCCTGAGTAGCTAGGATTATAGGTGTGAGCCACTGGCACCTGGCTTTTTTTTTTTTCTCCCCCGAACAACACTGTAATGTACCTTCCTCTTAACCATGGGTCAGCAGACTGTGGTCCTTGACCAAATCTGGCTTGGTCCCTACAGTTGGTAATAGACTTTTATTGAAACATAGGCATGGTCATTCATTTACATGTTGTCATCTATGGTTGGTTTTTTTTTTTTTGTGCTAAGCAGGCAGAATTAAATAGTGAGAGGGACCATATAGCCTACAAGGCCTAAAATTAATTAGTTTTCTGACTTCTGACAGAAAGAGGTTGCTGTCTTAGTTGTAGATCCTTTGTAATTAGTTTATTCAGTAAATTTGTCTTCAGTGCCTACTGTTTCTGAAGTACTTTGCTAGAGGTTGAGGACAGCAGAGAATGAAAAAGCAATCCTTGCCCTGAATGAACTGATTGTCTAGTCTAGGAAAAGACTACTAATTACTGTTCAGCATATGAAGTAAGCTCTATCAGAGGAGCAATCTGAGGGTGTTGTCAGAACAGAACTTAGATGGGCCTCACTGAAAAATGTCTAGAGGAAAAAGGCAGCGAGATTGGCAGCATTCAGCATGGGCAAAGGTTCTCCAGCACCGGGAGCAGTGTAAAGAAGATCCTGGGCAAGAGCTAGAGGAGGCCAGGGAGCTGAAGTTGGGATGGACAGTGAGAGACAGGGATCTCAGGCTTCTTCTCCAGTCTTCACCTTCCCAGTCTAGGTCCTTATGTTTATTGTCAGCCACTTGTTTTCAAAGGGAAAATGTTTTCTTTTTTCTCTTTGGGTCCAGGGCTCATTATTTGGCTTCTGACTTGAATTTTATAGATGATGAAGTAGTGGTAGCAATATTGGTTGATACTTTAACTGGTAAGACTTTTTTGGAATGTTTCCAGAGTTTGAAAAGTTCAAATTTTTGATCCAGTAAATTTTCTTTCTCTTCCTTCCTTCCTTCCTCCTTCCTTCCTTCCTTCCTTCCTTCCTTCCTTCCTTCCTTCCTTCCTCCCTTCCCTCCTCCTCCTCCTCCTCCTCCTCCTCCTCCTCCTCCTCCTCCTCTTCCTCCTTCCTTTCTTCTTCTTCTTCCTTCTTCTTCTTCCATCTTCGTCCTGGGGCTTGAACTCAGGGCCTGGGCAGTGTCCTTGGGTTTTCTCAAGACTACTGCTCTACCACTTGAGCCACAGAACCACTTTCAGAATTTTTCTGTGTATGTGGTCCCTGACGAATTGAACCCAGAGCTTCGTGTGTGCTAGGCAAGTACTCTACTGCTAGGCCCCGCTTTTGCCCCAGTAAATACTATTTCTAGGAATATGATCCAAGAAAATAACTGTGTATATATTGAATACACACCCATACCCACATAGAAGTTATATTTAAGAATATTTCCAAGTACAATGCTTATAATTAAAAAAACTGGATTAATGTAAATATTTAGTGGCAGATGATTTCATCTAAAGGATGAAATACTGTACATAGGAAAACAAAAAATCCTGTTGTGAGGAACACAGTGAATTGAGGAAACAGCATGATTGGTTTTGTAAAGATGAAAAGCTAATATATGTTCAGAATAAGTACTAAAAAGAGAAAAAGAAGAAAAACAGCTGTTGAGAAAGAAAGCAAAGTATTTATCCCTGATAGCTGATGCTAGAATGTGAAAGAAGGTTGAGATCTCAACTGAAATCTAAAAGATAAGTGGAGATTACCATTTATGCCTGTCTAAAAGCATAGTAGAAATTTGGGGGTGGGGGGAGGGAAACAGGGACTAAAACATGAGAAAGGGATATCAATGTGCAAGAAGTAATGTACCTACTACCTGACAAATATAACTGTAACTCTATACATTACCCCAACAATAAAATTAAAAATAAAAAAAGAAATCCTCCCCCCTTTTGTGGAATACATGCAGAACAAAATAGCCTATTACCTAAATATTTATTTTGTTCTTTTAAAAGATTTGAGTCTGGGCTGGGAGTGTTGCCTAGTGGTAGAGTGCTTGCCTAGCATGCATGACAACCCAGGTTCGATTTCTGGGCACCACAAACACAGAAAAAGCCAGAAGTGGGGCTGTGGCTCAAATGTTAGAGCATTAACCTTGAGAAAGCCCAAGGAGTGCTTAGGTCCTGAGTTCAAGTCCCAGGACTGGAAAAAAATGTGTGTGTGTGTGTGTGTGTGTATATATATATATATATATATATATATATTTGCAGGCATGGTGGCTCACACCTGTAATCCTAGCTACTTAGAAGGCTGAGATCTGAGAATTGCAGTTCAAAGCCAGCCCAGGCACTAAAGACTGTGAGACTCTTATCTCCAGTTAACCACTAGAAAACCATAGGTGGCACTGTGGCTCCAGCAGTAGGTTGGTAGCCTTGAGCTGAAGAGCTTAGGGACAGTGGCCAGAGTCCATGCCATATGACCAACCCCCCGCCCACCCCCCCAAAAATTGAGTCTACTGTTTAGATTTAACATGCTGATTTTTTTTCCTCTGATTCTGGGACTTGAACTTAGGGCCTGGGTTCTGTTCCTGAACCTCTTTGGGCTCAAGGCTAGCCCTCTACCACTTAAGTCACAGCACCACTTCTGGCTTTTTCTGTTTATGTGGTACTAGGGAATCGAACCCTAGGGCTTCGTGCATGCTAGGTGAGCACTCTACCTACCACTAGGCTACATTCCCAGCCCCCGATTCTTTTAGATGCATATCACAATTTTTTTTTTTGGCCAGTCCTGGCTTGAACTCAAGGCCTGAGCACTGTCCTTGGGCTTTCTTAAAGCTAGAGCTCTACCACAAGCCTGAGAACCACTTCTGGCTCTTTCTGTGTATGTGGTACCAAGGAATCAACCCCAGGTCTTCATGCATGCTGGGCAAGTACTCCACCACTAAGCCAAACTCCCAGCTCTGCACATCACAAATTCTAAGAAAACAACTCAATACAAAAAGAAGCTTAATATTGTCCAATTCCTCTTTTTAGCTATATTAATCACAAATTTGCTGTGCAATTTTTCTGATTTTTTTGTATCTGTATTTTTGCTACATTTCTATATATTTACAAATAATGCTAGATGTTGTCTTGTCTTTAGAAGATGATATTGTGTGTTTAACAGCTTGTAAGCAATTAAATGTAGTGTTTTTTGGTTATTTTTCGATGAGATATGTCATTACACCCTGGGCATTCTCACTTAATTTCTAGTGTTTTGTTTTGTTTCAATCATGTCTGTTTCTCTCAGTAGAGGTATGAATGTATGCTGAGAAGTGGAATTTGCTAGGCTTCATGACACGGACACTTTGGGTTTTACTTAGAATCCTCTACATTGCTCCCCCAAAATAAAATAATACATGCTTTTACTAGCAGTGGATAAGGCCTCAGTTTGTTTTTTTTGCCAGTTGTGGGATTTGAACTCAGGGCCTGAGCACTGTCCTTGGACTTTTCTCAAGGCTAGAGCTCTCCCACTTGAGCCACTTCCAGCTTTCTTTTATGTATGTGGTAACGAGGAATCGAACCTGGGCCTTTGTACATGCTAGGCAAGCACTCTACCACTAGGCCAAACTCCCGGCCTAATGCCTCTGTTTTATATCTTTTCCATTAACTGATATTTCTAGATCTTTTGCTGCTTTTTAGTTTTTGATGTTTCTGTTTTTCATAAAATATTTTAGACAAAAAATAGAGTACAGTAATACTTACATTATACCACTCATTGTACAGAAGTGGTCCCTATTTGTTCATCAGTTACAGTCCTCTCATTTTTTTTTTGCCAGTCCTGGGCTTGGGCTCAGGGCCTGAGTTCTGTCCCTGGATTTTCTCAAGGCTAGAGCTCTACCACTTGAGCCACAGCACCACTTCTGGCTTTTTGCTATTATGTGGTACCCAGGAATTGAACCCGGGTCTCCATGCATGCTAGGCAAGCACTCTACCACTAGGCCAAACTCCTGGCCCCTAGTCCTCTCATTTTTACCACAGATAGTGATGTTTTGTTCCTTCCTCTTTATCATTCTAATTTCTTGAATTTAATAAATATTTTTTTCTGTTCAGCATTTTAATTTTTGCAGGTTAAAGTATTGCTTTAAAACAGTATCCCACAAATGTTTGTCCAAGGTGCTAATGTGCTTGGGTTATTTTTGTCAGTCAGAGCTGTTTGAAATTAATCTACAAAGAAGACATTTTTGCACTTTCTCTGTAAGGAACAGCTTCACAGAGGGTGTTCTTCTTAGTCCCATGGCTAGTAGTGATGAGCTGGGAGCTGTAAGCAGTCCAGATTGTCCCTTCTTCATGTTCCTGTGTCTAGTAAGTGGTAGAGACAGTGCGCTTGTTATTGTAGTGAATGTCTGATTTGTTTTGATTGCCTGTGAAACCAAATTTATAATAGAAAACTTCTGGAAAGTAATAGTAAAACTTATGTTGTCTTCTGATTAGATTCTGGGATGTCGTTTGTGTATATGTTTTTAAGACATTATTATTATACTCAGTAGGATGGAAGTTAATACTATTAATAGTAATTAGTGAGTAGTCATTTAATATACACCTGTCACTGTGTTTAATCTTTTATAAAAAATTTGACATTATTTTAATCATCACAGCCATGCTGTGTGGTAAATATATATAATCACTGTTTGATAGCATTTGAATCTGAATTATGGAGAAATTAAGTGGCTTGCTTCTGATTACTTGTAGTAGAAAAGCCATTATTTGAATCCAGATATACTTGATTGCAGAGTTAATGCTCTTAACCATGAAATTATTTTGCTTCAGCAGAGCTCATTTATTTTGATTGTTCACACTAAGGCTTGCATTATGGTCTCAGCCTCGCCTTGCTGATTTTAGTAATTAGCTCCTCTGCATGCTCTTAGGATTTCCAGAAGGAAATAACAGATGGTGTTCAAGGGGGACATGCCTCTGATAGATGATGGTATTGTTATATCTGAGAACTATGTTTCAGACACACACACAATTAATTGCTTTATCAAGAATGCTTGCTAGACCAGGTACTGGTGGCTCACACCTGCAATCCTCACTATTCTGGAGGCTGAGCTCTGAGGATCGAAGTTCAAAGCCAGCCTGGGGCAAGAAAAGTCCATGAGACTCTTATGACCAATTAACCACCAGAAAACTGGAAGTGGTACTATGGCTCAATGTGGTAGATCACTAAGTAGGCTTGAGCTAAATTGCTCAAGGACAGCACCCAGGCCCAGAGTGCAAGCCCCAAAACCAAACCAAAAAAAAAAACAAAAAACCCACCAAAAAACAGTGCTTGTAAGAATAACAGACAAACCATGGTCCATGCTACTTACAACTGTTCTATTCCCTAATGCATGTTAGCAAGCATTCAGTTATACTTTATCATTTTAGGAAAATCTTATTTGTCCCCAGGATCTGAGTAGTATAATTAGCCTGTTAGAAGTGATCCTGATAGACTGTTAGTTGGGAATCAGTGTTTTTTTCCTTTGACCAGCAGAGGGAGCTCTGTAATAGGTTATGAGTTAAATTCTATCCCAATGCACGAAGCCCCCTTTTCTTGGTTAAAGACCATTAGTAGGCAAGCATACAAACACTAAATCAGTGTCCCTATTTAGTTAGGAGATTGGGATATCTCATACTTGGCAAAATTAAGTAAGATTGATGTCATCAAAGCATCTCAACATAGTAATTTTTTCTCTCCCAGATTTCTTAGTGGTCCTTAACCAGAATTGGTATTCTCTTTCTGTAGCATGCTACTCTAAATATAGTTTTGGAGCTTTCATTACTTAAAAGGTCCTAACCAAGAAATTTAACAAAATAAAAATTGATAAAACTTTTAACAATTGATAAAGAATTGATTTTGGAGAAAGTTACTTCGTATGTATAAATAGTAATAGTAATAATATTTTATAGCTTTTTTTGGTCTGCTTCATTTGGGGGGGAATACTTGGCATTTTGCTTGTTACCTTACCACTTAGCTCTACCTTTAGATCTCATTTTATTTATTTGATTTGATTTAGCCACTACCAGGATTTGAACTCAGGTCCTTATGATTGCTTTTCAGTGGTGTTGTTCCAGTAAAGGAAGTGACAGGAGGAAGGATGGCTGTCACAGTAGTCAAGTACCCATTTACCCATGTCTTGCCATGCCATCATTCTCTGTGAGACTTAGTGACTATAATGCCACGGTCCTTACAATCACACTGCATGTTCTAGAGAGGTAGATTGGCTGTTGTCTCCCTGATTCTTCCTAGGCTTGTTAAGCTAATGGAGGCAGGAGGTAGATGACTATGCAAAGTTTTTTCCCCAGACTTGAGCCTTTCTAATTCGACTCTTACAAACTAAGGGGAGTAAGTAGGTGATTTATCTTTAGAACTTGCAATTAGGGGCTGGGATATAGCTCAAAAGTGAAGCGCTTTTCTAGCAAGTGTAATGTTCTGGGTTCAATCCCCAGGACTAAAATGGTAAAGACAAAAAAAAAATACAGTTAAAATTGGATTTTGTTCACAGAATTCTCCTTTGTGTCTCTAGAGTGATAGAGCCATTAATCTCTTTAAAATAGAATTTTAAGGTATAGTGGCATACTTAAGTTAAAGCAATTCTAGTAAATTACTGTAACAGTATTATATAGTGAAAACATGTATTTAGAGTTTCAGAAAGTCCTCAGGTGTATGAAGGCACCACTGTTGTGAGTTCCCTCCTTTAGAGCCAAAGGTCAGGCTCTTTTGAAAAGATTCTGTTTCAACACTGTCCATCAGATACACATGTCAGAACTGCATAAGAGAGAGATTCTTGACTCATGTCCTATTTTCTTTCCACCTGCAGTTTTCTGAAGGGGGCTGTTGTTATAAAAATTGCCTCTTTTGTGTTTTATCTTTTTCATTCTCTCTGGGATTATAACATTTGCATTTTGGGTAGTTAGGCCATAAAATATTTTAACACTTTTTCTTAACGACTGGAACCTAATTGTTCAATTTCTGATTGCTTCAGAATTTTAGAAACTATCACCAGAGAGTATTAAATGGCTGTGTATGTTTGTCACTCCTAGTTAACATCATAAGACAAGTGCACATACATATACTAGAGCTTAAACAGGACATTCAGCTTTGTTGGAATCATTCTTGAGGCCTCAGGGGTCTATCTGAGCTTTTTTTTCCTTCCCTTAATGTTAGTGCTCTACCAGTTGAGCCACAGGGTCACTGGCTATTTCTGAGTGGTATATTGAAGATAAGAGTCTCAAGGATTTTCCGGCCTGGGCTGGCTTCAAACTGTGATCCTCAGATCTCTGACCCTTGAGTGGCTAGGAACAGGCATGAGCCACTGATGCCAGGCTGGAATCATATTTCTGAGTAAGGCTGAAAAACTTTTCTGTACGATTTTCAGAGTAAGTCTTTGGCTTGCAACTCTGGTTCTAGGCTTTATACACTGAGTCACTTTGGGAAAACTATTTCTTTTGGAGCCCTTCAGTTTCCTAGTCTGAAAAAAACAGCATAGAAAAATTTCTGTTTTGTAGCCGGAATATACAATATTTAGTGTTTAAATGCTAAAAAATGGTAGGTATTATAGTAAGTACTTACGAATCCTATGAGTACTTTTGTATTACACCTAAACATTCCTGCAGTTGGGCTGCTTATCTCCATCCTCATTCCTTTTTTCTTGACAATTAACAACTTTTTAAAATCTCTATTGTTGGTTATTAACTCTATTTTCTAAGTGCTACCTTAAATGTATCTGAGCATTGACATGAAAATGCTTGAATTAAAGGAAGGTCGCATATCTCTTTCAGGAATGTTTTACAAATGTGCTGAGAAGAAAATGGAAGTGTGTGTGTGTGTGTGTGTGTGTGTGTGTGTGTGTGTGTGTGTTTGTGTGTTTGTGTTAAATTCCTTGGCAATAAGAAGATAGATATTTTTGAGAATCTGTTAAGTAGCTCAACATAGCAGATGACAGATTCTAAAGAAGTCCAGACTTTGGATCCCCATGAGCCCTCTTTTGTGAAGTTTCAACCTCTTATCTTAATACTGTGGAATTTATTACTGACTGGATTGTTTTACATTCCTGAAAGATAATCTCTGTGGCTCCCTGTGTATTTTATCAGAAGCTCCTGCTTGGATGACATTTACAATAGAAGAACAGACATCTTGGTACTCAGACTTTTCTCACAGTTTCATAAATAGCCAAGGTCATCCTGCCAGAATACAGACTAAGTCCTAATTGTTTGTGCAGTTTTCTTATTGTGTGCAGATGTTGGGTCCACATTTATCTTCGGAAACCATTAGCTTTTTAAATTTTTTTTGGATGAACTAAAAAGCATAGACACTTAGTGCCTGAAAATTTGTTCAAGACACCCTGCCAGACCATGTATTAGACATGAACATACCACATCTCACTGTGACTTGGGTGAAGGGCTCATGGACTGCATTTCTGGGAATTTAAGGTACTGCTTCATAGTTATATTGGTAAGAGGAAAGGCAAGAATAGCTACAAGGAAATACATCTTCCCAGCTGGGCGCTGGTGGCTCATGCCGATAATCCTAGCTACTCGGGAGGTTGAGCTCTGAGGATTGAGGTTCAAAGCCAGTCCGTGAGACTCTTATCTGCAGTTAACCACAGAAAACCAGAAATGGCTCTGTGGCTCAATTGGTAGAGTGCTAGCCTTGAGCTGAAGAGCTCAGGGACAGTTCTCAAGCCCTCAGTTCAAGTCCCACAAAAGAAAAAAACAAAGACACACACAAAAAAATCCGGCACAATAGTGATGAAAAACTAAGGAAAGTAAGTCTTAAAGATATTCTTTGGCTCTTCTGCCTACGTGATAGGTAAAATCAATCTTGATCAGTTAATGAAATCTGTTTCTCTGGTGCCCCAATCTGTTCTGATCAGCTTGCTTTTGTTCAGAAAGAAATGGAGATGAGTTCTCCCCTCCTTCCCTCTCTTCTCTCCTCTGTCCTCTCTCTCTCCTCTCTCCCTCCCCCACCTCTGTCTCTTTCTCTCTTTGTTTCCTTTTTTTTTTTTTTTCAAGTCCTGGAACTTGAATTCAGGGCCTGGGCACTGTCTTTGAGCATTCTCACACTACCACTTGAGCCACAGCACCACTTCTGGCTTTTTCTGTGAATGTGGTATCAAAGAATTGAGCCAGGGCTTCGTGCATGCTAGGCAAGCACTCTACTGCTAGGCCATGCTCCCGGCCCTGGCTCCTGGCTTTGAACGGAATATTATGGTTACCCAGCACAACTTGAATAATTTCTATAAGTAAATGAGTTGATACATGGAAAGCAATTAGATGCCAAGGAACAAAACCAAAACCCCCAACCATACACATAACTAATAGTAGACTTAAAACCCAAACCAAAGAAAAACTTCTAAATGCTCTAAGAAAAGTTCACATGATATCATAGTATTCTAAACCAGAAGGAAACACTGAGGGATCACTAGAGTTTTTCTTTGCAGATGTTTACATATAAACATTTGCATTGGGGCCGGAAGTTTGGCCTAGTGGTTAAAGTGCTTGCCTAGCATGCACGAAGACCTGGGTTCGATTCCTTGGTACCACATACATAGAAAAAAGCCGGAAGTGGTGCTGAGGCTCAAGTGGTAGAGCTCTAGCCTTGAGAAAGTCCAAGGACAGTGCTCAGGCCCTGAGCTCAAGCCCAGGACTGGCAAAAAAAAAAAAAAAAAGAAAGAAAAAAAAACATTTGCATTATGTATAAAGAGAAGAAAATGTAGGCTTTTACCTAGTTCCCTGTTTTGAACAGCTAATTACTATTCAGGTGAAGAACTATTGTAGGAATTAAGGAAAGAATAGGTTGCACAGTGTGGTTTTACCTAGGGACAAATCTGAAACATGGAAGTTTGAAATGGAGGTCATAAAGTCATTGACTCCTTTTTAGTTAGCACTCTGTTGGCATCATTATGTAAATCCAAAATTAGAATTGAACAGTAGAGGAAAGTGATCTTGCTGCTTTGTTTGAAAATTGAATTAGTGACATGTAATTTAAAAACCATAGGCATCACTTAAGAGTGTGCAGTTAGTGGTTTTTCATACATTCACACTTGTGCAGCCATCACCCTCTCCTCTTATTCTGTTCCCCTCATCAAAGGCATGGGGATTTGAAACCAGCCATGGGCTTGCCAGGCAGGTAGTCTCACTTTATCAGTTGAGCAACCCAGCCTTGTTTTGTTTTAGTTATTTTTCTTGTTATTTGTTAGTCTTGTGGTTTTGTCCCTCTCACGTAAGGAGACCATATGGGACATAGGCCCATGCTCCTTCCCCTGCTTATGTGATTGAGATGGGCTGACCTTGAAGTGTGATCTCCAGATCTCCACATTCTGAGTGGCAAGAATTATAGGCATGCACCACCAGCACTCAGCGGGATTGTTGCTTTTTTAAAAAAAAAATGTAATTTTATTGTGATTATTAAGAAGGTTGTACAGAGGGATTATCATTTCTTAAATCAGGTAATGAGGACATTTCTTTTTTTGGGGGGATGGTGTTACCCCTTCCTTCACTTTCCCTCAGTTTCCCCCTCCCATTTCTTCCTACAAGTTACAGAGGTCATTTTCCACATTGGATTGTTGCTTTTACATAGCATTTTTCAACAAAAAAGTAGCAGAAGGTATTGTTTATCATTTAACTCCTTTGCCTGTGGGCCTAGACAGATTGCCCTTTTAGCTTGATAAATGTGGCTCACAGAGAAAAATAGGCCAGTTAAAATACAGGAGTTCATGTATTTCCTGCACCACATAAAAGAATCTGCAAGATGTGATTGTTTTTAAGGCTTTGCTCAGTCCAGTCTCCCTGTGGCTTCAAGTTTCTTCTATTATTTCACTGAATGTCTTCCTTGCCTGGGATACATCTGAAAAAAAGTGCCCTGGTTCAAGTTGAAACAGAAAGCTGGTCAGCCAACCAACGGAAGCCCTGGGGATAGCGCAGCCTTTAATCAGCTTGGAGTGATGGTCTTAAGCCTTTCAGCAGAGTCGGGCTGCTGTCCAGCACTTGATCATCTAACTAGACGATGCTGAAAGAAAAGTTCAAAGATAAAGTTCCTGGGAAATTCCATTCCCTCACTCTTTCTGCACTTTACTTAATGGAAGCACTAACATGTCAAGAGTCTTCAGTTTGGTTTCAGAGCATTTACAATGTAAATGCTTAACACCTGACAGCTGGAATTTGATCCTATCCTTGTTGGTTACTAGCTATGAAATCTTAGGCAAAATTCTCACCGCTGAAGTGGGGAAAATAACATGTACTTCAGAAGATTCTCTGAGGATCAAATGAGGTAGTGCTTTGGCTCTTGGTAGCAGTACAGGTCCTCTTTCCCTCCTCCATTCTGTGCTGGTCCATGACTTTGGATGAGACTCGTGTGAATGCACCTAGTAGAAAGCCTGAGAGACTCAGAGGTATTTAGTGAGTGTTGATTGAATTTGATTTCCTCCAGGATAGATCTCTTTTTGTGGATAACATAGGGTGGTACGTGTGAATGAGGGGCTGGGGTAAAGACAGACAGACTATATATCCAGACTAAATCTAGACTACATTTTCTGGTTAATAAAGCACTTCAAAATTTAATGGCTTAAAATAGCAACCATTTTACTTGATTCATGATTCTGTAGGTGGGCTGCTAAGTTGCACTCAGCTAGACATTTCTTTTGGTCTGGTCTGGTTAGCTTTGCTGTGTGTTCAGCTGGGAAAGCAGCAGCTAGGACCGACTTGATGAAGGCCTCAGCTAAGGACCAGGCTCTTCCACATGCTTTGTGTTATACATCTCACAAACTCACTGCTTTATTTACATGGTAGTAGAATACACAAGAAATTTAGAACTCTTACTTGTATTGCAGTGAGGACCGAGGTTATAGATTTATTTATTTTTTATTTTTTTGCCAGTCCTGGGGCTTGAACTCAGGGCATGGGCGCACTCTCCCTGAATTTCTTTTGTTCAAGGCTAGCACTCTACCACACTTGAGCCATAGCACCACTTCGGCTTTTTCTGTGTATGTGGTACCAAGGAATTGGTACCAAGGAAGCTGTGTCTAGCACAGCTTCATGCGTGCTAGACAAGCACTCTATCACTAAGCCGTCTTCTCAGTTAAGGATATAGATTTTTATTTATGGTACTGGAGATTAAAACCAGGGCCTTACGCATGCTAGGCAAGTGCTCTACCATTTGAGCCATACCCCAGCCCTAGGATAGGAAGATATTTTTGTTTTTTTGCCAGTCCTAGGCTTGAGCTTCAGGGCCTGAGCACTGTCCTTGAGCTTTCTCAAGGCTAAAGCTCTACCACTTGAGCCTCAGCACCACTTCTGGCTTTTTTCTATGTATGTGGTACTGAGGAATCGAACTGGGTCTTCATGCATGTTAGGCAAGCACTCTACCACTAGGCCAAACTCCTAGCCCCTGTTTTGGTTTTGTTTGTGGGTCATGGGGCTTGAACTCTGGGCCTGAGCACTGTCCCTGAGCTCTTCAGCTCAAGGCTACCACCCTACTCCTGAGCCACAGCCCCCCTTCCCATTTTTTAGTGATTAGTTGAAGATAAGAATCTCATGTTCTTTAGTGCACTGGGCTGGCTTTGAACCTTGATCCTCAGCCTCCTGAGTAGCTAGGATTACAGATGTAGGCAACGTGTCTGGCAGATTTTCTTCTTATATTTTAAAATCATGGATATATATCATTTTTCTAGGGATTTTCTGTTGTGTTTCTGAAATTAACTTTAGGTCTTTGTTAATCTGATATAGATATCTATCTATATCTATATTAGATATAGATATCTATAAATGATATAGATTGCTTAAATGATTATATCTAATATTAGATATAGATATAGAAGTATATAATCATTTAAGCTATCATTTCTAAGAAGTGTGTGAATTTCACTCGGCTTATGTTTGAATAGGTATTGAGATTTAAAAAAAATCTAATTCCAAAATTTATTTTAGTTTTTAGAACTTTGAATTCTTGTAGATATCAGGTATTGACATTAAGCTGAAAGCAGAAATATTTTATGTAGACTATGCAGAATTTTTGATTCTTAACCATTGAAAGAGATTAAAAAAAAAACAGCACTTAATATAGCTGGATGCCAGTGGCTCATGCCTGTAATCCTAGCTGTTCAGGAGACTGAGATGTGAGGATCATGGTTCGAAGCTGGCCCAGGCAGCAAAGTCTGTGAGACTCTTATTTCCAGTTAATCACTACAATACCAGGAGTGGAGCTGTGGCTCAAACTTGGAGAGCACTAGCATTGAACACAAAAGCTCAGGGACAGCATCCTAGCCCTTAGGTCAAGCCCCTTGACTGACCATCCACCCCCCCCCAAAAAAACCCCAAAACAAAAACAAGTTAATGTTTTTGTTTACAAAATGCCAGCTCTAGGTTTCACCCCTAGCACTAGAAGAACAGAAACAAAAACAGCTACATAATATTTCACAGAGTGGATAGATTGTGATTTTTGTAATTTTGTCTGTGTGTGTATTTTTCTTTCCTAGATCTTGAATTTATCCAGAAAAATCACCTCACTGTATTATCCTCCTAACTACCTATGGCAGAAAGAAGTGTGTATGGCAGATTCTAAACAAGTATTTTTGTGCTTTTCACTTGTTTTTAAATCTAAATAACATAGATATTATTTATTACAGAAAACTCAAAAATATATTATTCACAGCTTACTCAGTTGCTGGAGTGTGCAAATCTTTCTGTATAGGAAAAGAGACCCTGGGTTTCACATAAACAGGGAAACCTTGGATTTTATTCAGGTCCATGAGAAATACTTTGAGCATTTGTAGATTTGTACATTTTTCTGCAGTTTCCCTGGATTTATGGAGGATCGCTCAGAAAGGCCTACTGATAAAGAGATGGTAGCTTCCCTGAGATCTATTTACTACAATTAACCTAAAATATAAGGTTTCTTTTTACCTTTTATTTTTCTTGGTTTTCAGGAAGGGATGAGACCATTCAGCCTGCAAAACCATCTTTCCTTGAGTACTTTGAACAAAAAGAAAAGGAAAATCAGATCAACAGCTTTGGCAAGAGTATACCTGGCCCGCTGAAAAATTCTTCAGAGTGGAAAATACCACAGGATGGAGACTATGAGTTTGTGAGTAATGTCAGAATTAAATGGTTATGTCTTCTGAAGCTGTTTGCAATATCACCCATCTAGTTTTGTCCGTTCATGACAGTGCCCTGGGCATGGTTCACCCACCCCTCTCCCAATCTGTTTTTTTATTGTATTTTACTTTTTTTAGTTGATTTTCTGTAAGTACCTCCAGTAGCAGCTTCTGAGCCAAGAACCTCATTTATTTGTAGTGTGTGTGTGTGTGTGTGTGTGTGTGTGTGTGTGTGTGTATGTGTATGTGTATGCATGCATGCATGCCATCCCTAGGGCTTAAACTCAGCAGACTGGGCACTGTCCTTGAACTTTTTTGCACAAGGCTAGTGCTCTTAACACTTGAGCCACAACTGTACTCTGGCCTTTTGCTTGTCAGTTGAAGGCAAGAGTCTTACAGCATTTCCTGCCTGGATTGGCTTCCAAACATGATAGTCAGATATCAGCTTTCTAAGTAGCTAGGATTATAGGTGTGAACCACTGGTGTCTGGACAGAAATATACAGTATTTTCACTGGCATTTGCTGTTCTGTGGTCTCTGATGAGTAATATCAATTTTGCTTTAAAATCCTTTATCTGGGCTAGGAGTGTAGCCTGGTGGTAGGATACTTGCCTAGCATGCACGAAACCCTGGGTTTGATTCCTTGGCGCTACATACACAGAAAAACCAGAACTGGTGCTGTGATATTTCAGTTAGGTACTGATGACTCACACCGAAGTCCTAGCTACTTAGGATCTGAGATCTGAAGATCTGCCAACTTGGGCAGTAAAAGCCATAAAACTTTTATCTCCAGTTAACAATCAAAATGTCAGAAGTAGAACTGTGGCTCAAATGGTAGAGCACTATCCTTGAACATAAAAATTCAGGGACAGTACCCAGGCCCTGAGTTCTAGGATTGGCTAACTAACTAAATGCCCCTAGTCCTTTTTACTTTGGCTGTTTTTTTGAATACAGTCTTAAATTTTTCTTAGAGTTGGCTTAGAACAAATTTTCCTATTTATATGTCCCAATATCTGGGATCATAGGTGTTAACCACTGTACCCCACTTGCTTGTTAAGATGGTTATCTCATTAACTTTGTGCCCAGAATGGCCTTGAATTGAAAACTTTCTAATCTCTGCTTCCTAAATAGCTGGGATTAGAGGTGTGTACCCCTATGACTCCCCATCTCCCCTTGTTTTTAAAGCAAGGAATAGATTTATACAGAGGTATATATATATATATTTACATATCATCAAATAATTTTTTTACAGAGGTATATTTTTTACCAATCTGTTGCTGGTTATATAAACTAGACTCTAAGACTAATGTAATCATAACATCATGTTTCATAGGAGAGTAAGCATAGTCCATCTTTTAGCCAAGCATTATTAGTCTGCCCCAGTTGCCAAGTCAGAGTTAACAAGTGCAGTCTCTAGGGCCTAGAGTTACTAATTGCTGTAATCAAATCCTGACATTTTAAAGTTTGAATCTATTTACAATCAGGGCCAGATTTTGTTCAGTTACTTTATGTTATAATTTAAAATCAGAAAAGAAAAACAACTGTAAGTTCAGTAATTTGTTCTTCATCAAGAAGATTCCAGAGGATGAAAAATATTTTTAAAAATACAAATTAGTTATTAACCTAGGAGACAAAGATTTAATTTTTGCCTAACTTAAATGTAAATCTCCCTTTTCCCTTCCTTTGTGTTAAATGCAGGGCCTCGGGCTTTTTTTTTTTTTTTTTGGTGGGTCATGGGGCTTGAACTCAGCCTGGACACTGTCCCTGAGCTCTTCACCTCAAGGCTACTGCCCTACCCTTGAGCCAAACTCCACTTCCCATTTTCTACAGGTTAGTTGGAGATAAGAGTCTCAGGTCCTTTTGTGCCCCAGCTAGCTTTGAACCCTGATCCTCAGATCTCAGCCTCCTAAGTAGCTAGGATTACAGGCATGAGCCACTGCGCTAAATTCCTCGGGCTTTTGAGCCATACTTTAACCCAGCGCTTGTTTGAATTTGGGGTCTTGTGCTTGCTAGGTTGGTGCTATGCTGCTCAAGCCATACCTCCAGTTCTGTAAATTAGAACCATGAAGTTGAGTTGTTATGCAATTAGCTTACATGCTCTCTTGACAGTACTGGGGCTTAAACACAAAGCCTTGTATTGCTTTATGTGTGTTCTGCCACTTGAGCTATGCTCCCAGACCTTTCTGCTTTGTGTATTTTTGGATAATGTCTCGCTTTTTTACCCCCAAACTAGTTTAGACTCCCCTGCTCCAGTCTCCTCCTCTTAATTTCTTTGAGCTGTCAAAAATACTTCATTCAATGGCTTTTCTTTGCTTCACCTCCCCTCCCCACCTTTTTTTCTTACATGGGCTCTTGACAGTTCCAGTAATCCACATTCCTTGGATGTAAGAGCTGCAAATAAAAGATTTATGTCATCCTTATTGTCATCCAAAGTGAGAATCTCCATTTGTAATAATTAGTATACCTAGGATTTTCCAAGCAGAGGGTCACAATAGCACAATAGTTATGTGCATATGACCATTTAGGATGATGCTAAGCGACATGAACTCCAGGATAAGGAAACAAGAGGTTTATCTTTGTGTGTGTGTGGTTTTCTTTCTTTCTTTCTTTCTTTCTTTCTTTCTTTCTTTCTTTCTTTCTTTTCTTTTCTTTCTTTCTTTCTTTCTTTCGTTCTCTCTCTCTCTCTCTCTCTCTCTTCTCTCCTCTCTCTTCTCTCCTCTCTCTCTCTCTCTCTCTCTCTCTCTCTCTCTCTCTCTCTCTCTCTCTCTCTCTCTCTCTCTCTCTCTCTCTTTCTTTTTTTTTGTGGGTCATGGGGCTTGAACTCGGCCTGGGCAGCGCTATCCCTGAGCTCTTCAGCTCAAGGCTACCACTCTAGCCCTGAGCCACAGCCCCACTTCCCATTTTTCTAGTGATTAGTTGGAGATAGAGTCTCTAGTGCACAGGCTGGCTTTTGAACCTTGATTCTCAGATCTCAGCCTCCTGAGTAGCTAGGATTACAGGCGTGAGCCACCATGAGGCTTTTGGTTGTTTTTAATGTACTATGTGAAGTTATTTCTTTTCTCTTTTTTTTCCCCTTATGGTTTATCCCATGATGTTACTACATCTGTCTTTGGCACCTGGTATATTGTATATACGTTTTGTGTGTTCAAATTAGGGAAGGGAAAGGAAGGGGAACAACAAGATGACGAGACAAAGGACAAAGAGTAAACCAACATAACAGGAATATTCACAAAACAATATGTCGGAAATGAACTTTACAACCCTGGGGCATGTGGGAGAAAAACATGGAAAAGGGAGAAGGGGTAATAATGTTCGAGAAGTAATGTACTCACTGCATTGTGAATGTAACTGTAATCTCTCTATACATCACCCTGACAATAAAATCAAAGAAAGAAAGTACATACGTGAGAATCTGTTAGGACTCAAAGTACATGGAGGTAGGAGGATAGAGTTCAAGGCCAGCCAGGGCTACACAGTGAAATTTATTTATTTTTTAAAAAGAGGCCTCTGACAGGAAATTAAAAAACAAAAACATGACATGAAACCTTTTTCCAATACAAGTCAGCATCTTTAGTCTTTAATAGCATGTTCTTCAAGCTCTGACAATTCTTGTGTGGAAGTCGGGCCTCTTTCCTCCACTGCTTACTTCATTATGCTGCTGTAGTTTGATTATTAATGAACTGACAATGTGGGGAGAAAAGGTATTGAAGTGATTTGGAAGCAAAAGTTGGTTGATGGCCTTTTACTGTATTTCTAAGGAAATGACACAGCTTGAGTGGTTCTACGCATCTTTTTTTTTTTCTTTTTCTTTTTTTCCCCTGGCTGACTAGATTTCACATTTGTTCAGCAGTTCTTTGTATGGACCTGGGTTATGCCTCTATGTATCATGCTGGTTTAGTTGAGTGGCATTGTATCTGGCTGTTAAGATGAGTAGAATCAAGCTTTTAGTGTTGAATCCCTTCTGCCTTCTTCTTAGTAGCTTTAAACATATTGTTCATTTGAAGCCAGCCAGGGTTCCCTTCTCTTCTCATCCTTGCTAGCAAGCTCATTTGTCTTTTCTCTCTTTCTTTTTTTTTTTGGCCAGTCCTGGGCTTGTGCTTAGGACTTGAGCATTGTCCTTGGACTTTCTCAGGGCTAGAGTTCTAATACTTGAGCCTCAGCACCACTTCCAGCTTTTTTTCTATGCATGTAGTACTGAGGAATCAAACCAGGATCTTCGTGCATGCTAGGCAAGCACTCTACCGCTAGGCCTAACTCCCGCCCCCTAAATGGATCAGTACTCCTTTTTCCATCTGACAGAGTTGGGGAAAAACTCAGGGCCTTGCAATTATTAGACAAGCACCCTATCACTTGAGCCACCCTCCAGCCCCCTAAACATTTTGTCTCTCCGGACTTAAGTTTCCTCATCTGCAGAATGGGGAAAATGTTGGGATAGAATCTATCCCAAAGGATAGATTCTGTGGGGGAAAGTTAAATGGGATAATGCATTAAACGCTTCATGTTTGCCAGCCTTCTCTTCTTTCCCTCTACCTGCCCTCCTTTATTGAAACATTATCTACAGAATCAGTTGCAGTTATCTAAATCTTCCTCCATATCAGAGCAGAGCTCTATTCCCAAAGAAACCATGATCCAAAGGAACTGATTTTAAAATTACTCCCCAAAAAAGGGAATGGAAATACTGCGACTTATAGATTGATTCTGGAAGTACTCATATCAGTTTTGTGACTTTCCAGTCTCTCTTTCTCTCCGTTCAGTATAGTATTGCTTTCTAGCCCCCTTTCATTTCCTGGTAATTTTCAAATAGTGAAGCTGAGTACTTACGTTGTAACAGCATACTTTGGTCAGTAGATGCCGCCCTTTCACTTCTTGTGTGCAGTGTGCTGTAGAACATTTTTAGAGCAGGGTGGCCAGCTGTGTACAATAAGTAGTAATATTAATTCACCATCATAGAAGTTTGGGCATCGTGAGATGTGAATAGACCCACCAAATCAGTGAAGATCACATTATATTGGAAGAGCAATGGTGCCAGCCCTAGCCTTAGCTGGATCCTTTGGTTTGAATTTCACATTGTGGTCTTGTATTATATCAGGCATAATACCATCTTTCTCACATACCACACAGAGCTAGAGAAAAGGATCAAATTAAATGTAGCTTCGATTATCTGAGCCAAATTTATTTTCAGAACTGTCGTAAAATTGTGTTAGATAATTATCAGGCTGTTTCTGTTTATGGTCCACTGTGCATTAAACTAATATTACTTATTTTATTATTTTACATTTTACCTTTGTTTAAAAAAAAGTCGTTAGCTCTTTGCTAATGACAGAGATCACAGAGGCAACAGAAAGTTAAGGGAGCAGTTAACATCCCTTTGGTATGTTTTTATTTGCTGATAAGTATTACCACTGCTTTCCAAGTGCTTAGTGATTCTCATCTGTAATCTTTGTTCCTCAGGAGTCTGCGAATCAAGGTTTGAAGCCAGGCCAGGCAGGAAAGTCTGAGATTTTTTTTTTTTTTTTGGTCGCTGTGGGGCTTGAACTCTGGACCTGGGAGCTTGTCCCTGAGCTCTTCAGCTGAAGGCTAGTGCTCTACCACTTTGAGCCACAATGCCACTTCTGGTTTTCTAGTGGTTATTGGTGGTAAGAGTCTCATGGACTTCCATGCCTCAGCTGGCTTTGAACTGTGATCCTCGGATCTCAGCCTCCTGAAGAGGTAGGATTACAGGCATGAGTGGTGCCCAGCTAAAAGTCTATGAGAATCTTATCTCTAATTAACCACCAAAAAAACTGGAAGTGGCTCCGTGGCTCAAGTGATAAAATACTAGCTTTGAGCAAAAGAATCTCACGGACAGTGCTTAGGCTCTGAATTCAAGCCCCAGAACAGACAACTCCTCCCCCCAAGAAAAGAAATATTATCATTGCTTAATAATTCAGTTATAGGTACATTTAATGCAGATAAGAGTAAAGACATACATCGTTTGTTTGGTGATTCTTACAGTGTTCCTGTGCGGAAACAAGGTAGTGTTTTTAGTTATTTTTTTTATAGCTGGAGAAATGGAAGTCCAAAGACCTGTTTAAAAGACAAGATTTCTCTCTTCATGACAGAATCATGTCTACAGCCCAAAGCACCAGGTAGTTCCTAGTTTTGTTAACTCCTGGGTCTTTTCTCATGTGAAAACCTCAGCACAATGCTGTGCGTTCATACTAGGTACTTTCTGTTTTGCAGACCAAGAAAGAGTCATTTAAGAGTAATAGTGGGGCTAGGAGTTTGGCCTAGTGGTAGAGTGCTTGCCTAGCATGCACGAAGACTTGGGTTTGATTCCTTGGTACCACATATATATTGGAAAAAAAAAAAAAAAAGCTAGAAGTGTTGCTGAGGCTCAAGTGGTAGAGCTCTAACCCTGAGAAAGCCTAAGGACAGTGCTCAGGCCCTGAGGTCAAGCCCAGGACTGGCCAAAAAAAAAAAGGAATAGTGGTAGACACAAAACTAATAGGGAAAAATAGATTTCAGGTTTATTTTGTCCCTGGGAATTTCATGAAGTTGGAAGAGTATCATTGACTTAATCGTCCCCCCCCATGAGCTCTATTTTTTCCCCCGTGCTTATTCAGAATGTATTAGAGATGATACACAAGCTTTGCATTTATTCATTCTTTTCTTTTTTCTCCCAGTCCTGGGGCTTTAGCTCAGGGCCTGGGCACTTTCCTTGAGCCTCTCTGTGCTCAAAGCTAGCACTCTTACCACTTGAGTCACAGCACCATTCCAAGCCTTTTCTGTGTATGTGGTACTGAAGAATCAAAACCAGTCCTTTATGTATGCTCAGCAAGCACTCTACCACTGGGCCATACTCCGAGCCCAATTTAGTCATTTTTAAGGTAAATAATAAGAACAATTTAATGTTTTTTTTTGGCTTGAATTCTGGGCCTGGGCATTGTCCCTGAGCTCCTCAAGCTCAAGGCTTCCACCCTGCCCCTTGAGCCATAGCACCATTTCCACTTTAAAAGTTTAAAGAAGTATGCTGAGTGCTCCTGGCTCATACCTCTAATCCTAGCTATCAGAAGGCTGAGAACTGAGGATCAAGGTTCAAAGCCAGCCCAAGCAGGAAAGGCCATGAGACGCCTATCTCTATTTAAGCATCAAAAAAGCTGGAAGTAGAGCTGTGGCTCAAGTGTTAGAGTGATAGCCCTGAGCACAAAAGCTCAGGGACAACACCCAGACCTTCTTTCAAGCCCTAGGACTGGGGAGCGTGTGCATGGATACACACAGTTGCAGACACACACACACACACACACACACGCGCATGCTCAGTAAAAAATATGATTTGGGAACTCAGAAGATTAAAAGGAACATAGGAGGGAGGATAACTGACCATGAACTAGATGGATCTATTAATCCTGATACGAGATCAGTAATTCTAGACAAGTTGCTTAACTTGGTGTCAATGTACTGACTACATTTTACCTTAGGGTTATAGAGAAGGTTAAGTTTTAAAGTGCTTTTAAAGCACTTAGCTTTATGACTAACAGAGTGAACATTCAGGTCATTTTCTCTGTATGGATAGCACTTAAGGTAGAAGATGGATAAACTACCAAAGGAAAGAGGTTAATAAGGTGGCTGCCCAAAAAAGGGAGGTAGGAGGAAGTTCAAGACTTAATTTTGTATTTTGTTAAAGGCCCTGACAATGCAGCTTTTTTTTTTTTTTTTTTTTTTTTTTGTGGGTCACGGCCTTGAACTCAGCCTGGGTGCTGTTCCTGAGCTCTTCAGCTCAAGGCTACTTACCTATCCTTGAGCCAAGCCCCATTTTCCATTTTCTAGCGAGTGATTGTAGATAAGAGTCTCAGGTCCTTTTGTGTCCGGGCTGGCTTTGAACCTTAGTCCTCAGATCTCAGCCTCCTGAGTAGCTAGGATTACAGGTGTGAGTCATCACGCCCGGCTACAACTCCTATTTTCTAGCTCAAATATACTTTGCTTTGAAGCCATTTGTTTATTTTGTAATGCTGGGTATCAAATCCGGGGCCTTATTCACGCTAAGTAAGTGGTCTATCACTAAGCCATATCCCCAACCCATAGAAGCATTTATTTAATATTGAAGATGGAGCTCAATTCTGTTAGGTTTAAGCATCGAAATCCCAACACTCTTTTCTCTTAAATTGCTTTCCTTCTCCCTTTGACTCTGAACAGTTCCTACATGGATATTCTTTTCAAACTAGTTTGCATTCTAGTGATGCTGTTGTTATTGTGAAGTAGCTCAAACAAGTGTGTATGAGAGCAGAGTGGGGAGCAGAAGAGAGACAGGGGAGCTGTAACAAATCAGCTGTCTCATGCTCTTGCCGGTGCTTCTGAATGAATTCTGCATTACCCTTGGTGGCTAACTGCTGGAAGAAGGGCAGGCTCACGTTCACTTGTGGACTCACTTCTCCCTTCCATTTGCGTTTTGAAGGAAAATCATGGCAAAATCATCAGATACAGATGTCTTCAGGGAAGGTGTTTAAAATGAAGTAAAGTCAGGAAGCTGGCTAAGCTCTCCCAAGCGCTTTTACTCCAGATATGGTAGGACCAGGCATATGGTTATTCTTGCACACTGGGATAGAAGTGTTCCATTCCAGAATCAAGTGGAAGTTTTCCACTTTTGGAAGTGCCTCTGAAGCTGTAATTATAAACCACAACCATTCTAGGATTAATTTAAAACAGTTCATGGGATGAATTAAGATCTTGCAATAAAAATATCATATACAATGTGTCACATTATATGTGGTAATTTCTATCCAAGCCAGTGTTGTTAATGAGGGTGTCAGGTACCCAGAAGTTTGCTAGGAATGTTGAACAGTGGTACTATGAATTCATCACATATAAAAATAAATTTGTAATATTTGAACCAATATGTGAGGTTTTTTTGTTTTATTTTTGGGTCAGAAGTAGAGCTTGAACTGTTGGCCTAGGTGCTGTCCTTGAGCTCTTCAGCTCAAGGTACTGCCCTACCCATTGAGCCTCAGTGCCACTTCCCATTTTCTAGTGGTTAATTGGAGATAAGACTTTAGTGCCAGGCTGGCTTTGAACCACGCTCCTCAGATCTTAGTCTCCTGAGTAGCTAGGATTACAGGTGTGAGCCACTGTGCCAGGCTAATATGTGAGGTTTTTGGTCAATTGTAGGGCTGGAATTCAGGGCCTGGGTGCTGTCCTTGAGCTTCTTTGTACTCAAGGCTAGTCTCTACCACTTGAGCCACAGTGCTGCTTCTGGTTTTTGAGTGGTTAATTGGAAATAAGAGTCTCAGGGGGACTTTTCTGCCCAGGCTGGCTTTGAACTATGATTCTCAGATCTCAGCCTCCTGAGTAGTTAGGATCACAGACATGAGCCACCAGTGCGGGCTTCAATATGAGTTTTATGCTTAGTTAAGTGGAAGTCCTGTGCAAGAATTCACCTATTTTAATTCTTAGGGCCTCTCCTCCCAGTTTTTGCGTATGAAAACCAAAAATCCAACAGGAAGGCCTGATCTTCTCCTCATCCCGACTGCCAGCTTTCCTCTCCATCACTTTCCATCTCCTTCCATTCCCTTCTCTAAGTGCTTGATGTGAGCCTAAACAGGGCCTAAATGATCAGAGCCTTGAGGGAAACCTCCTGTCTGGAAAGATGTTCTGGTTCTGGTTCTGGTTCTGTTGTCAGGGTCTGTGATTCCACATCAGAGAACTCCTGTGGTTACTCAGACAAGGTAGAACTGATGAGCATTCAGTATCCAGTGGAAAGGGATTCTTCAGGCTGTTTACAGAGAAAATGGGCAGGCAGCCCTGTTCCAGGCCTGTAGATTACACCCCTCCCCCTCAGAGGGATGAGGGGGTAGACCAGGGGAAAGCTAGTTGGTCCTTGACACTGAATCTTTTTTCCCGTAATTTTAGCTACAGAAATAGGCATGAGATCTACAGTGTATCACAAATGCCTATTTAACCTCAGTTGACCCATTGCCTGCGCAAGTCCCTGAAAATATTTCTGGTTGTGACCTGTGATTTAACTAAATCTTCAGTGCATGGACCTGTTAGGTGACTTGGAGCTTATAATATTTATATTATTATAGTATATATAGCTTGATATTATATAAATATCTGTATAACATTTGGTATATATGTAGTATGTTACAATCAAACACTATTAATTTTCTAATGAACATACATAGTCAAACTATTTAGTTTGAAATTGTACATACTGTCAGATTTACCTATTATTTTTGGTATGTGAATTTCTGTTTTGTGCTGTTTAATTTTTAGTAGACTTTTATTTTCCTTAATGATTTTAAGATGCATATATCAATAAGATTATGAACCTTTTAGCATTTGTGGTAGACATTTTCTCAGATTATAAAGCATGTTTATATACAGTATCTAACTATTTTAAACTTTATTTTAATTTATGAGCACTTTCTTTGTGGTCTCTGGACTTCTATGTCATGTTTAGAAAAAAGTTTTCCTATCCTAAGATTGTAAAATGTTAGCCCTTACTTTATTGTAGCTTTTTTTTCTTTTTCAATATGTAATCTATCTGGAATTTGTCTTGCTTTACAGCCTAAGTTAGCAATCTAGCTTTATATTTTTCTTAACAAGTAATCACTTTTGCTAGCAACTCAGGAGGTTTTTTTCATTTTTTTGTAAGCAGTTAATTTACAATTACCAAATCTCAATAGCTTCTGTATCTGAAAGTTTGCACTTCGGACCTTGAGTTTCCATATTTTCCTGTTTTAAAAGCCTCTAGAAAGGAACTGTGAACACAACACCATATTGGTTTTGGCAGTGATCTTAATGCATCGCAAATAGGCTGATTCTACAGAATTTGATCCAAAGTACTTTTGTGTCTTGACACCTTTTTGCCAAGCAAAATTGATTATTTCTAGCCAAAAGTCCTTCATGGTAGTGGGTTGAAAAAAAAAAAAGTAAGGCCTCTGAGACTGGGTTCAGATTATATAATTTGGCATTAAATGCAATGCTTTGTATTTTTCTCTTATGTTCTATTCTTTTGTTTCTGGAGGATGTTTTGGGAAGCAAATTCATATCCTTCCTGTGAAAAATCTAGTAGTTGTAACTTTATGTTTTTCTCTTGACATTTCTCTTAAGTGGGTTCTAGGGTCTTGGACAATTATCTCTGGCTTTCTCTTGTGACCACATTTAGTTGTGGATTGAATTTATTGTACTGGCAAGTTTTCAAACACAGTGATACTTGGTGACAGATTTTGTTTTTAGCTTCAGTGAGAGCTGTTTAGTCCCTCTTGCTTAACTTGAATATTTTAGGATCTTGGTAAAGTCCTCAGTTATGCTAGTGCCTCTTATAGTAGACCTTATTCCCAAGGCTTGTTTTTCAGTTACGTTTATAGATAGAGAGATGGATGTTGCCATTGTGGTTGAGACAGAATACACAGTGCTATTCTGTGCATGAATCCATTGGAGTCATTCCGTAGGTTCATAGCCCATTTCGTCTCATCACCTGCTGTTACCTATCTATTTCCTTATCTGTCAGACATGGGTGAAATTACACTTAGCTCATAGGGCCCGAATGAGTATCATGTGATATAAAGTATGTAAAACATTTAAGTGTCCCTGGCCTGCACTTAATACTGTTTTTGTTTGGGTGTATGCTGGTACTGGGGATTGATCTCAGGACCTTATGTTGTTGCTCAGCTTGCTTGCTCATGGTTGGTACTCTACCACTTTGAGCCATACTACAGCCTAGCATTTTGCTAATTAGTTGGAGATGGAATCTCTCAGGCTCTTCTGCCTAGGCTGGCTTTGAATCTCAGTCCTCTTGGTCTCAGCCTTCTGAATAACTGGTATTACAGGAATGTGCTTAGAAGAAATGATATTTTTTTCCATTTCAGTATTGATTTGCTCTTCTAGGATGTTACAGTGCTATTTTCCTTCCTAATTATATACATATATATCTGTATACATATGATATGTATACACATGTATACATATGTATGCATGTAAGTTTTTCTTTTTTTGTTGTTTTTTTTTTTAACTGTTTTTTTTTTTTTTTGTCTTTTCTTTTTTTTGGCACTGGGGATCGAACCCAGGACGTTGTACTTCCTAGGCAAGCGCTTTGCCACTGAGCTACATCCCAGCCCAAGTTTTTCTTTTTTATCTTTTCCTTTTTGGCACTGGGAATCGAACCCAGGATGTTGCACTTGCTAGGCAAGCGCTTGCCACTGAGCTACATCCCAGCCCATGCATGTTCATTGTAGAAAGTTTAGGTTGAAGCAAAGCTTAGAAAGAAAATGTTTTCTATAATTCTATCACCCCTCACCAACTATTTAATTTACATGTTAACATTGACCTTTTTGTTTTTTGTACTCAATTATTTTACACTCCTGAAGGAATTTTGAATGTATATCATCTCTTGATTTTTTTAAATTAACTTACCATATCTTGAACATTTTCATCTTTTTCTTTTTTTATTGTGATTAATAGAAGGGTTACATTATATTCACCAGATAGAAGGTGCATAACTTCACAAACATTGATACCCTTTCTTATGACATGGTCCCCATTTCCCTCCCACACTCCCCCCCCCCCCCCACTCATCTTGATTTTCCCCCTTCCCTATCCAATTTCAAATAACCAATTAAGCACATATAAAATATATCAGATAACAAGGTGAAATATTGTAACAATATGAGATAACCAAGGGATGGCAAAAGAGATGAGAAATAACATAGTACATTAAGGACAACAATCACTCATTATATGGCTTTTGTTTCCTTATCCTGGAGGGCCTTACATTTAGTGTCATACTATTTGGCCTAATGTCTCTAGATTTTGTTCTGTTGTAAATCTCTGCTAGGAGAGCCCAAGGTTTCTACTGATTATGACAAATGAGGGGGACTATTGGGCCTGTGTTCCTTTGAGTCTGGCTTACTTCACTTAATATGATTTTTTTCTAATGACATCTTTTTCTTTTGTATGTGTGCTGGTAACTGGGCTTGAATGCTGCGCCTGGGTACTGTTGCTTGAGTCACAACTCCACTTCTAGGCTTTTTGCTGGTTAATTGGAGATTAAGAGTCTCATGGGCTTTCCTGCCTGGGTTAGCTTCAACTGCAAGCCTCAGGTCTTAGCCTCCTGAGTAGCAAGTATTACAGGCTTGAACCACTGATGCCTAGTGACTTTTTTTTTTTTTCTGAGATGTTTTGAGTCAGGATCTCGCTAAAGCTATATAAAGCCCAGGTTGGTCTTGAACTCATAATATTCCTGCCTCAACTGCTGAAGTGCTGGTGTACATAGGCTATACAATCATATATATATATATGATTAAAATAATTTTTAATGGTTACATGATAGTCCATTACACTTACTATTCTGTTTGGCTTAATCATTATGTTTTTTTATTTGGCATTTAGGATTTGGGGCTATTTTTGGCAGGGGGAATTTAGATCATCCTAATTTATTAAATCATGTTTTCATGTTGTCTACAAGAAGTTAGGGTTTGGGGCTTCATATTTGCTTTTATTGTTGTTTTTGCATTAAGTGAATTAAGCCAGGATTTAAATTGAACAAGACTCTGTGCTCTCAAAATCTTCTGGATATCTGCATGCTTATTTTTCTCTTAACTTTTTTTTAAACTCCTGTGCTAGAAGAATGATGAATAAAGACTATGGTTAGTATTGAGGTCCCTGGTCCGATGGTGCCACGTGTGCCAGGAGCTAGCCAGGGTAAATACAGTTGCATGCCAATGGGTCTTTACAGAGATAATCATGCTGAGCTCTTTATGCTGAGAAGACTGTCCTAAATTGTTCTTAACTGGGCACACTATTTTTGTTTCAACTTCTTATTTTCCCTGTAAAGCCAAGTTTAAACTATGTTGAGACTGAATTCATTTGTACTTCATAGTATAATGAGATCTTGTACTCCTTACTTTCAGAAAACTGGCCAAGAATAGCAGTCTATAAAAAGACATGTGTATCCAAAATTGCCAGGGAAACCTGGTGTGTAGATATGCTTTCTGAGAAAACCACATGGCATATGAATGTCGTCTTTGTTTCAGAATCTTCCACAGCTTGCTGGTCAATTGCACTAGTTGATTTGAACCTGGTGACATTTTCTCTTAACTTTTATGTCAATTTTTATTTTATTTTATTTTATTTTTCCCAGTCCTGAGACTTGATGAACTCAGGGCCTGAGCGCTGTCCTTGAGCTTCTTTTGCTCAATGCTAGCACTTTACCACTTGAGTCACAACACCACCTCTGGCTTTTTCTGATTATATGGTACTGAGAAAGCTTCATATATGCTCGGCAAGCATTCTACCACTGAGCCAGATTCCTAGCCTTTATGCCAATTTTTAAAGTGATTAATTAATCTTATCGTTATACAAGACAGTTACAGTGGGAAGTTTTCATACCTACATCAGCCATGAATCCTAAGAAGCAGATCCTAGGAACTGCCAAGAAGTATCTTGCCACCTTGGGTTCTTGGAGAGCCTCTTCCAAGATCATTTCCACATGGCTTCATAGGAGGTGCAGGTGGTAGACATAGGCCTTGAATTCCTAGAAATCACTGCTCCTCTCAATCCTATCTGCAGTACCCCTTCAGAATTTAAAGGGCACTACCTCCTGCTATCTCCAACAGGGTCACCTGCCTCCCATCATCATCATCAACATCATTATCATTTTCTTCTTCTTCTTCTTCTTCTTCTTCTTCTTCTTCTTCTTCTTCTTCTTCTTCTTCTTCTTCTTCCTTCTTCTTCTTCTTCTTCTTCTTCTTCTTCTTCTTCTTCTTCTTCTTCTTCTTCTTCTCCTCCTCCTCCTCCTCCTCCTCCTCCTCCTCCTCCTCCTCCTCCTCCTCCTCTCTGATCATCATCATCATCTTCTCCTCCTCCTCCTCCTTCTTCCTCCTCCTCCTCCTTCTTCTTCCTCCTCCTCCCCCCTCCCCCCCTCCTCCTTCTTCTTCCTCTTCTTCCTCCTTCCTCCTCTTCCTCCCTCCTCCTCCTCCTTCCTCCTCCCCCCTCCCTCCTCCCTCCTCCTCCTCCTCCTCCTCCTCCCCCCCCCTCCTCCTTCTTCTTCCTTTTTTTTTTTTTTGCCAATCCTGGGGGCTTTCTCAAAGCTAGAGCTCTACCACTTGAGCCACAGTACCACATCCAGCTTTTTCTATGTATGTGGTACTAAGGAATCAAACCCAAATCTTTGTGCATGCTAGGCAAGCATTTTACCACTAGGCCAAACTCCCAGCCCACTCTGGTCATTTCTGAGAAAGAATTCTACCAGTTGGGGGGTAGTTCTTATCATTTTTCAAGAGCTCTAAGGAGAATTACATTGTAATTTTCAGCCAAAAGTTGTCCCCTGGGACCTTCATCTTCATGAAATTTTGATCGTGTCACAAACTTGACAGGTTAGCTAGAATTGCTAACCCAGATAGCAATTGGTTTTCTTCCCTCCCCCCCTCCTCTTCCTCCTCCATTCTGGGGCTTGGATTTGGCCTGTGTGCCATCTCTGAACCTTTTTATGCTCACGGCTAGTGTATGAGATACAGTGCCACTTCTAGTTTTTTCTGAGTAGTTTATTGGAGGGACTTTTCTGCCTGTGCTAGTTTCGAACTGGGCTTTGAACTGTGGACTTCAGATCTCGCCCTCCTGAGTAGCTAGAATTACAGGTGTGTGTCTCTGGCGGATGTTTAGTTTTGTAGATGGAGAAAGACAATCTCTTGTCTGTAGAGGCCACCTGTTATTGTGATGAATTGGCTTGAGTAGAACTTGGAAGCCATGTCTTGCTTTTTGTTACTAGGGCATCGTCTACATTGAGATCCTCTTATCTTGCAGTTCTGCTCAGCCCATGGGTCTTTGCACAGTCTGAGGTGATGAGCTGGGAGGCACCTGACAGTAAATGTTGGATGATGTCTTCTTGAAAGTGCAGCCTCCAGATTCAGACAGAACCAGATTTGATTTTAGTCTCTGCCATTTACTTACTGTGAAACCTCAGACAGATTCGTTTATGTAATTCTTTTTTTTAATTGAGATTAGGTACATAAAGTTTACAGTACTGTGTCACTTTCTTAATAGTAAGCATCATCATTCGAGCCTACAAAATTTATAAATGTTGAAATATACAAAAACCTCTCTCTTACATAGAACAAAAGATTTAACTCTGAACATTGACAATAAAACCATTTCTTCCTAATCTTGTTCCCTCTTCCTTAGTTGATTATGTAATTCTTCAGACCTCAAATTCTCCATATGTAGAGGTTAATTATTTGAGTTGTAAGATTTGGTGAAGCACAGGAGGGAATGAGGGAAGGGAAAGTGGAAGAAAAACATGGGAAAGGCCTATCAAGAAGTAATGTATGGGGGGGGAGGGAAATGGGTACCAAGACATGTGAAAGGGTATCAATGTATGTGAATTAATGCACCTTCTATCTGGCAAATATCATGTAACCCTTTTACTAAATACAATAAAAAAATAAAATTAAAAAAAAAGAAGTAATGTATGGGGCCAGGAGTTTGGTTTAGTGGGTACAGTGCTTGTCTAGCATGTGTGAAAACCTGGGTTCGATTCCTCAGTACCACGTATATTGAAAAGCTGGAAGTGATGCTTTGGCTCAAGTGGTAGAACACTAACCTCGAGGAAAACCCAAGTCAGTGCTCAGGCCCCCAGGACTGGCAGAAAAGAAAAACAAGTAAGTAATGTACCCACTACCTGACAAATGTAACTATAACCCCTCTCTATATTACCCCTGCAATAAAAAATGGTAAAACATAAATAAGCAAAATTAACATACATAGGAAGCATTTTCAAATCTCAGTTTGATATTACTTTTGTTATTGTTCCTATAATCATCATGTAGCCAGTTCCATGGATCCTGCCTGCCTTCTCACCAGGGCTGCACTGGCAGGGTTTCTGCTGTTCTTTCTTTAGTCCCGACTTTCTTTGAATTTTTTTCTGTGTAGGACTACTCCGTTGGTGTCTGCTTTGCCTGATTTACCAAGAATAGCAGAGTTAGCATCATGAGGAGGTTGGAGCTGGATGTGCACACAGGCTCTCTGGACGCCTCTCTCATGGGAGAAACTGAGAGTTGGCTTAGTAGTGGACTATGAGACCAGAGTTGGGCATTAACCTTTTTCCTGCTTATAAGGAAATTACCTTGCTCTCAATAATACCACATTTTCTCTATTTTTAAAGATTGTTTTATTCTTCATGACTCTACCATTTGAGACCATGTTTTTAACAGTCTAGCTGTGTTCCAATTTTTAGTCCTAGTTTTGTTCTATGCTAATCTAGGATCTCCTCTATAGAAATTTCAGTTTTGTCTAAGGTTTTTAATATATTGTTATTAAAGTTTAGGATTTTAACATCTGTAGTACCAAGGATTTTGACCATAACTCTGGTAGAGAGCTGACTCAGCAATCAAGAGGCCTAGATCTCTAGGAATGCAAAAAAAGCAAAAATTAGCAGTTTGCTTATCCGTTGGTAGTATCTGTCTATTCTTTTTTTTTTTTTTTTTTTTTTTGCCAGTCCTGGGCTTGAGCTCAGGGCCTGAGCACTGTCCTTGGGCTTTCTCAAGGCTAGAGCTCTACCACTTGAGCCTCAGCACCACTTCCGGCTTTTTTCTATGTATGTGGTACCAAGGAATCGAACCCGGGTCTTCATGCATGCTAGGCAAGCACTTTAACCACTAGGCCAAACTCCCGGCCCCCTGTCTATTCTTCCTCTAACTTTTTTTTTTTTTTCCAGTTAGTAATGGGACTTGAAATCCAGGCCTGGCTGTTGTCCCTGAATAATTCCGTTCAAGCTACCGCTCTACCCCTTGAGCTACAGCACCACTTCCAGTTTCCTGGTGGTTAATTGGAGACAAGAGTCTCACTGACTTTAATGCTCGGGTGGCTTTGAACCTCTATCCTTAGATCTCAGCCTCCTGAGTAGCTAGGATTACAGGCATGAGCTACCATGCCCAGTTCCTTTTCCTTCTTAAACTTACCAGGTACTTAAAATTTTTTTTTTTTAGCTCAAACTAGCTTTTGGTTTTGTCAAGCTTTTTTATATTGCGCTTTAGTTTATTTTTACCTTATATATATTTTTAATTTTCTATATTCTTTTGCTGGTCCTGAGGCTTGAACTCTATGCCTAGGAGCTGTCCCTGAATTTTTGTGCTCAAGGCTTTTTTGTGCTCTACCATTTGGGCCACAGACCTACTTTTGGCTTTTTTTTTTTTTTTTGGCTAGTTCTGGGTCTTGAACTCAGGGCCAAGCACTGTCCTTGGACTTTCTCAAAGCTAGAACTTTATCACTTAAGCCATAGCACCACTGCTGGTTTTTTTCTATGTATGTGGTACCAAGGAATCGAAGCTGGGTCTTTGTGCATGCTAGGCAAGCACTCTGTCACTAGACCAAACTGCAGGCCTGGCCTTTTTTTTTTTTCTCCCCCTTTGGTAGTTAAGTGAAGGTAGAGCCTCATGGACTTTTCTGCCTGAGCTAGCTTCAAACCATGATCCTCAGATCTCAGTCTTCTGATGAGTTTGGAGCCATCAACACTAGACTTAATTTGTATTGTTTTATTATATCTTATTGTGGGTTTATTCTGATTTTTTTCTTCCACTGGACAATTTAGTTTTTATTAAAACATCCTTTTCTAATATATTTATTTAAGGCTCTAAAATTCCTGTAACGTTATCACCTTCATTTTTTATGTTTTGTTGTTGTTGTTTTGAGAGTCAAGTTCATTGAGATTTAATTGATATACCACAAAATATAAGTATACAGTTTGATAAGCTTTGATATTATATTTTTCTAATACACACATACACACTTGATGTAAAGGTAAAATGAAAGTATTATATCACCACAATCAAGTAATGGAATATTTCTATCACCCTGAAGAATTTTCCTCATGTGAGTAAAATCATAGTCTATCGCCTTTCGTGTTTTGGCTTTTTTTTATTCTAGTTGTGGGGCTTGAACTCTGGGTCTGGGCGCTGTCCCTGAGCTCTTCAGCTCAAGGCTACTGCCCTACTCCTTGAGCCACAGCACCACTTCCATTTTTCTAGTGGTTAATCAGAGATAAGAGTCTCACAGACTTTAGTGCCTGGGCTGGCACTGTGATCCTCAGATTTCAGCCTTCTGAGTAGCTCAGATTACAGGTGTGAGCCACCACACCAGCTTGTGTTTGGCTTTAACATAGCTAGCTGCTTTGATATTCATTCATGTTATTGCAGATACCTGGGGTTTGTCATTGTTTTTCCTGAGTGGCTTTAATTGTATGGATTCCAGAATTCGTTTATTTCTAATTTTCAGTGGAAGAAAATGAGAGGCTTAGGCTTCACCCTTTCCCTCCCTCCCTCCCTTTCTCCCTGCCCCGCCTTCCTCCCCCCCTCTTTCTCTCTAAATCTATAGATGTATATAGATATATGGTAACATCAAGTCCTACACAGGACAGACAACTAGTCAACCACCTCCCCTGCCCCATGTCACTGCCTGCACCCACTGAATCAGTCTGTAGACACACATATAAGCATACTTTGAACTTCAAATTATCATTTTTCAATTTTGATTTAGGGCCTGATGTCTTGGAACTTGTTTTCATGAGTGAAGGAACATGTGCTCAATTCTTCCTCCTGGGGATTTGGTCCATTAAGGAGATAGGAAACACTGAGTAAATTAAACAGTGCATGTTTAATATGAGAAATATTTCCTATGATAAAAAGCATTGCAGAACACATATAATAGTTTACACTTGGACCGGTAGTATAGCCTAGTGATAGAGTGTTTACCTAGCATGCGTGAAAACCTGGGTTCGATTCCTCAGTACCACATACCCAGAAAAAGCTAGAAGAGATGCTGTGGCTCAAGTGGCAGAGTGCTAGCCTTGAGCACAAAGTGTCCAGGGACGGTACTCAGGCCCTGAGTTTGAGCCCCAGGACTGACCAAAAAAAAAAAAAAAAAAAAAAGCTTGCAGTTAGAGTTTAGGGCAGTAAAGTGATAACTGATACATTCTCCTTTTTTTTTTTTTTTTTTTCCGGATGGGGATGGAGTGGAGAAAGTTGGGTAGAACTGAGAATTTGAACTTGAGCCATACTTCCATCCTATTCTCCTTGTTCTTTTAAAAAGAATACTATCAGTTTAAAGCCTCAGTAAATTTATTTTCATAATTAACAAAGACCATTAATGAGAGGGGGGGAAAAAAGAAAATTAGACAAACAGAACTTTTAGATATGTTTTTAGATGCATAGCATCATATTAATCATGAATTTTTACCTTCCCATGGGACCTGGCTGTTCTGTCTTTTTTTTTTTTTTTTTTTGTCAGTCCTGGGCTTGAGCTCAGGGCCTGTCCTTGGACTTTCTCGAGGCAGGTGTGTTCCACTATGTCCAACTATTGGCCGAGAAAGGGTCTTGAGGGTTTGCCTTGAATTGTAATCCTCTCCATCTCAGCCTCCTGGTCATTAGAATTATGGGTATGAGCCCCGAGGGTACAGCTGAATATGCCTTTTAAAGACTATACTGAATAAAATTATACCAGTTTTCATCTTAACTTAATTTGCTTATGCTTCTTTTATTTGGTGGGGGTGGGGAGAGGACAGAAGAAGGAGGGGAAAGAGAGATAGAAAAGGAGAGGGGGAGGGAGACGGAGGATACCTTTTTGCTCTCTTGGAAATTTCTAGTCCAAGAGTGTATAGAGAAGGCACATAGCTTGTAAGGATTGTCACGTGACTTACCAGCTCTTTTTCTAAATTATTAAGCTTGATAACAACAGCAGCTTGGTGCACTTGGTGGTTTAGCTTTTTCCTCTTCTAAAACATTAATATCCTTTCAAGGGCAATGTCACTGTCTGTGTCTCCCTTTAATGTTTCAGATATGAAAGAGTTTTGCATCCTGCCCTATCTATTCTTATACTCTATCCTCTTTAGTTATTTACAGTTATTCTAGGAGGCTTCATGTGTTTATTAACTCCCTGAAGGTTATCCTTTTACAGTTTTAACTTTTTTTTTTTTTTTGCCAGTCCTGGGCTTGGGCTCAGGGCCTGAGCACTGTCCCTGGATTTTCTCAAGGCTAGGGCTCTACCTCTTGAGCCACAGCACCATTTCTGGCGTTTTGCTACATATGTGGTATTGAGGAATCGAACCCGAGTCTTCATGCATGCTAGGCAAGCACTCTACCACTAGGCCAAACTCCCGGCCCCAGTTTTAACTTTTTAAGTGTGAAATTTAAATACCAATTTAGAACTCTTAAAAATAGAATTTTTCTTAAAGAGCAGTCAGGGCTAGTGTGAGGAGGGGGAGGGGGTTGGGGGGGGAGTTGAGCTTGGGCTTTGTAGCCCAGGCTGGCCTTGAATGCTCCATCCTTTTGTCTCAACCTCCTGAGTACTGGGATTAAAAGCATGGGCCATTTAAAATATTTCATTAAAGGTTTTATCAATTTAATTAAGTAGCAGATTCTTTAGAAATTGATGGTATAGTGTTTACTTAATCCACACTGTGATTTGGTGGTCAGCTTCCTTGCTTCCTTGATTCTCTGCTGGCTCTCTTCTTTCTCATCTGATGAGAGTTGCTCTGACACCTGTGAGAATCATCTTACTAGAGTCGCCTCTTCTCCTTCTAGGTATAGATAGGTTTACCTCAACACAGGGAAGTATCTTTGGTGGAACTAAATCAGTCCCTTACTTAAATGCCCTTTAAGAATCCCCCCTCCCCCAACCCCCCAACCCCCACCCCCACCCCTGGCCCCAGGTCAGGGGATGGATGATGGATGTTGGCTCTGAGCTCTTTCTTTAGAGGACAGTGTTCCACCACTTTGAGCCACAGTTCTACTTCTGGTTTTCTGGTGGTTAATTGGAGACAGACAAGTTCTCCTGGGCTGACTTTGAACCATGATCCTCAGACCTCAGCCTCCTGAATAACTAGGATTATAGGCAGGAGTCACCAGCATCCAGCCTTAGATGCCATTTGACTTTTGTACATTTTTCTCTCTTGCACTTGCACTGGCTTTTTATGTGCTGGTCTAGTTGAAGGTATGGAATAGTATATTGATAACTTTATATTGCTTCTGTTAAACTTCCCTATCATCTCACTAAATTCCAAAGGTGTATTCTTTCCACATTCTTGACCATAATAAGACATGGCCTGTGACAAAATCGTTTTTACGTATGCAGAAGGGATGATGTGTTTGAGAAGTACTGTAACATTAGAGGCAAAATTAAACGTGTTCAAGTATGTTGAGGTATGGAAGTTTATCCTTAAAATATTTAGCAAGTGACTTCTTGATTTTTTTTTTTTTTTGGCCAGTCCTGGGGACCAAACTCAGGGCCTGAGCACTGTCCTTGAGTTTTCCTCAAGGCTAGAGCTTTACCACTTGAGCCACAGCATCACTTCCAGCTTTTTTCTATGTATGTGGTACTAATGAATTGAACCTGGGTCTTCATGTGTGCTAGGCAAAGACTCTACCACTAGGCCAAACTCCCGGCTCTCCTCAGTTTTTTGGAGACATCTCATGATACCATTTCATAATTAATATATACAGTTGAAACAGATCTCAAGCCTATATCTTGGATGACCCTGTTTATTCACCATGATGCTCGTTGGCCAAGGCAGGATAGTATGTGGTGTATTGTCATGTTTCGTTTGTCTCAGCTTACTCAAAATAGCCTGTCAGTGTAATTCTTGTCCATTACCTCTTGTGATAAGGCATCAGCCAAAGCTTCTCAGTGGGTCTCTGGGCCAGTTGTGCAGTGACATTGACAAAATGTGATTCAGAATACTGTAATCAGAGTTGCCGCAGTGTAACTGGATAGAAATCAGTTCCCATCGGCCTTGGAATTCCTGACACTGAGATCTGAAGACTTTTTCTTGGTCTGCTGGTCTGTTTCTATGTGCGTGGTCTATTCTACAATTTACTGTGACCTCATCTAATAGCAACAGGAGCCACTATTTCTATTACATACCTCCTGTGTTTTCCAAGGGAATTTAGATGGTAGCTCCCACCTGTCCATTCTCTTTTTGTATGCACCAGACACTATACTTTGCCAGTATCTATGATGCTCATAACTTCCCTTGTAGGACAGACACTGTTGTCTCTATTAACAAAGGATGGATGAAGGCACATGCTAGATGACCTGCTCATTGGCCTTGACATACCAAGGGCAGAGCTGAAAGCCAGTGTTCTTGCCCCTAAGCTTAGCCATGTCTTCAGTATTCCACTCTTCATATTCATATTGCCTAATAGTGTAGACCTGGTGTTGATATACTGTGAATGCTCAGCCACTTGCAACTGAGTCACTGCTCATCAGTATCCCATTCATGAAGTAGGCACTTGGTATGTTTTCAAGAGGCAAGCAGAGCATACTTACCTTACAGGTAGGGGAAATAAACTCCAGAGAGGTTAGGTAACTTGCCAGCAGCCACCCATTACTACTATGGGTGGTGTTTTTAAAACTCTGAGGGCAATGTAACATATTTAATGTCAGTTAAATTCTTAATATTTCTAATCTCTTCCATTTTTTTAAACCAAACACAGCCTATTTCCAGAAACCTTTGGCTGTTTTCATTTATTTGTCTCTTCCACTTAATTGAAATTTGAAGTAATTTGAAGCACACGACTTGCCTACTCACCCTGATTGACCTCATGTATAAAAGGAAGTTAATTGTACTTACTTTACAGTTGGAGTAAACACAATAGTGCAGATCAAACACTTGGTGACGTTAGAACATTTGGTAACCGCTGAAGTAATTAGCCTATTTCCTCCATGTGTATGTGTAAAATCCGGTAGTACAGTAGCACTTGCTGAAAAGGAATGAGACCAAACTTTCAATATTTCCAGAAACCCTAAATTTTGAGACAAGCCTGCATACCTATATTGTTGCCTTTACATTCTCACATATCCTTAACAGCCAACATACCCCGTTAGGCCCTGGTGAATGAGTATAGTTACAATGTATAGGCAGTTGGAGAAGAAAACAGACTGCTTTGAGTTCTACCAGTATGTCAGAATAGATTTCTAGGACTACAGAACCTTGAAGGTGGGCAGAAAGGCAGCAGGGAAAAGGGAAAGACCAAGATAATTTTGAGTATTTGAGGGTTTGGTGGTACCATTCTTGGAGTGGAGAAGACTGGAAATAAGGAGAAGAGACTGGAAGATGAAACTTCTGTATGAGTCTCAAATAGAAGGTGCATGTTTCCATAAAGTCTCAGAGACTGAGGTAGCTGCCCAGGTTAGTATCCCTGGGATAAATTCCATCCTAACCTAGTGAAAATAGCTCACGTTGTGTGCATGGTTGCATTGAAGATTTGCTGGCTGTAGTAGATCTATAGAACCAAAGTTATTTACCAGGAGAGCCACTTGAAGTTTATGTCTCCGAGGACCAGGAAGGTGAAATGCTTCACTTGGCACCATTGTCTGTGCTTGTTTTTCACAAAAATCCATATCTAGATGGTGTGAGAAAGTCTGCAGCAGTCTTGGCTATATTCCAATAGGTCAGGTGTAAGTTAAGCCTCAGAGGCCCTCAGGAATCATAAATGAGGTTGAAGGTAGCTGAGATAAAGCAAGAGTGCCTTTGCCCCCAGATTAGAATCAAGGACAACAAAGTTGCCTAGAATTAGAAATCTAAAAGAAATTTCAGAGCAGAGACAAACAGAAGTTATTTTGTGAGTCTTTTGCTAACAGACAAAATAAGAAGAAATATATAAAATAATGCCTTATCCAACTTGAAGATTTATAAGGTCTGCCTGAAGAGCTGCTTGAAAACACACTCTGTGCTTCTTCCCAGGGAGTCTGAGTAGCTGTGGGCTCCCCACTCAAGACTATATTTTTCCCAAGTGATTCTGATACAAGTGATTCATAAATCTTCTTTGGAAAACCACTGAGACTAGAAAAATATCTGAAACCATTCCTGCCTTACAAATGGAGAAACTAAAGCTTGTGGAGGAGAAGGGGTTTGTCCAGTCGTGGAGTTGAAATGTCAGTGTTGTTCCTTCACCAGCCTACCTTACCTACTCTTCGTCCTGATGAATAAATGGAAAGCAAACCTGTCTTTCCACGTCCCACCTATCCTTCTTCCATTCTGTGTTTTCTTTTCTTTTCCAAAGCACATGCTGCCTAATATGATACTAGCTTGCTAGTTTGCTATGCTTGTCATTTGTCTCACTAAAATGTGGACTTTACAGGGGCAGTGGCTTTTGTTTGCTTTGTTTTATGGAAGTATCCTATGTACCTCAAATAGTGCCTGACCCACAGCAAAAGTTTCATGAATGTGAATGAATAGATGAAAAATATTTTGTTTAGCTCTTAAGTAAATAGTTACTATGGGAAAATTCTATCTCTTAGGCAGGGTTAGCACAAAGTAAAGTAGAATTTCTTCTGCTGCTTCTGCTTCTGTGTCTTCGTCTTTTTCGTCGTCTTCTTCATCTTCACCATCGTCATCGTCGGACTTGAACTCTGGGTCTGGGTGTTGTCCCTGACCTCTTCAGTTCAAGCCTGCTGCCCTATCCCTTGAACCACAGCACCACTTCTGGTATTCTGGTGGTTAACTGGAGATAAGAGTGTCACAGACTTTAGTACCCAGGGTGGCCTCCTGAGTAGCTAGGATTACAGGCGTGAGCCACCGCACCCAGATTTTCTTCATTTGTTTGATTCTGCTAGAATCAGGGTTTTCAAGAAAAATTGTGTTTGGGATTAGAATTCCCCACAATATTAATAATATTATTAGCAATTATAGTAACAATAGCCACCAATACCAAATACATAGAAGTTCAGAGCCAGGAATGCCACACTCAGCAATCTTTTTTTTTTTTTTTTTTTGCCAGTCCTGGGCTTGAGCTCGGGGCCTAAGCACTGTCTGCACTGTCCTTGGACTTTCTCAAGCTTAGAACTCTACCACTTGAGCCTCAGCACCACTTCCGGCTTTTTTCTAGGTATGTGGTACCAAGAAATTGAACACAGGTCTTTGGGCATGCTAGGCAAACTCCCTGCCCTCAGCAATCTTTTCTAAGTCTCCTTACTTCCAGGATTGGTCTGTTTTATAAAAGGAGATGATGCTCAAGAGGTAAAATAAATTCTTCACAGTCAGTGTACATTGAAGAATAAGTTCTCAGCTACCAGTAACGTTCAGTATTGGGTCGGGGATATTCTCCTTTTGAAGGAGAAATTTAAAAATGCTGAAGACTAGGTGAGAATCTCTTTTGGGATATCTCTGGGCCAAGAACATCAATGTTCAAGGTGGTATAAAACCACAGGATGGAAAGAAAGGTGCATTGCTTTCAGCTCAACTTTCCAGCACTTTCCCATTCCTCACATCTTTCCATTCTCACATGAAAAAAAAAAATACAGTCCTTACATCTTAAACTGTTGGGCTTTTCTTCCTTCTCAGACAACCTCCCTGAAAGCAGCCAAGGAAAATTCCTGTGGTGACAGGTCACACTAACCATTTCTACGGAGGCCACTGGCACTCATTCACAGCCCACTCCTAAGGAAGGGTGGATAGAAAGGGCCCCTTCACCCACCTTCTCTAACACTTCCCTGCTAGGCCTCAACAAGGAAATGACGGCTTTCTAAATGTGGATACAGTAGATCTCTTATGAGACTTGGGTGAACCTCTGAGTTCTGGAAACACTGTACTTTTTAACTGGTTATAAGCAGCAAAATGATTATAAAGCCCCCTCCCCCATGAATAATGTCAGCATTCATTCAAACCCCACCAGCCAAGATGGACTTTGACCCATCCATGCATATGGCAGAAGATCTCTAAATATGCATGATCAGACAACACTGTCCCGCTTCCTCAGTGCAAAGGCCGAGGGCAGTTGGTAACTTGCCTGGGTCTCACAGCCTTTGCAAGAGATAGAACTATGTTTTAGACACAGGTTGTATAATAAGTCCTGTACTTTTTTTTTTTTTTGTCCTGGGAACTGAACTCAGAGAGCCTAGGCACTGTCCTTAGACACTTTTGCTCAAGGCTAGTGCTCTGCCACTTGAGCCACAGCACCACTTCTGGCCTTTTCTTTGTATGTGGTACCAGGGAATCGAACCCAAGGCTTCATGCATGCTAGATGAGCACTCTACCACTAGGCTTCGCACTCAGCCCAAGGCCTGTACTTTATTCTTAAATTGCTTTGTGCTTTTTGGGGAGCAGACTAAAGGATCTTGAGTTTGAATCTTGGCTTTGCTTCAGAGATGCCCTCTTCCGAGGCATGTCCATCTGTAGTAAATGATAGCTCCTGTTGTTCATTATGAGAATGAAATGAATCAATGCATGTAAAGCACATGGTTTTTGGTGCACAGAACTAATACTAGTATTAGTTCTAGTATAAGTACTAGACTATAAATATTAGTTTGCATGTCCAGTACTATTTCTTTGTAAACTTTGTCTTGGAATTTCAGGGTCTCCAAATTCCCCGCTCACAGGTTGTGCTTATATGTTCAAGAGCCATGTGTTTGATCCATACATAGTGTTTAAAGTTGTACCTGGTGTATCATTCCCCTGCCCCCATCCCCATAACCATTAGTAATGCCTGGCGTATTTTTCACCCTGGTAACTGTTAGTGGTGATAAGCATGACATTGCTAAGGCACTGAGAGTAGAAGTGGGAGGGCATCTCCTCTCAGTCAGTGCCTCTCCACAGGGAGAGATGGGCATCTGTGCTCTTACAAATTGGGCAGGAAGTGGGTAGTGGCCATTAATTTTACATACAGCAAATTACTTTTATTTTAATGCCCTAACAATGAATATGAATATATATGAATATATATAGCTAATTTAAAAGGATTGGCAGGTAAGACTATTTTATTCCTGGTTAAGCAACATTATATCAAAATGATACAAATTAGAACTTAGAGCTTCTGCAGTGATAATTTGTCACTGAACAACTTTATGGTGTGCCATCCATTGGAATGAGTTTTATCTAGTTGCCACCAGCCCATGCTTGGTCTGAGCACAGAATCCTCCTGTCAGCCTAGGTTTGTCGTGACCACTCTGTCCTTCTCTCCTAGCTTAAGAGTTGGACAGTGGAAGACCTTCAGAAGAGGCTCTTGGCCCTTGACCCCATGATGGAACAGGAGATTGAAGAGATCCGGCAGAAGTACCAGTCTAAGCGGCAGCCAATTCTGGATGCCATTGAAGCTAAGAAGAGGCGGCAACAAAATTTCTGAGCAAGGCTGGGCCCAGGTCTCTGGCGCGTCTTTTGTTTGTTAGCCAGCATCTGCGCTGTCAGTTCTCCACAGCTCCTTTGTGAACTCAGGAACATGCGCCACTGGGAGGGGCTGCTCGATGGTCGTTGTGTTATCTTGTGTGTGTTTCCATTGGCCAGACTTACTATTTCAAAAGATTTGTACGGGCGCTTTGAACTCAGAGTTTTCAGTCCCAAGAACAGAGACTCCTAGTTGAGTGATACCTAGGAAACTTTTACATTGTCTTTTTGGTTTTCTTTTCCCAACAGCTTTTGGTTGTTCTTTCTGGAAGAGTTTTGTTTTTTTTTTAATATGCACATATGTATAAATTATAAATAGATTCCCCACTCTGTGTGGTGGCATCTCTGTACAGGTACAGTTTTGAACATTTTTGCCTCTTTCTGTAAGCTTATGGTACTGTGGAACAAGAGAGCAGAGGACATAGGAAGGCTCATAAGGAGTCACTAAACTGTAGAAATCAACCTCACCTTTGCAAGGCTGCATTTAAAAATTAGGAATTGGACAATCCTCTCAGCTTTGTGTAGCCCTCACTGACTTCTGCAGCTGTCAGAATTTGCGTTTGCTCTTGGAGTCCCAGGGGAAGCCTGGCACCCTCTTTGCAAATTGGCCTTTGTTGTTTCAATGTCTTCATCCATTGCCTAAAGTCACACAGATACTGCCCAGTGCCTTAAGAGGAGACCATGATCCAGCAAAGGGACAGGCCTTCCAGGAGCTCTCGGCAAATACAGGGCTGAGCTCTATTGACAGAAAGAAAAAAGGGTTTTTGAAACTCTCATTGTTCCTGTGCAAAATCACACGCATGTATCATTTCACTCTGCATTCCTTACAGATAGGGTAGAGGGTGTTGCTTCTGTATATGTGACCATTTTCTTTGTTTCCTGTTGGGGGGGGGGGGTCTGGAAAGGATAAATGCGATCCCAGACTAAGATTTGCTCTCCAGAAGGGCAGTGAGGACACACAGTGCCAGAGCTTGAAGGAACCATGACCTTGTGTTGGGTAGATGGGGAAGTAAGGCTTTGAGAGGGAAGTGACCTGGGGAACAGCACAAATCAAGTTGAGGAAGAACAGAGATTGGAACTCAGGGCCCTTCTCCTTGGCCATTGAACTGAGCAACCCTTTCATGAAAGGTGGGATCTGTGTCTGTTTTGATCATCCTGTCCTAGGGAACTTTACTCACAGAGCTTTAACTCTGTCCTTGCCTCTTTAGTAGCTGATCTGGCTGTGGAGTGATTTCCCCAAGGAGCTGCACTGTTCCATCTCAGTGAGTCCATGAGCTCTGCAGTTTCTGTAGATATCCACAAGCATCTTTTGTAGATATACACAAGCACCCATGGAGGAACATTTTTGCCTGAAGTAGACGTTGGGCTCTGCAAAAAAAAAAAAAAGGCTTCCTGCAACTTTGGCTCAAAGCTTCCTTTAGTTATACAGCAGAGAGAAGACAATTGAGAAAGACAAATGTCTTTTTATTTTCTTCTAAAGTCTTTTCCCTCAGATGGGAAGCCATGATTGAGTAGCACCAGAGGATACTGTAACTTGACCCCATAATTGCTCTCACTCCTGAACCTCAGAATCAACATGAAGGCAGGGGAAGTTCCTCTGTATGACAAAATTCTGTTCTTTGTAATTACTGCAAGTGTTTTAACAAGGCAAGATACAATTGGTCTTTGATGCTTGGCCTAAAAAAATAGAGGATAGTCTGAAGATCTTGTAAGAGCTGCAGCTGGCATTTGTTGACCACTGGCTATATTCAGGCACCATCTAGGTGGGCTCCACCTTTTACAGTAGTCCTGTGTGGGGAATTCTCTGTATCTCTTTCATAGATGAAGAAGTCGGTTTGAAGGGGACCATTCATTTCCTCAGCAGTACAGCCAGGAAGTTGTAGAATTAAGACTCATAGCATCCTTGTGTGGGGCCAGTATTTACAGGAAAAGGAAACTCATATGTCTAAGTGACCATCTTTTCTCACATAAACTAGCTCTAAATGCAGTTTTTAGGTGGAAAACAGCCAAACGGAGAGTTACCTGTAGCAACCAATTGTTTTGTTGTTGTTTGTTTGTTTTTGTTTTTGCCAGTCCTGGGGCTTGAACTCAGGGCCTATCTCATGGCTAGCGCTCTACCACTTGAGCCACAGCACCACTTCCAGCTTTTTCAATGTATGTGGTACTGAGGAATCGAACCTGGGTCTTTGTGCATGCTAGGCAAGCATTCTACCCCTAGGCCAAACTCCTGCCCGCCACCCCCCCAACTAAGTTTTAAAAAACCAAAGCACTGAGAATGCACGCCCAATATACTGTGTGTGTGCCTGTGTGTGTGTGTGTGTGTGTGTGTGTGTGTGTGTTTGCGTGCGCACTAATTGACGGTTCTGTCTCAGGCTCTTTTCTCTTTAAGCAAATAACTTTGTACTTGGCCCAGGAGGAAGGACGAGCCCGGAGCCCGTCCAGTAGGAAGAATGATCCAAGTCAAGAAAAGCTGTTTTTCCTGTGAATACTCTTAGGCCATGAACCTTGATTTCAAACATGTATGCACCCTAAGGCTGGTGGAGCGAAGTCTACTGCTCAACAGTCCAGCTAGACAGAGCTTTTTGGCTGGAAGTCAGTTTGTTTTGGATCAGATAGTTTTCTTGGCAAGGTATATTTATTTTCTAGAGACAGAAAAGTAAGAAGAGAAAATCATAGTCATTTTTCCCTTGAATGCTGCATTCAGGATGCTTTAGCTTGCTTTCATTGAGCCTAAGCCTTTGAGACTCAAGCTTCCAAGGAACTCTGTAGCTCTAATTCCAAGAAACCATGACCTGATTTCATCTTTTGAAAAATTCTCCTTTAAAACATCTTGACTGCTTTCCCCTTAGAGACCTGAATTTCTATATATTTTTTTAATTTCCTGTATTCTTTTTCCCAGCCACAAATTGGATAATGAGAATTTGTTTAGGAGTGAGGAGAGGCGGTTGAATGGTAGGTAAGTAGAGAAATAGATCGATCCAGCAAGTTGAAGCTGTTTAAAAACTATAGCGTAGCCTCTTTAAGACTATAGATTCCAAACCAGGTAACATTTGCTTAACACCTATCAGATGCCAAAACTTATTTATATCATTTAAAACTTAATAATCCCTAATAACAGGAATGAGAGAAATGAGGTAACATTACTATGGATCCTACAGATATAAAAGGCTAAAATCCAACAACATGAACGCAAAAGAAAAAACAGCTCTGAGAAAATGGGGCATTGCTATCTGCATTTTACAGATGAGGGAACTAGGCTCAGAGAGGTAGTCAGACTCAAAGTCATGGCACTAGAGTATAGCAGAGTCAGGATAGAAATCCTGGTACTTGTGGTGTCCTTTCCAGCGTTCCATGTTGCCCCCAAAGACTGCAGCTCCTTATTTCCGGGAAATGGTTCCTGCTCCCACCTGTCTACCTTTAAGCACCGCTGTGATGTTATCGTGATTATATTCATTGTCTTTGGAATCCACATTTTTTGTTGGGGTTTAAAAAAAAATTTTCCACCAGCTTGCACTTGGACCAACTTGGAAAATAAAAACTTAAATGCTGTTGCTGATGTACAATATAAAAATGTGAAGTTTGTAGCTTTAATTTTTTTTTGTAATGAAAACTAAACACACTGGCTTAAGTGCTGACTTGAAAAGCTATTTTGTAAAGCTTGGATGTAAATAATTGGTTGAGGTCAGCAGTTTGTATATGGGTGAGACATAGCTTCCTCCACTGCCTTTGGTTTGGATTCTAAAATTTGAGATGATTCCTGTGTGTTTTTATGTTAGAACTGTCCTTTCTTCCTTCTTTCCTACCTCTCCCTTCCTCCCTCCCTACACCATGTCACCTTTGTTTTAAATAAATTTGTCTTTTGGACCATGGACTCTTTTTTTTTTTTTTTTTTTTTAAGGAATCCTTTAAAACAAAACAAAACAAGGTCTCACATATTCCTGCATAGTGGTGTGATGTAAGCTTTAGTGACATTGACTGTGCAGAGAGTGTGTGTTCCAGAATCCAAGGATGAGGAGAAGCAGGTGGACTCTTGTTGGGCACATACTTTGTGCCAGGGAGTGAGCTGGTCGACAAGGACATAGAAATGAACCATGAACAGTGTGTGCAGAACTTCTCAGGAGTCGGTCCAACACAAAGCTCACAGCCTCATGAATGCTGTGGATGAAGGAAGAATACAGCTCTCAACACACTTGATGGCATGTGGGTGCTGCCGGAGCCGCCAAGGAAGCTCTCTGGAAGAGGTAACACACCCTGCTACTTGAAGGATAAGGAGTGAAGAGACAAATATGGTTTATGTGTAGAAATGGTTCCGTTCTTAAAAAGGAAGGGCATTCTGATAGATGCTACAACATGGACAGACTTGGAAAACATAATGTTCACTGAAATAAGCCAGTCAGAAAAAAAGCATATGATTTTAATATAAGGTTTGTACAGTAGGCAGATTAATAGAAACAGGAAGCAGAATGATGGTTACTGAAGGATGGGAGGAATGAGGCGCTAGTGTTTAGTTTTAAAGATGACAGTATAGAGATGGGGTGATGATGATACAGCAAAGTACCTACTACTGCTACTGAACTGTAGACTAAAAATGGTAGGTTAGGTATGCAAACCCTATTTGCATAAAATTCAAAATGACAGGAACATAGCGTATGGTGGGCAGAGTGCGTAAAGCTTCCCTTTGTTGGATGTGGAGCAATGCAGCAGAGGGGAGGAGCATGAGGAAGGTCCATAGGCATTCTTCTTTATCTGGGTGCTCAGTACATGAGGGTGCTCAGGATGAGAAAATACTCCATGAGCTGTGCATTTTATACTGGAATAAACAAAACTCTCACAGCTTGGTGCTGAGTCTGCACGTCTCCCGGCCACGGGAACCTCTTCATCCTATGTCAGTTCTGTGCTGGCTGCTGCACTCATTTTTCGGCAATGTCAAGTCCACTCTTTTACCCAAGCTTCTGGACTCTGGTGTTTAGTCAGCGGTGGCATCAAGTAGGTGAGTCTAATTTGTAATATGTAGATAAAAATTGCAATCTGTGGAGAAACAATTTCCTAACGTTCTCTCTTCACTTGTCTGACATCTGTGGAGGAAATTGAGGCCTTTGGCAGAGGCTGCTGAGGCTCCTACCAGTGTGGTGGTGGTTTTGAGTGTTTACTGTGTTATCGTGTCCACATATCTTGCTTGAACTTGACATTAACACTCCACAAGAGATGTGTGCTGAAGCTGAGGCTCAGAGAGGACAAGAAACCCAAGCAAGATCACAGAACGGAGGCTCAGGTCCAAGTCCATCTGGTCTCATACCACGTGGCATCCCTCATGTCCTCCCGTCACATTCAGATGTTTTTAAATAACGGCCTGAGAATGAAGCCAGCCCAGTAATGCAGAACAGAGAGAAGCGGGGGAGGGAGGCGATGACCTCAGGTGAACCTCTGGATCCACCTTGAGTGAAGTCAGGTCTATCATTTGGCATTACTTTGAGAGATCTTGCCCAGTCTGGGTGGATAGGAGAAGATGGGAAGGATTGTGGATACCAGAAACTGGCCCTGAGAAGGCACTTCTTCCAAATGCCAAGTCCAGTTCAAGGTCAGGCAGCTGGTAAGCAACAAAACCAATATCTGAACCCAAGTCTGACTTTCAAGACCAAGGTGTGTGCAGTTCTTCCTCCTCAACAAATTTCCTGTGAGTCTCAACTGATCCTTGTACACAAGGTTACACACCAGTCGAGTCTTGTCCTCTTCCTTTCTAGCCACCAGGATTCTAAGATACTGATCTTTTCCTCTCAAAGAATGTTAGCTTCTCAGCTTTCTAAACTTTTGAGAATTTTTCCACACTCAGGCACAGGGCTAGTTTGGCCCAAACATGAACACTTGTATACAGTTAGTGAGGACTATCACTAAGCACCTAAGAGATGTGTTCAGAGCGGAGGAGAGAAGTAGCCCAGACTGACACATCAAAGCCATTCCCTTCAGTGGGGCCTGTGGAGTTAACTGACGATGGTAGTAATGCAGTATCATCACGACAGAACTATGAATTTAATTTTGTATGAATATAATTTTGTATTAGGAATCCTAGGTTTAATCCCTGATCTGCTTTTTTTGAAGGGAGGGGAAGGAATAGGTGTTAGGGATTTGAACTGAGGGCTTAGAATTGAGGTGAAAAGTTTTCTCAACCAAAAGAGACCCAGGAATAGACTTGACTTCCTATGTAATCTTGAACTCCTCTGGATCTTTGCGTTTGAATCTGCAGTATGTGGCTGTGAAGGGACTGATGCAAAGTCGGATTATCCTTAAATATTCACTATGTGTCACGCATCAGCAAAGTCTCTACCTGAAGGTCACAGCGAAGAAGGAGAAATCATCAGAATTGCTTCACCATTAACATCATATCCCCTAGAACATCCAGATATTCTGAGCTTGCCATGTAACACAGAACCCTAATCACTCCTAAACGTTTCTAGAAATCTCTCCATCTTATAGACTCTGAAACCAAGACTCACAAGACTGCAAAGGACAATTGCAATTGTGTCACCTGCCAAGTTCCTTCTCTCTCTCTCTCTCTCTCTCTCTCTCTCTCTCTCTCTCTCTCTCTCTCTCTCTCTCTCTCTCTCTCTCTCTCTCTCCTCTCCTCTCCTCTCCTCTCCTCTCCTCTCCTCTCTCTCCTCTCTCTCCTCTCTCTCCTCTCTCTCCTCTCTCTCCCTCCTCTCGGCAGAGACTAGAATGCTAACCCAAACTCCAGTGCTTTATCTCACTGGCTGATGTTCTGCCATCTGTCTGCCACCTGAACCACTCTTCCAATTCCATCCAATTCCACTTTTTCTCTTTTGGGAACTGCCAGGCTCACACCAGTAACAAGGTCAATTTGATAGCTGCCAAAATGCCACAATGTCCCTGTCTAGTCACCTCGCTCCATGTGCTCATCTCATGCTCTAGCCTGGTAAACTAGCAGACTGCAGTATGCTATGTCTTGTATTATTTGTTATAGACTTTTAAGGGTGATTGTAGCATCTCTCACAGTCCATTTTTAAGGAAGTAAGGAATGCGTAGTGTGTGTGATAAAGTGTGTGTGTGTTTTTTAAAGGAGAGCTAATAAAGCAAACCCAAATAATAACACAAAAAGAAAAGTGGAGCATTTTTCATTCCTGTGATCATGGTGACTTACTCATGACTTGCAGTAAGTCTGAATTCTCCAAATACCAAAATTGATGATGCAGGTTCTTGGATTCGGTCTTGCCTACACCTTTATGAAGTCCAGCACTGATAGAGTAGGTTCATTAAGAGGAGTGGCTATGTGAGAGCACGCAGGAGAAATCCGAGCTTCTCCAAACACTGGTGTAAATAGTTCAAAACCTTCCCTAGAGAGGAAAGAAAGCTATGACTTCCTGTTTGTCCCACTCCTCAGGGCTACTTAGCTAGGAGCCTGGGACTAATTTGGTTTGGAGAGTTAAAAGTAAGCTGAGCAGGAACCATACAAAATTGTAGAAACTTGTTAATTAATACCTTTGGAAACTTAGGGAATTTTTGTGGAAGTGGATTTCCATGATATTTGACCAAGTAGGGGAAGTGGAATTTTGGACCAGGCTGGTCTTCTTGCAGCAGATGCACTTAGCAGAGATTCTGCCTTCTGTGTGCTAGTTCCAAGAACTGACTGAGCTCTAGCAATTTGATGAGTTGGCTAATGCAAACCTGGACCAAATGTTGCCCCACATAAATTGGAACTTAACCGAGCCCAAATCCCTTGGCATCATGTAGACAGGAAGGGAATAAAAGATTTCTGAAGACAAGATTCTGGATTGGGTTTATTCTGTGCCTTCTCCCCTCAAATACCCTTTACGATGGCCTCCAGTGAACCCAATATGCTTTTCCCTTGGTTTGAAGAAAGTCTAGATCAAGAGTGGCTGATCTAGAAAAGCTGCAAGGTGAAATGGGGGCTCCTAAGTTTAGAGGGAAGGAAGAACTCAGAGGGACAGGAAGCCAGACATTTCATTTTCACAAGTTTGTCATAATATTCAGCAGGCTCTGAAGTGAGGCAAGAGCTCATGGGGTAGTGACCCGTTTTGTACTTCCTGAGGCTTTGTCAATCAGTCCTTCCTTTTTTTTTTTTTTTGCTTGAACTCAGGGTCTGAGCACTGTCCTTGGGCTTTTCTCAAGGTTAGCACTCTGCCACTTGGTCCACTTCACCACTTCCAGCTTTTTCTATGTATGTGGTACCGAGGAATCAAACCTGGGTCTTCGTACATGCTAGGCAAGCACTCTACCACTAGGCTAAACTCCCGGCCCAGTCCTTCCTTTTTTTTGTGTGAACTTCATATACTCTTTTGTGATAGGCCATAGACTTAACACTGGTCTCAAATGCATACCCACATACAAGTCTTTACAACCTGTAAATATTTCCTTACTTGAAACAGGGTCTTTTAGCAAATACGATTAGGAATCTTGAAAGCCGGTCATGTTGGACCATCCAAGTGGGCCTTAAATATAATCACATATGTCTTCATGAGACAGATGTATTTGCAGATTTGACACAGAAGAAAAGATATCAGACACTAGAGATAGGGACTGGAGTGATGGAGCTACATGCCACCGAATGGCACTGCTTAGAAATCTAGAAGAGTCTGAAGGAAATGATCTGGGCATGGCCAACAGCTTGATTGTGGATTTCTTGACTCAAGAACTGTCAAGAATAAATTTCGCTATTTTAAGCCATTTAGTACTGCAGGGGCTTGAATTTGGGGACTTGTGCTATACTTTTTTGCTCCCAACTGGTACTTTACCACTTGATACATACCTTTAGTCTAATATTTTGATGGTTAATTGGTGTTGTCTATCTCAGGAACATTTCTGCCTGAGCTGGCTTTGAATCATGATCCTATAGTTTTAGCCTCCCAAATAGCTAGGATTACAGGTGTGAGACACTAGAAACTGGCCAGGTAATTATTTATGCTAGAAACTGGAAGAGAACATATCTTTAAAATATTTATTTATTTATTTTACAGAAGTTATTATTCAGTGAGTTTCTGTTGCTTGCAGCCTAATAACACTAATTGTAACAATTGTTGATCATTTCCACTGTTTGTTGTAATCTACTTAATGCCAACTAGACTCTTGTCATTTTCTGCAACCATATTTTGTGGGCCAAATCTAAGACCAGACCCAGAAGATGCAGATTTTAGAGCACTTTGCACATCCTCCCTCCTCAACTTCTCAGAACATGCCAGGAAGCCGACTCCATACAAGAGAAATAGGTACACAGGCATGGTTCTTTATTTGCATAATGCATTTCTTTGATACACTGGAATAGGGGAGAATTGAGGCATTTGGGCCAGGATCACACACAACCTTGGGTTGGACACGAGTCAGATGATTCTTCCCTGAGCTGTTCCCACGGCAGCATTAGCATTCCTGCTTTGCAGGAAGTCTACAAGCCATCTGGCTTCTCCATGTGTTAGGTCAAATCAAAGGAGGGGTGCATGAAGCTCTTCAAATACCTCTGATTCCTCATCTAGTGTACAGCTGGACTGGTTAGAAAGAGGTGAATGTGCAGCAGGGCCTGTATAAGGCGGACTCCTGAAAGCTGCTTTGGCTTAGCTCTTGCCCCTGCTCCAATCTGGACACCATGTGTGTGCTGGCAGCCTGCTATGTACTATCCACATGCCATTCCCACCCCGAATCTCCTTTGCTTAGCTGACTGCTCATCCTTACAATGGCAGGTTAAATAATACTTGCTGAGGAAAGCTGTTTCTGATCTTCTTGAGTCATAAACCCTGGCACGCTGTGTGTGCTTACAGATCTCTGTATTTAGTTTAGGCCACCATTAGATAGTTTTGTAATTGTTGGATTAGAGTCTCGATCTACTAGGCCAAGGAGCAACATGAGTATATCGATAACTGATTTGTCCACCATCATTCTCCCTCTCCTTCTTCTTTTCCTCCCTAATTCTATCTCTCCCTGGTCTCTTCTCTCATCTCTCTTCCCCTCTGGTACTGCTGATGAACCCAGAACTTTTTGCTTGCTAAGTGTTCTGCCAACTGAGTGAAAACCCCAGTCCCTTGATTTTTTTGTATTTTTACCCAGGCTAGCCTCCAACTTGTGATCTTTATGCACTCACCTCCTAAATTGCTGAGATTACAGCCATGTACCACCAGACTCAGCCATTATTATCTTTTGAACCTAATGAAGAGTCAATGATTCAGAGACCAGGAGGTTAAATCAAAGAAGTGGGTGAGCATACCATGGTGACATGTGTTTTTGTAGGGACAGAAAGGTACTATGAGAAGCCAGACTGTGTAAAGCACTCCGAAACTTAAACTGTACTAAGTCCAGTCTGTAAACAACATGTGAAACCTCTGAGTGAAGAACTTAGAAGAAGGTTATGGTAAACAAAACAACAAAAACAAAACTTCAAAATCCTAGCAGGGCCAAAGAGACCAAATTAAATAGGCCTCCTTTCTTTTCCATCTTGTTCACACCCTTTTAAAGGAAGGTCTTTGGAGTATGGCCTAGTGGTAGAGTGCTTGCCTAGCATGCATAAAGCACTTCCTTCAATTTCTTGGTACCACATACACAGAAAAAGCCAGAAGTGGTGCTGTTGCTCAAGTGATAGAACTCTAACCTTGAGAAAGCCCAAGGACAGTACTCAGGCCCTGAGGTCAAGCCCCAGGACTTGCGGCAAACACACACACACAACTACTACCCTGCTGCAAGACTGGGGTTCAGCTACATAGTGCTTTCTATTTTGAGGCCCAGTGTGATGGGACAGGAAGAAGCAGGCAGACCATGATGGCGTGGTGATTGATGTTCTAGCCGTGCTGTAGGAAAGGGCCATGGGAACACTCGCTCAGCCAAGGGGCAGAGGATTCAGCAGAATATAAAGATGTACCTCCAGCAAGGAGGACAGGCCCATAGCTTACCGAAGGAACATGTCTCAAGCATTTGCTTGGATGGTTACTCAGGCAGGACTGGAGACGTGTGTAGGGGGCAGAAGGGAATTTGCCAAGTTGGAATGGGGGGCATGCAGGGCAGTCCTGTGCTATGGACATTTCAGAGTGGAGCTGCCTCCACAGCTCTATTTGTCCTTCACCTCCCTCTGGGTCACAGACTGTGACCCTTTGACAGATGGTCTGGGAGCCTGAAGCAGGGGCAAAGGGCTGGCTCACTTCCCACAGCAGGTATAGAGCTGGATCTGCAGCTCAGGCTGTGCCCTATTGGGTTTGCTCTGTCTTAAGTCAGCCTGGGAGGGAGGTGCAGGAGATGATCACTCAGCAAACTCAGAGCAGCCGAAGAGGCAGCAAGGTCTCACCCTTGAAAGCTGACTCCTTCTAGAAGTACTTTGAAAGCCATAGCTGGGGTTCAGGGCTCCCATGTCCAAATCCCCTCTGACAGATGGTTCTCACCCTATAGCTCAATCTCGGGGACCCATACCCCTCCTAAAATCCAAACTTTGTAGAGGATAGAAGCAGAGTGAATGGAATTTATCTTGGCAGACCATAAGCAAGGACTCCAGACCTGACTCCATAACTTCTAGCCATGACATCAGTGGGACTCGTTACTCCTTTCTGAGCTTCAGTTCTGTCATCTGTGAAATGGTTTTCTAGCACAGTCACAGGTGCTACTTAGAGCCATCACCCCCGTCTTCGCCTTGCCCCTGGCTCATGCTTGCTTCCCAGGTGGCTCTGGGCCACTGTGGGCTCACTGTCTTCTGCTGTCCTGGGTCTTTGGAAGAAAGTACACAGTCCCTGGTTCTGATTTCAGGCTGTGCACATGTGGTCATGAGAGGCCCACTTTGTGGGCAAAGAACCTAGGCAGGGAGGGCTCTGCTGGGTTCCAGCTGAGGAAAGGGGATACAGACACTATGGTTTTAATAACTTTGAGACTTTGCAGGTTCGCTGGGGGCCTGGCTCTCCAGATCTGCAGACCGCCCCTCCTGTGAGGTCTCTCGGGATGTCTCTAGAGACGCCTCGGACCCCCCGTCCATGCTGCTCAGGATGTCCTCAAATTCCCGCTGGCCACTGTTGCGCACGGCTGCCTCCAGAGCCTTCTGGCGCCCGTAGAAGTGGGAGAACTTGTTGAAGATGATGGTGATGGGGAGTGCCACCACCAGAATGCCTCCGAGGATGCAGCCCGAGGCTGCCAGCTTGCCAGCCACTGTCACCGGCACCACATCCCCGTAGCCCACCGTGGTCATGCTCACTGTGCCCCACCACCAGCAGGCTGGGATGGTGTCAAAGCCCACGTTCTCCTCCTCCTCTGCTGTGTAGGCCACGCCGGAGAAGACTGACACACCCACGGCCAGGTACAGCAGCAAGATGCCCACCTCACGGTAGCTGTGCTGGAAGACAGTGTAGGAACTGGAGTCAGCTACATGGGCTTACAGGAGAAACTGAGGTCTGGAGAGCATAGCGCTGACCAGGTCCCAAGTCATAGAGTAAGGGCGAGTTAGCACCAAGACCCAAGTACCCTTACTCTAAGGTCTTTTCATAGTAGGGCTAGAGAACTCCCTGATATCGAATTATAGGCCTACTTGCTGTGTTTGCTTGGCCACCCTTGTTTCTTTTAACTCAGAGATCCTGCTGATTTTTCCCCCACTGGCAGAACCAAGAAAATCATAGTTCGTATTTCATAATGCAGTTAGTTTCATGCCCTTTTGACTGGTCTATGACATGTTTGGCAGGTACCAAAAAAAAAAAAGGTACTTTCCTCTCCATCAAGGGAGTTGAGAGGATATGGGTTCCCCAGAGTATATCTACTCTGCCACTGGAGTCAAGATTGAGGACAGTGGTTCTCAAACAGGGTGATTTGGGCTCCCCCCCCCCCGGGGACAATGGCATTATTTAGAGACACTTTTGGTTATCATAGTGGGAAGAAGTATGCCACGGGTGTCTGATGGGTAGAGGTGAAGGGTGTGTTTTAAAACACTATCGTGCCTAGGACAGACCCACAACCAAGAGTTACTAGTGCCAGGCTGAGAAAACTGGAATGTGTGGCAATATCACATAATTCTTGTTTAAAAGTCAGAACCCAACGAATTCACTTCGTACTGCTCAGATTGACTCCATTAAGGTAGATCTGTGGTAGAGCCACAGATACTACCTTTCTGGCAAACTTCTATGTGTCAAGAGATCCATTTCTGGTCTGGGGCCTCACTCTGAGTCTGTAGCAAGAGTCTCATCTGGAGAGCGAATTGCTGTTCTGCTCCTGCCTTGCAGATAAAGCTAGGATCCTCAAGCCATGATTTTCTGTCACAGCATGATTCTCGTGGTAGAGGCAAGGTGGGGTTTTAGAATATAAGGATCTTCCCTACACAGACACTGCAATCGGGGCGTGTGGCTAGAATTCTCTGAAGCTGATCAGTAGCCTCGGATTCTGCCTCGATTGCCTGCAAGTGTCCTTGCTGTCCTGCTGGGAGGACAGGCAAAAGGATTTACTGAGCAAGGATGGAAGCACTTTGAGCACTTTGATCCTCTCCAGGGATCCTTCACAGTTGTATGACGCTTTAGTAAAGGGGGGAAAGTCGGAGTGTTGGACTTGGGCACAGGGAATTTAGTCTCTGGACTAGGCCATTTGTTTACTGAGGAACCTTTGGTAAGTCCTGTCACTCGCTGAAGCCTCAGTTTCCACATCTGCAAAGGGGGCGGGGTGAGGCAATACATACCTTCACAAGCTCTCCCACGCTTTGGGGAAGAACTTGAGGGCCAAGCGTTCATGCCTGAAGTATCCTGACCCTTGCATTTCTTAGAGCACATTTTTGGCACCCCTATCTCTCTGTGTCCCCTCTTCCAGCATTCATCCTGTCCCCTGGCCAAACCTTCTTACAAGTTGTTCACATTGCCTTCCTTCTTCTTTCCCTATCGGGCTAATTTCACCCCCTGGGCAGGGGGCACAAAGATAATGTGTTCATTAAGTTGCAACTAGGCTTAAAAAAAATAAGTCTTCTAAACTCATGATCTTTATCTACAGGAAGAAAATGAATAATAGCATCTTGAGGAAGTTGTCCTAAGGACGAATCAATAATGGATGTGAAATTGGCACAGTAAGTGAAATTGTGCTCAGTAAGTGTTCGCTCCAGGCTGTTCCTAGTTTGCTCTATTAAGGATGACTGCCTGTACCTTTGCATCATGCCAGAAGAAAGGCTCAAGGGGAGAAGCCAATTAACATCTAGGCTTGCGTGTATTTGCTCTATAATTTGAAGTTTGGAAGATATACCAGAAGTGGCCTTTTTGTCCCCGGGCATGGCAGTCTATATTTGTAATGACAAAAGGCAAGAGGACCCACAGTTTGAGGCCAGCCTTGACTATCTATGTAAGGAGTTCAAGGCCAGTCTGGACTATATAGTGAGACTGTCTTCAGGGTGGGGGATGAGTGGGGAGAGCGCCTGGCCCTAGTGGCTCACACCTGTAATCCTAGCTACTCTGGAGGCTACTAAGGATGGAGGTTCCAAGCCAGCTCGGCAGGGAAGTCCCGAGACTCTTAAATAAACTTCAGAAAACACTGGAAGTGCTGCTGTGGCTCAAGTGGTAGAGCGCTAGCCTAGAGCCATAGAAGCTTCTGGACATCGCTCGGGCCAAAGTTCAAACTCCAGGATCAGCGCACACCAAAAAGGGAGGGGGGGTAAGGGATGGAAGTGGGGGAGTGATCTTTGTCTTTTCCTTTGCAAAGAGGAAGTCAAGCAAAGCGATGGCGCCATCTTCTCTTCCAGAAGCAGAGGCACCAAGCCCTTCTTTACGGAGCCCAAAGAATGGCTTCTCAGTGCGCCCACACATGGGAGGCTTGTGCATTCACCAGCTCGCCTGCCAGGGTCTCCCCCGCACTCTCCTCCACCCCAGTGCGCCCCCCGCCCCCGGACATCCTACCTTGAGCGTGGCGCCCAGCGATCGAAGCCCGGTGGAGTGACGAGCCAATTTGAGCACGCGGAAGATGCGCATGAGACGGAAGACCTGCACCACCTTGCCCAGGTCCCCCAGATTCTCGCCGCTGGCGCCGCCCCTCTTGCCCAGCGCCACCCCGGCCAGCAGCGTGAGATAGAAGGGCAGCACGGACACGATGTCGATGAGATTGAGCGGGTGGCAAAAGAAGTTGCGCGTGCTGGGCGCCAGCAGAAGGCGAGACGACACCTCGAAGCTGAACCAGGCGATGCAGAAGTACTCGAGCCGTCGAAGCACCGGGTCGTCGCGCACCTCCTCTGCGCTCCTGCCCGCGGCCACGGCGGCCACGGCGGCCGCAGCCTCCCGGGCCTGGTACTCGGGCAGGCTGTGGATGCACATGGCAGCGATGGAGGCGAGCACCACGCCGATGGAGACGCAGCTGAACAGCTTGCTGGGTAGCGAGTAGCCCGGGTTCTCCATGGTGAGCCACAGGCGGCGGCGCAGGCGGCCGCAGCGCGCCGTGCCATAGCGCGCCAGCTCGCGCTGCACGTCGGAGATCTCATCCGGACACGGGTCCACGCTGCTCGGCGTGTCGCTGTCCTCGTCCCACGCGCGAGGCCGCGCCACGCGTCGCTCCAGGTAGCGCGCCCGGCAGCACGCGGCCAGCGCGTTCTCGCCCAGGCCCCAGTAATCCGCCTCCTGGCCGAAGGCGAACACGCACAGCTCGTCCAGCACGTGCAGGTGGCCAGTGCGGTAGAAATGCAGCAGGCCCAGGAAGAAGCCCGGGTGCCGATCGAAGTAGAACTCGCGTGTCCCCGCGTCGTAGTCGTCACACAGGCGCCGCGCCTGCTCCTCGGACACGGCGGCCTGCAGGCGACCCAAGCGCGTGCCAGGGAAGCGCGCCACGGCGCGTGCGCTCAGCCGCCGCCGCACGCCGCCCACGTTCACGCGCAGCGCTTCGTCTCCTCGCCGCCAGGGGGCGCCGGCGCCCGACCCCGAGGACTCGCTCACCATGGCTCCGGGGAATGCTTTCCACCTGCGATGTTCAGGAGAAGCAGCTGAGAGCCAGGGCTCCGAGCACGTCCCTGGACCGAGCCGCGTCGGCATCACCTGGGACTTGGTCAGACATTCAGGTTTTCCAGCCTGTCCTAGATTTGCCAGATCAGAAACTGGGTGCAGAGAGGCGTGGGGCAGTCAGTCTCCCTCTCTCTTTCCCTCTCTGTTGTCTCTGTCTACCTGTGTAGTGTAATTGTTGTCTTGAAACACACTCTTGCTAAGGTAGCCCAGGCTGACCTCGAACTTGAAGTCTCCTGCCTCAGTTTCCTAAGGGCTGGGATTTCAGGCTTGTCTCCACCGCAGCAACAGTTCGGTGTTTAAAGACAGGGAGGGTGATTCCAATTCTTGGTCAAGTTGAGAGCTACTACAGTTAGATGATGTAAGGCAATCTTTAGATTCCTTCAGATGTGACTTTGAACCTTCTGTGTATATGAGACTCTGAGCCTCTATGAAATGGAGGTTTTAAAAATATCTATTTTAGCCTGGAGTTTGGCCTAGTGGTAGAGTGCTTGCCTAGCATGCATGAAGACCCGGGATCGATTCCTCGGTACCACATACATAGAAAAAAGCCGGAAATGGTGCTGAGGCTCAAGTGGTAGAGCTCTAGCCTTGAGAAAGTCCAAGGATAGTGCTCAAGCCCAGGACTGGCAAAAAAATCTATTTTAACATATATATAAATATGTATTTACTATATAGAAATATATTTATAATACATTTATATATTAAACTATATATATGTATATGTACACACACACCCTTCAAAATGTGGAAACAATGATTATGTGTCCTGTCCTTTTTATTTTTTATTTATTTATTTATTTTTTTGCCAGTCCTGGGCTTGAGCTCAGGGCCTGAGCACTGTCCTTGGACTTTCTCAAGGCTAGAGCTCTACCACTTGAGCCTCAGCACCACTTCCGGCTTTTTTCTATGTATGTGGTACCGAGGAATCGAACCCGGGTCTTCATGCATGCTAGGCAAGCACTTTAACCACTAGGCCAAACTCCCGGCCGTCCTGTCCTTTTTAGACCTGGCTAACATAAAGAATTCATTGAATAACCCACCAGTGCCACTCACTGCCTTTTGGACTCAAGCAAACCTGGGCTTAACTACACCTATGATGCAACTAAGCCATGAATAAGGCATTTTTTTCTCTAGGTCTCTGAGTGCTGCACAATGCAGGCAGTAGCATCCCTCCCCAAGGTGGACTGGGGGTCATGGAAAGTGCTTGGCTCTGGTGGAGAGTCAGGAAACGCTTGGTCACTCCACAGAAAGAGCACCCTGACATCCACTGCTGCAGCCAAGGCCTGATGTCTCGACTGCTGACCTCTATCAACTCATCCACGGCGGGCCAGGGTCCAGCACACACCTGGCATGCAAGCCTGGCTGCCTTTCACTAAAGCCTGGGTGTGTAATCGATGGGTTGGAATCTGATTCTGCTCTTAGCTCCATCTCTTGTGCAACCTCAGGTCAGCTTTGTTCTCTTGTGCAGCCTCTGTTCTAGGCTTTAGCTTGGATGAACTGTGGATAAACTGTTACCATGATGGGGTACAGAGCCCCAGGAGCACAATAGAAGCTCAGTGTGTGTTCATAGTCCCTTAAATAAGGGAATATTAATCCTTCGGGCTTCCCTTTGGTCAAATGTGAGTTCAAATTCTGACAAGTCCAGCTCTTGCCCTTTGAATGGGTCCACTGCCTGCTCTGTACTCACTCTCCGATCTGCAAACCGGAAAGCACCATTCTTGCCATCAGAGGCTGAGGGTGCAGTGCTGCAGTATGTTCGCGGCAGGCTAGTCCTGGGCAGAATCAGTGCACTGTCACCACGAGTGGGATGCATGCACCTCCACGCTGGCCTCTTCCACCTGGATTTGCCCTCAGGATTCAAAAGTTTCCAAGCCATTCCCATCATCCATAGGAATCCTGATCCCTGGCAAATCCTTTTTATCTGCCTAGAACTTACTTTCCTGCTTTAGGAAGCAGAGGAATTAGTTGAACAAACACTACTTGACAAGAAACTGGCTACCAGTAAGAAAGGTTGATGACGTGCTCAAAATCTCCTAGCTGGTTCACGACCCACTTAAGTAGAACCTTGGCTCACTGACTTGGAGCACCTTCTGTCCCTATTTGGTACTTTTCTAAGCCACCCACCCCACAACTGTCCTTTTGTGACTCCTCTACCCATGCATTCACAGGGAGGTTCATTAGTCCCATTTTACAGATGTGCCAGCAGACCCATCAGGGGGTACCTGAACCCCAGAACCCATGGCAGTCCCTGCCACCCACTCTCTCTGTCCCTTACCTTACCAGCACCACGCCTCTCCCCGAAGGAGACTTCAGACTTGGTCGGGCCCCCTTTGAGGCTTCTGTGTTCCCTGCTTGCCTGTCTCCAAAAAGCAGAGGAGGAGAGTCAGCCGCTAGCCCAGTGCAGGCCTCCTCTCATCCCTGCGGCCCGCTGCGTCTCTCTGCGGCCCCCTCCTTCCTTGTTCCTCCGTCCCCCGCGGCTGAGGCCGCATCGATCGCTGCCAGCAGAGGGAGGGAGGCCGTGGGGCGGCCGGAGGCGGTGGCTTCTATTCCTGACTCGGGTGAGAGCTGGGGGTGTTGTCTGGAGACTGAGTCCAACAGCCCAGCCATGTCCACAAACCAGGGGTCCAGATGGATGAGCCACTTAGGAGGGTGGAGACCCCTCTGGACAGAAGTCTCCATCTCTGTCCCAGGAATGACAGCATCAGTATTTTGCTTCATGGAGTGCTTGCCACAGTGACAGGAGACTGAGCTCAGTCATTTCCTGACACAGACTTGGCCAGGGCCAAGGCTCTGTGCTCCGGATTTTTACAGGGGAGACCCAGCCGGTGAGAATCAGGGTGAAAGAGCTGGAGAAGGTGGCTTCAGATCCCAGGGGGCTCCCAGGCTGTGCCTGAGCAGTGCAGCTGGAGCCAGGTGGGTTGTACAGCCTGAGCTCATCTTTGTGCTCTGAGAGTCAGTGCCCCACCTGCCCGTGAGGTCCTGAGTCCCATCTTCCAGGAGAGCTGGGCAGGGGGCAAGCATCTCTGGTCCTCAGGCATTCACTGGAGCGAGGGCTGTTTGCTGAAGACTAGACTCTGACGGACAGGTCTTGCTCTAAACAACCAGCATGTTGAGAACTTACTTGGTCCAAGTACAGGCCGCATCTCATTCAGGCTGCGCACACATCTGTAGAAAGCTATTCTCGGACAAGCTGACACCTAAGAAGTGACAAGGTTAGGATGCACAGTTCCTTGTTTCTCTGTCACATGACTGGGTGGGGAATCTCCTATGCCACGGCTGTGTCACAGATAAAATGTGAGCTACTTATATGTTGTTTGAAATTCTCTCTCTCACTCTCTGTCTCTGTCTCTCTGCCTCACTCATCTCTTTATTGCCTCTCCCCTCTCCTCTCTTGGCCAATTCAATACTTTTCAGAGCTTCTCCACTGTCAAATCAAAATAGCAATTTCCCTACCTTCCTCAGTGCTAGGGGGTGGTTGAATGAAGTGATATTTTAAAGTGGAAGCATTAAAATGTGTATTGCTATAGATGAATGATCGATATTGGCATGAGGCTCCTTACCATGATAAATCAATTCCTTGTCTTGAACCTGCACGCTGTCATTTCTACCCACATCCCATCAGCCAAAGCAGGTTCCTAAGCAAATCCCAAATCTATGGGGGTGGGGAAGCCATGGAGAGGGGGGAATGTGGGGGGAGGAGGCGACTCCAGGCGAAGAACACACAGTGCTCCACAATCTTAGTGTTAGCTCCTGGAGGTTCTGGGTGGGGAATCAGAGACTCAGAAGGATCCAGAGACAGAGCCAAGGACACAGAAGCTCAGTGACTCCCACAAAGTGCTCTCTGTTCTCCATCTCCTCTCTCAGGCATCACCTTGTATCCAAGATGCTGCACTGGTTGCTTTGAGTCTTGTGAAGGGGACTGCAGCAGCCAGGAAATGGAATTCTTTCTGCCTCCCAACCGGAAGGCCAGATGGGTGTAGGACTTCAGTTGGGATTACCCCTTCTCTCCTTAGACCCTGGCTACAGGCGGGAGCCTGGGGGAATTGAAGCCAGTGAAATATAGTCCTGCACTGGGAGAGACCCACTCTAGCCATGCCATCCCAGCTGCTGGAGCACCGTGTCTTCTAATGTAGAACAGTCCCCAAGGATCTTAGCGAGCACTTGGATGTAACGTGATACAACATCAACTCCTGGAGTGAGATTGACTCTCTCTTTGTTCCTGCTTGTGGCAACCAGAGGTTCTCAGTTTAAAGCTCAGACAACTCCTTTTCCTTTGCTAATCTCCCATTTATTAAAGCAGAGACAAGGAATGGGCTGTAGGCTCCATCTTGGCAAGGGGCCCTTATCTAGCTAGAGTTTAGTAATATTATTTAATCTGACATGAATTAATTGAGTGGAACGGAGCCATTCTCATCGAATTTGTTTTCCCAATTACATTCTTTCTGTGCGGCCAGCCAGTGATCTTGCTTATTGCTTCCATAGTAGTGAGGTCAGATTTTCTTTTGAAATGGATTTCACTACCTACAAAAGGGAAATGTGAGGTGAACAGCATTACAGGTGCCATGGAAAACAGCATGCTATTTTACAGGTGCAGCTGAAATTGTGAATGAACTGAGTTGTGGAAAATTCTGCTGGATATACTTTTTTTTTTCTATACTACTCCTGAGGCTTGAATTCAGAGCCTGGGTGCTGTCTCTGAGCCTTTTATTTTATTTATGTGCTTATGTATTATGTATTTATTCTTTTTTGTTTGTTTGTTCAAGGCTGAAAAAAGAAAAGGGCACACCTCCATCTTTTGGATTGTTTGGTAGTTTATTGGAGATAAGAGACTCACAGACTTTCCTTTCCCAGGCTGGCTTTGAACCATGATCCTCAGGTCTCAGCATCTACAATAGCTAGGATTACATGCACGAGCCACTGGTACCGGCTGGACATGCATTTTTAGAGGGTAGATTGCCTGAGTTGGACATTTTAGGGAAAGGAACAGATACATAAAAAGCTGTAAACATGGGTGTTGGTCAGGGTGAGTAGCTCAGTGTGGTGGGGGTTTTGGGGTGCTAGGTTGGTAATGGCAAGTTCCTCTGAGGTCCCGTGATAAACCTTGACTCCCAGGAGGAGAAACAAGAGTTTCTAGGAAGTGACAGCAAGTCACTTATCAGAAGGTTGGTACTACTCCTGGCAGAGTGGGGTTCTTCTGTCATCTCTTCCTGTTAGGACCCTGAACTGGGATGTGGAGCCATGGATCTTAAACCAAAATTAGCCTGAGGAGAGAGAGATAAAAAAGGAAAAGTTAATCCCCCACCCAGGCCCCATCAGCCCAGCTCTGGTGGCTACCAAGGCAGGGCTCCCTGTGTCCTTCAAAAGGGCTCACTGAAGCTCAGAGCTGTCCCAGGCTGTAGTACATAAAGAGGATCAAGGGCCATGTGCCAGTGCTCATGCTTGTACCCTACCTACCAAGGAGGCTCTGAGGATCACAGTTCAAAGGCTAGGCCGGGAGTTTGGCCTAGTGGTAGAGTGCTTGCCTAGCATGCGCAAAGACCCAGGTTCGATTCCTTGGTACCATATACTTAGAAAAAGCTGGTAGTGGTGCTGAGACTCAAGTGGTAGAGCCCTAGCCTTGAGAAAAATTCAAGGACAGTGCTCAGGCCCTGAGCTTAAGCCCAGGACTGGCAAAAAAAAAAAAAAAAAAGTTAGCAAAGGCAGGAAAGTCCATGAGATTCTTATTGCCAATTGAACACCAAAAGGACAGAAATGGAGCTGTGGCTCAAGTGGTAGAGTACCAGCCTTGAGCAAAAGAGTTAAATACCAGCCGGGTACGGAGGCTCAAGCTTACAAGTCTAGCTACTCAGGAGACTGAGATCTGAGGATCACACTTCAAAGCCAGCTGGGTTCTAAAGAATGAGAGACTCTTATCTCCAATTAACCACTAGAAAACCAGAAGTGGGGCTGTGGCTCCAAGGGCAGGGCAATAACTTTGAGCTGAAGAGCTCAGGGACAGCACCCAGGCCCAGAGTTCAAGCCCTATGACCCACAAAAAAAAAAAAAAAGGAAAGAAAGAAAGAAAAAAGTTAAAGGCCAGTGCCAGGGCCTGAGTTTAAGCCCCAGACTGGCACTACACACACACACACACACACACACACACACACACACACACACACACACACGGAGAGAGAGAGGGTCCTCATTTCCTTTTCCCTCCCCCCAAAAGGACCTCTTACACCCCAGTTTCTGATTCCCCAGCTCAAGCCATGGAGGTCTTGGCTCTGGGGAAATAACCTGCTGAACTTGTTGAACTGAAAGAAATGTCAGAGCTGGGGTTGGAAAGGAGGCCCCACCCCTGGATGCCCCAGGAGCCATACCTCTGGTGGGATCTCTGCAGTCTCGGCCACAGGCAGTGGGGCAGCAGCGTTTACTGCGTGAGCAGTTGGAGTCCTGGTTACACAAGTGCTGCGTGGGGCTGAGGCAGAGTAGTTGGTCCCGGGGGCAGTTGCCCCGCTTTACTGCAACAAGAAGCCTGGGTGAGCCCTGCTTATCCCCACTGGCTCTGGAGCTTGAATGGTCAGCCAGGTGGGAGAGGCACTTACCTGAGACCCTAGGAACACACTGGCGAAAACAAGTTCGGTAGCAGCATTTGTACGTGGAGGGACACTGGCTGTCACTCGTGCACTGGTCTGGTACTGACAGTGTACAGGGCCCATCGTCTGGCGGACAGCCTCCCAATTTCTCTGTAAAAAGAACCCATATTTGGGTAGCTGGAAACAGCTCAGTCTCCATCCCCTCATCTCTGCCTGTCCTCTGAGAAGAGATTCAGATGGCATCAATGGGCAGGGGGAAAAAAATGAAGGGATCAACATCTCTGTGGGGCATGCAGTCGTGCCTGAAATGCTCCCTGCCAATCTCCTGGGCTTACCCCATACCATTCTTGCTCACAGGCCCCTGATCTGCTCCCCCAGCCCACAGACCACTCCCACAATGCCCACGGATGACAATCCTGTCCCTCCACCTAATCAGCAGGGCCTTTGTTTTGGATGCATCCCTTTCCCTCATGCGGTGCCCTGTATCTCATGTACCCAGTCCATCCATTTGTCTTCAGGGAATATCACTTCTGCAGACACTCATCTATTCCTGCTCCCACATGAACTATAGGTCCCAAATGATCTGCCTCTCCAAGTATGTGACTATAGCTGTCTGCACCCCTCATTGGCCAGAGCTGAGACCCGTCACCCCTCTCTCCTCGGCTTACCATGGATTCCAGCTTGGCACTGGGTGCATTAGTGACTCAGTGCCACTGGAAAGAAACGATTTTGAAGGGAGACTCACTGTTACAGGGGTGGTACCTGCCAGCCTGGTGCAGCGTCACCAGATGTGGCCACATCTGCCTTGGCACACTGTCACTGTTGCATGTGGCATCGCTTTGGATGTATGTGTCCCCTCTATTAATAGTCTACAGCTGCAGAATGTTCTGTCTTGTACCTAGCTGCTCTTCCTGCTGTGATTTGGGGCTGTTTCCAGGCTTCTCACATGAAGCTGGCAGCCAGTATCTCCCTCCACTTGAAGGGAGAACTCCAGGACTGGAGGGGGAGTGACCAGCCCAGCCGTACACAGTCCTGGGGCTAGAACTCCCAGGCCTGGTTCCCTCTGACCGCCATGACCTCCAGTTCTGATTGCTCTGGGGCTTTAGGGACGAGCCTGGTCTGTGGGCTCTGCTTCAGTCTAGCTGTTCAGGAGCCTCCTGTGGCACTGGATTCAGGTTGAGACACTGCCCTGAGTCCCCTGCTGCCCCTGTCTGGGTGCTGGCTGTACACATAGTAGGTGATCCCTTGCTTGCATAGTGGGTGCTCAGTGTCAGCCACAGTTTGGTTAAGTTGATCTGCTGCCCCCTGCTGGATAAAAGGGTGCTTTACCCCGGGAGGGAGCCCTACTCTGATGAGCCCTTCTTTTTTTTTTTTTTTCTTTTTTTGCCAGTCCTGGGCTTGAGCTCAGGGCCTGAGCACTGTTCTTGGACTTTCTCAAGGCTAGACCTCAGCACCACTTCCGGCTTTTTTGTATATATGTGGTTCCAAGGAATCAAACCCAGGTCTTTGTGCATGCTAGGCAAGCACTTTAACCACTAGGCCAAACTCCCGGCCCTGATGATCCCTTCTTAAAGCGGGTCTAGGGGAGCCTTGACAGACTGTCTGCAGTGTAGGTTTTAGTCCTGAACTCCAGCTCAGGCCTCAAAGAATGGGTCAAACAGAGCCACCTGAGCTCAAAGCCAGGTGAGTGGGAGCTGCTTGTGTGATACAGGGTAGGTCAGGGACAGAGGCAGGGGAGCGTGTAGAGGGAGGGAGAGGGGCTGATAGGGAGAGGGGCTGTTAGAGGGGCTGAGAGTTCAAGTTGGAAGAGCTACTAGCCACAGGGTGGAGAGGGATATAATAGCCTACAGCAGACAGAGGGCTGAGAAGGGGTTTGGGTAGTCACACCAGTTCTGCTCATCCGCCCTCCATATCCACATTCCATGTTCCCTGACGGGCACTCTGGGCACAGCACGGGCACACACATCAATGGCGATTTAACCATGTATGCCATGAATGTGTAGACTCAGGGAGTGAGCACCACACCCAGAGAGTTTAAAGAGACAATCATCTATGCAGAGGTAGACCCATCAACAATCAAACCCACAACACCCTTAGATCCACCCGCACAGTTCATGGTCAGCTGACCTATGACATTGTTGACAGCCAACCTTTTATTTCTACAAGAAGAGCAGCTTGCACACAAGACAGTTTTATATATGTATATGTGAATATATATGTGTGTGTGAACATGCATGTGAATATATGCACACATATCTTCACTCATATACAAGCAGTACCATCCATACATTAAAAGTGGGACACACACAATCAAATATACAAATGTTATATATGCATACTTACACACACGTCCACATACACGCCTAGACATGCATGTATTACATGCAAATGTGGGTAGACAGTACCAAATGCATCACTGTTGTACGTACACAGAGCTACACATACAAGTTTATCCCCAATATTATATCACCATAGAAAACATCTTATTAGGCACTTGCTGTTTACTAAGCTCTTTGCATCAGAAGCGCCCAACATTTGAGTAAGAGACAAGGAGGACGGGGTCTTACAAACAGTGGTGCCTGACATTCCACACACAACAGACTCAGACTTCCTCCCCTCGGGCCTGCCACCTTATGCTGCTGTTGGCTGAGGGCCAGGCCGTTGCCTTGTGGTAAAGATATCAGGGCACAGTGGATTCCAGTGAATCCTAAGAGCCACACTCGGCAGAGAGGTCCTGAGCAGGCCCCGGCTCCTGCAGGCATCAAAACAGCCGAGCAAGGCATGGAGGCATGGCCTCCTGTGGTTGCTTTTCTGTATCATTCACTTGTGCTGCCCTTACTCCTCAGAGTACTTCTTATCATTCCCAAAGGGAAACATGGACCCCATTTCCCAGAGAGGAAGTTAGTGAGGTGAGTTTTTCTGATTGCAAAGATATATACTCAGCTGCCACCTTTGATACTAACTCAGAGTCAGTCTCTAGCCTTGGGTGAGTGATTTCCTCCTCTGAAAAAATGGGAACAAAACAGTGCTGACTCACCCCATGACAGAGAGACTATGTGTGGTGCTGCTGGGTGAATCACAGCCACAAGACTTGACTTGGAACCTGTCAACATAGTTCTTGCACCAGCCTGGATGCTCTGAGCATCCTTCTTCTCATACCAGCTCATGCACCAGGCAGAGACCTGTGCCTCTGAGGAAGGCGTAGTGTAAGCTTCAAGGGGCAGAGAAGACACAGAACTGCTCCGTGGGGCCTTGTGGAGAAAGGGGACTGGCTCTCATAACTGCCCACTCCTCCTTGGGCAGGGACAGGCTGCACAGGTGGATGTAGGTCAGAGCATTCCAGCCCCAGCGGAGGATGGAAAGGGCAGCTCCACGGAGATCAGGAGCCACCTAGCCACTCAAGCATTCACACCTCCCTTGATGCCAACAGGTCAGCCCGAGTCTTGTCAGGGGATGGAGTGGGGGCAGCATTTCAGGGTGGGAGAAGAGAGGCAATGTCAGAGATTCCTTTTAACAGATGCTAGATTCCAAGAGCCACATTTCCGACTCAGTTCCAAGTCCCTTCTATGGATATGGCTCTGGCCAGAGAGAACCAGAGAAGACTCACACCCCATGGTGAGTGCTACAGGACCACAGAGGGGGACATAGGACACAGAGTGGACACTCAGGGGCACAGAGACAACATGTACAGACACCTATGGATGTGGGTGTATGTGTAGAGGGTCACACAGACAGGCACAGAAACACACATGTACACAGAGGCAGGCATGTATATGCCCCTAAACACACTCAGGCACAGGCAAGCATGGAAATACTGGCAGAAAGATTTTTACCAAGAGACACAAGCATATGGACAAGCCAAAAAATTCCACAAATACAAATAAAGCACCAAGCACACACACACACACACACACACACACACACACACACACACACACACACAGCAAACCACCTGGTCCCTGGAGCTATGACACTCACCTCCTTTCTTCTTCCAGCCTGCTACCGCAGGCCATTGGCTCCCTAAAGCCAGGAGAACCATTAGAAAGAAGCAGCTCTGGATCCTCATGTTTCTCTACCAAGACACCTATTAAGATCAGGGCCCAGAGGCCCCCAAATGCATACCAGTAGCCCCAGAGAGACTACAGGGGTTGAGTCAGGGGAGGAGGAGCAGGGGTGTAGCTAAGGACACCTGTCTCCTTTGTCATGACCCCACCCCCTGCCCAAGAGCCTCTGTGGAGTATGTATGCAACAACTGGAGGCAGGTCTTTCGTGCTTGGGCCTCGGATCCAGTTTTGCCTGTCTTAGTGACTGGGCTCTGATATTGGGCAAGTCTTTTTGTTCTTTGGACCTAAGTGTTCCTCATCTGTCTTTTCTTTCTTTTTGCTTAAAAATTTTAGACTGGGGCCGGGAGTTTGGCCTAGTGGTAGAGAGCTTGCCTAGCATGCTTGAAGCCCTGGGTTTGATGCCCCGAAACCACATACACAGAAAAAGACGAAAGTGGTGCTGTGGCTCAAGTGGTTGGATAGCTGGCAAAAAGTGCCCAAGGACAGTGCCTAGGCCCTGACTTCAAGCTCCAGGACTGACTGGCAAAACAATACAAACACACACAACAACAACAACAACAACAACAACAACAAAACAATTATGTTTTATGGCAGGGGATGTAGCTCTTTGATAGAGTGCCACAAAAAAAAAAAAAAAATCGGCCAGGAGTTTGGCCTAGTGGTAGAGTGCTTGCCTAGCATGCATGAAGACCCAGGTTCAATTCCTCAGTACCACATACATAGAAAAAAAAAAGCTGGAAATGGTGCTGTGGCTCAAGTGGTAGAGCCCTAGCCTTGAGAAAGCCCAAGGACAGTGCCCAGGACCTGAGTTCAAGGCCCAGGACTGGCAAAAGAAAAAAAAAGGGGAAAGAAAAAGCTGGGCGAGTTAGCTCACGCCTATAATCCTAGCTACTCAGGAGGCTGAGATCTGAGGATCAAGGTTCAAAGCCAGCCTGGGCACAGAAGGACTGAGGCTCTTAGCTCCGTTTAACCTCTAGAAAACGGGAAGTGAGGCTTGGCTTAAGGGTAACATGGTAGCCTTGAGGTGAAGAGCTCAGGGACAGCACCCAGGCCCAGTTCAAGACCCATGACCCACCAAAAAAAAAAAAATCTGGAAGTGGAGCTGTGGCTTAAGTGGTAGAGCACTAGCCTTAGGCACAAAACCTCAAGGGCAGTGCCCAGGCTCCTGAATTCAAGCCCCGGGACACACACACACACACAGGAGGTAGCTGCATTGACTGTAGCTATCTGGAATTTCTAGAATGTGCCAGGGGTTAGAATTGTGCCCAGAGGTTGAAGATCTTTAATAAGAGGTTGTTGGACTCTTGTTTCATGGACAGTTTTCTAAATATCTAATTATTTTTTTATTTATCTTCTTTGATCATATACTTTCTGCTCTTTCTCAATATTCAATAGACTGTTTTTATTGTTTTGTAAATGAATCAGCCTTGCTTCCAAGTTAAGCCCCAACTTTTCTGCTTTCTTCACAACACCAATTCAGAGTCCCTAGACCTGTGTTTTCAAGTTTGGATTAATCGAGAGTATTTAGTGTCGTGAGTCAGGCCTTTTTCCCCTGGCTTTCATAAAGCACCAGCAGGGGTTCAAAGGCAGCTTGAAACAGCAAGGAGGACTGTACAGCATTCTGGGTATCTAGGAGGAAAGGAAAGGCCGCATTAGGGTCGGGGTTAAAGCTTCCTGCCAGAGAAACTGGCTCAGCTTGGCATGGGAAGTGTGAGTCCAACCCCGGCTGCTTCTCTTGGGCCCCTGTGGATGGAAGAGAAACACTGCGACCTTTGAGAAAATCATGCCCTCTGCCTGGGATGGGCAGAGCGTGATTTCGGTTTGACTTCTTTGAGGGCTGGAGCAGATAAAAATGCCAGTGGCACTCCTCTCCTGACTGCTGACGATTCTAAGCAAGAATGCCATCTGAGTCAGGGACACCACCCTGGGTTTCACACCTGTGGTGTGGGCTCGCTCCTACATTTGGTGGGAGGGGGCTGTGGAGGTCTGTCATGGCAAGGGCCATTGAGGAGACCAAGTCCTTCCTCTCAGTTCTCCTGTTGGAAAGATCCTGAAATGGAGCCACAGATGAGGTGGCACGAACCCAAGGATACACCTAATTCTTGGGCCTGAACTCAAGGATACACCTAATTCTTGGGCCTAGGCTGGGCCTTCCCCTATTGCTTCTCTAGTTCCTGGGCGTTGAAAGCAGGAAAATAATTAAATGACTCCGAGGAAAAAAAGGTGACATTCTAGGGCTTGTCTCCTTCACCTTTTGAACTCCACAACAGCCAGGCAGGAAATTAGTTCTTCCTTGAGTTTGACCCAAATCTTTCACATGGACTTTTAAGCTCTCAAAAAGATTTTTATCTTCTCTGGTCTGATATTACTTTGGGGATTCAGTGATACTATAAATAGCATTTTGTTCATTTTTTGTGTCATTATTTTTGAGTTGTAAGAGCTGCTTGTATATTAAGGATATTTTTAGTTTACTATACATGAGAGATGGCAAAAAAAAAGTGTTTAACAAATCAGCGTGATTTTGAATCTTAGTACTAGCAAATTCTAATTGTTTCACTTTTCTAAACCTCGATTAATTATTTTATAAAACAGAGATAGAGATGCTAGTATTTATTTTTCAGCATAGTTCTGGGCACTAAATAAGAGGAGTTTGACAAATGCTTATTTTGATTTTCTCTTCTAAATTATTCCTTTTTTCTTTCTCCTTTAGCTTTGTGTAGACTTTGAAAATGTTAAGATAGTTAAATTAGATTTTTCACTTAAATTTTTATTCTAAAAGCATTATGACTCATGGTCTAATAAATATTTGTTACATTTCCCCACCCCCAACCCCTCACACCCCCCTCCTGTCTCTGCCAGTCCTGGGGCTTGAACTCAGGGCCTGGGCATTGTCCCTGAGCTTCTTTTGTTCAACTAGTGCTCTACCACTTGAGCCATAGTGCCACTTCCAGCTTTTTTTGTTTATGTAGTACTGAGGAATTGAAGCCAGGGCTTCATGCATGCTAGGTAACCACTCTGCGTGAAGCCACATTCCCAGCAGCCCCCTTCTCTCTTTGAGAACATTTGAAAACATCTGGAAATTTATCACTGTGCATGCTGTAACAGTACATAAGACAAAAAAATATCCTTCCTGCTGGGTGCCAGTGTCTTACATCTGTGATCCTAGCTACGGGAGGCTGAGATCTGAGGATAGTAGTTCAAAGCCAGTTTGGGCAGAAAAGTCCATGAGATGCTTATCTCCAATTACCAGCAGAAATCCAAAACTGGAGCTATGGCTCAAGTGGTAGAGTACTAGCTTTGACCACAAAAGCTCAGAGATAGCACCAAGACCCTGAATTCAAGCCCTCAGGACTGGGAAAAAAGCAAACAAACAAACCAAAATATAAATAAACAAAAAGAAAGCACTTTTTCCCTGTGTTGTTAACCAATTATTCCATCAGCTTTTAGTGAATAATTCAAACTTTTACCATTGATTGGAACTGAGAACTTCATAAAAAATTCATGCCTCATATGTCATAGGGTCTATTTTGGGGTTTCTTTTTTCTGTCCTTGGGCTGTTTATTCTTGTACAAATCTTGCTATTGTAGTGGTGATATTGCTTCACATCATGTTTTATGACTTGTGGTATCCATTCCTATCTGCTAATGCTCATTTTCAATATTTCAGGTCCCAATCTCATTTTTTCCAAAATTAACCTGATGATCACTTGCAAAAAATACAGTTCCCAAAATACATTCATTGTGGCAAAAATAACATCACAAATGTTTTTAAATGCACAGAAGAATGGTAACTACTTTTGTAAAACACTACCTACTCATCCTGAATCAATAATACTCATCTTACAGTGTCATCTTTTCATGGATAGCCCTACTCTTTTTTTTTTTTTTTTGTGGGTCATGGGGCTTTAACTCGGCTTAGGCAGTGTCCCTGAGCTCTTTAGCTCAAGGCTACGGCTTTACCCTTGAGCTAAGCCCCATTTCCTGTTTTCTAGAGGTTAATTGGAGATAAGATTCTCAGGTCCTTTTGTGCCCAGGCTGGCTTTGAACCTTGATCCTCAGATCTCAGCCTCCTGAGTAGCTAGGATTTCTTTTCTTTTTTTTACTGAAGAATTTTTAAATACATGTACATCTTCTATTTTATTCTTAAATACTTCAATGTGAATCTTTAATAAATTGGACATTTTTAGACTAATCTGGTGGGACATATCAGTAATCCCATCAGGAGGACTGGAGCAGTAGGCTCACAAGTTCAAGGTTTGCCTGGGCTGTATAGTGAGTTTGAGGCTAACCTGGGCTACGTAGTGAAACCATGGCACAGAAAGATATAAGGACATTTTCTCGCACAATCACAGTGCCATTCTTCTTATACAACCAAATTAGTATTCATGTCTTAGCATCATTTAGTATTGTATTTGCCCTCCCTCCACATGCTACTGAAACTTGAACCTAGGGATATGCATTCCAGTACTTCAGCTATGCATTCACTCCTTTTGTTTTTATTTTTGAAGACAGAGTCTTGCTAACCTGGACCTAATCTGGCCTTAAACTCCAATTACTCTTCCTCAGCATCCCCAGTAGCAGAGAATACAGATATGGTTACACACACAGCAACACTATTTGATTTCTGTTTCTCTTATTGTCTGGAAAATGACTATCAATTTGTTTAAATCAAAATCTACACTTGTTGCAAACACTGCATGGATGTGATGTCCTTGCAGTTTCCTGGAATGTAGAATAATCCTTCCAATCCTTTCTGTTCTCTCAGCTCCTTCTTCCTCCTTTACTTCTCCTTCCATCCTCCTCTCTCTTCTACTTCTCTTCTTCCTTTATATAATTTACTTGTTGAACAAAACAGATAAGTAGTTGAGAGCCTCACATCTTTTCCTTGTCATACCTTTCAGCTTCTCAGTCTTTCCAATTTCTGTAGACAAATGTTCTCTCTAGAAAATTAATAAATTGGCCAGGTACTGGTGGCTTATGCCTGTAATCTGAGCTACTCAGGTGGCTGAGGTCTGAGGACAAAGCCAGCCCAGGCAGAAAAGTCTCCGTGAGACTTCTAGTAACCACCAGAAAAATAGCAATGTGGCTCAAAGTGGTAGAGCCCTAGCCTTGAGCAAAAAAAGCACAGGGACAGGACCCAGACCCTGAGTTCATGCCCCATGACCACCATCACCACTAACAACAACAAAAAAGAGGGGGTGAGGGAGAGAGAGAAGGAGGGAGGGAAGGAGGGAGGGTGAGAGGGAGGGAGGAAGGAAGGAAGGAAGGAAGGAAGGAAGGAAGGAAGGAAGGAGTTAATGAATTGGAAGAGCAAACGACTTCACAAGAGCCTTCTATGTGCAATGAATGTTGTGTGTTTTAGGGCATCACCTTGGAAGGAATGAAAGCCTGCCCCTGTTCTCCCATTTGTAAACCTTTTTCCTACGTAGGAACATTTGCCATGAGCCAGGTGATGGTGGCTTACGTCTATAATCCTAGCTACTCAAGAGTCTGAGATCTGAGGATCACGGTTCAAAACCAGCCAGGACAGCAAAGTGTGTGAGATTATTATTTCCAATTAACCACCAGCAAACCAGAAGTGGTGCTGTGGCTCAAAGTGGTAGAGTGCTAGCCTTCGGTGCAAAAGCTCAGGAACAGCGTCCAGGCCCTGAGTTCAAGCCCCATGACCAACCAACCAACCAACCAACCAATAAATAAATAAGGTATGATGATAAGTGCGTATTTATAAATATTTAGAAGCATCCTTTCTGAATCCATTATTTAATTAGTGGTTGCAAAAATCCAAAGAGTTTTTATTTCAGTTTTGTTTTAGGCATAAAATGTGCCGTCCAGAAGGGTTATTTTTACTTAATCGAGGCTTCCTGTTAGAAGAAAAGTGTATCTTTAAGAAAGGACAATTAAATAATGGACAATTTCAGCCAAGACATTTTAAAATTTCATTTAACATATTATGTTTTTTCCAGAAAATTTCCAGACGTCTCTCAATGTTTATTGGTAGACATGGCATATTTAATCCATTTTCATAATGTTGAAGAGGAAATTGCTGTGACACATTTCCATGGATGTGGCTCATAAACATTTATTCCTCATAGGATCTCGGTGCCAGCAGCTTTGGCCTCTGGTGAGGACTTGTTTCTGGCGTCTGTGGCTTCATGCTGTGCTCACACCTGGTAGACAACTGGCAAGACAACTCTTTGGGGCCTCTTTTATATGGTCTCCACGCCTGAGGGTGGGGGCATGGAAGCTTCTGGGGGCAGGGAGGGTGGGAGGCTTTTTTTCCCTTTTCTTCAGGACTGGGTCTTTCTCGAGATATCCATTTCTTCTTCCTTATTACAATCCCATGATCCTCCGGGACAGTGACTCCAGGGTGGCCTCTGAGGACCCTGGAAGGATGGGGATGAGGAGGGAGAGCAAGAGGGGCTCCCATGCTGCTTTGGGGTGTTCTCCACACCTTGTCTTTCTTGTTTCCTCCTGGTACCATGGAGACTCCAGATCGGGGGATCTCTAACACATACATGGCCAATCCTTTGCCATCTTCTTCACACTTCTGGGAATAAGAAGTGCTCCCTGGGGATTTCCCAGGGCAAGGGGGTAGTGGAGGGGTCAGGGGAGGTGACAGCATGGTCCTTACCTTCATCCAGTGTCCTCACAGGCTTTACACAGATAAAGCCACAGTGGAAGTGACGACACTTCAGGTATCCAGCATGGTGTCTGTCTTTGTGACACTGGGGTAGATTTTCCTACAAGCACAGTGTATTGTCAGCTGGACAAACTCCTGGTTTGTCAGTACCTGGAGGAAGCAGGACTGGGTGAGCTGAGAGCTTCCATCCTGCCCAGTGCCCCCCACAGCTCTCAGAGACCCTGCAACCCAACTGTACTCGGCCCACCAGGTCCACTTACCATAACCTTTGACGCCTTCCCTGACCACCAGAGTCATGAAAGGAGGACTGCCATAAAGCCCATGAAGCTGCTTGCCCCCATGCTGTCTTGTAGTCAGGAAGGCACTCGTGTGTGTGGCTGGCAGCTGAGGCTGAGTCTGGCTTTCTATTTTCCTGCTGGATGTAGACACGGGCTGGGTGATGATTCACTAAGGACAGGAAGGCCTGCCCTGCTCCAGCTCCAGCAGGAACTGCCCATCGGTCTGAGGGGGGCGGGTTGGGGGTCCTCCCTCCACCCCAGATGCCGTCACTAGAATAGAAGCAGACATCCTAAAGCAGACTCTTGTCATAAAGGAGCAGAAGGTTGTTGTGGCCACCCTAGCCAGTAGAAGAGAAAGAGGCTCGGCAAGAGCACGAGTCCCTCAGGGCACAATCCTGGCAGTGACTGGACCAGACTTCTTCCTTCCTGAGTAAATTCTCCACGAAGCCTTCTCTATGATCACTCCATCCTGAGGAAGCCCCCACTCCTTTCTGTGTTGCCCTTGGCTCTGCTCAGCCCAGGGAAGAACCTAAACGACAGTGCTCAACCTTACCTGACCCCCCCAGGACCTCAGGTTTATCCACACTCACCCTTAAGCTCCTGGACCAGGTGCTCTGAACCCTGCCAGCTCATGTAGCCTGGACACAAGCACACCACTTTGTACACTTTGCATCTGTTACCAAGTGAGACTGCAAGTGGTGTCACCTTCCAAGCCTCAGTTTCCTCAGACATGACATGCGCATTAGTAAGTCCTTCATAGGGGTTGTTTTTTATTTCCTGGAAGAAAAACCTGCACAATGGCCCTCACCACTTTTCACCATCCACCATCAAGATTTCTGGATTTGGGGGTTTCTTTGGGAACGTAGGTCATGAGCATGGTGTGTGTGTGTGTGTGTGTGTGTGTGTGTGTGTGTGTGTGTGTGTGTGTGTCTGTCTGTCTGTCTGTCTGTCTGTCTTTGTCTCTGTCTGTATCTCTGTCTGTGTCGCTAAGGCTGAAGTTTGGAAGGCCTCTCTTGCAATGGATACTAAAGAGCAAAGAGTCCTTCCCTTTGGAAAACTTGGTGAGATACACCCAGAACCTCCTAGAAGATAAATCTAAGATGGCAAGAAGAGCTGTGAGATGAACTGTGAGGGGTGAGGGAGGGTCTTTAGTTCTGGTCTCGATAGCATGGCCTTGGTCGCAGGCAATTTCACTACTAGATCCGGAGTCTGGGAAGCCATTGAGTAAATCCTACTTTTCACTATGAATTTTCAAAATATATACGGCAAGAACCAAGCTTTCCTTCTTCCTTCTCTCCTTCCCTCCTCCTACCTCCTCTCCTCTCCTTCTTTCCTTTCTTCCTCTTTTTCCTTTTGATCTCTCTTTCCTCCCTTCTTTTTTCTTCCTATCTTTCTCTTTCCCTCCCTTCTTTCCCCCCTTCCTCCTTCCCTCTCTTCCTTCCTTCCTTCTTCCCTTCTTCCTCTTTTTTTCTCTCTTCCTTTCCCTTTCTTCCTTTTTATTTTCAGGGTCTTACTATGTAGCTCAGGTTAACTTCAAACTTGTGATTTTCCTGCCTCAGCCTTTGAAGGTGTGGAATACAGGTATAAGCTACCATGCCAGTTTTGTGTTTCTTATTTTTTTGCCAGTCCTAGGATTTGAACTCAAGACCTAGACATTGTCCTTGAGCATTCTCAAAGCTAGCATTCTACCACTTGAGCCACAGCACCACTTTCAGTTTTTTCTGTATATGTGGTACCGAGAAATCGAACCCATGGCTTCATGAATGCTAGGCAAGCACTCTACCACTAGGCCACACTCTTCGCCCGTGTGTTTTCTACTTCTGATCTCAGCCTGGTCTCATCCCAACTCTCATCAGTGATGACATGGAGGGAGGAACGGGAACTTCAGCCCCTAAAATATGGTCAGCCCAGACAACTGTCCTACACCCGACCGGCATTGGCTAGCCCACCTGAGTGCTTTTGGCTTTCAGCCATCCTTTTCTCAAAGACAAATAAGCTTAGGTCAGAAATTTAGCTAGGTTACCTACATCACATGACAGATTACAAACATGTCTTAAAAAAACAGTATTTGGCTGATATGATGATATTTTCCACAAAACTGTTTTTGTTCTAATATGACAAGAAATCCAGTGGGTTGCACTCCCCAATTTTTCCTCCCGTCTGCCCTTGACAACTATTATCCTATCTTTTGCTTCTAAGATGGACTGCTTTAGATGCTTCCTGTAAATAGACAACACAGTATTTGTCTTTCTGTGATGTGACTAGCTCATTTTCCTTAGCCAAATGTCCTCTGTGTGGGTTGAGGGCAGGATGCCACCCCTTAAACCACACCCCTAGCTTTTCTTCTCCTTGGGTTGTTTTCCAGGTATGATTTACCATTTCTGCCCAAGACTACCCTCAGATCGAGACTCTCCTACCTGCAGACTTCAGCGTAGCTGAGACCCAGGCATATGCCACCACACTTAGTCCCCTGTTACCTTTTCAGGAAAGAAGTTTGCATAGAAGTCAATTTCCTTTTCCTGTTACTTGCTTTCTTCCTCTTTTTCTTTTTTCTTTTGACGCATTTTGGAGTCTTTCTTTCCCTCATCCGATATGATCTGGCTATTGAGACCTCTTTCTATGTTCTAAATATTTGCAGTAGAATGTATCTTTTCTCTCCTAATGCTGTTTGTGTCTTCCTGAATTCATGCGGACTTTCTGTAGAAGATGGGGATCTCTTCAGAGTGTTTTGCATTTAAAATCACAAGGGCGTGATTTATGTACAGCAGGAGCTTGTTCGTTGAGTGATTTGGTGGTTGTAGTAGCAGACAGGCTTCTCTATGGCTGCTCAGGGTCTCTACTTCCTACCCCTGCCTGCCCCCAGGGTCCGCCTGGTGGGCTGGAACAGCAGACCTGAGAGGTGAGGGGGTGGAGCCTAAGGGTTAGGGGTGAGGCTTGCGAGCTGATGGGGAGAGGGCTAGAGTGGAAGGTTTAAAACCTGAGTGTTGTGCTAGCCGGAAGTGCGGCTGGTTGGTGAAGTCTCCACCTTCATGTGCCTTAGAGCTTGCTGGATTTCCTTGTCTCTTTCTGACAGTTCAGTGTGCTGGGTTCTGGACACAAGCGATATGTGACTATGAGAAAGAAAAGCTACAATTGTCTTGGAAGAATCTGGAGAGTCAAGACTGAAGAGTTTCTTGGCCTTGTTAATATAAATCATTCTAGGGATCAGAATCTGTCTTGGAGGGTCCACATCATCTCTCTTGTTAGCTCAGGGACCATCACACATTATCTGTGGTTTTTGGATGACAAGGACACTCTTAGGAGAGGATCACAAAGGCACAATGCCTATGTACATCTGATCCTATAGAATAATGCTTACTCATTTTTTTTCATTTTTGCTGTTTTTTTTTTTAATTTCTTTTCTTTTTGTTCTGTGTGTATGTCTTTGGGACGGTCACAGGAGGCACAGAAATGGGAGGACAAAAGTGAACAAATGCAGCGATGGCACTCACTGGACACTGTGTTGAAAATGAATTAGACAACGTGTGGGTGGGATCCAAGGGAAAAACTAGGAGGGAGCAAAAGGAGGGATGGCATTGGCCAGAAGGCCATGTCCTCTCTGCCTGACTTACGTAACTCTAACCCTTCTGTTTTTAGCATTTTCAAGTGAAAGTACCAAGAAAAAGAAAAGAAGAAAATGAAAAGATCCACTCCTTCCTCCAGCTAGTTATCCATAACAAGATTTAAGAGTGTGCGGTTCTTAATCATGATTACTTCAACTAAAGCATTCAAGGGAATTGTTTGTGTCCTCAGAGTAAGGATGAATTCTTTCTCATTTTCAGTAAGAAGAGAAGGTAATTTCATTAAGAAACAAAAAACAAAACAAAACAAAAAAACCTCCAGAAACCTCATACTGGCTGCCAGCTGCTAGCGGATAGCAGATGGGTCCATCGTGCAGGAGCATTTACTAAGTTTTCCAAGGATATGGATATGCCTCAGGACTGGGAAGAATGCCCAATGTCAGGAAGGAGGCAGGGAGTCATGCATCTGGGAGGGTGTGTCTTTTACCCCCTCAGAAGTAGATCAGGCAAGTGTAACTGTGTTACTATTCACAGCCACTGTGATTTGATAGCCGAACTGATACTGTGGGATGCGTTTCATTTGGCAGTCCCATTAGTCAGAGACCTATTGCTATACACATCTTAGTGTAAGAATAGGGAGGAGAAAGAATAGTTCCTCTAGTAACATGTTTCCAGAGTAAGTGATAGGACGGAAGCTTGGGAAAGGGCTTGGGGACTTTTCTTTCTGGGTGCTGTCCCTGAGCTCTTTTGCTCAAGGCTAGTGCTCTACTACTTCCGGTTTTCTGGTGGTTAACTGGAGATAAGAGTCGCACGGACTTTCCTGCCCAGCTTACTTTGAACCATGATCCTCAGATCCTTAGCCTCCTGAGTAGCTAGAATTAAAGGTCTGAGCCACCAGCACCCAGCTGGACTTTTCTTTCAAAATCACTTTCACCAAATGAAGAAGGACATTAGATTTCATAATAGTTGCTTAGAAAATTCTTTACGGACTCCCCATTGAGGACTAGAAATGAACGAAATGCAGGAGAAAAGCTTGGTATCCCTGCCTCCTTTCTACATCTGTCTTCTTTAGTCTATAGTCTCTCTTTCCTGAAGTCACCCTGGATCCCGGGAATGACAGCCATCAATCAATACTATCTCTACAATAAGGGGCCAACAATGTCCTAAGCAACAATGAGCCTTGCAGAATATGCATCCACTCCCCCCGACAAAATAAAGAGAACAGTTACCTCTACCAAGGAGGCTGTATCCTGGCATAGGGACCAGATCCTGGGAACTGACTTGTGGGGTCTCGATGGTTTTCCCTAAGAAATGTCAACAGCGATGAAATCCTCCAACACTTTCCACAACCAGAACCAAGGTCAAGACCAATCAGATCACACTTTGCTTAGGAACCGCTTAATTCGGCACACTTCCTGCCCCCATCTTCTTCTATTGAAGCTCATTTAGCTCAGGTACCCAAGTGGTATGTTAGTCTCCTTTCTCTGATTATTAGCAATCCTCTCTTTAATAAGAATATCGGAGCAAGCAGCCAGGCTTCATTTGTTGGCATCTCTGGAGTTGAGCTTCCGGCCAGGTACACAGCGTACAGTTTCACTAGGAACACTCAGAAAAGTAATGTACCCACTTAACATCTGTGACAGCACTCACTGTGTACCTAAAATATTAATCCTAGTGACTATGAATCGTTAAAAGATTACACAGCAATTCAGAGCAGGCTACGGGTTACAAAGCTTTTCAAAATGTGTGCTGGGCTGGGAGTTTGGCCTAGTGGTAGCATGCTTGCCTAGCATGCACAAAGACCAGGGTTTGATTCCTTGCTACCACATATGCAGGAAAAAACCAGAAGTGGTGCTGTGGCTCAAGTGGTAGAGCTCTAGCCTTGAGAAAGCCCGAAGACAATGCTCAGGCCCTGAGTTCAAGGCCCAGGACTAGCAAAAAAAGTGTGCTGACCACCACAGGAAAATTGCAAGGATATTTTTTTCCCAGCTTTCTGCTACCATTGTGGCCCTTATAGAAGATGGATGCATAGAGTTATCCAGTGAGGGCACTCAAGGTGAAAAACATTTTATCCTTAGAGAAAGAGGGGCTCAAGCCCTACTTTGTGGTGGCTCAGCTGAGCCACAGAGAAAAATTCTTTTTCCTAGAATCCTAGAGCAATTAGGATATACATCTAGAGACCTAAAGCTCTCTAAAACTGAATATGCTCTGCCTCATCTCCGGCCCAGAGTTCCAAATCTAATCCTAGATCAGCAAGTAGAAAGACTGCCAGTACCAGTACCAGAAAAAACCATAGTAAAACCAGCTACATTATCCTAGGAGAATGTATTTGCCCCTTTATTAGATCTAAGCACTGAAAATTTGACCCTGATGTGTACAGGAGATGACTGCAGATGTCATGCAGAGGTAGAGCTCTTGAGAGAGAGAGAGAGAGAGAGAGAGAGAGAGAGAGAGAGAGAGAGAGAGAGAGAGAGAGAGAGAGAGAGAGATAATGAGATCATGAGAATGTCATCTTCAAAAGTAATAAACAGGGCTGGGAGTTTGGCCTAGTGGTAGAGTGCTTGCCTAGCATGCACAAAGACCCAGGTACGATTCCTCGGTACCATACACGTAGACAAAAGCCGGAAGTGGTGTTGAGGCTCAAGTGGTAGAGCTCTAGCCTTGAGAAATTCCAAGGACAATGCTCAGGCCCTGAGCTCAAGCTCATGACAGGCAAAAAAATAAAAATAAAAATAAAACAAAAAAAATCAACAAAGAGCTGGAGGTTGAGCTTAGGTAGTAGCATATCTGCCTAGCAAGCATAAGGCCCTGAGTTCAAGCTCCAGAATCTAAATCACAAATCAATAAGGAAAATCTCATGAGTCTAGATTGGCTGGCCCCAGTGTGTGTGTTTTAAGGGAGCCTGGCACCTCTGCTGAATCTTTCTTCTGCCTGTATCATGGTTCATCGCACTAGTACTATTTGTCACAAAGCCCTACCAAGAGCTGAAAGATGCTGGTGGTTCACTCTTGAACCCCCACAACGGTGAGTTAAACAAGCCTCTATTATAAGTGATGTACAAAGGGGTTAGAGTTACATAAGCCTGGTAAAGAGTACATTTCTTTTTGGACAATGCCATCCCATTCTCTCCCAGTTAACGTAGCACCCAACCTCAGGTCATTGTAACAACAGAAAACAGGCTAACACATAAGATTTTATTTCTTCATTTTGTTTTTCATATCCATAGGCATTTTGCTCCTAACAATAGGAAGGGAGAGCATGGGAGAAGCAGAGGCATGGTTATCCAAGTACACCTGTCTTCTGTGACTTAAGAAGTTTCCACCTAAGGAGAGAAGAATCAGAGATGGAAATGGATGCAAATTATGCTGGGCATATGCCTTTGGTCTCAGGATCACCATGGTCTGGATTCTCCTAGGTACTCTCTTCCCAAGAACACTGAGATACCATGCCAAGAAATTAGGGACTGAGGGCCAGGGATTCTTGGCAAGCTACACAAAGGAATTCTGATCTCATAATTCTTGACCACATGATTTCAATGTGAGGTGGAAAATATTTCATTAGCACAGACTAGAAAAAAAATCAGAGAGAGAGGGAGAGGATTGTAAAGCAATCAGCAGAGCAAAAATCCATTCACAGCAAAAAATAAAAGTAAAAAAATAAAAGGTGAGAGATAATTTTGTCCCAATATGCCTGCTGTACAGGACGGATTTTCTGAGAAAGCCTGCTCCCGACCCACCCCTGATTTAAAAACTTCTGATCACAGAGTTCTAGAGGGACAGACCACTTTGGAACATTCCGGAAAGGTATTGGTTCTGCAGGAGGATTTCAGACAGGAGAGAGGAGGACAGATCTGGGGTTTGTCACCTCAATCCAAACTCAACCACGGCTGGACACACTGCTTCTGACAGTAGTAAAAACAACACTTCTTGTCTTCCTTACAGCTGTAATCACGATTGCATTTGGGGAGCAGGGTGAAACGACAGGCAAGATGAAACTCTGGGCAATACCCCGATTTGACATCATCTGCAGAAAAATGTCACAGGGTGAGTCAAGGTCACGGTTGAGACACACAGAGGGCATCAACACCACCCTGGGTTATTTATCAGCTACCTCTTGCCCCAGATCCATCGTCTCCCAAGTGCCACCTCCCTGCCCCAGTATCCCCAGGACTACCAGGCCTTACTTCTACGCTTCTGGAATTCAGGTTGAGCCATGTGGAGGCAAAGGAGGATGGTCACAATGAGTAGTAAGAGGCTGCTGGGCTTCATCATCCCAGGAACTGAGGTGAATGTGTCTGTCGGCTCCGGTGGAGGACCACCAACAGGGGGTGCTGTGGTTCCCACGACAGGAGGGCAGAATGCATCCCTGTGACCAAGAAATGGCAGCAGTTTCCTTCAGTACCCAGGAAGAGACATAACATCCGGGTATGCCTTCCTAACCTCTCCCCCACAGACATGCCTTCCTTCTGGGTATTGCATTATACCGTGATTTTTAAATGGATGGAATGCTTGTTATTGACAGACTAATTAATATATGCAAACGTGGTTTTTGTTTTTGAGGCAATACAGAAGAAATTTTCTTGCCTAGGCCATGCAATCCTGCTCATCTCCTTACGTGTCTTGGCTCAAATTTGGTTGCCTTTGAGATCTTCCTTTTAACACATTAAGATTTAAATGCTACCCACACCATCACAAAGACAAAACAAGATGATGGGCTATTAATAATGTGCGGTCTAGATTTATGGGGTGGGGGGGAAAAGCCAATTTGTACTCAGTATGCGACTGAAGTTTAATGTGTAACTAATGTTTTATATCTCAGTTCATTCCTTTCATAATCGCCAGGAATGTACAAAAGTTACATTTATTGATAAAAGTTTAACTTGAGATCATTTTGGAATGTGAATTGCAGGGCAAATAACCGTGTAGGTTCTTTCTGCACTCTTGCTAAAGTGTGTGTTGTTTCTACTTGCTTGGTTTCTAGAACATACCTTTGCAAGTAATGTTGTTAAAAATAGTTTCATTATTTTGTGCACGGGGTAGAACTGGAACGGGATATGGAGGCCGAAGTTTTGCAACGAGTCTTCCCTTACTTCCTACACCAACCTTGTAGCTACCTGAAGGCTTTGCATCCTTTTGCTGCAGTTGTGTATCTGAGCTGCTGTTTTCTAGCCCTTGGATGGCTGAACTCTGAGGAAAAAAATCACATGTAGGAAAAAAATCATTTCTATTTGGTTTAACCTGTAACAGTATGATTTTTCTTTCATTTTCCAGAAATTTTTCTGCAGCTCCAGGCACTGACTTGAACTTTCTGGGTTTTCAATTACATTTCATATCACAATTTATTTTAATTAATTAATTTATTTATTTTTGTGCTTTTGGGGCTTGATTCAGGGCCTGGGCACTATCCTTAAGCTGTATTTTGCTCAAGGCTAACATTCTACCACTTTGAGCCACAGCTCCACTTCTGATTTTGTTTTTTTTTTTTGGCAGTTAATTGGAGGTAAGAGTCTCAGGGACTTTCCTGCCTGGTATGGCTTTGAATCATGATCCTCAGATCTTAGCCCCCTGAGTAGCTAGGATTACAGGTGTGAGACATGAAAGGAAATTATAATCTAACCTTGCTATAAATATAATAATATTTACTCAGTACATTTTATACATATACACATATGTTCATGTATAAATAAAATGATACATCACAAACAAGTGGGTTATTCCCCCCTCCACTGCAACCTATGGTTAGTCTAAAATTTCAAACAAATAAGGTTAGTGAGTTCAAGCTACAGTACCAACATCAAAAACATTTAAAAAATAAAAAGGGGGAGAAAAAGAATCTGAGTAAGATCAGAGATAGGTTATTTTAAAATATGTAATGAGTAGAAAAAGAATAAAAAAGAGAAAAAAGCTTTTGAAATAACACGTGTACAACACACATGTGTTGTGGGCATTCCAGAGGAGGCAGAAAGGGGGTTTTCAAAAGAAAACATACCAAATTTGGAGAAAGATACAAGGATCCAGATATAAGAAGGTTAAAGATCTTTAATCAGACTAAACCTAAAATCAGATTAGACAGCATGAACGATACTTCAAGGTTGAAAGCCAAGAAAAGATCCTGAAGCAACAAAGGAAACAAAACAAACAGCAAGTAAGAAAATTCCAGTGTGACGCAGAGCAGACTTCCCAGCAGAAATCCTAGAGGCCCAGGAGGTTTGATGACATATATTCAAGGAACTCAAGGAAAGAAATCTACAAACTGATGTTACCTACCCCAGCAAACTGTCCTTGAAAAGGGCATCAAGGGTTTTCATATACAAAATCCAAGAAACCTCATCAACACCAGACCTGTTTTACAAGAAATTCTAAGGGGAGGTCCTCAACCTGAAGGAAAAGAACTTAAGGACATGTAAGAGGATAAAAACTCCCTGTTAAAAATATACACATGATTGAATTTAAAATGAGCCAATAAAAATGTCATTATAAAACATAAATCATATGTCTTTCATATTAAGGTTAAAGACAAAACTGCTTAAAATGAGTAAACTCAAACAAGTTTCTACAGGATATGCAATATGGACAGATGTCCAGGGGTACAATGAAATTAAATTACAGAGTTTTTGCTTTGCAATAGAACTTAGCTTGTTACCAGCCTAAAGTAATTTTTGTAAGTATAATGTTTTTTTTCTAAGTGTCATGACAATCACAAACCAAAAATTATGATAGATATATTATAAAAAGGATTCAAAAGATGCTCTAAAAAGAAATATGGATACTGCTTCTAAGTGGTGCCATCTTGGCATCTTGGTAGAGGATGGGGAGTTTTTGGAAACTCTTAGAGGTGAGATCTGTTCCTTACCACTATTCACAGGTGATGGGTGCTTAGATTCCTAGAAGCAGGGGGTGGGGACTTGGACACACCAGTGATGTGAACTCATGTGACTTTCTGAGCTCCCTGTGGTCCAGCTCGTTGACCATGACCCTGTTGAGGCCCCCTACCACCTCTGCTGCCATTGTACTGTGCCTCCTGTCTTCTGACTTCCTCACTGGAGTCCCTTTCAACTCCCTGTTAGAGTTGATCCGGTTTGTTAAGATGATTGTTCAGCTCTTTCTTTACTACTCTCGTGGCTCAGTTTTCTAACTGCATTAAGTCTCTTGGAGGCTATTCATTTCTGAGGGACACGAGCCTGTCCTCAGTCACCGGCTTGCTAATGAAGACTCCTAATTCAACTGCTCAAAATGTGGCTTCTTTATATCTTGTGATTGAATTGTCATATAACAAAATCACTTACTTATAAAGCAATAAAGCAATACTTTCTTTTTTCTTGTGTTAGTACTGCGGGAGCGGGAACATGGGGCCTGTAGATGTCCTTGAACTTTTTTTTCCCCTCAAGGTGAGTGCTCTACCACTTGAGCCACACCTCTGCTTCTGGCTTTTTGCTAGTTAATTAAAAATAAGAGTCTCACAGGCTTTCCTGTGTAGGCTGACTTTAAACCAGGATCCTGAAATCTCAGCCTCCTGTGTAGCTAGTACTACAGGCATGGTTCACCAACTTCCAGCCAAGGAAATATATGTATATATATTTTTTGCCAGTTCAGGGGCTTGAATTAAGGCCTGGGCACTGTCCTTGGACACTTTTTGTTCCAGGCTAGTGATCTGCCACTTGAGCCACAGCACCACTTCTGGCTTTTTCTGTGTATGTGATACCGAGGAATCGAACCCAGGGCTTCATGCATACAAGGCAAGCACTCTACTGCTTGGCCATGCTCCTGGCCCCAAGGAAATATTTTTGAGAGGAACAAAGGATCTACAAAACCACTGGGACGTCATTGACTAAATTCCTTTATCTATTAATAGTTACCTTGAATATCAGTGGTTTAATCTCTCCAGTTAAAACACTCAGTATGGTTATAGTACATGGACATAGTAAAATCAATACTCAACTGCATGGTGTTTACTAAAGACTCATGTCATGTGGAAAGCAGAGACAATGCAAAAGAACAGATGAAAAGGAATTCATGCTAATGGGAAAGTAAAAGAGAACAGAAAAGAGAAATAACAGACTTTAAGCCACACATTTTTTGTTTTTTGCCAGTCCTGGGCTTGGGCTCAGCGTGTGAGCACTGCTGTTGGCTTTCTCAAGGCTAGAGCTCTACCACTTGAGCCACAGCACCACTTCTGGCTTTTTTCTATGTATGTGGGACTGAGGAATCGAACCCAGGTCTTCATGCATGCTAGGCAAGCACTCTACCACTAGGCCAAACTCCCAGCCCCACCCCCAAATATTATTTTAAAAGACACAAAGAAGCTTATAAAGCAATGATAAGGAGATGAATTCAGCATGAGGATGGCGCCTCTTGGAGAGGTCTGATCTTCCTACAGTCTTCTTTACCTAAAGATGTGTATGAAGATGACTTAGTCACATATGAGTAGAAACCAAAACCCCAGCGAGGACTAACAGCATCAGTAACACTGTCATGACAACAGTCAATGAAGAACGAAATCCCAGGTACAATAGCTACTCTACATAGATAGGTAATTACTGGTGGTAATGTGTGTGCGAGTCTGGCAGATTTCTATTTCCCATGAATTGGATGGAGACTGAGGTATGATGGTAGCCTGGTGGCTGATGGTTGGGTGAGTGAGAGGCTCTTATTCCTAGCCCTGCCTTTCTTAGGCCCTAGAAACAGGCGTTATGGGTCTTTATCTCTCCACCTTCACATCCATTTCCCAGGAGCTTCTAGGAGCCCCAAATCAAAGGATCCAGAGACAAAAAGGAACAGGAAGTATCTTTTGTTGGAAAGTGGATGAAAAAAGCAGACTGGAGGGGAGAATGGGCACTGTGCACAATGGATAGAGGATAATAGAGGGTAGACAACATCGGTTATCTACCTCCCCTCCTCCTCATGGCTGGGGCACATGATACTACACTCAGGACAAGTTCCCCCTAGTGGAGGAGAGGAGATTTGCCGTAGTGAGGACAGGAACTCCTTACTCTCTGAGAGCTTAGGAAGCTTCACCATCTTGTTACTACCAGGCACTGTCTGCCTTTTCAGCACATCTGGATGGGAATCTATTGTCATTTCCTTGTGATCTGAGTTTGTGTCTACCTAGTGACTGGTGAGCTGCAGGAATTTTATACCTTTTGGTATCTATTTGGGTGTGTTCTTTCGTCAAGTGCTTGCCAAGTATCTTGCCTTTTAAGATTGGGTTATCTGTCTTTTCTTTCTTACTAATTTGTAGAAGAAAAGATCCTCTTATATATTCCTAAGGCATCGATGTCATAGTTTGGAATTCCACTCAAAGGCTCATGGATTATGAAGGCTGGGCCCCAGCTTAGGTAGTGGGGTAGACGTCTGTCCTGGGGGTTGTGGGAAGGGTGGGGAGGTGAGGACAATCCTAGGACGTAGGTCATTTGGGAAACATACCAGTGAGATTTCCACATCAGGAGAACACTGGATGGCTTGTAGCATGGCAGAATGGGTCTCATCATTGAATATAGAGTATTTGAAGCCACATTCACTCTTCTGCGCTCTCTCCATTCATCCTTCCCCTCCCGCTCATCTCTGTTCTCAAACAGGGCTTGTTTTACATACATGGTAATTAAAAGCAATTTGCTGTGGTGTTTTGCATGGTTCTTGTGATTACTATACATTCAACACCTCCATCTTTAATATTTTGAGTCTTCTTTCTTTTATCCTTGGTGATAATTTGTTAATTGTGTTTATTTTTTTTTCCAAAGTGGCCCATCTTTGGTTGATATTCTCTCCCCCGCCTCCTTTCTGTACTGAGATTTAAACTCAGGACTTTATGTCGATTAGGCAAGCATCTTACCTCTATAGAAACACCTTCAACAAATTCTCTCTAATTTTCAATTACATGTTGCTTTTATATGTGTGTAGGTCAGTCCCTGGGCATGAAACCAGCATCTGGGCTCTGTCAGTGGGCTACTTGTGCTCAAGATTAGCACTGGACCACTGGAGCCACAGCTCTACTTTTGGTAGTCTATTGGAGAAAAGAGTCTCGCGTCCTTCTCACTTGGGCTGACTTTGAACTGCTGCCCCCAGACTCAGCTTCCTCAGTAGCTAGTCTTATAGGCATGATCCACTGGAGCTCAGCTCAAATGTTTCTTTTGCATTCATTTAAGTATTTACTATTTTCTTCCTTTTATAGCTTTGAGTTTCGCTTCCTTTCTTACTTACTTTTATTTTTGTTTGAACATCATTGAAGTTAGTTTATTGGTTTGAAACTAAAAGTACTTTCTAATTTCTCTTGGGATGGTGAAAATGGAGGCACCAGTAGATCTGGGAGTTAAACTCTACCACTTATGGAGCCTTGTGAGTTTCTGAAGTCTTGATAAGAAAAGGGTCATGGTAGAATGTGAAGCTAATTGAAAGGACCTCCAGGATAGTGAAACAAAAGCCATATAATGAATGATTGTTGTCCTTAATGTACTATGTTGTCTCTCATCTCCTTTGCTGTCCTTGGTTATCTCATATTGGTATAGTATCTCACTTTGTTATCTGATATATTGAATTTATTTGTATTTGGATATTTGAAATTTGATAGGGAAGGGGGGAAAACCAAGACGGGTGGGGGGTGTGGGGGGGAGGGAAATGGGTACCAAGACATGTGAAAGGGTATCAATGTATGTGAATTAATGCACCTTCTATCTGGCAAATATCATGTAACCCTTTTACTAATTACAATAAAAAATGCAAAAAAAAAAAAGAAAAGGTTCATGGGAGGCTTCAGACAGGGCCTCAGGCAGCACAGAATGACTGTCTTGAATGCCTTGTTTCTAATAGTGTCTTTGATTAGCATTCTCCTTAATACTCTGAGACACTCACTTTTCTTTTGGAACTCTCTATTTCAGGAATGCCTCCCCATCCTCTAAATCTGAACAAGTCAAGAGATCTCAGAAGTCAAAAGCAAATGATGCAGAAAGTTACATTTTTATTGAAACGCACATGTTGGAGGCATCCCCAGGTTTAGAAATCCCGAAGAAAAGCAAGTGTGAGGAAGTGGTGTCATCCACGGACCAAAGGTCTGGAATCACGTGATAGAATGACTCTTGAAAGCATCGCAGACTGCACTCACGTGAGATGACCCTTAGGGAAAGAGAAGACAGTGAGCGATACGATCATGGAGGAGGTTTGGTGGTTATACTTGACCATTCTCCCTTTTAGCATCAGCCGGACCCAACTTATATGTAGTAGTGTGCTAGGCCACCAGTGGTCAGCTGGGGACATTGTCTATGTCACTTGCTCTTTCTGCAGTGGAAGTATTATTTAACACGAGCCTATAGGAAGCATCACTTTCCTTCACTGGGCTTCAAATTTCTCTCCTGGCATTGTGAATATACAATGGGGGGAAAGTAGGTTTTCTCCCTTTCTAGTCAGCGCTCTGATGTCAAAGATAAGACATCTTTCTATATTCATCCCTTCCCTGTATTCTGAAAGAGTGCAAAAGTCCTCAGATGTGTTCTCACAGAAGATCAGCCATACCCAAACAGGGATGAAAAAAATGCTCAACAGTATGCACAAAGATAAAAATATTATTACTTTTCTTAGGCTTTAGATCAATATAAGCAAGGAGTAAAATTTTACCATCTGGTGTATAATAGTTAATAGTTATTATCAGCTTACAAATATACTTATCTAGGTGGTGCATGGTCAGGAAAAAAGGCTAGGTAAAAGATAACTGTTGTTGGGCTGGGAGTTTAATCTAGTGGTAGAGTGCTTGCGTAGCATGCACGAAGACCTGGGTTCGATTCCTCAATACCACATACATAGAAAAAAAGCCGGAAGTGGTGCTGAGGCTCAAGTGGTAGAGCTCTACCGTTGAGAAAGTCCAAGGACAGTGCTTAGGCCCTGAGCTCAAGCCCAGGACTGGTCAAAAAGAAAAAAAAGGTAACAGTTGCAAATGTTCACTAAAAGTAGAAATTCAGTACCTAATGATAGCCTAGGTAGCTTTTTCTTCCTCTAATCAGGAGCTTATCTCATCTTCTCTCCTCCCAAAAGATAAAAAAAACTGATAACGCAGCACTTCTGTGGAGGTGGAGTCTCAATCCCATAAAATGTTCCCAAGAAGGTTTCGTCTACCACTTCTAAAGGTGAGGGTAAGTCTCTCCCATGTATAGCAAGAAACTTACCTCCAAATTGGTCCTGATCTTCCATGTATTACTGAAGATATTGTTCAATCGACTCTTGGTATTTGGCTTGACCTCCCTTGGCAAATTGTGGCTGCAGTTGATCGTCAGAGGGATACCGTGGCTGCCCTTTAAATGAGACCTGTCTTTCTTGGAATTTTGTGCCTTTCGTCCCCTGATATAAGGAGCTTCCCTTGGTCTTCATGTATTGACTAGTTCCCCTGAGCTGCTGGGAAGCACCTTTGGATCCAAGGTAGAGTGAGCTTCCTTTTGTCTTTAAATACTGGCCTGACCTTCCCTTTGCTTGACCGATATCAAATTGTTTATGGTCTTGTGCCTGTCCACCAGCGTGCTTCCTAGAGAGGACTTGAGCTTTCTGTTGTCTCAGTCCTCCCGCCTGGCAAAGGGTGGCTTGTTTTTTGGATACGTAGGCTTGCTTAGAGTTTTTTGTTTTTTGCATGGAAAGATCGCTTCCCTCTATCTGGCTTTTAGCTTGGGCAAGAAAACTTTCTTCACTTGCTATTTCTTTGGCTCCTTTTTGTCGAGCATGCTGAGGAGTTTTTTGCTGTGTAAGTAGATATTCATAGGATCTATCTGGCAACTGGCTTTTTGTCTGACCTGGTAATTGATAACAACAACAATAACAACAAGTTACGGCATCTCCCACCACTCCTTCCAAGCCTATGCAGACCTTTTGCATCAATTCCTCCATGACCCTCTACCCACCCCTGGCCCCCAGACATCTGAATTCTCATCAGGAAGAGGGGCTGCTGCAAATGGAGGTTTGGCTCAAGCAGTAGATCTCCAGCAAAGCTGCAAGACTACTCCAGGCCTTGCATTCAAGACTTAGAATGAGCATAAAGAAGAAATTTCTGCTCAGCCCCAGAATAATAACCTTTGGGGGTGTACTCCTTGTAGAATATTCCCCTGCCCGACCCTCCATACTCACCACGGAACGCAACACCAGCTGCTTGCTTCTCCAGAAGAAAGAGCAGAGAAAGGATGAAGATGGTGGGCTTCATCTTGCCAATGTGAGTTTTGGCTGAGAGCTGATGGTTGCTTCTCCTTTATATCTTTCTGGCTATACCATGGATGTGGCTGAGGTTAAAAAGCAACACCCTTGCATACTTAACTTAATGCCAGCTTCCTTCCCTCCTCTCAGTTGGGGGCACTGCCAATGTGCCTAGGGACTTTGAGCAGGGACACAGTGTGAGAGACCTTTTCCTACTCCCACAAGCTCCAGGAAAAATCTTTATCAACATTGAAAAACTGTAATACAGAGTTTCTTGTACACACACACACACACACACACACAATCAGTACTGAGTGGGAATGAGACTTCAAGTTACAAAAGTAACCAGACCCTGATCATACTTTCATAGTCCATGTCACCATGGTTCAAAAGCTCCATCACAGATGTCAGCCCTGTAGTTAATTCTCTGCTTGCTTCAAACGGAGTATGAATACCTCTTACCTATGCAGGAGCCATCACAGATGCCGAAAGACGCAGAAGACATGTGAACTTATGGGAGCCAAAAGAAAGTTTTGCAAAGGAAATGCTGGGGTTGAGGGGTGTATATCAGTGGTAGAAAAACTTTCTGCCATTTGGCAGGCCCTTGATTTGATTCGTAGCTCTGAAAATTAAAAAAAAAAATGGCTGGAGCGCATAAATATCCAAAGTTACCATGGTGTTTGTTCCTAGCCATCGCAATCAGTCTGTACCAAAAGCTGCTGAACACTTTATGCCAGAAGAAGTAAGAAATAGTTGCTTATATTGATTATAGTGACATTTAGGAAACAAATACAGTTTTGGTGGGTTGTCAGCAGGAGAATGTAGAACAACCACAATCTTTTCAAGACGTTTCTATGAATGGTGGAATGAGAAGTGAGACTCTAGTGGTGGGCCAGAGAACTGAGGAGATGTCTTACATGATGATAAACATGATGACTGGAAAAAAAAGACAGAATGTAGTTTTCATCATTCTCATCTATCCCTCCCTCCCAGCTTCATCTCCTTCCCCTATTTTCCTCTCTCTCTCTCTCTCTCTCTCTCTCTCTCTCTCTCTCTCTCTCTCTCTCTCTCTCTCTCTCTCTCTCCTTCCTTTATCCCCCCCCTCTTTCTTTCTTTGTTGGTCATGGGTCTTGAACTTGGGGCCTGGGAACTGTCCCTGAGCACTTTTTCTCAAGGCTAATGCTCCACCACTCTGAGCCACAGCTTCATTTCTGGTTTTCTGGTGGCTTATTGGAGATAAGAATCTCTTGGAATTTCCTTCCCAGTCTTTGAACCACAATCCTTAGAACTCAGCCTCCCGAGTAGTGAGGATTACAGGCATGAGCTACCAGACCCCCACTTGCCTTAATTTTATAGGATGTACATTGAATTTGTTCCTGCATTTCCCCTCTGCTTTTTCTCCTCATTTATCCACCCTGCCTTGACCTCACCTCATTTCCCAGTCTTTATTTTGTTAGACTCTGATTTTGCCTCCCTAAGGAATTGTACTTTTTGAGTTCTCTCCTAAAGGTACCATATTGCAGTTAATTCATGTATGTACTCTTGCATGCAACCCACCCACCAGAATATTTACTTATACCTATCCAATTCTATCATCCACATATAAGAGAAAACATGCAAACTTTGTCTCTCTGGGCCTGACTTACTTCACGTCACATAATTTTTTCCAGGTTCTTCTAGCTACTTCTTTTGGAAAAGTGCCAGAGCCATCTCTTTCATGGCTTACTAGCAAAAGAATCTGATCATTTTGATTATATTTTTGGGGAAAAGATCATCTTTTGACTAATGCAGTGTGCAAGAGGTAGAAACAAAAACCAAAGGATGAAGATTTAATACCCAGAAGGAAATATATTGAAGTTTTAAAAAGTCATTTCAAAATTTGTAACTCAGATTTCTGGTAAAAATGAAAGCCGACACCAGTAATTAGAAAAACGGGGGAAATGAGTAAATAACATAGAATAGGTATTGCTTCTTGGTAGGTAAAGCCAGTTGAACATGTGCCTTCTTCTCTCCATCAGGTCCCATCAGGGTATTGAGCTTAGCTACCCCAATGTCACAGAGCTTCTTCACAGCTTGTTTGATCTGATGCCCGTTGGCCTTGACATCCACAATGAACACTGGTGTGTTGTCTTCTGTCTTCTTCATGGCTGACTCAGTGGTCAGAGGGAACTTGCTGATGGCATAGCGGTTGAGCTGATTTCTCCTCAGAGCACTCTTCCCAGGATATTTGGGCTGTCTCCGGAGCCAGAGAGTCTTGGGCCAGCGGAAGGTGGGTGAAGGGCGTGTCTTCTTCTTTTTGTGGACACCTTTCGGTATTGCTTTCTTGGCCTTCAAAGCTTTTGCCTTGGCTTTGGCTTTAGGAGGGACAGGAACGCTCTTCTTCACTTTTGGTGCCATCTTGACATTGATTTTTTACATTTAGCTTTTTATTTCTGTTTTTGTCTGTTATGGGGCTTTAACTCAGGCACTGTCCCTGAGCTGTTTTGCTCAAGGCTAGCACTATACCATGGTTGGGCCACAGCACCACTTCCAGATTTCTAATGGTTAATTGGAAACAAGACTCTCACTGGGACTTTTCAGCCTGGGGTGGCTTTGTACCATAATCCTCAAATCTCACCCTCCTGAGTAGCTAGCAGGCGTGAGCCACCGCGCCCAGTGTGTAGTTCTTTATGCATTCTAGATATGAATTACCTATGGGTGAATATTTGGCAACTATTGCCCGCTATTCTGTAAATCATCTTTCATGCCAGAGCTTCTTTCTTTCTTTCTTTCTTTCTTTCTTTCTTTCTTTCTTTCTTTCTTTCTTCTCTCTCTCTCTCTCTCTCTCTCTCTCTCTCTCTCTCTCTCTCTCTTTCTTTCTTTCTTTCTTTCTTTCTTTCTTTCTTTCTTTCTTTCTTTGCCAGTTGTGGGGCTTGAGCTCAGGGCCTGAGCACTGTCCTTGGACTTTTCTCAAGGTTAGAGCTCTACCACTTGGGCCACAGCACCACTTCCAGCTTTTTTCTATGTGTATGGTACTGAGAAATTGAACCCGGGCCTTCATGGATGCTAGGCAAGCACTCTACCACTAGGCCAAACTCCCGACCCCTCCAAAGTTTGTTTCTTTTGTTATAGCCTACCTTAGAAGTAGAATAAAAGACCACACATTGTGGGACCAAAAATATCTTGGGACAGTTGAAGAAGAAGCCATTTTCCTTGCTCCTATTGAGTTGATCTCCTGGTTCTGAATGAGATGCCTGCAGTGAACCTTGTCCTGCAGACATGAAGCAGGCTTCATATGCAAGCGCGGCATCCTGGTCTTGTCAGCTCATCCTAAGGAAGGCAGCCTTGCCTGAGGAGCACTAAACCAGATGAGAGCTGGGAGACCACATCTTTCAAAGATGTGTGAGGCCCTGCACGTTGGGCTTGTCGATCTTTCCTAGGAATCACGGTAGCTAATGAACAAAATGATCTAAACGGGCACAGGAACAGCAACAACAACAAAACATCTGTGGTTAGATATGTTTTATGTCAATTGTATGGGCCCTGTAAGAAACCCCTCTTTCGAGTTCACACTGTAAGGAAGGTAAGGATTTCCCACGTTAATCTATAGCGAAAAGTAACTGGCTGACTCAGTTAACTTCTTTCTAATGTCATTTCTATGATTCTGACTTATGCCTGGTTATTGGCGTCCTAACACATGGAATCTATTCTTAATTAAACATGGTTACTGTTTGTGAAATTGTTGATTCAAAGAAATGTGGAATTCACAGCATGTTCAAAGTTAATGAGAAACGTGACTTTGGATGAGTCCATTGGCCTTGCCCCCACTGAGGCTTTGTCCTGCCTGCCTAGGGCATTGTGGGATATGAGGCCCAGGGAAGAGAGTATTTCCATATCCATTCACTTATCTGCCTTCCCAATTTTCCAGAACAGAGGTTGCCTCTATTCTCTGATTCTTTTCTGGATTTCAGTAAAATACAGTACTGTGTCACCACCCTGATCCAAGCCCTGCTCTTAACTGACATGGGGCAGGGACAGGTTCCTTGTGCTTTCTCTAAATCTCAGTCAAAGAGACAACAAAGCATGTGGAGTATTCCAAGCCTCTAACTGACTCTCTTTCAAGGGCACATCTGTCCATATGGGTAACTTTAGAGAGGAAGTCAGAAACAGGGGAAGAATTGTGCACTTGTGTTTGACCGGCATTAAGGAAGGTCACCTAAAATGACTTCGGAGTTCTGCACATGATCTGTCCAGAAGATATGCAGGAGAAAAGATGCACTAGCATATCTCACTTTCAAAATTAAGATTCAGCAAAGCAACATGCACCAGGACCCTTGTCTCCTGTCTGAGGCATCCTGCTCCTATCTGAGGCTCCATGGTCAGTCTTAAGGTTAAACAATAGCACAATTGCTGGCCAGCCTAGAGGAAAACGTGAGCCACACCATCCACCCTGTGTCAACAGGGAAAAGGATCTTTTCCTTGGTCTCCCACTGGGGCAATCAGGCGCGAGCACCAAGATGTCAAAGAGGCATCCAGTATCCATCAGCCTTTGACATTTCCCTGAGAATATACCCTTTCATTTGATAGAACACCAAGTGTTCGTTGCTAACTCAGATCAGGAATTACATTTTCACATCAAGGACCAGACCACTGGGTCACAGAAAGGAGGCCAACATGCTTTCACAGAGTGCCCTGTAACCCAGAAGGCAGATAGGGAGCTCATTTTTTCATAAAGGTCACATTTGAAGGATCCCCAGGATGGAGGAAAATGTTTCAGACTGACAGACTAACACAGGGTAAAGCACCAAGCAGAGGTTCAGTGCATTAACTGTACTTTACCTTTAAATTGAAACAATTAAAATTAAAAAAATAAAAAGAAGAAGCAGAAGCAATGTAGTGAAAGTGGTCTTTTAGAAATTTGAAAAAAAAAAAGACCTGTTTTTAGTGATGGTTCCACTACACTTCACTTGCTCATTTTCACGATTTAATCATCTCAACTTGGTTTTACAGTTAACTCACGACTTTGGTGAAAAACACCCTTTTCACTGTGAAAAGGAACAAGAGAGTCCCCAAAGCAACCACCCCAACTCCTCCATTTTCCAGCAGACAATTACCTAGTCAGCAAACCCACTGTTCAATGACCAAGGAGATATTACAGCTGGCACAGCAATCCAAGGGTTGTCTCTTCTTTGCTGCCTTTGGTATCTAGGATATTGTATTAATTTAAAAGAGAATTTCTTCTGTTAAAAAAAATCACAGCTAGATTTCCTGCTATACAACTTGAATTCAGCACTGAGAGGCTGACAAAGGAAGGCTACTAAAGCAAGGCCAGTCTGCAATACAAACTGAGACTGTGTCCCTTTCCAGGAAGCAAAACCCTTCTGTATCTGCTCTCATATATTTAATGTGTATCTTTCTAGTGAATTATTAATTATCATTTTCCTTTTCTTATGCAATATTTTTTACCATGCATATATTTTCAATTTTTGTAAAAACCAGTGTTCTATTATTCTCTGAGAAGTATTTCTTCTTAGTGCTATATTTTAGGGAGGTGGGGGGCAGCAGGATTCCTGAGAAGTGAGTGTCCTGGTGAAGTGTGAATCCGAAATTCTACAACTGAATAATAAGAACAATGAAACCTCATAAACACATTCCTTCAAGAGAAACAGAAATCTGGAACTTCAAATTCTATGTGTAGAAATAGCAACAGCTTTCCCAGTGGAAAAACTTTTTTGAACTTCAATGTCCTTGTACTTTAAAAAGTAAAAGGGGGTGGAATAGATCTATCTGTCTATCTATCTATCTATCTATCTATCTATCTATCTATCTATCTATCTATCTATCTATCTATCTTATCCATCTATGAAGCTTTTCATTGTATGGAGAGGGCACCTGAAAGCTGTTCTATAAAGCAACATTCCAGCATTCAGTCTTAAGGATCAAATAACTGAGAATTTGCACTCTGCAACTTCTGGTGGGACATTCCATGGCACCTTTCCACATCCAGGCATCAGTGAGTGATGAAAGTTATTTTCAAAAACAACTACTTAGCTGAGCACTGGTGGCTCATGCCTGTAATCCTAACTACCCAGGAGGCTAAGATCTGAGGATTGTGGTTCAAAGCCAGACCAGGCAGGAAAGTCTGGGAGACTCTTATCTTTAATTAAACACCAAAAAGAGCCAGACATGAAGCTGTGATTCAAGTGATAGAGTGCTAGCCTTGAGCAATAAAGCTCAGGGACAGCATCAGGCCCCGAGGTCAAGCCGCAAGACTGGCACAAAAAAACAAAACAAAAGACAATCACTTAAAATCTCTGAGAGTCACCAAGCACTAATGGCCCAGGTCTGAAAATTTTAGCTACTCAGGAAGCTGAAATCTGAGGATTGCTGCTCAAAATCAGCTTGGGCTGACTCTTCTCTCCAATTAAACATCAAAAAGCCAAAAGTGGGTTTGAGGCTCAAGTAGTAGTGCATTAACCTTCAGCACAAAAGTGCAGGGACAGCCAGGTGTGGTGACTCACACCTGTAATCCTAGCTACTCAGGAGGCTGAGATCTGAGGATCAAAGTTCAAAGCCAGCCCAGGCACAAAAGGACCCAAGACTTATCTCCAATTAACCTCTAGAAAATGGGAAGTGGGGCTTGGCTCAAGGGTAGGGTGGTAGCTTTGAGTTGAAGAGCTCAGGGACAGCGCCCAGGCTGAGTTCAAGCCCTATGATCCACAAAAAAAAAAAAAAAAAAAAAAAATCAGGACAGTGCCCAGGCCCTGAGTTTAAGCTCTGGCACAGACACAGATACACAGATACACACACACACACAGCAGAACAAAATAAAATTTGGAAGTTATTGTAAACATATTTATTTTATTGTTTAAGGTAAAGTTATTTAGTAGTAGATATTAATTTTACAAAATTGCTTATTTACTAATTGCTCGATAGCTATGTACATATGATCCAATAAGATGATGATAGGTATAATGAGCTCCAGGATATGAAAACAAGAGGTTTTTCTTGGTGGTTGTTTTCATTGTACTATGTGAAGTTATTTCTTTTTTCTTTTGTTTCCCCCTCCTCACCCCCTAGTTTATCCCCTGTTGTCATTGAATTTAATTTTTGGGTACCTGGTGTATTGTATATCTGTTTATTTGAATTAGGGAAAAGGAAAGGGAACAACAAAATGGTGGGACAAAGAACAAAGGGTGAACTATGCAACAGTGATACACACAAGAAAAGTTGTTGGAAATGAACTCTACAACTTGGAGAGGGTGGGGGTAGGGAAAATGGGAGAAATGCATGGGAGGGGGTAATAGTGTTCAAGGAGTTATGCATTCACTGGCTTACATATGTAATTGTAACCCCTCTGTGCATCACCCTGAGAATAAAATTAAATTAAAAAAAGACAAAACCAAAATTGTTTCTATGTAAATATATATGACTTGAGTCATATTGATTTTCTCCAATTATCCACACTCAGCCCTGCTCTGGATGCTCATCCACTCCTTCCCTAAGGGTCCTTTTCCTACTTTTATGCACTAAAGAAACCTTTTCATGTCAGAAAACATGACACTTTTTTCCTTTTGAGATGTACTTAATTCCCTTCACAGGATGGTCTCCATTTCTATTTATTTCCTGCAAGCATTTTGTTCTTTCCTTTCTTCATGAATCCTGTATAGTCACTGGATAAAATACGGGTTTTATTGTACTTTCATACCTGTATATAATACACTTTGATCACATCCATCCCCCTATTACTTCTTTTATCTGCTCTTCTCCCTTACTGGTCCCATTCCTCTTCCCAAGTAGCTCCATGTCCTTTTTGTAAACTGCTTCTGGGACCTGAACTCAGTACCTGGGTGCTGTTCCTGAGCGTTTTTGCTCAAGGCTAGCACTATAGCACTTGAAGCACAGTTCCACTTCTTAACTAGAGAAAAGAGTATCACAAACTTTTCTGCATGGGCTGGCTTAGAACCAGAATGCTCAGATTTCAGTCTCTTAAGTAGCTAGGATTACAAGTATGAGCTATTATTGCCCAGCTTCATGTCCGCCCCCCTTTTTTTCCTGGGCTTGAGCTAAGGGTCTGGGCACTGTCCTTGACTTTCTCAAGGCTAGAGCTCTACCACTTAAGCCTCAGCACCATTTCTGGCTTTTTTTTTCTATGTATGTGGTACCGAGGAATCAAACCTGGGTCTTCGTGCATGCTAGGCAAGCACTCTACCACTAGGCCAAATTCTCTCCCCCACCTTTTTTTTGCCAGTCCTGGGCTTGAGCTCAAGGCATGAGCACTATCCTTGGACTTTCTCAAGGCTAGAGCTCTACCACTTGAGCCTCAGCACCATTTCTGGCTTTTTTCTATGTATGTGGTACCGAGGAATTGAACCCGGGTCTTCGTGCATACTAGGCAAGCACTCCACCACTAGGCCAAACTCCTGGCCCCTCGGCCCCCCCCCCACCTTTTAAAAACAGATTATACATATAAAAGAAAACAATTGGTATTTGTCTTATTGAGTCTGGACTATTTTACTTAATATGATGATCTACATTTAAATCCATTTTCTTTCAAATGATGTGACTTTGTTATTTTCAATGGCTGAATAATACTCTATTATGTATAGATAAACGAATTAGAAATTTTAATGCTGGAAGAATTAATACTTAATGGATAAATGTGCAATTGCACTGAGGAGGTATTTTTCCTTTCCTTGGTCAGTCCTGGGGCGTGGGCCTGGGCACTGTCCCTGAGCCTTTTCCCTCAAGGCTAGTGCTCAACCACTTTGAGTCACAGCTCCACTTCTGATTTTCTGGTGGTTCACTGGGATAAGAGGCTCATGGACTTTCCTTCCTGGGCTGGCTATGACCTGGGATCCTCAGATCTCAGCCTCCTGAATATCCAGGGTTACAGAAATGAGCCATCACTGCCCAGCTTGCAGGTGCTTTTCTTAGGAAGAGCTGTAAATGACCTGAAGATTGTTAAACCTCTTTAGCAATGCAAGAAATGTGCATCAAAACAACATGGTAGCTGAGCATAATATCTCACACTTGTAGTCCTGGCTTTTTCACTCATGGCTGGTGACGTATTACTCGAGCCCAACCTCTATCACTGCCTCTTGATAGCTGGTTAGAGATGATGTCTCACAGACTTTTCCCACTCAGGAAAGCTTTGAACCATGATCCTCCAGATCTCAGCCTGAGCAGCTAGGATTACAAACATGGGCCTCTGGTTCCAGATACTATTAGCATTTTAGAGGGGCTGATTGGAGTGTCATCTCTGATACTCTTTCCAGTTTTCTTGTGTGAAGTCTATAGATATGTACACATTGTTTATGTCAGGATTCCATATGCAAATTTCCAACAATCCAATTTAAATTTATTCTAGGTGACCATCAATGGAAATATGGGGAAAAAAATCAAACTGAAACCCTGGAGATGGAAAATACCATTTAAAGATTCTCTAGTAAAGCAGGTGGAATGAAAGTCAGAATTTCAAGGCTTGGCCATAAAGTAATATAGTAGAAAAAGTAGAAGATAAAGATATTGGAAGACTATAAAAGGAATTTGCAAGACCTTCAAAACTCTTAAAAGACCAAACTTATGAATCATAGGCATAGAAGAGCTAGCTAAAGACATAGGAAATATCACCAACAAATTACTTCCCAAATCTCAAAAAGAAGGTCCATCCAACTACAGGAGACCTGAAACATCTAATAGATCAGATAAGAATAAAACCTCCTTGTGACACATTATAGTTAAAACCTAAGTACAGAGAAGGAAGAAAAAATACTGAAAGCTGCCAGAGAAAAAGGCAAGTCACTTGCAAGAGGAAATGCATTAGAATAATAGCAGATACCTCAACAGAAACTTTAATGTCAAGGAGGGCTTAGAATGATCCATTTCAAGCACTGAAAGTAAACAATTGCCAATCCAGAAATATTGTACCCAGCAAAACTATCATTCATAACTGAAAGACAAATAAAAACATTCCAGGAAAAAAAAATCTAAAGCAATTTATGGCCACTAAACCAGAACTACAGATAATACTAAAAGGAATTGTGCACACAGAAAAGGGAGATATATAACTATATATCTCTGTATCTCTGTATCTATCTCTGTATCTATCTCTGTATCTATCTCTGGATCTATCTGTCTATCTATCTATCTATCTATCTATCTATCTATCTATCTATCTATCTGGAGATTTAGAGTGAAAGGTTGAGAGAAAACCTTACAAATGTGAATGAAGCCTGAAACTAGGAAGGAGTAGCTGAATTCTTATCTGATAAAGTAGACTTCAAATCAAAATTAAACAGATGAGAATGTCACTTAGCATTAAATAGTGGATAACCTATCCATAGGAAATAACATTTATTATCATTTATGAACCAAATGTGGGGGGCACTTAACTTAGTAAACAAACGCTATTGGACTTACATAGATCCAAGCTGGGCATTAGTGCTGTCATCCGAGCCACTCAGGAGGCTGAGAACTGAAGGTCACAATTTACACTCCGCTTGTTCAGGGAAGTCTGTGAGACTCTTATCTCCAATTAACCACCAGAAAAACCAAAAGTGGAGCTGTGGCTCAAGTGGTAGAGTGCTAGCCTTGAGCACAAAAGTTTAGGAACAGTGCCTAGGCCCTGAGTTCAAGCCCCAAGATTGGAAAAAAAGGAAAGAAAGAAAGAAAAGAAAAACAAATAAATAGTCTAAAGCAAAGAGCTCAAGTTTTGGCTCAAGTGGTAGAATATCTGCCTAGTAAGCACAATGTCCTGAATTCTAAACTCATAACATAAAAAATAATTACACATACATACATGTATATATATGCCTTGCTTTTATTCATCAGCTTTATCATTTTTTCCTCTTTACATAGCATTAATTTCTGCATTCATCTTTATCATAATCTCTTGCTATGTCTTACTTGACTTTTCCTGGTTGTCTTTTCTAACATTGTGTTTCTCATTGTTTCATCTGTATCTTTTGGACACAAGTTTAGACATAGACTTTGTTCTCTGATGTTATTAACAAGACCAGTATTATCAGAAGCAGTGTTATCAGCAAGCTTGTATGGGAACAGTTCCTGGTATGTTTTTCTCAAGGGAAGTGTGTGGAGGAGTGCAGATACAAGCCGACACAAGTTGCAATTTTACTTTAGCATCATTTTAATGCAGTTGACTAATGTCAAGGTTGGTGGGAAGTGTCATGAATCTTATGACAAAAATATAACTCTGGTAGAAGCTCAGATTAAAAATCCCATATAGCTCCCATGTCTTACATTTGATGGTTCTCAGAGGTTTATCTTTGCTCTTTTTGTGAAAACATGGTTGGTTCTTTCCTTGACTCCATCTACAAAACATTTGCTGTAGTAGACTGGGGTTTAGGATAAAATGTTTGAAAAAAATATACATATACACATCCATATACTTGTTATTATTATTGTTAATTTATTTTGTATTCATCCTAGGGCCTAGGTGCTATCCTTGAGCTTTTTTATTCAAGGCTAATACTTGAGACACAACTCCACTTCTGACTTTTTTTGCTAACTACTTTGAGATAAGAATCTCATGGATTTTCCTGCCTGGGCTAGCTTTCAACTGCAATTCTCAGATCTCAGCTTCCTGAGTAGTTTGGATTACAGGTGGGAGCCACCAGCAACAAGTTGAAAATGTATTTTTAACCCATCCTCCTACTAGAATCACCCTCAATGCTGCTCAAAATCCATACAGGCTCTGTAGTCTGGTGCTGTCCCCTTCTCAACACTGTATGTGGACAAAAACTAAAAGAATGTCCTGAGAACTATTCAGATGTTCTCACACTTACTTAAAACATTTCTTCTACATAAGGAGGAAGCACTCATTTTGTTTCCTGTCTGAATATGTTAATACATTTATCAGTGTTGGCAAATATTCCTAACAGCTTGTTGAGATTTTGATCTACATAACACTTCTATACATTATTCTTTCATTAAATATATCTGTGTTTCTTAGGTCCATTTCATGACAAGAATAAAATAAGGAACTAATATTCCTCTTTCTTTTTCCCAGTCATTCTTATCATCATTCAAGCATGTTAAATTCTGCCCATCCTTTAAAAATATCTTTGCAACTCATCAGGTATAGCCCCAAGTGTCACTCCACTAAATGCACAGACTTCTTGTTAGCTACTATTTTTCCTCATCCTCCATCTAACAAACCCAAACAACTCTACTGCTTCTTTCATCAAAGTAACTAAGAGGTTTACTGCTTAGAGTCCCACTTCTGCATAAGTTATACTAAATCATGTATACATGCATATGTCCTTGTGTTGTGTTCTGGGTCTAAGATCCACGGACGACAGAGAGAACATGTACCTTTTGTCTTTCTGGGCCTGGTTTACTTCACTCAGTGTGATATTTCCCAGCCATCTTCCTGAAACTGACATGATTTCATCCTCCCCAAGCTGAGGGAACACTCCATGGAGCAAATCTTTTGAATGGCTGACGAAAAATTTAACAAAATGAATATCAGGAAGTGAAAATGAGATGGTAAGGGGGTGTGGTGAGCAGGAGGAGAATGGATGGATGGAAAAGGGAATAAGGGACAAATAACAGCAAGAATACTAAATGTACACATGTGATAAAGGAAGCAAGAAATGTACAATCTGTCTGAGGGAAGAAAGCAATGGGACTAGGGGAGAATGGTAGAAGGAATGACAGTGACCCAGAAGCCCTGGACATGTTACATTGTAACCACCTTTTCAAAATTAAAAAAAAATGTTTTTTGCTAGTCCTGGGGCTTGAACTGAGCTCTGAGCACTGTCCTTGAGCTTTCTCAAGGCTAACGTACCATTTGAGCCACAACACCACTTGCAGCCTTTTCTGTGTATGTGGTACCAAGGAATCATACCCAGGGCTTCATGCCAGCTAGGCAAGCACTCTACCACTAGGCCAAACTCCTGGTCCCCCTTTTCAAATTTAGAAACATAAGTAATTTGCAGGACCTAGTTGGAAAAGTTTCAATACTGGCTGTTTTTTATGGTTATGTACTTCCTAGCCACTTTTAAAAACTGATGGTTTTCGTTTATCGTTGAAACTCTCCTTGCCTTCCAGAAGTTGACTTCTCATCTGTGTTTATCTATCTCTGTGTGCTCTACTTCTCATATTCTTATAAAATGGAATGCTTCTACAGTTCATTTGGAAATAGAAGCAGGGTTATACTGTGGTGGAGGTCCTTTCTGGAATTATGAAAGCTTGATCAGGTTCTTGGATTCCTTTTTATAGCCCCAAGTGAGCCTCTTCCCTTCTCTACCCCGAATTTCTTCTGTAAATGGAGGAAATGCTGGGTGATGATCTCAGTGTTGATAAACATTTGAAAGGGATTGTGGGAGTATGAAATGGTCTATGACATTGTGTCCCTAGCATAAAGTCCCTGGGTATATTAACAATGCCCCCAGCTGTGCAGAGGAGAGGAAGCTGGCATTTCAGATAAGCAAGGACCAGTGCCTTCTAGCACCAGCCACTCCCGTGGCACACACAGTCAAAGAAGATATAAACGAGAGGCTCGACTCGGCTTTCAGCTAACATCTTTCTAGCAAGATGAAGTCCCCCATCTTCATCCTTTCTCTGCTCCTCGTTCTGGAGAAGCAAGCAGCTGGTGTTCCATTCTATGGTGAGTGGGAAAAGCTGGCTGGGGGTGGGGGAAAGAGTCCTTCGGGGAGAATGTTTTCTAAGGTTCCTCGGAAGGGGGTGATGGAGGTGGTGGTGCATCTTTAGGCAATCCTTCTTCTTCACTATGAACGGAGTCTTCTCCACCAAAACTCAAAACATCCCTTGGAGAAAAATCTATAATTCCATAAAAAGGGTCTAGATAAGACTTGGTAGGAGGCATTAGAGATTATGTAACTCACATGTTCTTATTATCAATTATCAGGCCAGACAAAAAGCCAGTTTCCAGATAGATCCTATGAGCATCTAATTGCACAACACATTCAAAAGGCAGTTCAACAACAGCCTCACCATGAACCGATAGCCACAAAAGGAGTTTTAACTGCAGAAGGCATTGTTACCAAAACAAAATTCCAGGTACAGACCAAAGATTTTGACATGCCACTACAACAACAACAGCAACAAAAACAAATGACACAGCGGACTATAGCTAGAAGAAACGTACTGTGTGCTACAGAAGGAATCAAAACCCAACAACAATCCAAAGGCATTTCTCCAGTGCAAAGTCAGCAGAAGACATTGGTCATAAAAGGCATTCCAAGCCAGCAAACAGCACTTGTCATGAAAGGCAGCCCAAGCCAACAGAAGACGCTGGTTGTCACGGGCCACCCAAGTCAGCAGACAGCACTGGTTGTGAAAGGTGACCCAAGCCAGCAGCAGACACTGGCTGTGAAAGGCGTCCCAGGCCAGCAGACGACCCTGGCCGTGCAAGGCGTCCCAGGCCAGCAGACGACCCTGGCCGTGAAAGGCGTCCCAAGTCAGCAGCAGACACTGGCTGTGAAAGGCGTCCCAGGCCAGCAGACGACCCTGCCCGTGAAAGGCGTCCCAGGCCAGCAGACGACCCTGGCTGTGAAAGGCGTCCCAGGCCAGCAGATGACACTGGCGGTGAAAGGCGCCCCAGGCCAGCAGACGACCCTGGCTGTGAAAGGCATCCCAAGTCAGCAGCAGACCCTGGCCGTGAAAGGCGTCCCAGGCCAGCAGACGACCCTGGCCATGAAAGGCGTCCCAGGCCAGCAGACAACCCTGGCCGTGAAAGGTGTCCCAAGTCAGCAGACCCTGGCCGTGAAAGGCGTCCCAGGCCAGCAGACAACCCTGGCCGTGAAAGGTGTCCCAAGTCAGCAGACCCTGGCCGTGAAAGGCGTCCCAAGTCAGCAGACCCTGGCCGTGAAAGGCGTCCCAAGTCAGCAGTCGACCCTGGCCGTGAAAGGCGTCCCAGGCCAGCAGACGACCCTGCCCGTGAAAGGCGTCCCAAGTCAGCAGACCCTGGCCGTGAAAGGCGTCCCAGGTCAGCAGACGACCCTGGCCGTGAAAGGCGTCCCAGGCCAGCAGACGACCCTGGCTGTGAAAGGCGTCCCAGGCCAGCAGACGACCCTGGCCGTGAAAGGCGTCCCAGGTCAGCAGCAGACACTGGCTGTGAAAGGCATCCCAGGCCAGCAGACAACCCTGGCCGTGAAAGGCGTCCCAAGTCAGCAGACCCTGGCCGTGAAAGGCGTCCCAAGTCAGCAGTCGACCCTGGCCGTGAAAGGCGTCCCAGGCCAGCAGACGACCCTGGCCGTGCAAGGCATCCCAGGCCAGCAGACGACCCTGGCCGTGCAAGGCGTCCCAGGCCAGCAGACGACCCTGGCCGTGAAAGGCGTCCCAAGTCAGCAGTCGACCCTGGCCATGAAAGGCGTCCCAGGCCAGCAGACGACCCTGGCCGTGCAAGGCGTCCCAAGTCAGCAGAGGACCCTGGCTGTGAAAGGCGTCCCAGGTCAGCAGCAGACACTGGCCGTGAAAGGCGTCCCAGGCTAGCAGACGACCCTGGCCATGAAAGGCGTCCCAGGCCAGCAGACGACCCTGGCCGTGAAAGGCGTCCCAGGCCAGCAGACGACACTGGCCATGACAGGCATGTCAACCCAGATTTATGCAGTAGGTGAAGACTATGGCACACATACACAGGGACAATTTGTTCAATTTTTAAAGACCAAACAAAGCTTGCTCTATCGTGGTCCAACACAACAACAGCTATATCAGGTCCAATACAAACAGCAGCTCCATGGCCGTAGTAATCAACTAAGAGCTGCTTATCTTAGTCAAGGACATTGCAGATGTCTAAAGGGAATAACGATGAAATCTATTGCCTAATACACTCAATGGCTAACTGAAGACCTGGATCAATATTGAGGTATGTTTTCTTAGCACACTGGGGAGAGATACATGTTTAGAAATACTACGTATAAAGTCCCTGGGACTCACAAAGGGAATCCACTGTGCAGAAAGGTTGTGGTACAAAGTTGGGAGAAATGTACAAAAGTGCTGTGAGATACAATGGTCTTCTCTCCCTTATTTTTCTTTGGAGGGAGGTGGTCTTTGGTGGCAATAGGATTTGGACTTGCTAGACAGGCACTCCACCACTTGAGCCACACTCTTACCCTTTTTTGCTTTTGTTATATTTTGTGTGTGGGGTGGGGCTGAGGGGGGCGTCAGTATCAGAATTTGAACTCAGGACCTTGAGCTCTCATTGTTTTCTTGCTCATATTTGATGCTCTACCAGTTGAGCCACTCATCTAGCCAGGTCTCCATCTCCAGAGTAGCTTAATTTACAGCTATGAACCATAAACACTCATATATTTGGTTATTTTTTTCAGATAGGCTCTTATATTCATGCCTGGACCCACTTAATTACAATCTCTTTCCACTTCTTTCCACTTCCCACATAGCTGAGATGATAGGCACATGCCACCAAACCCAGCTTTTTATTGATTGAAAGGGGGTGGGGGAGTCTTAATATTTTTCCATCTGCCCTCTGGGTACAGTCCTCTCAATTTCCACCTTTCAAGCAGCTAGGGCTACAGGTATAAACTACCAGGTCCAGCATCAGTGGGATTTTGTTGCATGTATCTATTATAAAAGTAAATATGTACCACAGATCCAATCATACTTAGGAGCTTAAGTTGTACCTTTTTAAATTCGTATGTTTTTGATTAGTTAAGCTGAATTTCTTTTCTTACATTGCCATGATGTATTAGGACATCATGAACCATAATTAAGAACCATTAGCTTCTTTTTCCCCTCACAGGTAAAAGAGTAATACCAAAACGGTTCCTGCTTATGATACAGGAGAGATGAAAAAGGGAGACATCTGAGATAACGAGAAACCACAGGTCCAAGTTGGAATATTTGCAATGTCAGGAGAGAAATGTGAAGTCCAAAGAGGAAAAAAAAAATGATGTTCCCTGCATGTTTCTTCATTTAAGCAAAGGAATGCAACAGAAACCATGGATCCCGTGGACCTTAGGGGTCTACCACCCCCATATGCAGGAGTTGGTCCAGCTGGAGCTATAAGGGACTGGGGTCACAGTTGGTGTCTTGACTCCTGACCCTTCACTGGCTTCACATCACTATGCGCTCTTTCTTTAGGAGTCACCTGACCTGAGTGAAATCTATGATCCAGACTCCCATGTTTCCCAAGATACTCTTCTATGGATGGTATCACCCGTTCATGCTTGCTTGTCTTTAACTTGGAGATTGCTCAGACATTTGCTTTCCAATAAAGAGTTAACTTTCTGCATCATTTGTTTTGCTGCTTCTTGGTTCTTATGATGTCAAGGGCTTTGGTGAGAATTTCTGCAATGGCCAGTTCCATAATAAAAGGAAAGGGCATTCTTACAGCCCTATGAAAGCCACACATGTAAGCCTCTGGCTAGAAAGGTGGCATTAAATACAGCACTAAAACTCCTTCGGTCACCTTGTGTGTCACATCAAACCAAGTCTAAAGCCACTCGTGAGCTTTTCATAGTGGGACTTTGGGAACAAACAACACTAGCAGAAATAAACTTTAACAGGCTCTTTGGAAATCACTGGTTTATTTGTGAGTTCAATTCCACTTGTCACAGCAGCACATTCTTGCCCATGGTTCAGATTGTCCTTCTTTAGCTCCTTTCAGATTCAAATGTTCCGAAGAGTAATAGATTAAGTCTATACCACTTCAGCACAAGGTAGTGGGTTAAAAAATCTTAGCTGTGGATGGACAGACCAGAGGGCCAGATATAATAGTTTGAGAAAGGAGTCTTCAGAGTGAAAAACTGTGTTACTGAAACACCCTTCTTTCTACCAGTTCTAAGAAAGAGTCCTGTAAAGAAAAACCCTTCAGGAGCAGAAACCAGCATAGAAGAGTCAATAAAATTGCTTATTTCCAATTCCATTTCTGCCACAGAAACAGTCTATCATCATCAATCAATCATCTCATCCAGCTTCATTTGCTATGAACTTGTCATATTTTCTACATATTCTTGAATCATATTTTCTACATAATCATATTTTTACATATTCTTGATAAGTCTTTAGGAACTTGTTTACAATATCTAAGTTATCCCTGTTGTAGATGTACATATGTTCAACTATTCTCTTAAAATTGCTTCTTATAATGTATTCAGGAATATGCCCAATCTCATTTCTGGTTTTATTAACTCACAACTTCTCTCATTTTCATGGTAGATTCAGAAAATTGTCTGACTTCTCACCCTGTTTTAAAAATTGTTGCTATATGGGGCCGGGAGTTTGGCCTAGTGGTAAAAGTGCTTGCCTAGCATGCATGAAGACCCGGGTTCGATTCCTCGGTACCACATACATAGAAAAAAAAAGCCAGAAGTGGTGCTGAGGCTCAAGTGGTAGAGCTCTAGCCTTGAGAAAGTCCAAGGACAGTGCTCAGGCCCTGAGCTCAAGCCCAGGACTGGCAAAAAAAAAATTGTTGCTATAAAGGTGATGTGCAAACACTTTACAGTTACATAAGTCAGGTAAAGAATGCATTTCTTGTTGGGCAGTGTCACCTCTTCCCTTGCTCCCTGCCAGTTTATCCCCTCCCATCCCCACCCACTAGTTGTACAGTTCACTTTAAACATAGTGGGCTGGGACTCTGGCCTAGTGGTAGAATGCTTGCCTAGCATGTACCAAGACCTGGGCTCGATTCCTCGGTACCACATATATAGAAAAGCCAGGACTGGTGTTGTGGCTCAAGTGGTAGAGCACTAACTTTGAGGAAAAGCCCAAGGACAGTGTTCAGGCTCTGAATTTAGTCTCCAAGACTGGCAAAAAAATAGTGTCTAGTGAGTCCACTGCTACATTTGTTTATCCTTTGTCCTTCCATATCTGTGTCCCCATTACTGTCCCAAAGACAGATAAACTGACAGAAAAAAAACAAAAATAGCAACAAAAGAAAAATATCCTGTTTCTATATTCTGGAGTTCAAGTAGATAAATATTATTTTATATGATCCAATGCACATAGGCATTGCATCTCTGTGTCTTCCCTGAGAGGCTCCGCCTTTGGTCTCACTGTGTGAATGCCTAGAGACCTGCACTACTTATCATGTTCCAGTGTATTTTAGATCTAGCTTTCACATATGAAAGCTTGGTTTACCTCACTTAACCTGATTTGTTCTAGGTTCATCAATTTCCCTGCAAATGTCATAATTGTGTTCTTTCTAATGACTGTATAAAATTCCATTGAGTATAGTTACCACATTTTTTTGACCCACTCATCTACTGTAGGGCATCTGAGTTGTTTCACTATTGTGAATAGTCCAGCAATAATGTACAAGTGTCTTTACAGTGTCTTGGCTTATAATGTTTGTCTGACTTTTAACTTTTATTAAAGACCCAACTTTACATTTTTTTATTGCTTTTCTGTCCTCTCTTTGTTTATATATACTTTGATATGTATTGTTTCCTTCTTGCTAATTGCTCAAGGTTTCCTTGTTCCACTTTATTGGCATTTATTAATAACAAATTAGGTCATCAGTTGGGATTAAAGAGTTGGCAATGAAGAGTTACTCCCTATCCATACCCAATGGTATCCAGTGGTTAAGAGTTATTCAGCCCTAAAAGAGAAAGATGGAAGATGAGTAATACAGAAATGGGTTGTGTCTATATATGAAGAAGGTGAAATTCACTGAAAGCTGTAAAACAACAGAAAGGCAGGGGATGGGGAAAGAGTGGGTTAATTTTGATTTCCTTTATTTTATAGTTCAAATATAATTATATTTTAATCTAATACATGCCAATATGAAACCCCTCAGTACAATTATAATACACTGAAAAAGCAAAACAGCCTCTGTTAGGTGGCTGGGTACTGGTGGGAGGGTAGAATGAAGGTGAATGAGGTCAAAGCACTTCACATACCTGCATAGAAACAAAACAACAAAAACTGGGAATATTGTTTTAAGAAGCTGAGAGAAGCCAAGTGCCAATGGCTCACGCCTGTAATCCTAGCTACTCAAGAGGCTGAGATCTGAGGATCACAGTTCAAAACCAGCCCAGATCTCCAATTAACCAATCTTATCTCCAATTAACCACCAGAAAATTGGAAGTGGTGCTAAGTGGTAGAGTGCTAAGCCTTGAGTTGAAGAGCTAAGGGATGGCGACCGGGCCTGGAGTTGAAGGCCCATGACCAGGAAAAAGAAAGAAGAAGGAGAAGGAGAAGGAGAAGGAGAAGGAGAAGGTGAAGGAGAAGAGGAGGAGGTGGAGGAGGAGGAGGGGGAGGGGGGAGGGGAAGGAGGAGGAGGACGAGAAGGAGAAGGAAGAGGAGAAGGAGAAGGAGATGGAGGAGGAGGTGGAGGGGGGGAGGGGGAGGAGGAGGAGGAGGAGAAGGAGAAGGAGGAGGAGAAGGAGAAGGAGATGGAGGAGGAGGTGGAGGGGGGGAGGGGGAGGAGGAGGAAGAGGAGAAGCAGCAGCAGCAGCTGGATGGAAGATGGGGGAGAGTGTTAAAGTAAATGAGATTGATCAAGTATGGAAATTGATCACACATGGAAATGTCACAATGAAGCCCCCTTTGTACAACTAACTACTCTGTGTTAATTGGAATATTTTAAAACGTTTTATTAGCATACATTAGATGTGGAGGGCTGTTTACTCAGCTCCAAACACAGAGGTCTGCCATTCAGCTATTGCTCATTCATTCTCATACCCTGAGTTGTTTATTCCAAGTCTCAGAACCCTCTTACTTCCTGTGCGTATATTTTATAAATGCTTTCTTGGCTGTTACCATCGGAACTGAATAGAATAACCAAAGTTATAACAATCAAATTTGAATTCATTGCGGCTTAGCTTCCATCGCACAAGAAGGACTTACTAGTATCATTACATGCTTATTTTCCATGTCTGCTTACAGCTGCCTCATTTTTTCATTTAGTGTGATGAGTTAACTGCCTTTGCATTTCTTTCCTTCCTGCCTACCTGCCTGCCTTCTCTCTCCCTCTTTCTTTCCTTCCTCTCCCCACTCTCTTTCTTTCTGTCAGTCATGGGGCTTGAACTCAGGGCCTGAGTACTTCTTATAAGTACCATGCGCTAACCAATTGCGCTACGAGAGCTCCATGGCCTGAGCACTTCTTTTGCTCAAGGTCAGTGCTCTACCACTTGAGCCACAGTACCACTTCCAGCTTTTTCTGTTGATGTGATACCGAGGAATTGAACCCAGGGCTTCATGCATGCTAGGCAAGCACTGTACTGCGAAAACCACATTCCCAGCTCCTTAGTGTTTCTTTTATTTTGAATTCAAAACTATTGTCCAGGACTTCCTTTGACCTCTAACAATCAAATTTGAATTCATTCCAACTTTACAACCCTTTTCTCCTTCATGGCTCTGGCACTTTGTGTTGTTATTGTCACATAATATCAGTCTTTTGATTTGGATGCTTGGAAACATGAATGTATACATTTTGATGGTTTTATATTCTTGTCTTTTAGAAAGTATTTTAAGAGGAAAGGGTTGTATCCAAACTTCAATACACACAGCTTCAGAGCTACAGACGTGGTTACACCTTTCTGTTCTTCCTGTCTTCTTACAGTTTTCCTGGGGTAGTACCTCTCATTTCTTCTGGAGGGCTCCATTTAGAGTCCTGCTTCTTGACTGCTTGCCAACAGCCCGTGTAAACAGTCCACACTGTGCTCCAAGCTCCCTTCCAGAAGAGGCCAGATCCTTTGCTTGCTGGAATGATCTGGAGCCATGGCATTGAACTCAGGGGTAGGGTAGGGCCTCCAACTGCTGAGCCCCTTGAGTTAAGACCCTCCCCCTAATGTCACTTCTGTTGCAAGGTTGCCCGGAAGAAGAGGAGAGCCACTGGGGTACCATGACGACACGGAGTGTGATCATAGGGGGAAACCTAGTAAAGTGCTTACCCAGGTTCAAGTACTTGGGCACACAGAAGCCTGTGAAGCCACAGTACCAGTGACCTGTCTGATGCTTGAGCTGATGGCAGACATCATCTTCCACATGAGGTTGGCTTTTCAGTAAGGCAGAATGCAAGGGTTAAGATGGGATCGTGGAGTGTTTTACCCAGAGGTCAGAAGAAAGCTTGGGAAGCCAGGCGGTATGTGACAGAGTTATAATCCAGGTAAGTAGACATGGAGTGGCCACTGCATGGTGTGGCTATGAGTCTGAAGCCAAAGCGGTGACTAAGACCAAAGGAAGTTAGAAATGCCAGGAATGTGGAATGTCTACCAAACAAAGCCCCAAGCAACCAGCAAAGCCCATTCAAGTGGCCTGAAGTGGGCAAGGCTGGTGGGGAGAGGGGCCCCTCATTCTTCAAAATCTCACCTGGAGCCACCACATGTCCTACAGACAGAATACTGATTTAATGTTTGCCCTGCTAACATTTGAGTTTGAGTCTTGCTTTGGTTTGTTCATTACTTAATAGTCTCTTATTCTTCTTTTTTCGGAATAGAAATGCTTATTTACCATCATTGCACGCTAGAGGTAGGTATGTTTTTTTGTTTTTTTCGTTTTTGTTTTTTTTAAGTGTTCACAGGGTTCACAACTAAGAGTTTAGTTCAAAGGAGTCTTTGGACTTAAAATTTGGGGAAATGAAGGGACAATGTCCAGACCTAGAGATCAAGTCCCACAACTGACAAAAAGAAAAGAAAAGAAAATAGGAAGCTTCTTCATTGATTTGAGAAAAAGTCTTTGGACCCTGTAGCCTTGAGCTATTACCAAAGGGAGCCAAGTCTCTGACACAGAACAGAAGGAAAACACCCGGATTGTTACGCTTCCTCATAGATTATTTCAGATGGCCAGTTCATTCCTACATTGACTTTGGATATTATGGATGAAATGTAGCATTGTATAGTATCGGTCACCTTACAGAATAGTCTTGGTGTTCATGAGTATTCCTTAGAATGAAAGTAACAGAAATGAACACAAATAGTAAATTGGTAAATGGAATTTACTTGTTTGCATCACTGTGAAGTTCAGAAATGGTGACTGCTTTAGAAAAGAACTAGATCTGATTATACTAGTGTCTGGAGCTGTCTATATGATAGGAAGAATGGAAATTTTAACATTCTATTTCAGTAACTCCCCCAATAGAAAAAGAAGGGCTCCTGATAGTTCTACAGAAATTTCTGGCTTCCAAATTAACATTATACCCATGGAATGTGTTTTTCTACTAGGTAGATGTAGCACTCACATCTATACCTGGAACTGGAGAAGGCATGAGAGAAACAGGTAAGTGCAATCAGTCCCAATATACTACCCAAAATGAGTTCCCTCAAGAAATAACCAAAGCAATTCTAGGTAAAAAGAGCAATGCAGGTGGTATTACAATATCAGACTTTAAAATCTACTATAGAGCCATAATAACAAAAACAGCATGGTATTGGCACAAAAATAGACCAGAAGATCAATGGAAGAGAGCAGAAGATCCAGAAATAGAACCATATACCTATAGTCCTTGTATTTAACAAAGGAGCCAAAGATATACAGTGGAACAAACACAGCCTGTTCAATTATTGGTGCTGGGAAAACTGGGCAGCCACATGCGGAAAACTAAAAATTGATCCTAGCCTGTTGCCATGCATGAACATTAACTCAACATGGATCAAAGGCCCCAATATGAGACCTGACAATCTGAAACTGCTACACGACAGAGTAGGAGAGACATTGGAATTCATAGGCACAGGCAGAAACTTCCTGAACAGAGTCCCAGGGTCACCACAGATTGGAGAGAGACTTAACAAATGGGACTACCTAAAAATAAAAAGCATCTGCACAGATAAAGACATAGCTGCTAAAGTAGAAAGACAACCAACCACTGGGAAAAGGTATTTACATCAAACAAATGCTTAATATCCAATATCTACAGGGAATTCAAGAAACTAATTCCTCTCAAACCTAACAAACCACTCACTAAATGGGCAAGGGAACTAAAGAGAGACTTATCAGAGGAAGAGGTAAAAATGGTAAAGAAACATATGAGAAAATGCTCATCATCCATGATCATAAAGGAAATGCAATTAAAACAACCCTAAGATACCACCTTACCCCAATCAAAAAGGCCAATATTCTGAATTCAGACAACAAATGCTGTGGTATATATACACAATGGAATTCTACATAGCCACCAGACAAGAAAAAATAATGGCATTCTTTGGGAAGTGGATGGAACTGGAGCAAATCATGTTGAGTGAAATAAGCCAAGACAAAAGGAACAAAAGGCACATCAGAGCTGGGAGTTTGGCCTAGTGGTAGAGTGCTTGCCTAGCATGCACGAAGACCTGGGTTTGATTCCTCGATACTCCACATACATAGCAAAAAGCCAGAAGTGGTGCTGAGGCTCAAGTGGTAGAGTGCTAGCCGTGAGAAAGTCCAAGGACAGTGCTCAGGCCCTGAGCTCAAGCCTAGGACTGGCAAAAAAAAAAAAAAGAAAAAGGCACATGAACTCCTTGATATGTTGAGTATTAGATGGAAACAATACAAGAGCGATGACTCAATACTCAGGTACTCCAGCTCATTGACATGAATTTGGAGATATAAATATATCTTTATTGACATATAAGTCTATAACGTGAAGTATATTCTATAGCCATATTGATATACTGATATATATGTATCTTGACACATAAAGACTCAGTTTAATTTTAATTATGTTCTTAAATTTATGGCCGGTGATTGTATAGAGAGATTCCCTTCTTGAATATTTGTTTGTTAAACATGAGATTTGAGAGTCAGGAGTTTGGCCTACTGGTAGAGTGCTTGCCTAGCATGCATGAAGACTCAGGTTCGATTCCTAGGTACTGCATACATAGAAAAAAGCCAGAAGTGGTGCTGTATCTCAAGTGGTAGAGCTATAGCCTTGAGAAAATCCAAGGGTAGTGCTTCAGCCCTGAATTCAAGGCCTAGTTCTGGCAATAAAAAAACAAACAAGGGCCGGGAGTTTGGCCTAGTGGTAGAGTGCTTGCCTAGCATGCACGAATACCCGGGTTCGATTCCTCGGCACCACATACATAGAAAAAAAGCTGGAAGTGGTGCTGAGGCTCAAGTGGTAGAGCTCTAACCTTGAGAAAGTCCAAGGACAGTGCTCAGGCCATGAGCCCCCCCCCAAAAAAAACAAACAACCCCATGACATTTGAAATATGATTTTAAAAGTCTGTGTTAATAAAATGTTTTAATAAAAAAATTTGGGGAAATGTTGGAATGGATGAATCCCTTGATGAGATATGTAATATGATGACATTTGGGGGAGTTGTTAGGAAATAGGAGTAGTGTGTAATTGGGGGAATTAAATCACAAAGTGGATGCCATGGAAATACATGCAATTATCTCTGGCCCTTCTGTCTGTCTATCTGATGTTCCCTCCTTCTCCTGCTCCCCCCACCCCCCGCCTCTCGCTGCTTCTTGGATATCATATAGTGAATAGCTTTGCTCTACTGCTTTTTACCACCATGACATTCTGTCTTATCATAATCCCACAGAAGTGGAGCTATCCAATCATGGGCTCAAACATCTGAAAGCATGAGATCAACATGACTTCCTTTAACTTGTTCCTCAGGTAATGTCACAACATAAAATAAAATACAGTGAGTCTCTTGCATTCAGAGAGGCAGAGAACAGGATTCTGGAGTGAGGAGGCCTTGAAAATCCATTTTGAATCATTCTATCCTAAAATCAGATTCTGTCACAAAAATGCTATGTGACAGGATAATGAGAAAGGCCACTCTTCTGTAGATTAAATGCTAAGTCACCAAATAGAAGACATGAGAACTACATGATATCACTACTAGCCAATCTAATGTCTGTAGAGATTATCCCTTGAACCTGAAGTAGTAATTATACATTAGGTGGAAATTGTCCTCAATGCAATCTGAGTACAGTGCTTGCCAATCTAAACCTCTAGCCTCACAGTTCCCTTAAGGAAATACCAGGAACTGCTTCATTCAACCCATCTACCAGAAAAAAGAATATGATAACACTGGTCTCATTTATGGCTCAAAGAACAAAGCCCGGTTCAGTGTGTCAGAGATCCCGCAAACACAAAGGGGTGCATGAGATATAGAAAGTAAACCAGGAAAGGGCAAGGCAAAGCTCACATGATATTATAATACCCATATCAGAACATAATTTAATGAAATTTTCAAAAAGCATTTCAACATAGATAACTAATATGTTGATAAAAATGAAACCAGAGGCCAGTGACTTGAAAAAGGAGGAACTGAGTGCCAAATATGCCCTAGATATGATATCTCCAGAACAGAAGGAAGAAGTGATCCTGAAACAATTCAGGAAAAAAAATATCAGAGGACACAAAAGTTAACATGAGATGTGAAAAATAGTATCCTCAAAGCATGGAAGAGGAGACTCCACAAATGTTTTTGTTGATCTCTGTGTAGAATTATTTCACATCATAGAAAGAGCAAAAAAAATGCCCTAGCTTCCCTAAGAGTAGATTGAAAAGTTAAAGAAATCTAGAATCCTGTCTGGGTTAAGTCCAAGCAATCTAATATGGAGCAACATGAGAGGAGCGTCATAGATAAAGGCCCATGCAGAAGCAGAGACAGGAGGTTCAACATCACATGAATGATTATAGGGCAAGAAAGGAAAGAGGGGTGTTCAGCAGTTATAGTTTGAATGAAATAGGGCAGCAAAATTCTTCTCTATCACTTGTATTTAGAAGTGAGTGGGTCTCCAAATTAGGCAGTAATAATTGAATAGCTACTGAGAATCAAGATGAAGGCCTAGTAAGCTGATTATGTTAACCAGTTTCAGTCTAAGGAAATTATTCTCTTCGAGCCACTACTTTATGCCCTGTAACTTTTGTTGTTGTTGTTTTTGGTGGGTTTTGGGGCCAGAACTCTGGGCCTGGGCGCTGTCCCTAACCTCTTCAGCTCAAGGCTACCACCCTACTCATTGAGCCACAGCTCCATCTTCCATTTTCTAGTGGGTCATTGGAGATAAGAGTCTCATTCTTTAGTCCCCGGGCTAGTTTTGAACTGCGATCCTCAGATCTCAGTAGCTAGTATTACATGTGTGAGCCACTGTGCCTAGTTAGCCCTGTACCTTCTTTATGGCTAAGAATAATCAATGGGTTTTGCATGTATATATTGATCATTTGTACTTCTTTTTCCAGAACAATCTGTCAAATACATTTGCCTATACATGTCACAGCATTGTTTTTTTCTTTTGGTGATTTTTTTTAGTTCTGTATATATTCTGAATAATATTCCTTTGTTAGACAAATAGCTGAAAAATAAATTTTCTCCCACTCTTTAGGTTCTCTTTATTCTGGTAGTTGATTTCTTTGTATACAGAAATCTGCTAATTTGATGCAGCCTCATTAGTCAATTCTTGTGCTTATATCTTAGTCCAGGGTTTAATGGACTCTAATTCAGAAAGTAACTGCCTATGCCTGGGTCTTTGATTGTTTTCCCTGTGTTTTACTGTGATAGTACAACAGCTTATGTCTTAAGATCTTTGATCCTTTCAAACGGCTTTTTTTTTCAGAACAGAAAATAAGCAGCTCGTTTCAATTTCCTAAAACTAGAAGTTGAGTTTTTCCTAGCACCATTTGCTGAAGAGGCTGTTGCTGTTTTTGTTTTTGCTTTTTTTTATGGTTATGGCATCTTTATTGAGCATCAGATAGCTGTAGGTGCATAGGATTATTTCTGGGTCTTTGCAGCTACTGGTCTACATATCTGTTTTTGTGTTGGTACTGTACTGTTGTAAATTTTCTGTCTCTGTAATATAATCTGAAGTATTAATTTATCTTTCAGTTACATTGCTTCCCCCGCCCCTTTTCTGTGGAGAATGTCATTTGAATTTTGGTGGATTACATTTAGAGTACTCTTGTTAACATAGCCATTTTACAATATTAGTTCTGCCAATCCAAAATGGGAAAGGTCCTTCTGTCTTATCGGGACTTTTTCAATCTCATTCCTCTGACTTTTTTTTATTAAAGAATTTATTAACATTGATTTTTATATTATATTTCAAATGACATGTTTAACAAACAAGTATTCAAGAAGGGAATCTCTATATGCAATCACTGGCACTTAGATTTTAGAACATAATTAAAATTAGGCTGAGGGTTTGTATGTCATAGATATATATTAATCTATATAATAAAATATGTCTATAAAGTCATAAATTTTTATGTCTATGTAGATTTTTAAAATATTTCCAATACCATGTCCATAGCATTGGGTATGCAAATATTGAGTTCTCAGTCTTGTACTGTTTGGATCTAAAAGCCACATATTAAGGATACCATGTGCCTTTTGTTCCTTTGGTCTTGACTTGTCTCACTCAACATGATTCGCTCTAGATTCATCCACTTCCCTGCAAATGCCATTATTTTATCTTGTCTGTCGGCAATGTACAAATCCATTGTTTATATATAACACATTTTTTGTATCCACTCACCTGCAGTCGGGCATCTGGATTGTTTCCATTGCTTGGCTATTGTGAATAGTGCAGAGATGAACATAGCTGAGCAGGTGTCCTTATATTTTGGGTTATGGTGTTCAGGATAGATGCCCAGGAGTGGTATGGCAGGATCTTAGGGAAGGTCAATTTTCAGTTAAGAAACCTCCACACTGCTTTCCAGAGTGGCTAAACTTGCTTACAATCCCACCAGCAGTGCAATAGGGTTCCTTTTTCTCCACAACCCCGCCAGAATCTGTCATTGTCTGAGTTCAAAATCTTGGCCATTCTTGTTGGGGTAAGGTGGTACCTTAGGGCTGTTTTTATTTGCATTTCCTTTTTGACCATGGATGATGAGCATTTTCTCATATGCTTTCCTGCCATTTTAACCTCTTCTTTTGATGACACTCTTTAGTTCCCTTGCCCATTTAGTGATTGGTTTGTTGGGTTTGAGGGGGATTAGTTTCTTGAGTTCCCTGTAGATACTGGGTCTTAAGCAGAAAAATCTGACTTTTATAGATGAAACCCCTGTAGATAGAATCAGATGAGCAGACCTGAGTTCAGCATTATCTGAGCCAGGGTGTCCCACTTAGTTTTGGTTCAGTCAGATGCTGGCTGGCAGACTCAAGCACACCCCTACCACTGTTGGAAGGTAGGGTCTCAGCACCCCTAGTCTCCAGTTTCAGTGGCCTGGGAGAGGAGGCTGTTGGGCAGATGGGAGCAGGGACACCTCTGCTCCCTTAGGTGGGGTGCTGGTTCTTAGCCCCCTGGCCTGCCAGTCTCCAGTCAATGGCCTAGGGGAGGGGGCTGTTGGGGAAGGGATAGGATTCTGAATTCCTTGCCCTCCTGCACTTGCCAGTTTTTCTTTGGCGGGGTGGAGGGGTCTGGGCTAAGTTCTGTAGCTCCCCACCAGCTCTGCTTTCCTGATGGGTTTGGGGAACCCGCTGGACTACTTACTCATCGGGGTTTGATGTGAGCTGCTCTGTGGTGTTGGAAGGTGGTTTGCCTCCCCTCTGGTCTCCACTGCTGTCTGCGCTGTCTGCACCCGGTCTATGTGGGATTCCTGCATCTGGATTCCACTGCTCTCTGGAGTTGCTGGAGTTCGGGGCTTCCCGGCCCTGGCCAGGCCCACTGAGCACAGCTTGGAGCCGGCAGTGAGGAGTGGGGGAGGGGTCCTCACGTTTGGATTCTTTGAGAACATGGATATAAGCTTTATCTGTGTTTCCTTTCCGGTTTGTATACTTCTCCATTGCTTCTTGAATTTGTAGTTGTTGATTTCTTAAGATAGTTGGCTCGTGGGATTCCCTGATTCTCTTTTTGTGGGAGAGAACTAGGATGGGTCCCTATTGTTTCAGCACCATCTTGCTTCCCCCTCTTCTGACTTTTTTTTTTTTTTTGGCCAGTCCTGGGCATGAGCTCAGGGCCTGAGCCCTGTCCTTGGACTTTCTCAAGGCTAGAGCTCTTGAGCCTCAGCACCACTTCTGGCTTTTTTCCTATGTATGTGGTACCAAGGAATCCAACCTGGGTCTTCGTGCATGCTAGGCAAGCACTCAACCACTAGGCCAAACTCCCGGCTCCCCCTCTTCTGACTTTTATAGTTATTAATTGTAAAGGTCTGTAAACTCATTGGTTAGACTTTTTGGGCGGGGGAAGTCTTGGGGCTTAAACTCAGGGCCTGAGCGCTGTCCTTGGGCTTTTTTTCTCAAAGTTAGCACTCTGCCACTTGAGCCACAGTACCACTTCTGGATTTTTCTATGTATGTGGTACCAAGGAATTGAACCTGGATCTTTGCGCATGCTAGGCAAGCACTCTATCACTAGGCCAAACTCCTGGTTCCTTGGTTAAGCTTTTATTAATTTTATTTTATTCACATCGGTTATTCATAAGGCTATGAAATAGAGAATGAATGAGATTGCTTTCCTAATTTCTTTCTCAGTACATTCATTGGTATTTAGAATAGCTACTGGTTATGGTATGATAAGGGAAGGATCAAGATAGTGGATTGCAGACACTCACCAGCTTCCTTTCTCTCCATCATCCAGAAATAAAAACTCAGAAATGCAACCTCAAGAAAGACAGACAAGCCAATAAGCTATGGGAAAGCACTAGTGAATGTTGAGACAGATAGTGGCTGGGGGGTGGGTAGAGTTTAAAGCATACTTTAATCTCTAAAAGAAACAAAAAAAAATCTTGCTCAGGTGGAACCCAAAATCACCTGGTGAAAACAGGATGGGATGCGTTCCTTTCCTCGGCTATGTCATCTTGTATTTTTGTTTGTTTTCTGTTTCTGCTAAGAGCCATCCACATAAGCCATTCTGTGAACAAAACATTTTAGTGCAGACCAGCAAACCTGGGTCAGATCACTGGACAGAAACAGACAGGTATCTGTGCCCTTCTGTCTAGGGCAAAAGACTGGCACGGGAGCAAGTGACTACAGGTGCCGCCCAGCCCTGAGCCAGCATGCAGACATAAATGCAGTGGTTCATGGAAGACTTAGGGCCAAATGGACTGATTACTACATCACATAGATGGCCCAGGGCTAACACATGGATGAAGCTACTGAGCAACTGACTACTCATCATAAGACATAAATGTATGTGTGGAGAGAAAGGGGCAGGTATATCAATCAAGTTTCTGGTCCTACTCTGACCACACAACTCACCATGGTAGATCAGAGCAGCCAGGAGATTGCCTGTGTGGAGCAGGGAACATATTTCAAGAGTGGCAGAGTGATTCCTGACTTACTAGGTGCACTCAGAGACCCCATCGCCCAATCACCACACACAATTCACAGGCCTGGATGAGCCTTACATCCATTGGAACCCAGACTGAGCACCCTAAAGCAGAATTTCAGCCACTCCACAGGACCTTGCTCTGGTTGAGAGCCCTCACAGAGCATTCACCAAAGCTGCCTGTGGATAATCCTGGGCCCAGAGGATTTGTAGAGGACTGTGGCTGTCAAGAAAAGGCCTATGCTTCTAGAAGAAACCTTTGAAAGAGAAAACTTGAGGTAATAGAAAACACATATCTCCGAGGGCCAATTGAAGAAGAATGCAAGACTGTTGGGCAGATCCTGGCCAGTACCCATACTTTCCCTCAGCATGAAAGACTGACTTTTGTTTTGTTTTGTTTTGCTCTATTTATTTTGGGACTGTGACTATGCTGTGTGATTTTTTTTTAAGATAGGGATTGATTTTCTTTTCTACTTTTCTGCTTTCCAAATCTTCTGTAGCAGATGGAGGCTAAGATGGAGGAAATACTACACTTCGGCTGTAATAAAGGGGAAACAACGAAGAGGTAAAATTACCACTGACAAAACCCCTGGGAAACAATCAAAAGTCAAAACCAACCAAGGGCAGTATCTTTTACCTATAGTCCTAGCTACTCAACAGGCAGTGTATAGTTCAAAGTGTGAACTCAGAAAAAGGTGTGGTTCAAAGACAGACCACAAAAATCCTTGATACTCTATCTCCAGCTAATCACCAACATGTTAGACTGAAGGTATGACTCAAGTAATAAAGTACCAGCCATGAGTAAAAAAACCAAGCAAGAACATAAGGCTCGGATTTCAAGTCCAGTGCAAATGCAACAAAAGAAAAAGAAAAAAAGAAAAGAAAAGAACATAGCTGAGCACAGGTGTTCATGCCTGGAATTCTAGCTACTTAGAGAGCTGAAAGCAGGAGGTTCTTAATTCAAGGCTAATTCTGAGTGGAAAAATTCAAGAGAACCTGTCTCAAATGATGATGATGATGATGAAGAAGAATCAGAAAACCAGAGCTGGTGGCATGGTTCAAGTGGTAGGGCCTAGCAAACACAGATCCTGAATTCAAAACCCAATACTAGTTTTTAAAAGACCAAACTTAAGAATTCATGGAGATAATGAAGGACCTGAGATACAAAACAAAAGAATAGAAAATTTATTAAATAAAATAATGATTAAAGTGCTTGCCTAGCATGCATGAAGACCCAGGTTCGATTCCTCAGTACCACATACATAGAAAAAAGCCAGAAGTGGTGCTGAGGCTCAAGTGGTAGAGCTCTAGCCTTGAGAAAGTCCAAGGACAGTGCTCAGGCCCTGAGCTCAAGCCCAGGACTGGCAAAAAAAAAATTAGAGCAGAAATTTTTCTACCACAGGTTAACATCATAAATGGGAACCCTCGTGGTCAGTGTGGTAGCTAAGAAGTGAGAAAGGAAAATGGACCACAATGATGTCTCAGGGTTCTTTTCTCTCTGAAATATCATTGATAACTCCTCAAATATCTTCCTTATATTTCTCTTTCTTCCTTTTTATCTTCATTCTAGTAGCTGATATTATATGTATTTGGGGGAAAATGTGTAGAATTTTCAATTTTTTTAATTAGACATGCTGTTTGTGTGTATTCTTTTTAATTAAAGAATTTATTAACATTGATTTTTACATCATATTTCAAGTGATGTATTTCAAGAACAAGTATTCAAGAAGGGAATCTCTATATACAATCACTGGCATGTTTGTCTATTCTTAACGTTGCAACTTCTTAACTATGTTTTTATCTGAATTCTTTCTTTCTTTTACTGTCCTCTTATTTTCTAGCTTTACTCATCTACATTCACAATTCACTTACATTGATAAGTGTCCTGGGGTCTTCTCTATGCTGATTTTTTTATGTCTACCTGATGAGTCTTGTATGGATACAGTGGTTTTAAATCCTATGTTCTGAGTGTGCTTTTACACAGCTCTTTCTTTTATTTTTTTTTATTTTATCGGGGTGATATATAGAGTTACATTCATCAGGGAGTGGGTATTTCTTTCTTTCTTTTTTTTTTTTTGCCAGTCCTGGGCTTGAGCTCAGGGCCTGAACACTGTCCTTGAACTTTCTCAAAGCTAGAGCTCTACCACTTGAGCCTCAGCACCACTTCTGGTTTTTTTTCTATGTATGTGGTACCGAGGAATCGAACCCGGGTCTTCATGCATGCTAGGCAAGCACTTTAACCACTAGGCCTAACTCCTGGCCCCGGGAGTGGGTATTTCTTGAACATTGATACCCCATCCCATGATTTTCTCCCACTTTTCTTCCCCTCCACTCCCTCCCAATCATCTTGTTTTTCCCCTTCTCTATTTCAAACAAACAAGTAAACATATATACAATATACCAGGTACCTAAGTGAGATACAGTAACAACAGGGGATAAACAGGGGGCAACCATAGAGCCTATGTCTGAGTCTGGCTTACTTCACTTAATATGATTTTTTCCATGTCTTTCCATTTCCTTATGAATGTGGCAATGTCATTCTTTCTGATGGCAGCATAGAATTCTATTGTGTATAAATATCACATTTTCTTGCACAGATCTCGTATATTGAATTTTCATGCATATTTTCATTCATAGTTCATACATATATTCACTCATAGAGGTAATTGCTGCTGCATATGTCACTTAAATAATTATAAGTCAAATTGATGCTGAGAAGTATAGTTTTGACGTGCAAAATTTTCATTTTACTCTTTGAACAATGAAACAAATTATAACACAAGCTGTGTAATAATTGTTTATGAGTTCACACAGATATAAATGGACTGTTGAATAATATATAAAGACGGAACTAGACAAGTCAATCTCTTGTACAAAATAATTCCAAATAATTTATGTAGATTCTTCCCCTTGAAAGAATATCTTCAGTATGGACAAGCCTGATGACTTCTTTCCTTAACACATAGTAAGGAAGGACAGGTGATGATGGTGATTTACAGTGGAGACAAACACCACCTTAACCAGGTTTTCCAGGTTGGCATCATCTGTACGATATGATCATAAAGAAAGTAGCTTTTCAGCTGGGCACCAGTGACTCATGCCTGTAATCCTAGCTACTCAGGAGCCTGAGATCTGAAGGTCATGGTTCAAAGCCAGCCTGGTCAGGGAGACTCTCATCTCCATTTAATCACCAGAAAACCAGAAGTGGTGCCGTGGCTCAAAGTGGTTGAGCAAAAACAGCTAAGGGGCAGTACCCAGACCCTGCTGAGTTCAAGCCCCATGACAAAAACAAAAACACAAAACAAAAAGCAAAACCACAAAATGTCTGGGCGTAAGGCTCTAGCAACAGAGAAGGCAAACACAATTCCCTGAGTTCAAAATGCCAGTGCTACAAAACTCATCATCATCATCATCATAATCATGATAAAATAAAACTTTGACTTTATAAAAGTGAAAACATCTGCAGTGTAAAGATGGGTAAAGAAAGGAAAACAATATTGAACAGCTCACCAAAAATATTATATTAAATAAACAAGAGGGCTGTGCATACGCTTGCTATCATGTACCTCAGGCTAGTCTGCAACTATTTGTGCCCCCAGGCTGGAGCTGAATTGGTAATTCGCACTTTTCAGCTTCTCTATTGCTGGGATTATTAGCATAAATCACATCTGACTTTGAATTTTTTAATGTAAAAACTGCTCATAAATCAACACAATATTCTGATCAGTCTAATGTAAAAGGTAGCAGAAAGTATGAGAGGCAGATTGGGTGGAGCTGAGGGAGGAAGAAAAGCTAAGGCCCAAAGCTATGTCACAACTGTACTATTTCATTGGTTATTGAACATGGGTTCAAAGATCATTGTGTTTCCACTTGAGAAGATTCTTGAAAAATGTTAGGAACGTTTCCTATTTCTGGGCTTTGGTTCTAGCAACTGCAAAAACAGAAGCCAGAAGATTCCTCTAAGGACTCTTTGAAAGTCAGAAAGGCTCAAAGACTTTTTAAAAAGTCATCAAAGTTGTGAGTTAAAAGCACACCATGCACAGAATTGAGATAACTAAATTTTGGGACCAAGTGCCAAAGACCTACAGAGAAGAATTTCTTTTCAGACTTGTAGATTGCCACATTGCTTCTATCTGTAGCATCATTAATTTACTTAACTTTTGCTTTAATGGTTTTCCTGTGCTGTTCTGTATCTGCAAAGACCTTCTAAATCTTAGGGACCTTTTCTCATGACCCAGATCAAATGAAACCATCAAACGCAACCTTATCAAGAACTTAGTTCTATATCTTCGTTGTTGGCTCCTCAGGGCCATAGAGCACTCCGAGATTACAAGAGCCTTTCATCTCCTGTCTCATTCTTGATGTGAGTAGGAAGTTCATGACCATTTCAAAGGCACTTCCTCTTCTCCTGAGTGGAAGGTTGTGTGATCAGGGAAATGCCAAGAGCTGAGGAACAGCGGGTGTCCATCCTTACTTTTTGATGCTGGTAGCTGATAACCTCTCAGGGGGCTATTCCAGGTAGCTTCAGATAGGAGACAGGGCCTTGATATATGCATGCTTCCCTTGTAGAATCCTGGTACAAAAGTAGGCTGTAGAGAATGTTTCTGAAGGCTAGATATTTGCAATAAAATGAAGCCACTGTAACTCAAATGACATTTTAGGTGACCTTGATTGTGTCAGTTAGACACAAATGTGTAATGAGTACCCTGCCTCTGATTCTCTCCTTGCTCCAAAGTTTTCCGCCTAGTCAAATATGCACTTAAAAACTGAGTGCCTACAATCCTGGATGCTCAGTCATTTAAGTATGGTAGTTTGAAGCCAATCTGAGCAGGAAAGTCCATGAGATACTTGTCTTCAAGTGGGAAAGTACTAGCTTTGAATACTAAGGGACAGGACCAAGGGCATGAGTTTAAGCCCCAATATTGGGGGACACACACACACACACACACACACACACACACACACACACACAAAACAAGATTGTTAGAAGGCCTATAACATATTATGTGCTCTCTGGCATTTTCTCTCTCTCTCTCTCTCTCTCTCTCTCTCTCTCTCTCTCTCTCTCTCTCTCTCTCTCTCTCTCTCTCTCTCTCTATCTCTCTCTCTTTCTTTGTCAATTGTAGGGTTTGAACTCTGGTCCTGGGTGCTGTCCCTGAGCTCTTCAGCTCTAGGCTAGTGCTCTACCATGTAGAACCACAGCACCACTTCCTGTTTTCTAGAGGTTAATTGGAGATAAGAATCTCAGGTCCTTTTGTACCTGGGCTGGCTTTGAATCTTGATCCTTAGATCTCAGCCTCCTGAGCAGCTAGGATTATAGACGTGAGCCACTGGCATCTGGCTTTCCAACTTCTTTTCTAGAGTTTTCAGTCTGCCTCTTCCGACTCTTGAATATAAAAAATATAAGGAGCATAAAGAAAAATAAAGTCTGTCCACAAATGCAAAACAAAAAAAGTTACTCACTTAAACCTTAAAGAAAGCCAATGCTCTTAATACCTCTGTTCCCATACTCTCTACACCCTGCAGCCCCGTGTTCATTTTAGTTGTGGTGTGCTAATGAGATCTTTCTAAAACTATGATCCAAATACAGGGCACAAATCCTCATTGTACTCATTTATTACAAGTACAGGGCACAAATACTCATTGTACTCATTTATTATTATGACAAATCGTATTTCCTGATAGCTTCCTAGAACTTAGCTTCTGTCTCCCTGGATCATAAGCTGGAGTTTACTGTTTTGTAAGACTTAGGGCTGATGGATTTTCTGATTATTTGCATTTTGGGGGCAGTGTCTTCCCTTCGTATCTCGTTGGAATTATAGTTTGGCCATGTACTTCCTTGGCATCCTATCTTGATATGTTAATGTGTTCACTGATGATGGTAAGTACAGTGGCTCATTATTTCCATGGAAATTTTTCCTCTTCAATTAAAAATATAATGAGCTGGGCATGATGGCTCCTGTCTGAAATCCAGCTACTGAGGAGATGGAAGTGAGAAGATCATCATTCAAGGTCATCTGAGAAACGAGTTTACAAGACATCATCATGACCAATCTCAACCAATGAAAGGCAGGCTGTGGTGACATACACCTGTCACCCCAGCCACACAGAAAGTATAAACAAGAGTACTGCACCACAGGTGGACCGGGAAATAAGTGTGAGACCATATTTGAAAAACAATGAAATAAAAAAGGTCTACAGGTATAGTGCAAATGGTACAGCATATATGGTGTATGTATATGCATGCATATATACATATGTATGATGTTTGTATATAGTCCTTCAGGTAGATTTCATGACAAAAATTCAATAATTTTGAAGTCAAGACCCACTGTATTCCACAAGTCATTTTTTTCCCCAGTATCATCGTTCAAACTTGTCGTATGCCTCTTGTACTTTACAGCAGCTCATCTGAGCCTACAGGAAGAGCCTTAGATTTCACTGTTCTTCACATACTGACTTACAGACAATGTTGTTGCTATTCTCCATCCTCTAGTGGACAACTTACCTCAACTGCATTTGTCGTTTCTCATCTGTATTGCTAGAATCAAGTAAACATACAAGAAAATGGTAATTTCTTGCTTGCATTAGTATAAAATATTGAAGTATGTGGAAATGCCATCATTTAAAAAAATATTCCTTTCGCAAGCACTTCTCTGCTCATGGGCCTCATTTATTCTTTATTTTTAATTTATCTTTTGTTAGCAATGCTAACAAAATGCTAATCAAACCCAATACCTCAGGAATGCTAGGCAAGCAGTCTAACTTGGAATTACAGCATTAGCCTCTCCATTTATTCTTGATTTTCTTGCTCTCTCTGTACAATGGGTTATTCAATTCAACAACTCAGATCACGAGTATAATGCATCTCTATCAATGTCTTCACTTCCGTTTTCTTTCCCAATCCCAACTCTATTTATTTTTGATTTTTTTTCTTGGTTTCTTAAGTTGCATTCTGTGTTTTCCTACCTTCATGGTAGCTGCTTTTTTAAAAAATATATATGTAGCTGCTTTTTAAAGCAATCATGAATACAAGGATATATCCATTGTAGCATGATAGCACCATGGAAGGGGTTCTACTCTTGGACTTGTTCAGGCTATGATTGGTCCTGTAATGCAAAACAAGATCTTTTCTCATTCCAGATTTTTGAAAAATTTTTTGCCATTCCCAGGGCTTGAACTCAGGGCCTCAGCACTGTCCTTGGAGTTTCTCAAGGCTAGTGCTCTACCACTTGAGCCACAGCACCACTTCTGGCTTTTTCTATGTATGTGATACTGAGAAACCAAACCCAGGTCTTCGTGCATGCTAGGCAGGCACTCTACCACTAGGTCAATCACCCAGCCTGAGATTTTTTTGGAAATTTAAATGAATGATCTCAAAATATCGATAAACATTTATTGGGGTTTGGGGTGTTGGGAAAAGGTCCCTGACATTATATTCCTGTACAAAGTCCCTGGTATCTTGACAATGTCCCCTGCTGAGCAGAGGGGAGGAAGTTGACATTTATGATAAGGGTGTTGCCAGTGGTGGCTTTTGCCACACCCTTCGCACACCCCACCCAATTAGATATAAATAGGATACTCAGCTCAGCTCTCAGCAAAGATTCTTCCCAGCAAGATGAAGTCCACTATCTTCTTTGTCCTTTTTCTGCTTCTCATTCTGCAGGAGCAAGCCACAGCTGGAATGGGATATCATGGTGAGTGAGGAGAGTGAGCTGAAGGAAAGATAACCAGGTGGGTGGGGGATATCCTGTAAATGAACTCTGAAGGTGACTAGAACCTTCTTCACCCAGTGCTTCTTATGTCTGGTTAAACAAACAAACAAACAAACCTGAGTCTTCACCAGATCATATCCCTTGTGAGAACATCAGAGGGCTGAGAAAGAAGGATGGGATTATGAGTTGCTAGGGGTCCCTTGGAGATGGTATAATGGAGACATTTTATTGTTGATTTACCAGATAATTCAGGCCAGTTGGTAAATGAAATGTCCTCATATTCAAAAAGACCAAGAAGTTCACGAGGTTCTGGACATCATCACAGTGTGCGTATGATAGAAGACAGTTCCCTAAGCCACGGTGACCCAAGAGCTGGTGATGGTGATTCTGACATAAAATATACACTGAAGGAAAAGGAAACCATTATCTCCGAGGAACACAGATCTGAAAGCAGACCTCGTAGCATTTCTTCTGGGGACAGTCTCGAGACGAGTAGGTCAGAAAATCAACCACCAAGACATTTCCTTGAAAGACGTCACAAAAGTGAAAAGGAAGATCAAGGTGGCTTTGAGTAATTCATCCACGGACCAACTCAATACCGGGCCTGATATCAAGATAAGATTTTTTTTAACCAAATAAGAGTGATACTTAATCCAGTGTTTCAAAGCAGTGCATAAGGACTTCCAGGGCCCATTATGGAATTGATAATGTTACAAACTTAAGGAACATAAGCACTGTTCACTGGTGAGAAGAGCACCTGCTACAGGCAGAAAGCAATATTCCCATCACTGAACCCTAAATTTAAATCCCTAATAAGCATTTTAAGTGGCACTGAACTAACAGTGAATTCTTTTTTTTTTTTGCCGGTCCTGGGACTTGAACTCAGGGCCTGAGCACTGTCCTTGGGCTTTTTCCTCAAGGCTAGCACTCTGCTACTTGAGCCACAGCACCATTTCTGGCTTTTTCCGTATATGTGGTACCGAGGAATCAAACCTGGGTCTTCGTGCATGCTAGGCAAGCACTCTACCACGAGGCCAGACTCCTGGCCCCTTAACAGTGAATTCTTTATTGAACATATACCACCTCCCTAAGCATATTTCTGAGTTTGAGACATAACCATTTTCTTTGGAATACTGGAATTTAGTTTCTTGTTCATATTGGTATTCTCTTCTTCACTGGGAATAGTTGGGGCACCCCTGCAACTCAAGCTCTTTGGGAGATAGAGGCAGGAGAATCACAAGTAACTTATTCTTCAGAATATAAGAAGGCGCACACAAATAAAGATCCCTGTATGTGATGCAGGAGAAGTGTTGAGAAAGAGAAACATTCTCAGTGTCGGGAGAGAAATTTAAAGCCCAAGGAGGGAAGAAATAATGTGCCCTGCACATTTGTACTAATTAACAAACCAATTAAAGGAAAAGTAAGCCACAAAACCAATAGACAAAGCTAGTAGCCTCATTGCCAGTGGCTGTAGTAGGGGTGCAGCTCCTATCCTACCTGTGGGCCTTCACTGCCCTTCTAGCTTACCTGGTCCTGCTTGGCCTCCCCAGGAGTCACTTAACCTGAGTGAAGACTGTGATGTGTTCAAGATGAAGACATCCACGACGTCCCACAGCTCTCGGTCCGTGGACGACACCTCGTGCTCACATCTGCTTTCCTTGGGGTTTCTAAAACTGGGGATTCTTCAAGCACCTGCTCTGAAATAAAAAGATCACTTTCTGCATCATTTGCTTTTGACTTCTGAGACCTTATTTCCTTGATGCTTAGTGAATGGGAGGAAGGAATATTTCTGAAATGAAAGGAAGGAATATTCTCAGAGGATTATGGAGATTTGCTAATCACAGACAACTTTCTAGAATTCTGGCTAGACATTCAATCTCAAGAATGGGATAAGGGGATTCTGCCAGTCACCAAACTCAACCATAAAAGCCCCTCAGAACACTTTTCCTTGGGGGAACTTCAGAAAGTGACAACCTCCAAGAATTATCAGGGTCCTGAAGACACCCCCCACCACCACATTTTCCATTGTCCACAGTTCTACCAGTCCATGGTAGCTCATCTCTGGAGCAGGGCAAGAAATCTGCTCCCTTACAGATTCCTATGCAATGGCAATATCCAGTGTTCAGTTTGTACCACTGCCCTGCGAGGAAATGGTTTACTAGTGTCATCTGTGGAGATACAGACCAGGGAATGAACTACTACTACGACAGCTCCTATGCTGGCCAGAGAAATCTTTAAGATGAAAACATTGCTACTGAAACACCCTTCTTTCCAGTACGCAAGTAAAATGCTCAAGGATGGCAATCCCCGAGAATCACAAACCAACATAGAGGAATCAAAAACCTGTCATCCCATGGATACAGGTTTTCCAGTTCTACCTCCACCGGCCAACTGCAATTATCTTCAATGAAACCAGATTTCCTCCAAGATCTTTATACATGGGAAATCTTGATGCAATCATGCTGAACCTCAGCTCATATGCATCGGATGAAAGGCTACCACACTTCTAGGGGACTACAGGCAGGAGCTGGACTGGCAGAATTACTTAGTCGAGAACATGTTTGACTCTTGGGGAAAGGGAAAAGTGATTCTCAGTGTGATCAAGTGACACCATATCTTCCTCTGCCACCACAATTCCAGGGAGACATAGCCACCCTGATTTAGTCCTGTATTGAGATCTGAGTATTGGGGTTCGAAGCCAGCTCAGGCAGGAAAGTCCTTGAGACTCTTATCTCCAATTACCCAGCAAAAAGCTGGAAGTGGAGCTGTACCTCAAGTGGTGGAGTGCTAGCTACAAAAACTCAAGGACAGTGTCCAGACCTTGACTTCAAGTCTCAGGAATGGCACCCACCTACCTGCACACACACACAAACACATGTGCACACATGCATAACCAGAGCTGAAAGAGGACTGACTGCAGGTATGGCAAGAGTGGCTAAGCACCTGCCTCAGACAGGCAAAATCCTGAGTTAAGGTCTCAGGACTGCAAATAAATAAGTACATAGATAAATACGTAATATAATAAAACAGATTTTTTTCAATTTCAAGCCAATTATGGCAAAGGTGCACATTAAGAAATTTTGGAATATGCACATTTTACTTCAGTAAGGACACTGGTGGAGACGGAGAACGCTTCTGGGCAGTCGGAGTCCTGACTTCCAATCCTTTGTGAGTACTTTCCATGGTGTTCTTTGGCCTTTACCTTCCAGTGAACAGTTTGAATATTTCTACCGTAATAAGCATGTTAATAAGCTTATTAGATAAACATGCTAAAGCGTGAACTTTCAACTACTGGTAATTTGATTGCTTATGTATGAGGTATGACGGCGGTTAACCCATCAGGTCCTTGGATCTGAGAGTTTGGTAGATGCTTGTTTTCTGCTTCCATCTCATTCCTTGTATTTCTGTCCTGGTGATTTATATCTTCTTGCTTTAGATTGCACAAGTTTATTGGAATCCAAGTTTTCAAATATTCCCTCATGATCCCTTGACTTTAGTTGGTATTTGTAATATCCCCATTTTCATCTCTAATTTTATTCTTTCCCCTCCTTTTGGCCAGTTTGACTTAAGCTGAGAAGAATGTGCATTATGCAGCTTCTGGAAGAAATAACCTATAGTTGTTTATAAAGTCCATGTGGTCTTGACTAATGACTAATGCTATTGACTAATTCTGAAGTTTCTCTTTTTATTCTTAATTTGTTTTGCCTGAAGTCTCCTGATATTATTTTTGGGGGGTGTGATATCTATGCTTTAATGAAACTTGATGTGCCAACTTTTGGTGCATATATGTCAACTATTGATATCTCTTCTCAATAAAATGTTCCTTTTTTAATAGTTTTTTTTTCTGACTGATGTTGAAGTCTGCTTTATCTGATGTGAGTATAACTACCACTGCCTGTTTGTGCAGCACATTGGCTTGAATTTTTCCCCCATTCTCTTACTCTAAGCTCGTGTTTGTCTTTGTCAGTGAGATGTACTTTTAGCATGGGACAAACAATTGGGTCTTGTTTTTTTATTGGTGATGGTGGTACTGAGTTTTGAACTCAGGGTCTCTGACTTGCTAGAAAAGTAATTGTCCGCTGAGCTACACCTTCAGCCAATTTTTTTTTTTGCCAGTTCTGGGCTTGAGCTCAGGGCCTGAGCACTGTCCTTGGTCTTTCTCAAGGCTAGAACTCTACCACTTGAGCCTCAGCACCACTTCCGGCTCTTTTCTATGTATGTGGTACTGAGGAATCGAACCCGGGTCTTCGTGCATGCCAGGCAAGCACTCTACTACTAGGCCAAACTCCCGGCCCCACCTTCAGCCAATTTTTTTGCAGGCTACTGGGAAGATCAGGTTTTGATTCTTACACAAGCATGTCCTTGGACTCAGGAGCTGCCCATTTTAGGCTTCCAGAAGTTACCGAGGTGACCAGAACATGTCACCACACCAGCTTCCTTCTGTTGAGATGGAGACATGGATTTTCCCCAGCTTGCCTGAAGACATGCTCCTCCCTATTTCAGTTTCCCCTGTAGTTCTAGATGCTAATCGCACACCATTGAAGCTGCCCAACCATGGGCTGAGAAGTCTCACCAGTTTCACCATCTAGGCTGACTTGAAATTGTGATCATCCCATTTGTAGCCTCCTAAGTAATGAAGATTACAGGGTTAGGCCACTGGCACATGGCTTTTGGGTCCTGCCTTTTCACCTAACTCACTATTCTATGTGTTTTGATTAGAGAATTAGTGCTTTTAATATTTGGCATTAATAGTCAAAGTTTTGTAGTATTTCCTGTCATTTTGCGATTTTTTTTGCTTCTTTTCTAATCCTCATTTCCTAGCTTACTCATCGAGCATGACTAACTTTTCCCTGTTGTTTCCCTGGTTGTGCTTTCTGTCCTTCATGTGTGTGTACTGTTTGTTTTAAATAGCTTCTCAAGTTCTAGTTTGCTGGTCATGAAATGCCTTCAGTTTTTGTTTATCATGGAAGATTTTTATTTCTCCTTCAATGATGCAGGATGTTTCTTTTCTACCAGGGTCTTGGAATATGTCTTTACTTGCCCAAATGCTTTAAGAATTTCTGTTGAGGGCCCAGTGTTTGGCCTAGTGGTGCTTGCCTATCGTGCATGAAGACCCGGGCTCAATTTCTCAGTATCACATACATAGAAAAAAAGCCAGAAGTGGTGCTGAGGCTCAAGTGGTAGAGATCTAGCCTTGAGAAAGTCCAAGGATAGTGCCCAAGCCCTGAGCTCAAGCCCAAGACTGGCAAAAAAAAATTTCTGTTGAAAAATCTGTATTATTCTGATGGATTTGCATTTTCTTCTTTTTTGTGTGCGTGTGCCAGATCTGGGGCTTGAACTCAGGGCCTGGGCACTGTCCCTGAGCTTCTTTTTCTCAAGACTAGCACTCTACCACTTGAGCGACGCACCACTTCCAGCTTTTTCTGTATATGTGGGAATGAGGAATCGAACCCCAAAGATTCGTGCATGCTAGGCAAGCACTCTACCACTTAGCCACACTCCCAACTCTGGATATGCATTTCCATGCGACCTATTGCTTCTCTTTTGCAGATTGCAATTTTTTTTCATTTTTTCATTATTGCATATATTTAATGTTTTTATAGCATGCATAAAATATTTTTTCTCTAATCTTTCCTATTTTGTGCTCTGAAAGTCTTCTGTATGTGACTGCTCCTCTCTTTCTTCAGGTTAGAGAAATTTGCTTCTCTAATTCAGTTGAATAAAATCTCTAAACGATTAGCTTATATCTCCTCTTCTTCTATACACATAATTAGTAGGTTTGGTCCTTTTAAATAGTGCTTCAGACTTCTTGCATGTTCTATTCATTTTTTCATAGTACATTTTTTTCTGTGATACAATCTCTCTACTTGATCTTGATCCTTAATATTTTGTTTTCAATGTTCCATTGTCCTACTTGGCTTAAATTTGATGTTTTAATTTGAGCTGTTGAGCTTTATTCCAGTATTTTGACTTTACTTTTCTCTGTATCTTTATGGAATTCCTCCTCCCTTATATCCTAAATTGTGTTCCTTATTTTATTCAGTTGTCAATTTGAATAATTTTTTATTTCATTTAGCTAAATAGGTGAATGCCATATTATGCTCTTTGGTTTCATTAAGGTTTTTACAAGTGTCTTCTTTCATTTCATTCTTAATTGTGCGTGTGCCTATACTAGGGCTTAAAATCAAGGCCTCAAGATCTTGGGTTTTTCACTCACAACTCCCACTCAAGCCATATCTCCAGTCCAATATTTTCCTGGTTACTAGATGTAAGAGTCTCACAGCTACTTGGGCTGGTTTTGAACAATAATTCTCAGATTCAGCCTCCTGCCTGGCTATGACTACATCATGAGGTACTGATGCCTGGCTCATGGATCATTCTTATCATTGTTCTTCTGAGCTCATTTTTTGACATTTATTTTGCTTCACTGTAGGTTAAGTCATTTATTGTGGAATTGTTAACTTTTGGAGGAGATACGTTGCTGTGGGGGGTTTTGTGGGTTTTTTCCCTTCATATTTCTTGTATTTCTATATTGAGCTTTATATATCTGAGGTCCAACTCATTGGCTGGAAATTCCAGTCATGTGTATTCTTTCAGTTGAGTTCATATTCCTGTTCAGACAGGAGATGTCATAGTTTGGTCAAGGAGATATTTCCCACCACTGGCAGAGGGGGTAGAGGGGGATGTCTTAGTAATCAAGCCTTAACCCAGTGCTCAGGGCACTGGTCCTGATCTCTTGCATGGCCCAGATGCAATTAAATTCGTTGGAGTCAGTCACCCTCTTCTGGATTGCTATCATGATAAAGGTTTTTCTTCTTTGTGTTGTGGGAGATGCTTTTTCTGTAGGGGGCTTTATAGTGCTGGGTCAAGCAGCTTCACACTTGCTCTTCCTGTCCCTCAGTTTGTATCTTCAGGGTTAGCAAGCCTCCAAGCCTCAGGATGGTCTTAAACATGATGGTGAGTGAGGAGTGAACAGAGCACTGAATTCTGCCTCAGCTTGGGGAAAGCGGAAGGGCCAGTCACTCTGCCTGTTGGTCTCAATGCTTACAGACCCTCCCCTCTCTAGCACCTCTCTTTATGCAGAGGAGGAGGCTGCAGATGTTTTGTGATTTGGAGCAACTGCATTTGGGTTCTCAGTCCTGTCAAGCATACTCATCAGGCTGTAGTTTCTTGGGGGCACATCACCGTAGTTTCCAGGCCTTGCCAACTGCTCACCTCTGGGTGATATAAAGACTACTGATATCACAGGATTTACAGGGTCTGTGGAGCATGGCACTGACCTATTCAGCCATCAACACAACCAGCATGCAGAGCCTGGAAGTGAAATATTTATCCAGACACAGGTTCAAAGCATGATTGCCACCTATTAGACGCAGTGCCCTAAGTTCAAACCCTAGAACTGCTGCTTCCCCCACCAAAAATACCCACATGGAATGTAAAATTATTAGTATTCGCCCCTCTCCTGAAAAAAAAAGATTGCAGACACACAAACCTGCCTGACCTCTGGATCAATATGTAGGGTATTTGTGGTCACTGATGCTACCCTAGGCAGAGTGGGGAATGTAAGTCCTAATTGGCAGCATCTCATCTTTTTACAGGCTTAAAAATACTTCATGTAGTAAGGGTGCAACATGGCAGATCAGAAGCATCATGCTTTTGAGTCCATGAATGAGAAGAGTTTTCTAATAGAGTGGAGAGTGGGCTTATATCCCAAAGAGAAATCATGAAAGGGATGGTAGGATTGAAGAGAAAAAGAGTCATGAGATAAAAGCACCAAATAGCCCCCAGCTTAACCCCAGCTCTCTGAGAGAGGGGAATATATCTGAAGACATGATTACAAGGTGATTGACCCAAATGGATTTTGTGACAGACTGGCAGTTCCAGCTGCAAAATAAACACCTCCTACAAGCCAGTGCCACAATTGCTTGAGACAAAGACGTTCTTGCAGGCAGCACATTGCATAGGAGTTACAATAGTAGGTCTGGTCAGCAATCACAAGCCAGAGCAGGAGCTCTGTGAATACATTCACTCCCGGTACTGTTGAGGGAAAAGACCAGCTTCTCATCAGAGTAAATCAGCAAACTGTCTTTGATGCTTGTTATTAAGGGTTTTATTAGGGGGAGGGGGAATTTTCTATATTCAGCCCTCAAAGACCTCCCCAGTTCCACTAACCAAGCAAAATGCTGGGATTCATTGTGGACCCAGCAAATTGATGGAGATTTAGACTGGTTCACCAACACAGAACTCAAGATAGAGGAATGCAGGCTAGAAGGAAAATAGGGTAGATTTTCCATGGGAAAGACCCTCAGGTGGAGCGAGCAACCCCTCCTCTGAACTGCCACTCACAGGAAACAGCCCCACTTGGTTCACAAAACAGCTCTGAGTTTGCTGTTGGAAGCTGCCCCAACCCACTGAGATTACCCAAGCCCTGCAAAGCAGCCTTAATGTCCAGAGATAGGCATTCCCACCCATTGAAAAAGCTAAGCACTACCTCCTTAGACCTGTGTTCCCAAATGACCTCTACCACAGGAGGTCACACCCCTAGCAACCTGGCCCCCTGATGCTGTTTCTATAGCACCTACAGCTGACCCATGTGCCCAGACCCCATCTAGCAAGAACTTGCTGCATCCCATTCTTATAGGAACTTGATAACAAGCCAAGGGAAGCATCAGCTAGAACACAGGGGACTGTAAATCCTGACCCCTTGATTTTATCTGTATCTTTTGCACACTAGGTTAGACATGGGCTATGTTCTTTTATCCAAGATGGCAATCTAGGTTATCAGATCCTTTCTTTTACTAGCAAACTTTAAATAAATGGAACAGTTCCTGATACTTAAAAATGTTTTTAAAATGGTAGTTGTGCAGGCAGTCATAAGCTGGCACAGTAAGCAATATTGTGTGAGTGTGACTTTAGTTCAATCTGCAAAGATCTCTCCTGGGGGAAATGTTCACCATTCTTAGGCCAAGGAGATACTCTGGGAAGGAGATTAAGGTAAAAGTATATAACTTACATGTTTTTTAGTAGGTAGCTTGCTGGGTTTTTAAAAATCCATTTTATTAAAAAAACAAACAAACAAATAGGGCTATTCTTTTTCTTGCCTTCCCTCTTCATACAGCAGTCCTTATGGCAACTTAAGATTTTAGGACAGGATGACTGAACGAATGCTTTCAACTCATCTCCCCCCCCCCTCAGAATGTTCTGAATGCGTACTGATGCCCTGTGGGTGTGGGGATGCCAAGCTCTTCTCCTGTGGGGTGCCTACTCCAATCTTCACCAGACGATGTGAAAGAATGTCTTATTGGACCCTGGACAGTGTTGTCACAATGGCAGAAAAGCACACCTCACCAGAAGGGCAAATACTCACTTTGCATTCTATCTCAGTATACTACAAAAAACTCATTGATGGTGAGAAACATCCTCCACAGCCCGTGGGCTTGATGCTATCTTACACTTCCAGAAGAAAACTTGTTTTTTCAAGTAAAAAATATTCTGTGTTCTTCAGGAAGATTTCATGACAAGAATGCAAGAAAGGAATCAATAATCTTCTTTTCCAACAGCCATTTCTTTCGCCATACACACATGCTAAATTCCTTCCATCCTTTCAAACATTTGTTTGCACCTGAGCCTCTGGGTGTAGCTTTGACTTTCATCATATTATACGTGTATTATGCCTATTGAGAAGGCCACTGCTCTACAGCCTCTAGAATATAAGCAATTACATTTTTGCTTATGTTAGTATAAAGAATGGAATAGCTTTGGCATATGTCACTTTTGTTAGTGATGAACTTTGCAGAAACGTTTGACTTTAATGTACCCCATTTGCATTACTTTATTTTTTTTTCCAAAGCGATGCTGAAGATTGAGAGGAGGGTCCAGTGAACACTTGGCAAGCCCTCTTCCACTGAACTGAAGCCTCAGCCTCTCCGTTTACTCTTGAACCAACCTTTGTCTTAAGGCTTACGAAAGTCTTTTTCTGGCTTTCTTAAGTTGCATTCTCATCTGTGTCTACCTCAGGTAACATAGATGAACCTAAAGCTGATTTGAAACAACCACAAATATAGAGGTACATGTGTGATACAGCTTTTACAAAATGGCATCACGGAAGCATCCCAGCAGTCAGACAAGGAAAACTTCAAAAATACTTTTGTAAGCCAAAGCAGATCTCTTTCCCAGTCTGCCCTGAGTTTCCTATGGGGATGTAGGAAACTCACTAATGATCTCGAAGCATTGATAAAAATCTTTTAGGGCTTTCAGGGACAGCAAAAGGTCTCTGTCCTTAGATCCCTGGTCAAAGTCTCCAAGGAACACTGGCAATGCCTCCTACAGAGCAGGAGAGGGAACTGGCATTCACAGATAATTAAGAAAGGGCAGTGCCCTTTGTAACTTCAGCCAAGCCCATGGCATAGCCAGTCAGGAAAAGTATAAATGAGGAGCTCACCTCAGCTTTCAGACAAGGTACTTCCTGAAAAGATGAAGTCCACCATCTTCTTCATTCTTTCCCTGCTCTTCATTCTGCAGAACCAGGCATCTGGTATTAGATTCTGTGGTGAGTATGGGAGATTGGGGGCTGACATCTTGGGAGAAGGTACCCAGGGGCAAAGTCTCCTGAGGGTTCTCTGGAAGTAAGCAGAGTACCCTAAGAGACTACAGGAGAGTCTTTTTTTTTGCCAATCCTGGGCTTGAATGCAGGGCCTGAACACTGTCCTTGGACTTTCTCAAGGCTAGCACTCTACCACTTGAGCCTCAGCACCACTTTCAGCTGTTTTCTATGTATGTAGTACCGAGGAATCGAACCTGGGTCTGTGTGCATGCTAGGCAAGCACTTTAACCATTAGGCCAAACTCCCGGCCCTGCAGGAGAGTCTTATCCCTGGTGAGAACTGAACCCCCTTCACTGTTGTGATAGCTCTTGTGTGAACATAAGGGAGAGGATGTTGAAAAGATGGGGCATGACAGTTGCCAGGGAACATAAAGAGATAATGTAGCTCAGACTTTCTATTATTGTCAATGGCCAGGTAATGGACAGAGGTCACCGGAAGGCTTACCATCCAAACTTTCGAATAGACCAAGAAACGAAAGGCACTTCGGGCACCACAAGCGTATTGAATCTGATGTTGAGTCTGTAAGTGAAACTCAGCCAGCTGAAGTTGAATCTGAGTCGGAAATGAAATTTGCAGTTGCAGAAGAAGATATTTTTGCTTCAGAAGACAGACCTCAAAACAAACCCAATGACGAGTTTGAGGAAGGTCATCACAGAATGGATCGCGGTCACCGCAGGCAATACTTTGAAAGAATCCATAAACAAAATGGACGAGAAGATGAGGGAGGGTTTGGATTTTCAAAGAAAAGAACAATCCGCATCCAACATGAACAGATGGTGTAATACAGTCACTGGCCAAGGGGAGACCAGGACCAATTCTGAGGTAAGCTTTTTGGTTTTGACCAAATAAGTGTGATATGCTTAGAAGCAGTACCCGAGAACTCCCGGGGGTGCATCAGAAAATACCCACTGTCTGTGCTAAATGGAAGTGCAAGGTTATATAAGAACGCTGGAAAGTTGAGCAGTATTTCCTGGTGAGGAAAGCATGGGTTAGAGACAGAGAAAGCTGGGATATCACTGGGTGCTGAATTCCTGTCCTGAATGATTCTTTCCAGGGTGTTGTTGTTGTTTGGTTGGTTGTGGGACTTGAACTCTGGGCCTGGGCGCTGTCCCAGAGGTCTTTCAGCTTAAGGCTACCACCCTAGTCCTTGAGCCACAAAGCCACTTCCCATTTTCTGGTGGTTAATTGAAGATAGGAGTCTCACGGACTTTAGTGCCCGGGCTGACTTTGAACCATGATCCTCAAATCTCAGCCTCCTGAATAGCTAGGATTACAGCTAGGATTACTGAGGCACCACGCCCAGTTTCAGGGGTTTTTATTCAGCACAAAGCTGCCAGTGAAAGTATTTTTGAATATCTGCTCCACATATAAGCATATATATGCTTATTGTGACATCCTGTCATTCTTACAGTTTGGAATATTGGAGCTTGCTTTCTTGCTTATATCAGGATGAAGTCTTATAACAGTAATCTCTGTCTTCACACTCGTGAATGTCATTGCATCCCAGTCTCTTTCAGAGACCGCATGTTAAACATTCTTTTCCATCAGAGTTCAGCCAAGAGATGTGACAAAGGAGAGATGAAAAGTAGGCACAAGAGACAGTGACGATCTATAGGTACCAAAGGGATATTAGCAATATCGAGGGAAATTTAAAGTTCACAGGGGAAAAAAATAATGATGTGCCCTGCAAGTCTGTACTAAGTAGCACATCAATTGAAAGAAAAGCAAACAGCAACATCATTGGACAAAGCAAGTATCCTCATGTCCAGTGTTTGGGCCAGTAGGGGGCGCAGATCCTCTCCTCTCCTCTCGCTACCCTCACGGCTCAGCTTGTCCTCTGCCTCCCTAGGAGCTGCCTTACCCGAGTGAAGCCGGTGGTGTGTTTGAGATGAAGATTTCCACGTGATCCTGAAGGCCTGGTCCTTGGACGACACCTGGAGCTCCTGCTAGCTTTTCTTGTGCTTTCTAAAACTGAAGATTCCTCATATAATTGCTTTCAAATAAAAAGATCCATTTCTGCATCATTTGCTTTTGACTCCTGAGATCTTATTTCCTTTTAGTTTAGGAGATAAGGAGATATTTGGGGGATGGATATTTCCAAAATGAAAGGAAGGGGTATTCTCAGAGAATCATGGAGATTGCTCATCGAAAGGCAGGCTTCTAGAATTCTGGTTAGAAATGCAACATTAAAACCAGGGTGCTGTCTGCTACCTCACACTCCATAATGACCTTTTAACTACTGGGACTTCAGAAGCTAATAACTTTTCAGAAATGTCAGGGCAATGTGTTTGTTTTTGTTTTGTCTCGTTTCTTTTGAATTGTATTTAAAGGTGAGGTAGAGAGGTTACAGTTATGTAAGTCAGGTAACAGGTACCTTTCATTTTGGACAATGTCAGCCCTTCTGCACTCTCCCCCAGTTTTTCTCTCCTGTTCCAAGTTGTCTAGTGGTTGCATTTGTTTACCCTTTGTCCCTCCATTTCCTTTATTGCCCTGACCCCCTCAAAGACAGACAGATGAGCAAACAGGACAAAAACAAAGGAAAACCAACAGAGCAATGAAGAAAAACCTCTTGTTTCCATTTCCTGGAGTTCATTTCAATAAATATTATTTTATATAATCTGATGCACATGAGCATTGCACCTTTGTGTGCCTCTCCTAAGAGTAGGGGGCAATGTGATGTAAGAGACCATTAGAAAGTCCTTCATTGCCTGGTACCTTCAGTCACACCAACCCACAGCAGCTTGTCGCTGCACTCGCTTCAAATATTCTACTGCTTCTACAAGATGAAAATGTCCCAACAGATGTATTATGTGTTCACCACGTCTGGCAGTGGGAGTGGGTGAAGCAATGGCATCTGAAAAGACAGATGCAAGAGCTAAATCAATAAGAGGGGGGGGCAGTCTTCCAAATAAAACTGTTCTACCTCAACCCTCTTCTTACCTTCTAGGATTTTAAAGAATTTCTGGGAATGACAAATCCTCCAAGAGCACAAACCAAATGAGGGAGCCAGTAAGTCACTGCCTCATTGAGAAGGGGCATTCACAGGAACAGGAACAGATATATCAGTGAAATCAGTTTTTCCTTCAATCGGAAGTATCTTAGACTTGATTTTTTATGTACCAGATGAAAGGAAGTAAGGCTATCACATTTCTGGGAGTCCACAGACAGAACTGAGCTAATAGAGCTACTTAGACAAGAACATGTTTGATTCCTACAGAAAATGAAGAGTAATGCTGTGATTTGGTGACAATAGATCTGTCTCTGTCACATCAGCCTGGAGCCACAGCCACCCTCGATCCTAGAAGGTATAGCCACTGCTTCATTTATAGCAAACACATCCCTGTTTGTTATGGGTCCCCAAAGTCTGGCCACCATCTCTGTGTGCCCAGAAAAAAAGGCATGGAAACACAAAGAAGAATTATTCTGAGGTTTAAAACAGTACAGAATTGTCTGTATTCGCTTTTGGACATTCTTTACACATTTTCTCCCTTTAGACTGGGCATATCTTGTTTTCATTTGTCTCATGCCTGCGTTCTGAAAATGCATAACTTTTTCTTTTGTCTTCTCAAGCCACTGCTGTACTGTTCTAACCTTCTCTGGCTCACTAATTGGCCAACATTTCCTGGCATGTATTTGTGGGGGATTTTTCTAGTTTGTGGAAAAACAGGAATGTGGTTCTTGTCATCAATCTGCCATCTTCCCAGGTTCTCTCCCTCTCTCTCTCTCTCTCTCTCTCTCTCTCTCTCTCTCTCTCTCTCTCTCTCTCTCCCTCCCTCCCTCCCTCCCTCCCTCCCTCCCTCCCTCCCTCCCTCCCTCTCTCTCTCTCTCTCTCTCTCTCTCTCTCTCTCTCTCTCTCTCTCTCTCTCTCTCCCCCTCCCTCCCTCCCTCCCTCTCTCTCTCCCTCTCCCTCTCTCCTGTCTTCCTTCCTTTCTTCCTTCTCTCTCTCCCCCTCCCACTCATTCCCTTCTTTCTTTCTTTCCTTCTTTCTTTCTTCCTTCCTTCCTTCTTTCCTTTCTATCTTGTGCTGGTTCTGAGGTTTGAACTCAGGTTGTAGGCACTGTTCCTAAGCTTTTGTCCTCAAGGCTAGTACTCTGCCACTTTGAGCCATGGCTCTGTTTCCAGCTTTTTGTTAGTCAATTGGAGATAGAAGCCTCACAGACTTCCTTGCTAGGGCTGCCTTTGAACCAATCTCAGACTTCTGGGCAGTAGAATTACAAGCCTGAGCCAATGGCATCTGGCAGCCATTTCTATTTTTTTAACAAAAAATACACATTCATATTGAACTTTATGAATTTTTTGAGTGTTGGTTTGTTAATTTTATTAGACTTCCAAAGTGATCTATGTATATAATACACAAGAGATGTATCTCCTGCTATATGTGAGGGCAACACTGCTGTATATCATCTCTAAAATAATAATAGAATAAATTGGAAATATATATGTATATTACAAAAGAGTGCATGTTGTCCCACAATTTTGTCAACATCTATAGGAACTAACCATCTGACTTTCATCCAGACTGAGAGCTTATTTGTTTCTCATTGTTCTTTTACTCTAGTTTTCCGAATGATTGCTCGTTTTTTCATGTACATTTGATTGGTTCTATCCTTATTTCCAAAGTGCCTGTTTGAGTCTCTTTATTCATTTTTGCTTTGTTTCTTTTGTTGTTGCTGTTGGTTGTGAGTCTTGAACTCGGGGACTGGGCACTATCCCTGAGTGCTCTATCATTTGAGCCACAGTGAGACTTCCAGTTTTTGAGAGCTTGATTGGAGATAATAGTCTCATGGGGATTTTTCTGCCAGGACTGGCTTCAAACTGTGATCCTCAGATCTCAGCCTCCTGAATAGCTAGGATTACAGCATGAACCACTTGTACCCAGCTTGCTTTGTTTATTGTTTGTCATTTTATTATGGAACTATAGGAATTGTTTCTATATTCCAGAAGCAAATCCCTGAAGGGATAAAAATGTATCACAAGCATTTCCAAAAGAACTGTTTTTTTAAAAGATAACCGCCCTCTAGGACACTGGGCGTAGCTCTGAGGAAGCAAAACGCTGCAGTGGAATTTACTTTTATGAAACATTTTTAAGCCCTCATGAATTTTCTTTTTAACCTTTTATTTAAGATTATCATAACTCCCCAAAACTTAACATTTTAAAACCCATAAACCTTATCTCACGGTTTGAGGGTCAGAAATCCAGGAATGCCTTAGCTTGGTACAACTGGTTTCTCAGGCAGTTTCTCAGGAGATCAAGTCATTTCACGACAGTTAAGGCATCTGTGGGCTTGTGTGTAGGCCTCAGAGGCGTCAACAATTCCTCATTCTGTGGGCCACTCCGCAGTTGGCTTGAGTGCCTTCTGCACTTCGAGTGAGCATTCCTCAAAAGGAAGCTGCAAGCTTTTACCACCTGACCTCATTGAAACGCTCACCATCACTCCTACAAGGTCTTACTGTCCTGCAGCCCAATGATGGGAAGGGTGGGAGAGGGTTCCACAAGGTGGTGAAGGTCCCTGGGGTTCCGGGAGGGGGACCACCCTCACCCGTGGAACCAGTGAAATGGTTCTCCTGCTTTTTCCTCGTCTCTGGAATGGTTAACACATCCTGCTGCTGTGTTTAGAGCCTTGGTTAAACGTAGTGATGAATATTTTCTTCACTCAGTGACTATTTTCAGGAAAGGATCAAAGTACAAGTTTCTTTTTATCATTATCATCATTACTATTAATTTTTTTTGTCAGTTGTGGGGCTTGAAGTCTGGGCCTGGGTGCGGTCTCTGAGCTCTTCAGCTCAAGGCAAGCGTTCTACCACTTGGGCCATAGTGCCACTTCCGGTTTTCGGATGATTAATTGGAGATAAGAGTCTCATGGATTTTTCGTGCCTGGGCTGGCTTTGAACCACGATCCTCAGATTTAAGCTTTCTGAGTAGCTAGGACTACAGGCATGCACTACTGGCCCCCAGCTATTATTATTATGACCTAACCATGCTGTTTCTTTCCTCTAGAATGGAGGAGTAGAGAGGAAAGGGTGGGGAGAGGCTCTTGGTAGTTCCTGGACTGTAAAAGCCTGGCTGTTCTTGCCTCTGCTGTAAGGAGCCAAGAACAACATAATCTTCAAGCAATACCAGCCAACAGCATGTCATAAATGTTACTCCCCATGGCAATATTTTTATTTGAGGGTAGACAAGATCATGTCATAGGACAAACACAGAAATGGTAACTTCAGAATCTCCCAGGAGGCAACATATGGCTACAGAATGTGCGCAAGGTCCTGTGGCGATAGCCTTGCAATTTATTATACAAATATTGCATCTTCCAATCATCTAAATCCTGGGAGCCAGGAGTGATTTTACTACCATTTTTTAGATTAAGAAATAATATTTAAGGGATAACCACCTGTCCAACTGTCAAAGAGGTAATAGCTAGGTTTGCGATATGAACTCAAGGCTATCCAGCCCTAAAATATCATCCTTCTACTCCACATGAGTATAATAATTCAGGCCTTCCCTCGCTGCCTCTTACCCCGCCTATACCGCAATGAATCACAGATACAAAACGAGGAGCATTTGTTTTCTTGTTTATTCACGGATTACCAGATTTCCAAAAGCCTTCTATGTGCCAAGCAACCTGCCAAAACAAGATGCTGGTGACAGAATCAAATTAATCTCCAAAGGATCAAGCCTGGGATCAGAGGTAATTCTCAGATCCCCCAAATCCACTATCTCCTCCAACTGGGGGGATCAAGCTGCAAAGAAAACAAAATCAGGTAAGAAAAAAATAATCTGATAAGAACTGAAGCATGAAGAACCAACCAAATCTTTTCCACAAGGAAGCCACCAAGATAGAGGGAAATAATAAAGTAGTGATGCGGCTGAAGAGCTTTAGTCTCAGGAGACTGACTCAAGTCTCATTTTCACTGTTCAACTCAGAACACGGAGCTAGACTGTCCTCATATCCTACTGCTTCTTTCAGCCCTGATCCAGGATAGCATGACATAAGTGACCTGAACAACAGATACTTAGCATACTGTGCTTTACAAAACACTTTCTAATGCATTATGTCTATTTTACAGGCAAGGAAAGAGACTCAGAAGGGCTCTTTGTTTAACAAGCTGGAATGAACCAAAGCCAAAGGTGACCCCCTGGAAATCCATGCCCTGAAACCTAGGGAACAGTACAATTGAAAAACAAAGCCACAAATCAGGATCTGCACGGGGTAGGAGTCTCCCTACTCAGCCATCTAGACTTCCTGAGTGTGAGCAGGAGGAGAGGAGGTGTCCCTTCCTTACCTGCTACAGGCAGCACACAGGCCTTCCCGCACATGCCTTTGCAGCACTTGTAGTTACCCTCGCACTGGCCATCCGTCTCACAGCGATTGGGGGGGTTCAGCATCAGACATTGAGCATTTACCACTGGGCACTTCCCACGCTTCTTATTTACTGGGGAGAGTAGAGCCGCAAGTCAGAAGCCTTACTGCAATAGAACCCCCACTCTGCTTCTTAGACCCCTGAGTAAGGAGGATCATTTTCCTTCTCCACCCCCAGCTCTACCACTTCCCGTTAGCTAATGCATCCCTTGAAAATAGCACCTGGCTCCCCTCAGAGCATCTGGTCCTCGGCCAATACTGGTGCTGGCTACTTAGTGTTGACTAGATGAGTGCTTGGCTGTCTGAAGGCCATCCTGAAATGCCAGCTACGTCCGCCCTCTGGCTAACTGCCTCCAGAAGGCAGCGTGAGGCCTTGCCCCCAACACACTGAGATGGGTAACTTTTGAGAAAGAAGAGGCCTGGAAAGACCCTTTATCTAATCTTATGTCCCCAGATGCTGACCTTGAGGCTCTTTCCTCTCCACTTAACTCTTCTGCTGACTCTGGCTTACCTGGTTTCGAGATGGCAACAGGATCTAAGCATTTAATGCCACAATAGTCACGGCAACATTTCTTCTTGTCTGGGCATTCCCAGTCAGACTTGCACTTGGGTTTCTCATACACAAGGCAATTGGCAGGTTTTCTAAAAGGGCAGGCTCCAATTTTCACAGATCCTAAAAAGAAGAACAAGAAGATAGAAGAGGGTTAGGTGCTACGTAGTTACCAGGAGTCTTGAATAAAGTACAACTTTCCAGGAACAAGTCTCACCCCGGAGTTATGACCACAAATTCAAAGGGAAAGGCCTGCCCCACTAGAAAAAGTAACATACTTGCTCAAACCAGACATACAAGCAGGGGAAAAAAAGTCACAAATTTAGGGATAACGTCAAGGGCTTGTAGTAAAAGACCTTTCACTCCAGGGCAAAGGCAAGATTACACAAAAGCAGAGGGAAAGGGGGGAGGTGAAGCCTCCGGAGAGAAAGAAACAAAGGTAAGTAGAACCATCAGAGGAGATGCAAACTGAGGCCAGAGGTAGCCATGCCAAAGACTGAAGGACAGAAGCACACAGAGAAAGGAGAAGCAGAAAGGGTTAGAGACTAATGGTTGAAGAGTCACAGCTAGGGTTAGAGAGCAAAGGGGATGCTGATAGAGAGAATGGGGCAGAAAAGAAACCTGAATTCATGGGAAGTCTGAGTACAAGAAGCATTTGCATGTGCTCGGGACCCGGATGGACGCATGCCTTCCTTAGCTTAGAGACATCATCTGCATTCTCTGCAGACATTCCCCATCACATTGGGAGCCTCCAAAGGCAAAGATTGGACCAGAGTCCCACTCACCTTTTTCAGAACCTTCTACAACCCAGGATGCCAAGGTTCCCAGGGCAAAAAGCACCACGATGGGGAAGAGGCTGCTGTACTTCATGGTGAAGGCCAGATGGTCCTAATGACCAGTAAACCTCAGCCTTTATACCTTCTCTAGCCGGGTGTAGCCCCAGCAGAAGGCTTTGGCCCCTCCCTTGCTGCCATTGCTTAGGCAAGAAGCGTAGTTGAGATACCAGATATCTTGCAACAAGGAAGCTGGTATTAGTGTCCTTTTCATTTCAGCCAGCATTACAAGGCTAAATGAGTAATTCTCAGAGAAGAAAGAAAAGGAGTTGGCTCAGCAGGTACCCTTTTCAAGATCACTGTGTGAGCCCTGGACATTGCAAAGGTTTCCAGTCAGGCGGGGAAAAAAAAGGGCAATAAGTGTTAATCACAAAGGAGCCACATAGAGCTGAAATAGGAGACGTGGAGTCTCGGTTGAGACTGTATGCAAGACATCCTTCGTTCTCACGGAAGGCTGCCAGGCTTTCCAGGATTGGGAAATGCCTTACTGATTGCTTAATGCACATCCATTCTCAAAAGTACATATGATACATCACTGATCCAACACTGATCCAAATTACACTGTTACATGCCTATTCAGTGCCTATTTAGTGACTGCGACATGGAAAGAACTCCCTAAAACAATGAAAGATACATAGGAAGAGCAAATGTCTTTGGTGCTGTTTGCCATCTGTGAAATGGGATGATACAAACTGACCTTCTCTTAGAGATATGATATGAAGAATGTGAATAGATTCCAAAAAGAATTACTGTATCGTGCCCCCTTACCACTAAAGATAATGGAAATATTTCTGAGATAAAGGGGAAAATTACTCACCAGTCACTGTAATAAACACTGATTATGATGTTACAGGTATAATACGGAGACAGTGGAATAATGTTTCCAGTCCCTAAATCCTCTACTGATACAAGATGAGAGCAAATACCTCATGGTTGCCATCTATTAAAACTATTCTATTCTACCCAGATCTACACGATTGCTTCTCATTCCTGGAGAGCACTCGTTCTCTCTAGAACACAAACTCCTCTGACTGCAAAGTCCAAATCTTGTCTCACCGTCATATGACCTCTTGAGGCTTGGCATTCTGCCATTCACTCATCAAATTGTAGGTTTATGGAAATTCAAACACGAAAGCAGTAATGATGGTTCCACATGAATTTGTTTAGAATTCTCCAGTCAGCTGGCAGCAGACACTTGTATGCAGAAACGATTGAATGGTTTTGATTTTTGTAGGGAATGAAAAGAGAGATGATGAATAGACGATGGTGAGTCTAATACATTCATTGCTAGCTGAAGACAGATAGGAGATGTAGGGTCTGACTTCCACCAGTGGCAAAGCACTATGAGGTTTCGTCTCACTTCCTCTATCCAGGGGTTAGTTTGATTTCCCCCACTTAGCTCCTGCACTTCCCATCCATACTTTTTCTTATTCTTTTCAATGCCAAAAGAATGACTGGCATCTTCTAAATATGTATTTCTAAAAGAGGAAAAAAAAGAATACTACCACTAGTTTTTGATATGTGACTGATGACTGACGATTGATTGATTAAAAGCCAACTCTTTCTCATCAGAATAGGGCCCAGTGATCAAATTGAAATATCTTCAGTGTGTAACTAGGGGAGAATAGTGATGAACTTCTATGCTTGCCACAATTGACACTAAATCTTTATGATTACAGAGGATTTCAGAGATTATCAGTAGGCCAGATCCTGCAGGCTCCTTTCTCTATGTACACGAGTTTGTATTGGAACATACTCACGTGTATGTCCACTCATTTCTCCATTGTCTTTGGCATTTTGCCACTATAAGAGCCGAATAGAATAGTCACAACAGAAACCAGAAGTGCTCACTACAAAGCCTGAAATATGTCCTGTCTGGTCCTTTACAGAAGATACTTGCTTGTCCCTGATCTAGGCCAAACTCCCAGCTTATAATAAAAGATACTGAGTCCCTCCGAAAAGGGGTGAGTCCAAAGTCACACTATGTGCTAGTTATACAGCGTTAAGAGTGAACTTTTCTCAAACAGGTGAGTAACATGACAGGTTCTGAATCTCAGAACCTGTTTGGCAGTAGACATCCATTCCTAGCTGGATCTTAACCTAAGACTGACTCACTATATCCACTTTATATGCTCTCTACTAAGTCCTATAGATTAATATGTTCGTGCATGTACAAATTACTTAATTATGTCTTGCCACATGCCAAGCCACTGTGCTAGGTGCCAAGTGTACAACAAATAAGGTGCACAGAGCCAATCCTGGCTGGCTGCCATAAAACAAAACAAGAAAATAGATTTACTTAAGTCTGAATTGGGGAAAAAAAAAAACACTGAAGCTTTCTGTTCTTCAGTTACCTCATCTGCAAATAAAAGCCTTGCTTCCTCCTGTAACATACACATGTGGGGAGGAGTATTTGACAAGCACTCAGCGTAGTAGCAGGTCCCATCAACCCAACAGACAGTGTTTTTATTTTATTTATTTATTTTTTTGCCAATCCTGGGGCTTTAACTCAGGCCCTGAGCACTGTCCTTGGGCTTTCCTCAAGGCTAGCACTCTACCACTTGAGCCACAGCACGACTTCTGGCATTTCTATGTATGTGGTACCGAAGAATTGAAACCAAGTCTTTGTGCATGCTAAGCAAGCACTCTACCACAAGGCCAAACTCCTGGCCCAGACACTGTTTTTAACTGCATATACTTCCTTTGTACAACTACTCAAAATAATAAAAATATTTTACAAAGAAGAAAAATAATAGACCCAAGCAACAATAAACTCCTGACAAGAGTTTCTGGTTTGTTGTTATCCTCTCTTCTTTGAATATTCAATGAGTTACCAATAAGTGATACTTCCATATTCATCCATTTTTAAGGTCTTCTCCAATCAGGCATTCCATGCAAAAAGAAGACCTTACAATTTATAGATTCATGAAAGAAGAGAATGAGCCAACCTGTGGATATTATGACCATGAAGACAGGAACTCCTCTGTTCTTGTTTCTTCTGTTTTTATCATTTCTTTATAGGTTAGTAGGGGGACTCTAAACTCTGTCTCTGAGCCGCTGGTAATGGCAGCTGAACTTGAAGCACTCATGAGAAATTATTGCATTTCATTAGTGATCTATATGGATAGAAAAATGGAATGGGCTCTTTCTGTTCCTAGCCCAGTCATAGATGCTGATCTCAAGAAATATCTGAAGCAGGAAGCAGCTCTCAAGCGTGGGATGTTGAACGAATTCTGTGGTGTGTTCGCTCCTCATCCATCCACTGGTTTCACCAGGCTGAGAGAATGCCTGTTTTGTATTATTTTCCTAAGGAGCAGGCCTGAGTACATTCTGATAAAAGATGTAGCAAAAAAAAAAAATTTGCATGCAGAACTTCATTAAGATGTATGGGGAAACCAAGATGATAGAAGCTGCCACAGTGACAGCAAGTTATGCCATCTTAACCTGGTTCCAGGATGTCATCAGCGCTGACAAGCCTTAGGAGACGTTCCATCTGATCAATGGCACCAAGACTTCCTTTGTCGCTCCTGCATTCCATTGGAGGAGGCCACATACAAGTTTCACAAAGTGAGCACAGAAGGAATCCTTCATCAAAGCAGCCAACGTGCTGAGACTATTGACTACCCTGACTCCTCATCAAGGAAATGACACCTTCGGATGCATCCAGAGGCTGGCAACCATCTGGTGATGGTTTGTGATTGCCACTTTTTATCGCCTTTGACACTGGCAACCAGGGCATGGTGCCTGAAGGTGCTAACTTGGGAAGAATTGGTATGATCACCCACAGAAAAACATCGTGGCTCTTTTCAGGTGGTTCATGTGAAAGTTGCCAACAGCAATAGCTTTGCAACCTCATTTTCCAATAAATCTTGGTTTCTTTTCCCTAAAAAAAAAAGGAATCTGGCTTATCACTGCTGAAAAAGACAGAAAAGAGGCTGGCAGCCAACAAGAAATGATCTCTATTCTCTACGTGACACTGGACATATGAATCAAGGAATTGTATTTAGTTAAACATGATGTAGTATGATTTTTAAAAAGGAAAAAAGTAAATGGAATGGGACCTGATATCTTTCATCTTTTTTTTTTTTTGGTGGGTCATGGGGCTTGAACTGGGCATTGTCCCTGAGCTCTTCAGCTCAAGGCTATGGCATTACCCTTGAGCCAAGCCCCACTTCCTGTTTTCTAGAGGTTAATTGGAGCTATGAGTCTCAGGTTCTTTGGTGCCTGGGCTGGCTTTGAACCTTGATTCTCAGATCTCCTGAGTAGCTAGGATTACAGGCGTGAGCCACTACGCTCAGCAATACTTTCATCTTTAGCCTAATTGTAATTATCTCTTACCTTAAAAATTGTACAGTGCTGACATTGAAATGTCCTTCAGAAGAGATGTAGAGCAACCTTTTCCAGAGAGGAGAAAAGAGTCCCAAAAGAAAGGGGAAAGTCACCCAAAGTCACACAATAAATTAATTATCCTGAGTGAGAATACGTGTCTTGCCATCTGGTCATTACCTAGTGACCTGAGAAGCATGCTCTGTTTGACCTCATTTCTCCTAACCTGAGTTAGAGCTCATTTCCAGCATCCAGCCTCTGCTATATTCAAAAACATCATTTAAAATCAATGAGAAAAAATATATCTGTCAATCACAAAATAAGTTGCATCATGCTTACATGATAGAAACAAAGAAATTAAAAGAGAAAAGGATTTTATACAAAGCCATACAATTTATAATCACCTAGGGATAACATTTTTTTCTATCTACTAAATGTAGAAATATTTTCAAAGGAAGTCCTAAAACTCATACTTATTGTCCCTGTTTTGGGATAAACCTAAATCCTTTATCTCCATAGTATTGAATAATACACAGAATCCAGTTTAGCCATGGTTTAGTTATAAACTCATCCTAAATCTATTCTATCAATGCTTGAAAACTTAGCAAAATGATTAGAAGTTGCTAGAAAATGTGACCAGGTGTCTAGATAGGAATTCAAGAAATACCCCAGATAAGAACTATTACTTTGAGCTTTCTTATTCTCCAATAGACAAGAAGGTACCCTAAGATCTTGCATCATTCACAGTCTATGTTTTTGTTTTTGTTTTTTTTTGTCAGTCCTGGCCTTGAGCTCAGGGGCTGAGCATTGTCCTTGGGTTTTCTCAAGGCTTGAGCTCTACCACTTGAGCCTCAGCACCACTCCAGGCTATGTATGTGGTACTGAGGAATCGAACCTGGGTCTTTGTGCATGCTACTGGGCAAGCACTCTACCACTAGGCCAAACTCCCAGCCCCCTGTGTTTTCTTTTTAATTCTGCTAAAATATCTTTTAGATAACTATGATTTGGGGGAGGGAGTCTCTTAGGCCAGTCTTTAGGCACTTTATTTCTCTACAAGTTAAATTTATTCTACATTTAAAGAACAGTAACAGCAAATCCTTGGACCATACTTGAATATTATGTAAGGATCAACAGATGTCCTGGGTTCTGAAAAAAGTACAGAAAAATAACTGAGGGGGAAGGGTGGTCCTTAGGATCAGGGTTTATTTAGTTCTTTTTCTTCAAATACTTGATTTCAGTAGTTAATGTCTTCAAAAGTCATTTTCTTTAGAATTTACAGTACTGGGCAAAGGAAAAAAGAACAAATAATAACTTTGTAAGGGGTAGCTTGTGGAGTAAAGCCAATCTAAAAGAGGATTGTGTAAGATGCAATGGAATGGCCCTTAATGCTGTTACAAAAACTAATGTTAAAACAAAACCAGACAGCATGGTAAAATCCACAAATCAGTTCAACCAATACCCACTCCAACTACCTTTGGGGGGACCTCTTGTATCAGAGGTAGAACATTAGAAGTTACATTTTTCAAATCCTCTCTGAAGCTGGGCAAGGGAGGGTGACTTAGATTTCACTATTCAGATGCCTTCTTACAGTATTGAACCAGTCAGACTTAGAAGGGAAACAGAGTTCAGTCATTAATATTCTTGTACATTCCGTGGTGAAGGCAGGATCTCTAGGTGGATCTCTTAACTAGCACAAGCCCTTGCCATACCAGAAGTTGTCTTTCACATGGGCCTTTCTTTTCCCAGTTCTTTGGGCTTGGCATTGTAAACCAAGATCTGATATTTCCAGGCTTTCACATATGCCCTAGGCTGTCTTTGTGGCTATGCTTTGGTTCTACCACTTCCTAATGGTCCAGATAGTCTAAGGATTATTTTCAGGGAAAAACAATCACCGTCTGTGATGTTCTTAATGTACTATGTTCTTTTATTTTCCCCCCTTATGGTTAATCTCCTGTTATTACTGTATCTGACATTGGTACCTGTTATATTGTATACACGTTAATCTATTTACTTGAAATAGAAGAGGGAAGGCGATACACAAGGTGATTGGGAGGGGGTGGGGGGACAGAAAATGGGAGAAAAACATGACAAGAGGTATCAATGTTCAAAAAGTAATGTACCCACTACCTGATGAATGTAATCTCTCTATGCAACACCCTGACAATAAAATACAATAAAAAAGAACATTAAGGTAGTTACCAGGACCAGATTGGTCCCTGTAAGAAAAATTGACACCCCCTAAAAAAATCATCTTCTGGCCAATTTTTAATTTCCCTGATGAAATTCCCAAGCAATGCCATGGATTTGTAACCAAAGACAAGTGTCTTGAAATAGAGATGTTAAATTATTTCTTCTGGTACACTTTTGACGTATGCTTTTGATTGGATCATTCACATCTTTCTTTAATTCTGGGGCTGGGGGCAGGGAAGTTCCTCATTCCTTCTTTAAATATCCTCTCTTGTTCTTTTTTCTCTTTCTGGAACTCCAGATGATTTATATTCTCTTATTTTCCATATCCATCTGCTCCTAATTCATACTCACTTGGTTTTATTTCATAACCTCGAGGTTCCATTTTTATGGATGTTATTCCTTCTATCCCCATAAGGGTCTTAAAATTTGTATTTCAAAGTGATTGGGGGTAGATTGAGCTATTTGCATCTTGTCTTGAGTGAACTCATCTCCTAGTTGTTCAGTTTGTTGATTATTGCTTCAAAGGGTTCTTCATCAAAATGTCTGTTAAAAGACTGGAGCCTCCAACCACAATGCAATTATTTTTCTCTCTATTGGGTTACACATGAAATTAAATTAATAGAGTATAGCAATTAAGCAAGTTCTACCAGGATCAGAGTAGTGTATATTTCTCAGAAACATAAATCTCACATGTTGCAACACATCGACCATGAACTGATGGCAAACTACCCATGAGAATTTTCTCTCTGGGCAGACCGCAGTGCCAGCTGGATGTTTTACCTAGTGTGCAGAACAGAGGAAAATGTGCCAATGGAACCTGCCTGCGGGGAGAGTAGTGGCATTAATATCGTTTTCCCACAGTCAGTCATTTGTAGATCAAGAGACGCTAGGATCCAGGTATATTATATTCATGTGTGAAAATATATGAAATCTCTCACTCTGTACAATAAATATGAGCTAATAAAAAAGAGAGGCTAGGAAAAAGAAAAACAAAGTTAGAAGGGAAACAGTGCACGTTCCTTCCAGCCATCACTCCCTTCCCCATAGGAGTTCATATCTCTTTGAATCTGAGGAAAGTAAAAATGAATTTCTCAAACACAGAACTGGGTCTAATATGGTTTGGAGAATACAATTGAGGGCAGCAGAAAACCCCTTTTGATAGATTTCCCAATACCTCAACCTCATGGCTAGTATTTCTTCAGCTTCTTTTAGCATCAACCCAATGTGTCCATGTATGAGTAGAAAGCATCTTGACCAATGTCACTCGTCCCATGATTCCCCTCCCAGCTCCCCTCCACGTCCATGCTCGCAGTGTTCCTACTTCCATTTTCATATGTACACATCGAATATAATGGCTACATTCTCCCACCCTTCCTCTCTTTATTCACCTACCTCCACCTTAAGCTCCTCTGCTACATGCACCTCAAGTGCCAGCTTCCTGGTATACATTTTGTTTTACTGTAAGTGGCTAAAAGGAGTTACAGCACTGGAATTCTGCCCTGCACATATCATACTTGAATTGATATGTTCATGTATATATATATATGCATATAACCCTGTACATGTTTTCATATAAATGTATAAATTAGATCTAACTTATACAACAAAATGAGTGGCCTTTCTCTCTCTGATCCTGACGTGCTTCACTTAACATGATTTTGCCGTGTTCATTTCTCTGCAAATGACATGCTATCATTCTTTCTGATGGATGAGCAAGATTCCGTTTCATATATAGTTTTTTTCTTAAGCCACTCATTTATTAAAGGGTATCTGGGCTGTTTCCATAACATGATTATGGTGAAGAGTGCAGCTTTAGTATCTTCACTTGTAATCTTTTAGATAAATGTCATGGCTAATATGAAAATAACCAAAATTAGGTCAAGAAAATAGACTCCCTTGATTTTGTCAGCTGAGTAAAACAGCACAATTTCTAGTTCTGTGTTGTATTATTTTTACACGTATGCTTTTCTATTTTGTTTGTAGACTTCCTTTGATTGAAAGAGTTTTGTGTTCCTTCTCTGTGCCCATTCTCCTGGTGCATCTCTGGTTTGTAATCCCTCTAGTTCCCCACTACACTCCAGGCCAGAACCAGATTGTATCTCAGCAGCTCAGAGCCATTTTGACTCTCAGGTTACATTTAGTTCTAAAACCACAGTGTGATTGATTATAACAGAAGGGCTTTCAAGATTTGACTAGGCTAAATCAACCATTCTCAGAGGAAGGACACAGACGTGGAAAGAGTTTGACTGAGTCACCTAACAGGTAGCTAGATACTGTCATGAGCCCTGTTCTTTTCTTCCACACCCATTTTTGAGGTAGGCTATAAATGTGGGAAGAGAGAAATTAAAAATGATAATTATTAAAAGGACAAGACTCAGGACCAGGAGTGTAGCCTAGTGGTAGAGTGTTTGCCTAGCATGCACGAAGGCCTGGGTTTGATTCCTTACTACCACATATTCAAGAAAAAGCCAGAAGTGGTGCTGTGGTTCAAGTGGCAGAGTGCAAACCTTAAGCAAAGTGTCCAAGGACAGTGCCCAGGCACTGAGTTCAAACCCCAGGACTGACAGACAAAAAAAAAAGGACAAGACTCGACTTGGGCACTGATGGCTCATACCTGTAATCCTAGTTACTCAGGAGGCTGAGATCTGAGGATCGAAGTTTGAAACCAGCCCCGACAGGCAAGTCTATAGGACGCTTATCTTCAATTAACTATTCAGAAAAAGCCAGAGGTGGTGGTGTGGCTCAGTGATAGTGCACTAGCCTTGAATACAAAGATGCTCAGGGATAGTATCTAAGGCCCTGAGTTTAAGCCCCAGGACCAACCAGCAAAAATAAAATAAAAAGACTCAAAACTAGAGCTAAGGAAATGAAATAATGGAAAAATCAGATCTGTAAGCTCTCCTCCCATTTCCTTCTTCACTCAGGCAGTGAGTTACAAGAAAAGGGGAACTACCCGAGCTATTTGCATTGGGCATCTCTTTTGAGATGTTGAGAAGCTATGAATGAGAATTCTATGAATGGGTAATGAGATAGAAAATTAAAGGGTATATCTAGTAAATGGAGGTCTTGTATCTTACATCTAGACCTTGGGTTGAGTATTGGCCTCGATCATATCTTTATAGTTTAGAATAATAACAAGACCCAAGGGAAACTGGGGGAAAATAAAGGAAGGGGTGATAGTGCCCAACAAAGAAATGTAGCCATTACTAGATTTATGAAATAGTAACCTCTCTCTGTACAATACCTAATAACAATAAATTTATATATATATATATATATATATTTTTTTTTTTTAGAAAGACCCATCCTTCTTATCTCACATTCACCACAAAAAACCTGGAAGTGAAAGTTATGGCTCAAGTGATACAGCATCAGTCTTGAATGAAAAAGCTAAGGGCCAGTGCCCAGGCCCTGAGTTCAAGCTTCAGTACTGGCACAAAAATAAAAAAGAAATACGAGCTGGGCGTGATGGCTTACGCCTGTAATCCTAGATACTCAGGAGACTGAGATCTGAGGATCAAGGTTCAAAGCCAGCCCAGGCACAAAAGGACCTGAGATTCTTATCTCCAATTAACCTCTAGCAAATGGGAAGTGGGGGTTGGCTCAAGAGTAGGGCTGCAGCCTTGAGCTGAAGAGCTCAGGGACAGCGCCCAGGCTGAGCTAAAGCCCCATGACCCATAAGAAAAAAAAAAATCTATCTATCTATATATATATACATATATATATGAGAAATAAACATGTATTGATAAAGCTAAAAAAAACCATCTTGGGCTTATTTTGGATATTAGAACCATTGAGTACCCATTGCCTCTAATTTTGGCTAGAATAAAACATGATCAAGTATATCCAACTAGAGAGAAAATATAAAAACCCAAGAGAAAACTACCATTTTTGTCTAATCCCAGAATTTTAAACAGGGGATACTTTACTCTCCTCTTTACTACTTCTCCCTATGTGACCTGTTTTACTAAAATAAATCTCTGCTAAACTTTCTGTAAAAGAACAAGGCCTAAGAGAATGTCCAGCGCAAACTTGCCTCTTTGTGAAACCTTTCAAAAACAACTTTTTATTGTGGATATCAAGTTCCTGGGAGTTGTGTAGAAATTGGGAAACTCAATTGAGGACACTTTCCCATCTTCCCTTACTGGGGAAAATCCCCTTTGGCCTTTTCCTTTTCAACATCTTGACCTCATTTGGCTCCTAGAATCCCACCAAGGTTTCTCCATTCAGTCTCCAGCATCTGCTTCAAAGTCGTATTAAGTTATTCAGTTCTCCAAGAATGCCCATGACCTGGTGCTCACACTGGGCGGTCATACCCCGATGAATAAGAAACACATAGATCTGGACACCAGTGACTCATGCCTGTAACCCTAGCTAATCAGAAGTCTGAAATGTGTGAATCTGTTTAAAACCAGTCTGGTTGGGAAAGTCCATCAGAATGACTCTTATCTCTAATTAACCACCCAAAAGCAGGAAGTAGAGATGTGGCCCAAGTGATTGAGCACTAGCTTTGAGAACAAAGCCCAAGGACAGCATCCAAGCCCTAAGTTTAAGTGCAGGGACTGGCACCAAAAAAGGAAGGGAGAGAGGGAGGGAGGGAAAGAGAGAGGGGGGAGGAAGAAGGAGAGAAGGATAGTGGGAAGGAAGGAAGGGAGGAAGGAAGGAAAGGGAAGGGAAGGGAAGGAGGGAGGGAGGAAGAAAAAGCAACATAGATTTAAACACATCTGTGAAAATGCATAAAGAAATAGAATGTAGAAAAAGCCACCTCTGAAATTCGTTTCCTGTGTGATAATGGGGAAATGTGAAGACTTGTTTTATTTCGGTAACTTGTGTAAAGTACACATAATCACATATCTCTTATTTTGGGCCTCTGTGGGGAGTAAATGACAAGGGTAGTCATGCAACAGCCACCACAATGTCGGGCAGACAGTTGAGTTTCAAACAGTATTTACCATCATTGTCATTACGATTCCCTTCATGCTTGCATGGAGCTTGGCGGGAAGGGGTGATATGGCAGGCTCTTTTGTCACTAGAGGTGCTCATCTTTGAAAGACCTTGCTTAAGCAAGTTGACCACCAGCCCAGGCTGGCCCTGCCCTCTTAGCCTTTGCTTCTTTCTTCACTGGCTGAGCCCTGGCTTACCTTGCCAGGCTCCCTCTGTTCTCCATCTTCTCGGAAATGGATACCCAGAGACCTCAATTCTTGGAAACATCACCTAACCTTGACATGTATGGCCCCTCTTGGAGCTCTGTACAGATGTAGCCATCTGTACAGACTGACTGGCCAGCATGGTATCACACACCTATAATTCCAGCACTCATCAGGCTCAGGCAATAGGAGTTCAAGTTTAAGGCCAGTCTCAGATATATATTCAGACTCTGTCTCAAGAAAAAAAAAGTGACAACTTCTCATATCATAGATATTCCTGGGCTCCAGCAAATACCATGCTCTCCCAGTTACTCTATCCCAAGTCAGGATATAAGTGACAGCTTTAAAACTGCTTTTTTTTTCCTTCTGAAAATCAATGACTCATGGCTTGAGCCCATGAATTAGAGACAGAAGGCTCAGCGGTTTCTCCTACACAGAGGGCCACACCCCACTGGAGTTTCTCCACTTAAGTCATTCCTGATTGCACTTTTGATTTTTGTTCCACTGGTCCAATGTCCTAGGATATAATTTTAGGTTGATAAGGAAATGCCTCTCCTCAGAAAGGAAATTCCACAGAGAGGGACTTGAGGACTCAGAGACCTGGAGTCTAGAACAAAGGTCCTCATGAGAAGCTAGAATTTCAGGTTTGATCCACTGGCACCCAACCATACCTATTTATTATAAGGGCTTTCCAATGCCATTGTGATCTTAGAAACATCACTTTTGCAACCTGAGTGATGTTCCATCCAATGAGAATGTGTGTCTGCTTAGCCAGTCTCCTACTATTTAATGAATGGTTCAGTTGTTTCCGGCTTTTCAAACACTCTTCCCAGCTTTATATATTTCCATCAGCCCACATGTCCCCAGGCAGATAGATGTTCAGGAGTGAAATGACATCATTGCATACCAACAGATGTAAATTGCTCAGGTGCTTTGTTTGCAAGGCTGTTTTCCAGGGAGGGAAAATGTCCCCATTCTCACTCCCATCTGAATGTCTAGAAGAGACTGAGCAACATTCTCGGTGACTAACTGCATTTTTCGTGGGCTTCAGTAGCAGGAAGGGTGGGGGATGGGCTCCCGACCTCAAACCTGAGTGCTGAGAATGCTCTCTGGTACATACTCCCACAGTGAGTTGCTAGATTACATGATGTCCTAGAGACCTCTCCAGCAATGACAGCACACTGGGCCTGACTTAGCAATCTTCTAGTGGCTCCTTTGTCCTTTATGGTCCTGTTCTCCAAATCCTATAGCTCTGCTCTAACCATAAGAAAACATCAGGCACAGTAAGCCCAGTTGAGTAGTATCTTAGAAAATAACTTAATACTTCACAAAGAACCATCAGGTCATTAGACGAAGAAAAGAAAAAAAAAGTTGGGGAAAACTGAGGAAAAGCCTAATGAGACTCTGGAAATGATATGGTTATTATAGATGCAGGAACATTAGGTTGAAAACAACTAGAGGCATTGGAATCAATTATGAACCTGAATTATAATAATAAATGGTTTGTCATGATACATGTTATGCTAATATCAAATATTTAACAGGGGATGAGGAGCATACGGAATCTCTTTATAAGCTTTAGAAGAGCTCTGCAAAGTTAAGACTGTTCTTGGTAGTTGTTTATTTTGGTATTGTGTACACTAATTGGGCAAAATATGGGGTTTCATTGTGACCTTTTCATCTCTGCATATTATCTGCAACACTCATATTTACCTCCTCTGCTTCCCTCTTTTGCACCTCGTGCTTATCTTCCTTCCAAAGAGACCCTTTCTATTTCCATGTCTTTTTTACTAGTTGAAACTATTCTTTTCTTTTCTTTCCTTTCGTGTGTGTGTGTGTGTGTGTGTGTGTGTGTGTGTGTGTGTGTGCAGGTCCTGGGGCTTGAACTCAGAGCCTGGGTTCTATCCCTGAGTTTTTGTGTGCAAGGCTGGAGCTCTACCCTTTGAGCCACAGAGCCACGTCTAGCTTTTTCTGTTTATGGAGGTAAGAGTCTCATTGGATTTTTCTGCCTGGACTGGCTTTGAACCGCGATCTTCAGATCTCAGCCTCCTGAATAGCTAGGATTATAGGTGTGAGCCACCAGCAACTGGCTAAAAGAGCATTCTATGTACTGGAAACAACATAAACATTCATTCAATAGTAAGAGGCTAAGCAGATTGTGGCATACGTCTTCATTGCTCTTTAGTCTCCTCTGTCGATTCCTCTTCCCCTCCCAACTTCTGAATGCTGGGATTCCAAGCCTGATCTCTTGGTCATTGTCTTCACTCATTTCTTTCTCTTCTGTACTCATCTAGTCGTCCAGCTTGAAATGTCAGCTAAATGGTGACAGTTTCCCAGTTTCTATCTGTAGTATCTACTAACTTCAACTCATGAATCTAACTTCCTGATGTCTTGGATGCTCCATACATGTCTCAGACTAAATAGATATGAAACTGAATTATCTACCTTAATGTGCTTAAATTTGCTTCATCTGTGCCATCCTGGTTGATGGCATTCTCCTTTCAGACAAAAATCCTGTCATCAGCTCTGATTCATCATTTACTCTGTGTGTGTGTGTGTGTGTGTGTGTGTGTGTGTGTGTGTGTAGAAAGGGGGTTTCCTGGGGTTTGAACTCAGGACCTAGGCCCTGTCCCTGAGCTCTTTTGTGCTCTACCACTTGAGCCACAGTTCCACTTCTGAACTTTGGGTGGTTTGTTGGTGATAACAGTCTCATGGACTTTGCTGCCTAGACTGGTTCAACCCATGATTCTCAGATCTCAGCCTCCCGAGTAGCAAGGATTACAGGTGTGAGCCACCTGAGCCTGCTTTGTCATTTACTTTCACACACCATTTCTAGTTCGCACAGAGATCTAAATTCTCCCACCTTTGAAATATGATTATCAAATTGGGCAAGAAGCACCTGCAATTCCCTGAATTGAAATATCATAAACCCACACCCTGTGTGGTGGGGTGTGAGCTCTGCTTTTCCCTCTATTGTCTCGCTATTGGGATCTAACATAAATAGACCCGGAGGCCCTTCCTACTTAGGCTGCTGCCTTCTCCAGACACGTGACTGCTCAGCATTCTCCTCCAACCCACTGAAGGTCCAGCTCTATACCACTTAATTTCTACCCCTGTACTTCCTCTCCTGCCCCCAGTTGTAATCCTAGGTACTCAGGAGGTGGAGATCTGAGGATTACAATTCAAAGCCAGCCTAAGTAAGAAAAGTCTCTGAGGCTCTTATCTTCAATTAACCAGCAAGAAGCCAAAAGTGGAGCTGTGGCTCAAATGGTAGAGTGTTAGTCTTAAGCAAAAAAGCTAAGAGGCACTGCCCAATACCAGTACACATGTACACGCTCTCTCTGTATCTCTGTTTCTGTCTCTGTCTCTGTCTCTGTCTCTCTCTCTCTCTCACACACACACACACACACACACACTCACACAGATGTATCAAAAGTCTTAAAGATGCTTAGACCTCTTACAGAATGCTTTGGTAAAGTGACTGGAGTTACATACAATAAAATAGTATTAGTTGCTGGGTGCCAGTAGTTCACACCTGTAATCCTAGCTACTTAGGAAGCTGAGACCTTAGGATCTCAGTTCAAGGCCAGTTCAGGCACCAAAATCTAGGAGACTCTTACCTCCGATTAATCACCAGAAAGTAGTACTGTGGCTCAAAGTGGTAGAGCACTAGCCTTGAACTGAAGAGCTTAGGGACAGAGCCCAGGTCTAGAGTTCAAACCCCATGACCAACGAAAACAAAAATTAGTTTTCATGTTTGGGGAAATGAAACTAATGTTTCATGGTGATTCCTGATTTGACTTTTGCTATTTTTAGAGCACTTTCTAAATTGACGAACATAAGAAATCACAACAGTCACTAAAGAGCAAAACTCCTCTGTTCTCCAAGAGGCAACATGGTTCCTGGGATAGATGCACTGTCATCTACAAAAGGAAAGACAGGATTGGTTTCTACTAGAGAATATAAGTATTGGACAATGGTCATCCACAATTCTTTTTTAATTCACCTCATGCACTTCAAAAAAAGATGCTATTTGTTGACTATCTTTTGTTTTTCCTTTCTCTCATCCACATGTAGTTTCTACATTTGAAGTAAGATTTAAATTAAGCATGGAAGAAGAAAAGTGGCAGAACTAGAGTTCTGTTGTACTTGACCTTGATGCCCAGAACCCAGTGCAATCTCTTTCCACAACAATGCAAGCATGCTCTAGCTAGAGCTATTTTTCTTTTTGCCAGTCCTGAGACTTGAACTCAGGGCCTAGGCACTATCACTATCCTTGGGCTTTTTCAAGGCTTGAGTCACAGCATCACTTCTAGCTTGTTCTGTGTATATGGTACTGAAGAATCAAACCCAAGGCTTCATGCATGCTAGGCAGGCACTCAACCACCAGGCCATTCTCCTCAAAGTGAGTTCTGTGCTTGGTGGCTGCTATGCTTGCTTTAGCATCCTTCTGTCCAGGATTCTCTGCTCCTTTTTCTTTTTGATTTTTTTTCTTTTTTTCTTTTTGTTTTTGTTTTGGTCAGCTATGGGGCTTGAGCTCAGGGCATGGATGCTGTCCCTGAACCTCCTTGTGCCAAGGCTAGCACTCTACCTTGTGAACCACAGGGCCACTTCTTAGAGATTTTTTAATTAAAATAATAATAACAATATGAGGACTTGTGCCTAAAGTGGGCAAAATCTATGTACATGTATGGAAATATCATGAAACCCCCTGTTCAGCAAATACATGCCAATAAAACTTGCTTTTAAAATAGATGACAAAGAAGATGGTAAATTAAGATGATGACATAACTCTACTTTCCTCTCTGAAAGACGAAGCTTAGGTATGGCATAAATAGAGACAACTGATGTAAAAGAACCCAGCACAGAACAGAACACACAGTAGGTGCTCAGTGGGCATTGTTCATATGGGATCTTGGGAAACTTTTTAAGCAGGGGGGCTGCTAAGCTGGAGCCAGGCTAAGAAGAAGGGTGTGGAGAGAAGCCAGTATGAGTGAGGGCCTTTGTCAAGAGAAGTACACACACACACACACACACACACACACGGAATGAGTGAAGTGCACTCAGAGAATCGTATTCTGCAACAAGATTAGCCAAAGATTAGGAGTCAGAGAAACCTAGAAAGTACATGACTGATTTGGGAGCAGTGGATCCCCAACCAGGCCCATCTGTCCTCTGACATGCTAGTGACAGACAGCCTCCAGGGTAAACCCTCTGCCCAGCCCCCAACTTGAGGCTGATGAAGAGGTATGCTGGAGCCTGCACCCTGACAAAGGTCCCATTCTCTCTGGATGGCCACAGCTGGAGCCCACATGAAGCAGCAAGATCCTGGGCGGACTGTGAGCCAGCAGGCCTGGGTCCTGGCCAGCACTGCCAGTACTTCACATGTGAACTTGTGCAGTTACACTTCCTCTGTAGCTGAGTTGTCCTTTCTATAAAAATAGCAATATCCCACAGGTTTAGTGGCTCACACCTGTAATCCTACATTCTCAAGAGACTGAGACCTGGAGAATTAGCATGGGAAGCCAAACCAAGGTATAGAAATCTTCTAGATTCCATCTCCAAAATAACCAAAATAGAACTCGAAGTTTGGCTCAAGTGGTAGAGCACCAGCTGAACGAGCCAGACAAGCTCAAGGTCCTGAGTTCAAACCCCAGTACCATTCCTAAGAATAAATCAACACCCACATGTGTCTTCCCCCACAGGATGGCGTGTGAATTATGAATGGTGGAAAGTTGCGTTGTGAATCACCTCTATACCCTGGACGCTGTGAATATTCATTCCATGAAAATAATCATTGTTCCTCGATTCACACACCAACTGTCCTCCACTCCACCTCTCCTCCTGTCCTTCTGGAACACTGATGGATTAAGAGGTCAGCATCTCAGTGTCCAGCAGTCCTTCCTCAACTTTTCTCTCTCCTCCCAGATGGGGTTTTAAAAAAATCCCTTTTTCCTCCCCATGCATCTCATTTCTAACCATTCTGATGAAGTGAGAAGAGGCCTTAGACATCAAGGAGCTCTAGTGGTTTGTGGTCCCATGAGTTATCAGACCCTGAGCTGATGTCACATCCCATTCTTAAGTAAGGTGATGAAGGCCACAAAGGCCAACATAGTAAGGGCAGGCTTGGTTTGGGAGGAAGAGTGGACTTTCTTCTACTTTCCATCACAGAGTGACCTGACCCACTGAGATCTTTGTCATTCTAAAACCTTCGGGGTTCAGGGAGAGGACGGTCATATGGAGACAGTCCAGGCGACAGATGTCAGTCAAGTGCTTGCAAGGGATCTTGAACTCAGCACCAAATCAGAGCTCCAGGTGCCATCCAGTGGACATGAGAGAGATTGCAGGAGAAAAGGACAGGTGAGAGTAGAAAACCCCTTAGACAATGCTGGCCTGTAATCAGAAGCAGAGGTCTTCAGCACTTGAATGTCCTATTTCATATTCTTTCTCTCTTTCTCTCTCTTTCTCTCTCTCTCTCTCTCTCTCTCTCTTCTCTCTCTCTCTCTCTCTCTCTCTCTCTCTCTCTCTCTCTCTCTCTCTCTCTCTCTCTCTCTCTCTCTCTCTCTCTCTCTCTCTCCCCATCTGCCTGGTCTAGCTAATGTTTTCTCTCTGTGATCTTGGACAGAAAACTCTCGAGCCACTCATATGATACCCATAACCCATCAGTTCATCATGTGTCCAGGTAACATCTGGACAAGTCCATCCCCGCCCCCACTCTTCAGTCCTGATGGCACACAGTCAAGCTTCACTCTCGTGCAAACTCCTCCATAGCCACCTGAGGAAACTCCAGACAACATGAAAGACATGGCTCAAGGATTTCCTCCTGGATTTTTCTCTCCTAATCTCCCCTTTGCTCCATCCTCTCACTTGAACCCTTCTTTCTAGTATGGACTTCATCCCTTCTACCTCAGTCCCTCAGCTCTACCTGTCTCCCTCTTCACCAGCCTAGCATAGGGTCAGGCAGAGAAGAACATCTGCCCCAAAGTCAGTCTGCCTTCCATCTCGAGGCTCCTAATAATGCCTGTGTCCTAACTCTTTTGGAACCTGAATAACGATGTACTTGTACAGAACAAAGAGGACCTTGCAGATGTGATTAGATTTATGTGCTTGAAATGGGGACACTGTAATCACTGGGCAGGAAGATGAGAGTCAGAGGAAGGAATGTGATGCTGGATGCACAGGTCAAAGAGATAACGAGGCCATGAGCCAAGGGATTCAGGCAGCCTCTTGGGGGCAGAAATAGGCAAATGAACACCCTCAGAAGAAAAACAGCCTTGCCAACCCATCTCAGACTTCTGGCTTCCTGAACTAGAAGACAATGAATCTGTGTTCACTGAAGCCCCTCCCTTGGTTATGGCATCGATAGGAAACGGATACATCCTGACTCAGCTTCTTATTAGGTGACTTTGGAAATCTAGCTTTTCTATGTTTGCATTTCCTCATCTGTAAAATGTGAGCGATAATGACAAGAATCCTTGTCTGACAAGGCCATTATAAGGATAAGGCAAAAAACACTCAATATTGGCTTTAAGTAGCCCAATATTATGTTTAGGAATTACTAAACTAGTTAATAACTGCCATTAACTGGAGACCTAATAACGTACCAGGCGATGTCAGATGACTCAGAAGAATTTTCTGGAGTCTCATCACCCCCTTGAGGAAACGATTTCAAATTTGAGTCTTGCAGATGACAAAACCAATTTAAAGTAATTTGCCTCAAATCTGGCACTGGAAACTTTTTTTTTTAAACTTTGCTGTTGCTTGCATGTGTTCCTTGCTGGTAGAGGATCTGTTTTCCTTCAGTTTTGTTTCTTTTCTTCTGTGCCAGTACTGGGGCTTGAACTCAGAGGGCCTGGACTTTGTTCACTGAAGTGTGTGTGTGTGTGTGTGTGGTTAATTGGAGATAAGTCTCACACTTTCCTGCCTGTGCTGGCTGCAAACCCCAGTGTTGGGCTCTCAGCCTCCTGCGTGGCCAGTGCCCGGCCTTCCTTTAGTTTCCTGCCAGGCAGTGGCAGAGGGAGAAGGCCGCGGGCCGGGCCCAGGGTCCCGGGACAAGGCCGCAGGGTAGACATCTTCCTGACCACGGTCACGGCCCCGGCTCACGTCCACTCCACTCCGGTCCCGAGGCTGGAGCAGGCCAAGTGTTCTCCTGAGCCCCGTCCCGGCCCCGGACCCCGCAGAACGACCCCCCTGTTCTCCTGAGTGCACGAGGAGGGGGAACCCGGGCAGGGCCCCGCCCCCCCCCGCCCCTCCACCTCCCCGCCCCCCCACCTCCGTCTCCCCTCCACCTCCCCGCCTCCCCTCCCCTCCCTGCACAATGCGCCTTTCTCGGAGGAGACGCCGGCGCCTCCGTCCGACGCCCCCACGCCGCCGGCGGCCCAGCCACCCCACAAACCCACCGTGGAAACCGATTTCCGTCTTTTTTTTTTTCTTAAGAAAAACAAAACAGAAATCCAACGAAGAGCTGAGCGCAGCGCGTGGCTCTCCCCCCCCCCCCCCCCCCAGGCCCCGCAGCCTGGCTTCCCATCCCGGCTTCCCATCCCGGCGAGGCCAGCGCGAGCGCCTCCTCCCCACGGCCGGCCGAGTGCAGCAGCGAGGGCTGGGGGCCAGGGCGCGAGCCCCCCGGCGCGGCGGCCTCCGGGGCCCTCACGTGTGGTGGGCCAGCTGGTTCTCCAGGTCCTCCAGGCGCGCTGTCAGCTGGGCCAGTGAGCGGTTAAGGACGCCTGTGTGGGGTTGGGGCCCTGCCGCCGCCGCCCCGGCCTCCCGCCGCCCCGGCCTCCCGCCGCCCCGGCCTCCCGCCGCCCCCCCAAGGATATGGCTCTGCGCCAGGCTCTCGAGCGCCCCCAGCGTGCGGCCCTGGAACTCCACCAGGCTGGCGCACTCGCAGGGGCTCCGGAGCTCGGTGCCCGCGCCGATGCCCTCCTCTGCAGCCCCGGGGAGAGGGGGGGCGTCAGGAACGTGGAGGGTCTACCAGGGCCCACCTTCCCGCTGAGAACGAGCCCAACCACAGAGCCCAGCCTCCCCTAGAGGTCTAGAGCTGGGGGGGCAACCTTGGACAGACGACACCCTCATTTCACAAGAGGGGGGAGGGAGGGAGAGAAGAGGAGAAGGGAAGGCAGAAAGAGGGAGAGGAAAGGAAGGGAGGGAAGGAGGGGGGAAGCTAAGGAAAGGAAAGGAGAGGAATTAAACTACATTCTCTAGGCCTACTCCAGCTCTACTGCCCTCTCTACAGGCAGGGCCTGATCCAGTGAAAGGAGAGTGACCTCTTGCACCTGGATTCGAGACCATGCTATAAAAGAAACTTTCTACATCTCCTATAAAATACAATGCACAGTAAACCCCCCCCCCCCGCCCACACACACACAGGTGACGCTTCACTTCTCCCCAGCCCCTGGAGGTCAGATGGAGTAGGAGACGTCTGCCCGGTACCGGCCAGGCCCTCCCCAAAGCCAGGGCTGCGAGTCTTTACCAAATCCATACAGTTGAACTCGATCAACCAGGTTAAGGGATCTAGGCTGTGACTTCACTTACAAACGCTAACTTCAGCTGTTGGGGGGGTTGTTTGTTTTTTTAGGGGGGGTGCTTTTTTTTTTTTACCAGGGCCTGAACACTGTCCTTGGTCTTTCTCAAGGCTAGAGCCCTACCACTTGAGCCTCAGCACCACTTCTGGCTTTTTTCTATGTATGTGGTACCGAGGAATCGAACCCGGGTCTTTGTGCATGCTAGGCAAGCACTCTACCACTAGGCCAAACTCCCAGCTCTAACTTAAGCTGTTTAAATCTTTCTTTTTTCCCCTTAAATAGCCCTAAACATTTACCCATTAGAGGAACGGTAGTTTCGTTCCGTGGTTTCTTTTTTCTTTCCTTTTTTTTTTTAATGTTTTAATATGCATAGGAACCACTTGATTCATGGGATCTGGAGATGGCAAGAAATGGCAAGGCTAAGGAGATACCAGGTGACAGCCCTGCCTTTCGGACCCCTAGACCACCCTTCACTTAGCAGTGAGCCCACCTCTCGGCTCCCTTCCTGGGCAGGGGGAGCGGCTGGGGCGACGGGAGGAGGAGGACGCGGGCGCTCGCGCTCGCTCACCGGGACAGATGCTGCCTCGGAGGTTCTCCAGCAGGGGCGTCATGGAGAGGAAGTCGGGGGCGTAGGACACGTGCAGCTCGGCGGGCTCGGAGGCGATCTCCCGCAGCTCCTCCTCCACCGCCTTGCCCACGCCCACGGCGTACAGCACGATGCCTGCAGGGACCAGCGGACTCTGGGCCTCTCTAGAGCTGCCTCCCCGCCCCCAGCTCCACCCAGGCCCAGAACCCACCTTCCTCCTTCGCGCGCGCTGCCCACGTGGAGATGTCATCCTGCGAACGGCCATCGGTGAAAACCAGCCCTACCCGAGGCACATTGAGGGCTCGAGGGCGGGCACCCTGCGCCTCGGAGAAGCTGTGCTCCACCATGTGCCGCAGCGCCAGGCCGGTCATGGTGCCCCGCTCCATGTACTCCACGCCCAGGACGGCCTGCTTCACCTCGGCCGCGGTGCCGTAGCGGCCCAGGGGGAACTCGGTGCGCACGCGGCTGGAGAACTGCACCAGGCCCACGCGGGTGCCCTCGGGGGACACGTCCAGGAAGTCCACGATCTGGTTCACGAAGCGCTTCACCAGCTCGAAGTTCTGGGGGCGCACGCTCTTGGAGCCATCCACCAACAGGACGAGATCCACGTGGCCTTCCCGGCACCCTGGCAGCAAGAAGGCTTGGATGGAGAGGTCAGACGCGTGACTAGCGATCCCCATCGAATCCTGCGCTCGCACACAGCCGCGCCATGATGCGTGCAAGCTTGAGTCTGCAATGTGCTAAATCAGCATCATCGTCTCCCTGCGAGCCCTCGACACTTCTGCGAGACGGTGGTACACACCAAGCACCTTTTAAAAACGTATTGAAAGTATGAACCCAGTTCTCAGCTGCCACCAATGATGCCGTCAGTTCCCACATTTGGGGAGATTACGGCGGTTGGCACATCTGGAGTGCAATGGATGAAAAACGCCTGGAAAACCACCCCCACGATCATGGTATCTCCCGGCCAGGTAAGCATGAGCATCTCCATTTCAACAGCCAGCAACGGTAATAATAACCGTTACAGCTAAAATGGGTTGTCCACTATATGCCTGCCATATTCCCAAGCATTATTGCCAATATTAATAACAGGACGTTGGGGATTTAGCTCAGTGGAAGAGCACTTGCCTGGCAAAGGCAAGACCCTGAATTTAGTCCTCAGCTCTGGGGGGAAATTCCAATATTAATAACAAAAACACCCTTTAATGACAGTTTATTGTGCTGTCTGATACTGTGTGTGTGTGTGTGTGTGTGTGTGTGTGCACTCAATCTATCCAATAATCTCTGACATCAAAGTATTGTCCTTGATTGCTATAATGTGAGGTCCTAAAGGACAAAGTGACTTGCCTCAGATTGACTATGAGTTGTGTCCCAAAGCTCAAGTTCAAGCTTCTTAGGAGCTTGGTCCCCACTGTAACAGGGATTGGGGGGGAGCCTTTGGGGGTTTTTTTGTCATTCATGGGACTTGAACTGAGGACCTGGGCTCTCCTTGAGCTCTCTTTGCACAAGGCTAGATCTCTACCACTTTGAGCTACAGCAACACTTCCGTTTGGGATGGTTAATTAGAGATAAGAATCTCACAGAATTAGGAGGGGGGAGGGAAATGGGGACAAAAACATTAGAAGGGGTATCAATGTGTGTGAAGTAATGCACCTACTATCTGACGACTATAGCTGTAACCCTTCTATTAATTACAATTTTTTTAAAAGAAAAAAAAGAATCTGGCCTGGCTTTGAACCACAATCCTCAAATCTCAGCCTCCTGAGTAGCTAAGATGACAAGAGTAAGATGTCAGTGCCCCGCTCAGTGTAACAGTTGTGAGCCATGGTGGAACCGTTAAGGGCCTTGAAGCCTAGTGGAAAATAATTAACCCCTGCAACTACCCCCTTAGAGATTATCTAAGAATGGATTACCATGGGGACTGCTATCACCAGCAGATGCTAACATTATGCTCTAGACTTCCAAAATGGTGAGTCAAAGAAGCCTCTCTTCTTTATTAATCACTCAGCCTCATACTAAGACAGCCATCCAGTCTATGTTACTTTGTTATAGAAGCCTTCATGGCTGGAGACAGTCTTGTAAGACACATAGAAATTTTTCAAGACAGCAAGTGTAGGGCAACGGGGACTACGAAGAGCTCAATACACTCAGGAAGGAGCAGACAGTGTGCCAGGAGACAGGCTAACAGGTTGGCTGAAGCTAGGTTGCACTGAGCTAAATTTCTGGTGCCAACCTATTGACCACAACAACCCACAGTGAAAAATAATGCATCACGATTCACTTCATCATTCCTGTGCAACTAAATCAGCTCGAGGAAGCAATGCTGACTCTTTCTATGTAGAAGAAACACTACTCTCTCTTCCAACCTTGTAATTTTTTTTAAATGCTCTAATTTGATTTCATTAACCACTAAAGTAGCTGTGTCTACGACTTGGAAAGCTCAGGGGTAAGATATTTGCTCTTTACTTAATAAGCTTTGGTGAGCCACTGATTGGTTTTGAGCAAAAGAGGAATTTGCTCCAATATGGAGTTTTAAATTAACCTTGGCAGCAGGGCAGGGCAAGGATTGGCTAGAAAGCAATAGAGGCAGGGCAGGAACATACACACACACACACACACACACACACACACACACACACACACTCATGCCACAGCAAGGGCAAAGTGAGGGTGCTCAGGATGTGACTCTCAGAGGCAAATGCAGGCAAAACACTCTCCATGCATAACTTACGGTCACAGCTCTTGCCATCTGCCTGAAGTCGCCGCCCCTCAGGGCACAGGCAGTGATAGGAAAGGCCCTCACTCACACACTGGAATTCACAGCCATGGTCCACACCATTGCAAAAGTCCCTGACTTAAAGGAGAAAGAGACTAGGATGAGTCAGGGTGGACCTCCGCCCCCAGCCAGATCCTCTACTGCAGCCCCCAAAGTCTGCAAGGCCTGTCACACCCTGGCAGCTCCTGCCATCCGGAAGCAGGTCATGGCCCTCTCTGCAGCGGCACCTCGGTCCCCCAAGGGTGCTGACACACTCGTGCTGGCAGCTATGGTTGCCGAAGCTGCAGTGGTCAATGACTGATGGAAAAGAAAAACAGGAAATCATTACTCTGAATGGAGCCATCCGAAGCTTGGGTGCTGGCCAGGGGATTTACTCACTCTTGCAGCTTCTTTGGTCCTGCTGGAGGGCAAAGCCAGGGCGGCAACGACAGTGATAGGAGCCTGGGGAATTGATGCAGTGGTGCTCACAGCCGTGGGTCCCTTCAGCACACGGATCAATGGCTGAGGAAGAGATGAGATCAGCCTTGTCCATGGATATACTTCTCTACCCATCTGCATGGTCACCTGAGGATGCAGGCATGTGTCCTAACCCCCTGTGGGGTGATACCATGATCTCTACTGACATAAGTCTCCTTCCTACAGAGTCAGGCAACCTCACCCCCTATCTTTTAACTGCCCATTGACTTAAAGGGGAGGAGGAGCTGAGGCCAATTGGCTATCTGGCCTCTATAACCTCATCTACAAAATGGGAATCTAAGAAAATAGCCGCTATTTATGAGTTCCTTCTGAGAAGAAAGGAGAAAAATCTATTGCCTTTTGCCCCCCAAACTGTATCCCCTCTTTGTTGTACTGGTCCTGGAGCTCAAACTCGGTGCCTTATTACTGATCCTTAGCTTTTTTCACTTGAGGCTATTGCACTACCCCTTGAGCCACAGTTCCACTTCTGGCTTTTTTGGTGATTAATTGTGGCTAAGAGTCGAGTGGACTCTTATTAATGGAGATAGAGTCTCACAGGCTGGCTACAAACCAAGATCTTCAGATCACAGCTTCCTGAGTATAGAGGGTTATAGACAGGAGCCGCTGGCACCCAGTTCCTCTTGAGTACTTAGATGACTTGGTAAGCAAAGATGGCCTCGAGCCAAGTGTAGCAGCTCATGCTTATAGCCCCAGCTACTCAGTATGAGATTAGGAAGAGGATGGGTCCAGGCCAGTCTGGACAAAAAGGAAGCAAGACCAGCTCAACAACCAAGAGCTGTTAGGTGTGGTGGTTCTCACCTGTAGTCCCAGCTACTTCAGAGGTACAAATGGGAAGACCACAACTCAGATTAGGTTGGGCAAAAACATGAGACCCTATCTGAGAAATAATAACTTATTCAAAAAGGGTTGGGGGGGGTGGATTCTCAGAAGGCTTAGGTGTGAAGGAGGGTTTTAGTTGATGGTCAGCTCACGTACAAAAGTTCACTAGACTCCATCTCTTGAGGCATGGCTCAAGTAGTAGAAATCCACCCTAGCAAGTGTGAAACCCTGAGTTCAAACTCCAATACTAAAAAAAATAAAATAAAAATAAACCGTGGTCACACCAAAGGCTTGCATGAGCTCAAGCAATAACTCCTGTTTCTAAGATTTACAAGTGAAGGAGGTGGGCACTTACTTCCAAACTTTGCCAGACTCATTGGTCTGATGTTGGGATAACAAGGAGCCCAAGAAGATACAGCAGTAATGAGATTACAGGGCAAGGATAGTTCTCACCAAAACAGCTCTTGTTATCCGCTGCTAGCTTGTAGCCAAAGTTGCAGGTACAGTAGAATGTTCCAGGTGCATTGACACATTGGTGCTGGCAGCCATGTCTCCGCTTAGCACAGAGATCCTCCCCTGAGTACACACAGAACTAGAATCAGCAGAGGACAGATTGGCAGAAGCCCCCAGTGAATGGGAGGGCTAGCTACGGACAGTGCCAGTTATGAGTCATTTTTTTTTTGTATATTCTGATCCTGGGGCTTGAACTCAGGGCCTGTGCACTGTCCTTGAATTTCTTTTGCAAGGCTAGCTAGCGTCCTACCACTTGAGCCACAACTCCACTTTGGGGTGGGAGTGGGGCTTGGTGGTTTATTGGAGATAAGAATCTTACTGACGTGACTGGCTTCAAACCTGATCCTCAGATCTAGGATTATAGGTGTGAGCCACTGATGCCTACCTAGCTAGACAGGACTCGCTTGAGAAGGGCCAATCCAGGTGGGAGGCTTGGGCAAAGGGTGGGGCTTCAGAGTCCCTGGAGTATATTGATTGGTAGAGCAAGAACACAGAGAGACTGAGTGTGCAATGACTGGAGAAGTACTAGACCAAGGTGAGTTCAATAACTCAAAATGTGACTTGAACAGATCTTGCAGCATTTACTCAAAAATGAAGTTTTAAAGGGAGCTGAAGCCACACACGGTGACTCATTCCTGTAATCCCAGCTACTCAGAGGCTGAGATTCAGAGGACCACAATTCAAAACTAGCCCCAAGATGAGAGTGCAGCCCAGTGGTAGAGTGCTTGCCTAACATGCATAAAGTCCTGGGTTTGATTCCTTGGTACCACATACACAGAAAAAGCCAAAAGTGGTGCTGTGGCTTAAATGGTAGATCCCAAGGGCAGTGCCCAGGCTTTGAGTTCAAGCTCCAGGACTGCCAAAAAAAAGAAAAAGAAACAGCTCTGGAGACCTCACTTCAACCCACAGAGAGAGCTGGGAATGTGCTTCATCTATCCCTTCATCATCCCAGCAGCTGGGGAAACAGCAAAAGCAAGTGGGAGGAGCAGGATCCAAGCCTGCTTAGGCAATTCAAGAAAAAGGGAAGGGGGGAGGGGCAGTGGGACATGGGTGGCTCACACCTGTAATCCTATCTATTCAGGAGGCTGAGATTTTTAGGATCATGGTTCAAAGCCAGCAAAAAGCCCTGAAACTCATCTCCAATGAACCACCAGAAAAAAACAGAAGTGGAGCCATGGCTCCAAGGGGCAGAGTGCTAGCCTTAAGCAGAAAAGCTCAAGGACAGCGCCCAGCCCCTGAGTTCAAGCCTCCACGGCTGACCCAAAAAAAAAAAAGTGGGGAGGGGAGGCAAAAAGAGGCTGAAGGGTGTAGTACCTGGTGCTAAAAGGCCTCAAGTTCAAACTCCACTAACACCAAAAAGAAAACACAAGAAAAGAAAATGGCTGAGTGTGGAAGAAGCCCTACCGGTGTCGGCAGGGCGTGCCTTCGTACAGGATAGCTCTGTGTTTTGAGGGACTGATTCGCCCAGGCTGGCCTCTTGCCTCAGTCTCCCCAGTACACGCAGGGATTATAAGAATCACCTCCATGCCAGGCAAAGGAGAATGATTCCTTTGGTGTTAGAGTTTGAAAATGTGCGGATTGCAAAACCACACCACTTGTCCTGGTGAGCAAGGGATGCGCTGAGGTTACTTCTTGGGGGACCAACAAGCTCAGCAAAGGCCGCCACACACCTCCCAGCAGGGAACTGCAGACAGCCATCTAGAGAGTTCTAGCCCCGCTGGACCCGGCTCTAACTCACCGCACAGCCGGCCCTGGAACTGTAGGCCAAACTCTTGGATCAGCTCGAAGGACTCCACCAGAAAGACGTGCTTGTCCAGCGGGGGTGACGCCATGGCGCGCAGGGAGCCCACGTCCGCGCGCTGCACCCCTACCGCGTAAATCTCGATGCCCCGGGCCCGCGCCTGTGCCGCCACCTCGGCCACGCGGTCCTGGGGCCGCCCGTCGGTCACGATGACCGCCACGCGGGGCACGCGCTCCTGCAGAGGACGCGCGCCCTCCGCCTCGCTGAAGGCCACGTTCATGGCGTACTGGATGGCCAGCCCGGTCATGGTGCCCTGCGCCAGCGGCACCAGGGCGCGGATGGCACGCTCCATATCCTCCCGGCGAGAGAAGGCGCCCAGCGAGAAGACGCTCTGCACTTGGCTGGAATACTGGATCACACCCACGCGGGTGGCGTTGAACCCCACATCCAGGCTGCGGAGGAGCCCCACGAGAAACTTCCGCATGGTCTCGAACTCGAAGGGGCGCACGCTGCGGGAGCTGTCAATCACAAACACCAAATCTAGGGGTCCAGTGTGGCACCTAGGACCTGCTGGGTAGACCAAGGAGGATTTTTGAGGATCAGCAAAGGCTGATCACCAAGGAGACACCCCTCCACTCCGGGGAAAGCCAGAAGAGGAACACTGCCCAGCAGGGCATTCATCTGGCCAACCCTACTTTGCAGGCACGTTGTGGCGTCCTCTGCTCCCCTCCTTCCCCTGCGAGGTCTGGGAACGCCTCACCTGCAGATTGGAGCTGGGCTTCCCAGGCCTGGAGAAGGAGCAGCAGAATGGGCAGTGGCCAGCAAAGGGGGCCCCTCATGGTGCTTGGGCAACAGAGAATGGATTACTCGATGCCTGGAAGGAGGAGCACAAGGAGGGAGGGAGAAGTAGTGGGTTGTGTTTGTGTAGTGTATATGTGATCTGTTTCATAGTGGGAAAAAAATGTCTCCACTTGGACATTTCTGGGCAACACACGAAGATTGTTTGTAGAGTTACAGAAAGTTACATGTTGCAGAACTGTAAGATGGTAAATAGAAAAAACAGACTGAAAGAGTACAATAGTTAAGACAAAAAGTTAATCTTTCCTAAATGCCCAGATTAAATGCATTGTGACATTTATTTGTTTTTATTTATTTTTTATTATTCGAACAGGGCCTGCTCTCACTTGGCTTCTTCGCTCAAGGCTGGCACTCTACGATGTGAGCCAACCTTCATGCTCAGCGTTTTGTGGTTAATTAGAGATATGCCACACAGACTTTCTTGCCCAAGCTGGCTTCAAACCCTGATTCTCAGATCTCAGTCCCCTGAGTAGCTAGGATTACAGGCAGGAGCTTCTGGTGCCCAGAGCCTTGTGACATTTAACCCTTTCTCTATTTTTTTTTTTTTTTTGGCGATCCTGGAGCTTGAACTCAGGGCCTGGGCACTGTCCTTGAACACTTTTTTTGCTCAAGGCTAGCCGTCTACCACTTGAGGCATAGCACTACTTCCAGCTTTTTCTGTGCATGTGGAACCAAGGAATTGAACCCAGGGCTTCGTGCATGTTAGGCAAGCATTCTACCATTGGGCCATGCTTCTGGCCTCCCTTTCTCCAATTCTTACACTAAGCTTGGTGTCCGCACTGGACAGATGAGGAAACCCAGGCTTGGAGAAGTTTGACCTCTGGTACTCAAATCATGTGACAGTCAGGTGGGTGCTCCAGGGAAAAGCCCTGTGCCAACTGTGAGCCAGCTGGGGTCTTGAGCCCTCTTCTCAGGAGAGATGAGCCTCCACAGTTGCGACCTCTGTCTCCACCCCTTCCCTGTACACAGGAGCCTCTGTGTGGGCTGTTTCTGAAGTCCCCAAAGGGACCCCACGCACAGGCCAATCGCAGGTGGCAAGAAAGGCCAGGTCTGGGAGTGATGGGACAGCAAGCCAGCCATACCCACCACACCATGCACAAGGCTGGTGCCTGGGTCCCCAGAAGAGGCCGCCAGGGGGCGCCTGCTGGTCTAGGTGCTATGCTAGGTGACCCGTGGGAAGGCCACATCTGCCCAGCAGGTGTCCTTGCCTGAGCAAACAGGGGCCCTGGAGCCCCAGGGGCCTTGTAGATAAGGCCTGGACAAGATATATACCACAGGAAGGAAGGAAAGAAGGTCGGCAGCAGAGGTGTACCAGGCTCGAGGGACGGCAGCACTGAACACACCCAGAGGGCAGCAAGAGAGTGGCCAGGGCCTCGCCAAGCAGCCATGGACCCTATGGGGTCAGCAGGTGAGCCCTGACTTTCCTACTGCCCCTGGCCACTCTCCTTGAAAAATCCCAAAGAGCCCTTCGTTGTACAGATGAGAAAACTGAAGCCAAAGAAGGCAGCAGCCCCACAGACAGGGCGAGGCCCACAGCTCCGGTTCTTCCCCTGAGCCTCCTGGCTCCTTGGACACTGGGAATCACTAAATGTCTTTTCCTGCCAGTCCCCACCCCCTCCCCCTCATACCTCACGCAGAGGCTGCAGGCTGCGCTTGCTAGCCCTTTGTCAGTCACTATTTCTTGGCACAGAAAGCCATGAGGCCCCTAACCCACAGCAGTCCCGCCCCTCCATTCCTGAATGGGCCCATTCTGAGCAGAGCTAGGGGCCTGCAGCTCACTCCATGCAGCCTTCCGGTCCAAGATTCTTCTCCCCCCTCTCTCCCTCCTTCTAGACATGGTACAGGAATGAAAATCCCTGTGGCAGGGCCCACAGGATTTTTAGGGAGGGTGACTAAGCTGGCTGGACCAGCTGCTGGTGGAGGTGGAAGGGTGGGTGGAGAATGCCTTCTCTAACTTGGCCAGCTGCGGCCTGAAGCACCACCAGTCGCATGAAAAGGCACATGGAATGTTTGCCATCGATCACCTCTTCCCAAGAAGCCTCTGACCCCCCAATTCTTGATCTGCCCTATCCTAGACTTGGTTAGACAGACATCCCGTTGGTGCCTCCACCACTGCCAATCCCAGGAATCCTAGAAAGTCAAAACAGCTGATGGCTCATGCCACCCAGATGGCTGTTTGATCTGAAGATCACAGTTCAAAGCCAGCCTGGGCAGAAAGTTCATGAGAGTCTTAGCTCCAGTGACCCACTTGGAAGCTGGAAGAGGAGCTGAGGCTCAAGTGGTTAGAGCTAGCCTTGAGTGAAAAAGCTAAGGGATAGCGATCCGGCTCTGAGTTCAAGCCCCAGTACTAACACAGACACAGACACACACACACACACACACGCACACACGATGGCCTCATCACCTTTGTAGCCTCCTATTTGGCAGTGGGGGCTATGGCTGGAGGGTAAGGGGGGGTCACCACTCGAGGTCCCACAGTGCGACTGTGGTGACGGGGCGGACACTACCACCCAGGACTCCTCTGGGGAAGTTGCCCTTTCCAAGGAAGCCTGGCAAATGCCCTGGGGACGCTGTGTGACTAGTTCTTCCTAAGCTGGCAGAGGACTGGCACCTTGTGACCCTGTGGGGACGCGTCCCGATCCTCGGGGGTGGGAGGAATGGGGGAGGGAGAGGCCCTGTTTCTCCGGGTGGCTAAATGTGAGGGGGGATCCCCGCAGACCCCTCACCGCCCCCAGGCCCTTTGACTCACCTGAGCCTGCCAGACCGCTCGGAGGCGCGGCTGCGGAGCGGAGCCGACGGGCGGAGCCTCCCGGGCAGCTGGACCAGGTACCGGCGTGGGCAGCGCGCCCGGGGTGGGGTCTGCCAGGCGGCCAGGGCCGGGCGAGCCGGGCGGCTGCATTTAACCCGGGCGGGCGGCGGGCGGGGAGGGGAGCGGGCCCGCGTCCCGGGGGGCCGGGGCGGGGCGAGCGCGGCGCCCCCTTCTCCCACACCTTTGGCTCCGCGCGCGCGCACGGACGGGAGGCGACGCTGCAGCCGGAATGTGCTGGAAGGATTTTCCCCAGCAGAGCCCCGAGAGGCGGGGCGGCCCAGGCTCCGGCGGCTGCGGCTGCCCGACCAGGGGCACGGAGCCGCCCCTTGCAGGAGTGAGGAGAGGCCTGCGTAAGAGGGCCAAGGACTCCCCTCGAAAGACAGCCCCGACGTCCACCGTCCTCCGTGGGCCTGGGCCTGCCAGTTCCCGCATGATCCGGGCAATTGTGCAGGTTTGGGGGACACCAGCCCTCACCCACCGAACCAGGCCCATCCTGCAGGGCCCATGCAAGGGGTTTCTGACTGAAGGGAAGGAGAAGTATTGCTTTGACCCCCGAAAGACTCCGATGCTGGTTGGGGGCCCTTGGCTGCCTGCAAGGAGGTCTGTGAGCAGGCGTTTGGGGGCGAGGCAGCCAAGGGGATGTCCCTCAGGGCATTCTCCTGGGTGGGACAGGCCAGCTGCCAACCCCACACAGCCCACCTCCGTCCCACAGCCACACACGTGCCACCTTCGCTGCACAGCTGTGTCTCCTAATGGCCTAAGCTCTAACAGCCGGGAAGCCAGGCCCACAGGGCAGCATCTGGGTGGTCCCGAGGGGCTCGCCGCAGGCTCCACGGGACAGCCCCAAAGCCCAGACTCTTACACCAAGTCTGCCCCTTTGCCCAACCACAGGGTGAGGCCTCGGGAGGCAGAGCAGAGGGCAGGCCCACATGGCACCTCACTAATCTGATTGATGCGTGGGCCCTGGGCCACTCACTGGACCCTTCACTGTTCCTGCTGCCCCCTGCTCCCACTCCTAGGTCACCCCCCGAGCAGGCCACCATCCTGAGGGAAGGAGTGCGCAGGTGCCTGCAGCACCACTGTGAGCAGACAGTACGGATCCTGCACGCCAAGGTGGCCCAGAAATCTTACGGAAATGAGAAGCGGTAGGTGCCTCCGAGACCCCACCCAGCTCTGCCCGCCTCTGGCCTCCCAATGTCAAGCCCCAAGAGTGGGGCTTGAACTCAGGACATAGGTGCTGTTTCTTAGCTTCTTCACTCAAGGCTGGTACCCTTCCACTTGAGCCACAGCTCCACTTCTGGTTGTTTGGTGGTTAACTGGAAATGAGGGTCTCATGGACTTTTTCTCTCAGAACTGACCTGGAACCAAGATGCTCAGATCTCAGCCTTCTGAATAGCTGGGGTTACAGTAACGAGCTGCCTGTGCCTGGCCTCTTCTTCTACTTCAGAAAGGTTCAGGCCTGAGACACCAGCTATTGCCCTGTAGTGAGCCTGCACCTCAGCCAGTACTAGCCCCCACGATGGTTTCTAGCCGAACCTCCCAGTGACTCTCCCATCCCCGCCTGTAATTTATTCATTCAGCTACTTAAGGGCATTGCTGACAACAAAGACTGCTCCCATAGTATTTCACTCAAATGAGGAAGAGACAGCAAACTCCACAAACCAGCAAACAAGAAACTTTACATTGGCCGGGAGTTTGGCCTAGTGGTTAAAGTGCTTGCCTAGCATGCATGAAGACCCAGGTTCGATTCCTCGGTACCACATACATAGAAAAAAGCCAGAAGTGGTGCTGAGGCTCAAGTGGTAGAGCTCTAGCCTTGAGGAAAAAACCTAAGGACAGTGCTCAGGCCCTGAGCTCAAGCCCAGGACTGGCAAAAAAAAAAAAAAAAAAGAAAGAAACTTTACATTATGAAAAGAGTAAAAAGGAAACTTGAATAGGGTAATGTCATTTGACTAGGAAAATCAAAGGGGGTGAAAGAGCACTTTAGGAACTAAGATGCAAATATTAAAAATTAGGCAAGAGGACATGGAGTGTGGCTTAGTGGTAGAGTGCTCGCCTAGCATGCACAAAGCCCCAGGTCAAAGTCCTAGGTACCACGTTCTCAGAAAAAGCCAGAAGTGGTGCTGTGGCTCAAGTGGCAGAGTGCTAGCCTTGAGAAAAAAACAAATTCCAGGAACAGTGCCAAGGCCCTGAGTTCAGGCCCTAGAACTGACAAAAAAAAAACATTGGGCAAGAGCCAAGTGCCAGAACCTCACACCTGTAATTCTCAGGAGGCTGAGATTTGAGGATCACAATTCAAAGCCAGTGCAGGCAGGAAAGTCCAGTAGACTCTTTTTTGTTGTTGTTGTTGTTGTTTTTTAATTTTTTTTATTGTAATTAGTAAAAGGGTTACATGATATTTGCCAGATAGAAGGTGCATTAATTCACATACATTGATACCCTTTCACATGTCTTGGTACCCATTTCCCTCCCCCCCCACACCCCCCACCCGTCTTGGTTTTCCCCCCTTCCCTATCAAATTTCAAATATCCAAATACAAATAAATTCAATATATCAGATAACAAAGTGAGATACTATACCAATATGAGATAACCAAGGGACAGCAAAGGAGATGAGAGACAACAAAGTACATTAAGGACAACAGTCATTCATTATATGGCTTTCCAGTAGACTCTTATCTTCAACTAATAACCACAATACTGGAAATGGAGCTGTGGCTCAAGTGGTAGAGTGCTAGCCTTGAGCATAAATGCTCAGGGACAGTGCCCAGGCCCTAAGTGCCTAAGTGCAAGCCAAGGACACACACACACACACACACACACACACACATACACAGAGCAAGAGATGATAAGATCTAGGTAATGCATGTTGTAGCCCCAGGGAACAGAATCTGGGAAGACCATCAGGCTGCACCAAGGAGGCCTGTTCAGGCACTATAAAGAAGACCCAGTGGCTAGAATTAGGGGAGGAGGAGGATTTGCAGGCAATAAATTGAAGATGTAAGCCATATTATGAGGTCTTGGAATTTTAAACCACTGGAGGAGGATGATTGGACATGATTTCATTCATGTCTTAAGAAAAATAAGCACTCTGGCCTCTGTGGGGCAAAAAAATAATTTGAAGGCGTAGAGATAGGGAGAATGGCTGGAAGGCTGATAAATGTAGTAATGACTAAGAGGTGGAGATGGTAAAGGATCCCATGGATTTTGGATATGTTTTGAAGATGGAGTGGGCAGGATTTAATGAGGTTTGAACGAGATTTTTTAAAAAAAAATTTTACTTTTTTTTTTTGCCAGTCCTGGGGCTTGAACTCAAGGCCTGAGCACTGTCCTTGGACTTTCTCAAGGCTAGAGCTCTACCACTTGAACTATAGCACCATTTCCAGCTTTTTTTCTATGTATGTGGTACCGAGGAATTGAACCTGGGTCTTCATGCATGCTAAGCAAGCACTCTACCACTAGGCCAAACTCCCAGACCAGAACGAGATTTTTTTTAAGGGGAGGAGGGAGTGTTAATGGAGGCCACAGCCACGGAGGAGCTAGGGAGAGGTGGAGGGGCCATGGAGGTTCTTAGGGGCTGTGTGTTTACAAGACAGTGGAGTGACACAGCACTCACTTGTCTCAAAGATTCTTCTGTCCCCCGCCCTGTGTCTACCTGGCCGGTCCTGGCTGGAGGGTGAAGCCCGCACAGGGTCAAGGTGAGAGGGTGCCCGGGCCGGGGTGGGGGTGGAAGGGCTGTCCCGCCTGTGTCTGGACGGAGCCCAGCCCCCCCCCCCCCCAGCACAGGTGCAGCCCGCTGCGCCCTCTGGCGGCCAGAACCAGGCCTGCAGGCGCCCGAGCGCCCTGCAGCTCCCGTCCCTTTCCAGCCCACCTGGCGGCGGACTCGGGCCCCACAGTCTGCGGTTACATGGGACTGGACGGCGCGTCCGGCAGCGCCGCCGAGACGCAGAAGCTGAATTTCGAGGAGCAGCCCGACTCCAACGTAAGAGTGCACGGGAGAGGGCTGGAGTCCGGATGTCCCTTAAGGGCGGGAGGTGGGTGTCTCGGTGGCCGAGGACCGGCGTGAAACAACCCCCCCCCCCCCCGCCGCCCCGGGAGGCGCTAGGAATTCGGCTGTGCCAAGACCCTGTACATCTCGGACGCGGACAAGAGGAAGCACTTCCGGCTGGTGCTGCGGCTGGTGCAGCGCGGGGGCCGGGAGCTGGGCACCTTCCACAGCCGCCTCATCAAGGTCATCTCCAAGCCCTCGCAGAAGAAGCAGTCTCTGAAAAACACCGAGCGTGAGCAGGGGCGCGTGGGGAGGGGGTGGAGCCAGCCGCGTGGGGCGGGGCCCGGGGACTGGGCGGGGCTCAGGCCTGGGCGGGGTCCGGGCCCTGGGCGGGGGCGGGGACTGGGCGGGGCTCGGGCCTGGGCGGGGCTCGGGCCTGGGCGGGGTCCGGGCCCTGGGCGGGGCCGGGGACTGGGCGGGGCTCGGGCCTGGGCGGGGTCCGGGGACTGGGCGGGGCTCGGGCCTGGGCCGGGTCCGGGGGACTGGGCGGGGCTCGGGCCTGGGCTGTGGAGCCCACGGGAAAGGGAAAGGGAAAGGTCTGACCAGGCTCGACGGGGAGGGTGGGGGCGGAGAGCACGAACAAATGGACGACAGGTGCCCAACTGGGGACCAGATTACAAGTGAAGCTAAAAGGGGATTAGCCAGCCGGGCACCAGTGGCTCACACCTAGCTACTCCAGAGGCTGAAATCTGAGGACCGCAGTTCAAAGCCAACCTGGGCAGAAAAGTCCAATTAAACACTCAAAAGCCAGAGTGGAGCTGTGTGGCTCAAAGTGGTAGAGTGCTAACCTTGAGCAAAAGAACTCAGAGGCAGTACCCAAACCCTGAGTTCAAGTCCCACAACCAACCTGCGTCCTCCCTCCAAAAAACAACTTTCCTAAACACAGCAAGGAAAGAAGGGAGGGAAGGAGGGAGGGAGGGAGGAAGGAAAGAAGGAAGAACAGACTTGGGACTAGCCCATTCATGCTTACTTACCTCAGACCACCCACCTAGAAAGTAGCTTGTGGGAAAATGACCTGAAATCACTGACTCCAGAACCAGTTTTCTGTACCACATGTACTTTTTAATTTTTTGTCAGTCATGGGGCTTGAACTCTGGGCCTGGGCACTGCCCCTGAGCTCTTCAGCTCAAGGCTACCACCCTACCCCTTGAGCTACAGTACCACTTCCTCTTTTCTAGTGGTTAATTGGAAATATGAGTTTCACAGACGTTAGTGCCCAGGCTGGCTTTGAACCATGATCCTCAGATCGCAGCCTCCTGAGTAGCTAGGATTACAGGCGTGAGCCACCACATGTACTTTCTGTTTGTCTCTAACTCTGTAGACTTTCACAGATCCAGCAGCGTTCTGTGGGCCATTGGTATTAGGGCAGGGCCCTCAAGGGGTAGTAGCATAGTGGGATGGTTATGAGTGGAGATTCAGGAGCCCAGAAGTCTGTTTCCATCCTGCTGTGTCTTGCTAGCTGTGGCTCTGAGCATGTGCTGTGGGTTAAGACAGATAGAGACCAAGTCTGAGGACCACTGCCCTGCTGTTTCGCATCTCAGGGTCTTCGCTTGAGCAGCCCTCTCTGCAGTTCCCACCTGCCTCATGCTCCCCTACTCAAGGCAGGCTTCCTTCCCTCACCCCTCCCTACAGCATTCTGGCATTTTGTAGCTATGAACTCTTCCAAGGCAAAACTGGACCTGATTCACACCTTGGTACCTAATACCCAGCATAGTTCCTGTCACAACCCAACCCTGGTAACTCAGTGAGATTTGAAGAAACTGAGGGATAGATAAGGACAGGAACTAGCAGAAGCTCAGACACAAGACTACAGCAGACATTGGAGAAATAGCTGTGAAATACCATCACGCAGATCCAGGCCAGTGGGTTTATTGCCCAGGCTGACCCAGGGTCCAGAGGATTGGCTATGATCTGGTGAGTCCCACCCAGAGACCACGCCGGGCCAGCACCGACTTGCCTTCTCCACACAGTGTGCATCTCCTCCGGCTCCAAGGTCTCCCTCTTCAACCGCCTGCGCTCCCAGACCGTGTCCACGCGCTACCTCTCTGTGGAGGACGGGGCCTTCGTGGCCAGCTCAAGACAGTGGGCTGCCTTCACTCTCCACCTGGGTACGCTTTCATCGTGAATCACACTCAGTCTTCACCCCAGCTTCTCCACGAAGGTCACCTTGGCCCTCGGTAACTGAGCCTCACAAATAAAATGTCTTGCCCTTGGTCTCAATGAGATGGTGGTGGAGTCAGATTACTCTGATCCCCTTCGAATGATCTGTACAGGATTAGAACCTCCAGCCTTAGCTGCTTCCCTGAGGGCCAACCCTTCTCACAAAGCCTATCGGGTAAGGAGGCAGGATGTTGGGGGGCAAAAATGTTGAATCCTCAAACCTCTTTCTTCCTTTCTTTCACCCCCAGCTGACGACAAGCACAGCTCCCAAGGGAACTTCCCCCCTCGAGAGGGCTACGTCCGCTACGGCTCCCTGGTGCAGCTCGTGTGCACCATCACAGGCATCACGCTGCCGCCTATGGTATGAGGAAGAACACAGGGGTCCCCCAGATCCAAGGGGAACCAGGGCCCACATGGGCAGGGCTGGAGTGTGAGGCCTCACTCTGGGCATGCTCAGGGCTCTGTGTGTCTCTGCCCTTGTCTACACCACCAGAATAGCAGAGAAGGTTGGGGGGGGCAGCCTCTGGGGACCTGGTACCTCACTCACCACTCTTCCCACCGCCCTTGGGCTGCAGATCATCCGCAAAGTGGCCAAACAGTGCGCCCTCCTGGATGTGGATGAGCCCATCTCCCAGCTGCACAAGTGTGCCTTCCAGCTCCCCGGGGCCGCTCCAGGTGGGGCTGGCAACTACTTGTGCCTCTCCACAGAGAAAGTGGTACAATTCCAGGTGAGATGCAGAGGTGGCCAGCCCCCAGGGTGCCTGCCGGGAAAGGAGAGGCAGAGAGGCGGAGGGCGCGAGGGCATGAGGGCGTGAGGGCATGTCACACTGCCTGCTGCTGCCCATCAGTGCAGCCTCACCTGGGAAGGTCAGGATCATAGGCTGTCAGGACAAAATCATACAATGGAGAGAAGAAAGGGGTAATTACTACTTTCCAAGGACTATTGGAATCATGGAGTGTGGAGTCCTAATTGCAGAATGAGCCAGGCACCTGTGTCTCGTGTTTGTAATCTTAACTACACAGGAGGCTGAGCACTGAGGACCACAGTTTGAAGCCAGCCTGACTTATCTCCAATTTTTCCAGCAAAAAGATGGAAGTGGAGCTGTGGCTCAAGTGGTGTAACACCAGCCTTGAGCAAAGAAAGCTAAGGGATAGCACTGAGGCCCTGAATTCAAGCCCCCCAAATTCAAGCACAAAAATAAAAGTACAGAATGCATATAAAAAATCATAAGTGGCCAGGAGTTTGGCCTAGTGGTAGAGTGCTTGCTTAGCATGCACAAAGACTGAGGTTTGATTCCTTGGTACCACATATATAGGAAAAAGCCGGAAGTGGTACTGTGGCTCAAATGGTACAGTTCTAGCCTTGAGAAAGTCCAAGGACAGTGCTCAGGCCCTGAGCTCAAGCCCAGGACTGGAAAAATAAATAAAATAAAAAATAATAAGTAAGCTGGGCACTGATGGCTTATATCTATAATCCTAGCTACTCAGGAGGCTGAGATCTGAGGATTGTGGTTCAAAGCCAGCCTGAGTACTAATGTCTGTGAGACTCTTATCTCCAGGTAACCACCTGAAAACTGAAAGTGGCACTGTGGCTCAAGTGGTAGAGCATTAGCCCTGAGCTGAAGAGCTCAGGGACAGTGCTCAGACCCAGAGTTCAAGCCCCACAACTGACAAAAAAAAGATTAAGCAAAGATTATTAGATTCATAAAATGCAAAAAGTATTGTGGGGTATGGAAAATATTGCTCTTATTAAGCAGTATTACCCCCAAACTATTATCATAGAATACCAGAGACAAAATCACAAGGCCAGGAGTTTGGCCTAGTGGTAGAGTGTTTGCCTAGCATGCACCAAGAACCATAGAAAAAGCCAGAAATGATGCTGTGGCTCAAGTAGTAGAGCTCCAATGTTGAGAATGCCCAAAAACGGTGCTCAGGCCCTGAGTTCAAGCCCCAGGACTGGGAAAAAATCATAATATGTGCGAATTATTGAGCCATATTTTTCCCAAAGAATATTAAAATTGTAGAATATCGAGACATAAAATTGCACAGTGTTAAAAGGTAGACTCATAGAATCCTACGAAAACAGGCTACTAGAATCCAGCTGGTTTAATGAGCTTATTTAATCCTACTTAGAAGGCTAAAATCTGAGAATCACAGTTCAAAGCCAGCTTGTTCAGGAAACTTCACAAGACTCTGCTCTCCAGTCAACCACAAAAAAGCCAAAAGTGGAGCTTGGCCCTGGTGGTAGAGTGCTAGCCTTGAGTGAAAAGCTACCAGACGGACCCTGAGCTCATGCCCTTTAGTATCAGCATAATAGAAACTCACACTCACACTGCCTGAGTCTGGAACTCAGCTGGACCAGGTGAGGAAAGCCAGGCACTGTTGTCTCCTGGTCACTGGCGGCCACCACGGAGGCTTCTGCCCCAACCCTGGAACCTCCTCCTAGGCCACTCTCTGCCCCAAGGAGGCAAACAAGGCCCTGCTCAATGACGGCTCCTGCTGGACCATCATCGGCACGGAGTCCGTGGAGTTCTCTTTCAGCTCCAGCCTGGCCTGTGTGTGTGAGCCCGTCACGCCTGTGCCCCTCATCAGCACCCTCGAGGTTGAATTTGGCACTGGGAGGGGGTGGGGTTGATGGTGAGGGAGGGCAGTGGGCTCCCATCTCAAGTGTCCTACTCTCCCCAAGCTAAGTGGCGGGGGCCACGTGGCCACGCTGGAGCTGCTTGGAGAGAATTTCCATATGGGACTCAAGGTGTGGTTTGGAGATGTAGAGGCAGAAACTATGTACAGGTATGGGGTAGGCTGGGGTGATTGGGAGACAGCTTCCTTTGGGTCCCAGGGAGCAGGGGTGAGGTCTACATCCTCAGAATCCCCACAGGACTAAGCCTCTGTCCTACCCTCCCCCACACCCCTCAGGAGCCCCCGGTCCTTGGTGTGTGTCGTGCCAGATGTGTCTGCATTTGGCAGCGATTGGCGCTGGCTTCGCACTCCCGTCACAGTGCCAGTGAGCTTGGTACGCACCGACGGGCTCTTCTACCCCAGTGCCTTCTCCTTCACCTACACCCCTGAATACAGCACACGGCCAGCGCTGCCAGGCGCCCCAGAGCCGGCCACTGATGCTGACGCCCTCCTGGAAAGCATCCACCATGAGTTCACGCGCACCAACTTCCACCTGTTCATCCAGAGTTAGGTGCTGCCCAGCTGTCTGGGCTACCCACCACCTAGGTCTGCTTCCTTGCACCTTAACTGTGAAAGGGCAGGAAGGAGAGGCCCCAGGCCAGGTCTTATGTAGCTCCCCTTAACATGTGCAGGCAAATGCAACCTACGGAGATCTCTGTGTCCGCTGTGTGTGTGTCTCTTGTCCCCATCATTGGATCTGTACACTTACTTATAGCTTCTCCTCCTGCCATCTTTTCTTTTGGGGCTCTTCCAGCGTCTCTCACTCCATTTTACATAAGCTGCAGAACCAAGCCTGGAACACTTGACCTTCAGGTATTTACGATCCACTGAAAGAGAAAACACACAGCTTCGCAAGGCTAGGCGTTAAGGCATGGAGCCCTGGGCCTTCCTGGAGTACCAGATCTGACCTGGAGTGCCAAGTTCAGGGACACTAGGTGTCACCTGGAATAGTGGAATAAGCTTATGGTACAGTGTCCTATCCTGAAGTGCCAGGATCTGCCCTGGGTGTACTCACAAAGGCTGGAGCCAAGATACATTACTTGTCTGGTTTGTGGGGGGGGTTTTGTTGCTGTTGTTGCTTGGTTGGTTGATTTTGTTGTTTTATTGTTTTCTTCTTTATGCTCATACTAGGGCTTGAACGCAGGGCCTTGGTACTGTCCCTTTATTCATTCAAGACTGATACTCTACCACTTTAGTTACTACTCCACTTTTGGCTTTTTGGTTGTTAATTGGAGATGAGTCTTAAAGACTTTCCTGCCCAGGCTGGCTTCCAGTTGTGATCTTCAGATCTTAACCTCCTGAGTGGTCAAGATTACAGGTATAAGGTGCTGGCACCTGGCTAACTTGCCTGTGTTTACCATCCGGCACACAGCAGTGGTGGCTGGACAAGTGCCTGAGACCGTGACCAGACTCTCCCATCTTAACTGTCCCCTAGCCACTTCTCCTGCTGGCCCAGTGCCAAGAACCCCTGAGCACCAGAGGTTCTTCTGCGATGCGGGAATCAACTCCTGTCCAGGGTACTATCCAACGGAATAGAAAGCCTATGCTCTGACACTTTCTAAAGACTAGCAGAGTTCTGAGACAAATGATCCCTAAAAGCCCCATCCCTTCCCGAGGGAATCACCTTTTACCTAACCATTTACCTTACTAGGTATGATCCCTTCCAAAGCAAGAATACCCCCTTGGCCCTGAGGCAAATATAAGGCCTCTTCAGAACAAAGCTATCCCAGGATGATCCAGGTAGAACTTTTGGGATAACTGGATAGCCAGTGGTTGAGAGAGGGCCTTTTCTTCATGGAGCCCTCTGGATAGACCCCAGTCCAGCCCTGTTTGCTCACAGTCTACCTAGTCCATGTTTTGTGGGGAAAGAAGGATAAATACCAAGTAGGATCATGGTTGGGCAGTGGGAACCAAAACATAGATATCGTAGGTGACAGGGACATGTACCTGCCCCTGGTACTGGTCTGCAATGCAGGCTAAGGGTGCTAACACCTTAGGCCCTATCTCTATCTTCTGAAGAAGAACTCTGAATAAAATGCCTCCCCAGAATGGAAAGTCACCTGTGAAAGAAGCAAGTGAGAATTCCCATTGCCATTTGTTCCTGAGACTCCCAAGAGTCTTGTCTCAATTCTGTCACCAGCCATCAGCAGGCTGAAACCCACTGCCAGGGTTAAGGCCAAGCCCATATGATCCTGGTGTTAAAATTCTGGCCAAGAAATGCAGTGGACTTATTGAATGGCAAATGTCCCTGGGGCGAGTGCCTGCCTCAGAAGAGTTTGGATCACTGCCTGGTCATGACAATAAAGCAGGAAGGAAGCTGATTGGAGGTTCAGAATACAAGGAGTAGTGAACTGGACTCAATGGCTGTCCTCTCCTGCTCTCAGGGTCTTCTTCTGCTTCTCCTCAAGAAGCTATGTAAGCGCAAAAGCCCAGGCCTAGCAAAGCAACTCTGTCTTCATATTTATTCCTATCAGAGACCCATAAACATTGACTTCGCTTAGGCCCCTGCTGGAAGCCCAGCACTTTTCCTTGGAGATCTGTCACTAGCCACTGCCATCTGTCCTGTGTTCCTCCATGCTGCCTCTTCCCTTGGATCTAAGGATTTTATGGACACGTCCATGTAGATGGGAGGTTCCATTCAGAAGGGAGGTTTTTTGTTTGTTTGTTTCTGTATGTCCTAGAGAAGGCATATTGAGTTGGTGATCAATACATGAGATGTTGCTTTAGTAAATTTATTGTTTCAAGTGCAAAGCAAACCACCAGGTGGCACTGTTCCCTTCTTAAGCATTGATTTGTTTTGTTTTGTTCTGTGATTTTTAGAGTAAGCAGAAACTGTTGGGGTCCACCTTAAAGATAATCTTAACTTTTTCACTCCCTTTGGATTCTTCTGGGGACTGTATACACAATTCTGCAGACCTACCACGACTTTTCCAACACGCTAACTCCCATGGACTAATTTAATCCCTTTCCCGTCAGACTCAGTTACCAACCAACTTATAAACGTAGCTACCCAGGCTACCCCACAGATGAAGGGGGAATCTGGGCGTCTATATTACTGAAAAGGTTTCCCACAAACCTCGGTTTCCTCAAATTGAGAGGCTGAAGCTCTAAGAGTGGAAGCTAAGGTCATAATAGACCTGGTCATTGATTTAAATCCTGTTCTCCCAACACTAAGTCCAAAGCTGTAAGATTCTCCCAATTGTCTTTTTGCTTTACTGCAGGGGATAGGTGGAGCGTGCTCCAAGTGGGGAGCGAGGGGGGAGGAAGCACAAAAGCAAGGATAAGACCAGATCATTCCAGTGTACCACTGCTCATGCTGCCTGAGGGTCCACCATGAACAAACTAGTACTGACCTTTTGTTTCTTGTTAGCTTAGATTTTCAGCAAATAGAACTTTAATGTGGGCAAAATTCTCAGATGGCTTCCTCCCTGGGGAGGATGTGGTGTCTGAGGAAATGGACCATGAAGATGACAAGGAGAGAAAATAGCTTCAAGGGAAATGAAACCAGTATGATATAAACAGGTTTTACCCAGGGCCACCTCTCAGCGCACGTGTGCATGCCTGTGTGCATGGGCATACATGCACGCATACACGCACACAGAGGCTCCCTATCAGGCTTGGCTGTGTTCCAGACACCGGGGGACAAAGGAAGGGTAGTGGTGGTATGACAATGCTTTCCGAGGTAAAGAGGTAAACACCTGTCGCACATGGCTGCTTGTTATGGGAGAAGAATAGGCAAAGTTCCCAGGAAGGCAGAGGCTTGTGACTAATTTGTTTATGAACTTACTTTGGTTAAAGAATATCAAGGTGAGCTGGGTGCAGTGGCTCACACCTATAATTCTAACTACTCAGGAGGCTGAGATCTGAGGATCAAGGTTCAAAGCCAGCCCAGGCACTAAAGGACCTGCGAATCTTATCTCCAATTAACCTCTAGAAAATGGGAAGTGGGGCTTGGTTCAAGGGTAGGGCAGTAGCCTTGAGCTGAAGAGCTCAGAGACAGTGCTCAGGCTGAGTTCAAACCCCATGACCCACCAAAAAAAAAAAAAAAAAAGAATAATCAAGGTACTGGTGGCTCACATTTGTAATCCTAGTTACACAGGAGGCTGAGATCTGAGGATCGTGGTTTAAAGCTAGCCTAGGCAAGAAAGGATGTGAGACTCTTACCAACAATTAACCATGTAAAAACTGGAAATGATTCAAAGTGGTACAGTACTAACCATGAGGAAAAAACTCATTGATAGGGCCCGGTCCTGGAGTTCAGGCCCCACAGGCAACAACAACGCTGTGGGGGGGGAGGGGGCGGAGCACCCAGTTGATTGGGGTTCAATCCTGAGCCCCAGTCTGGTCCACAGCACGCTTCTCTCTGACCCTGGGTGGTGGCTGAACATGCACCATTAGCCTGGGATAGGGGTACCCTAAACACAGCTGTTTTTGTCCTGGTACATACATACACTGGATATATTTAATATGCATTTGTATTTATGTACTCAAGAGGTGTATTTTTTTTTCAGAGAACCCATATTAGAATGAAGGAATGGAATTATTTAATGGTGACTTGTTTTTGTTTTTTTTTTTACTAGTCTTGGGCTTGAACTCAGGGCCTGGGCTCTATTCCTAAGCTTCCCCATGCTTAAAGCTAGCACTTTACCACTTGGGCCACAGCACCACTTCTGGCTTTTTCTGTTTATGTGGTACTGAGGAATCAAACCCAAGGCTTCATGCATAGAAGGCAAGCACTCTCCCACTAAGCCACATTCCCAGCCTAATGGTGACTTTTTAGCTGTGTGTACTAGATGGATGAACTTGACAACCTCAAACCACTTAACCTCTCTATACTTCAGTTTCCACTTCTATAGTTGAAAATCTTATTTATTTCCTAAACTGTCATAAGGCATAAGGTAATCCACCCAAGTCAAGCACTTCCAACAGGGCCTGGCCGCAGTAACCACTTTATATAGGACTAATTCGGCCATTGTAATTACTACAGAAGCACTTTTAGAAATTCACCTTATACTGTGCGTTCTCTCTCTCTCCCCCCACCCTCTCTCCACACAAATAGGAAGGGCTAGGTATATGTGGCCAAATGGTAGAACACTGCCTAGCAAGCATGACATTCTGATTAACGCAGGGTCTGATGAATTCCCCTTAAAAATAACCAGATGGGGAAATTAACGGTAAGTGACTTTCCTGTATTTGCTTTTTTATTGCACAATGAATCACCACCACCACAGAAGTGGCAAATTACAACACACATTCATTGTCCCTAAGTTTGCAGAGAGCCCAAGCACATCTTAGCTGGTCTACTCAGAGTCTCCCACAGCTACAGTCATGTTGTTTCTTTCATCCACAATCCCCCTTCCACACCTCCATGACTTCTTTCCATTACGTTAAAGCTGTACAATGTATGACATATTCCTTCTTCAAGTTCAACTGATCAAATCAGGTCTACCCAGAAGAACTCCCTTTTCATAAATCCCAAACTCAATCAACCGAAGACATTAAATATATCTGACAAATCCCTTCCCCTTTGCTATCCAATGTAACCTATGTTAGTCAGGACTTTGGGGTGTTGTGTAGCGAATAAGGATACCAACTTGAATTTGACAAGGCAAGGCTTACCAAAATCTAGCAAAGCAACCACATAGAGTAGGCAGGCTGCTCCTTTTTTCTGCCCCCCTAACCTAGAAGACCCCGCTCCTCTGCTCTGGATTGGCTAAAGCTCAGGTTCACAATCTGCAAAAATGTATGACTTAACAGTCACTATGTAACTAAAATCCAAAGAGCTTCTAACAAGTTGTCCTATTTAAAGTGGAATGGGAAAACGATGTAACTAAAATGTAATCAACAAGTACCAAGCCACTGGTCAAAGAAGGAACTTTCCAAGAAACACAATTCTCCCAAGATCCATAGGAAGGAAGCAAATTACTTTGATAGAAAAGATGTTTTCCTCACACCTATCATAAATCTAGGGACATTTCTACAGGTCCTGCTCATACTCAAGGGAAAAGAATGATACCACTTGTAATGCAAGTTGCTTACACCAGGGAAGGTGGGGGGGTGGGGAAATGTCCCATGCATGGGTTAATCAGCGCTTTCACAGCTTCAGGAGATGGGCAGATCCTGAACAAACATATCCTGAATATCCTGACGTGGGCCAGGCTCAGCTTTTTATTCCTTGCTCAATTCTCTGAAATAATATAGTGTCATTCACTTAGCTCTCCAGAAAAAAATTGGCGTCTGATCCCCCAGTATTGTCCAATCATGGGGCCATGGTCACTAGTGTGTGTGTACACTTGTATGCACACAAGCACGCATGCACTGGTTCTGGGCTTCAACTTAGGACCTTGCACTCACTTGGCTTGTTTTGCCCAACACTGACTCTATACTGCCTTTTTTATGCTGGTTAATTAGGGACAAAAGTCTCATGGATTTTTCTGCTGGGTTGCTTTTATTTAAACAATCACTACTCTGTGTGTGTGTGTGTGTGTGTTTGTGTGTGTGTGTGTGTGTGTGTGTGTGTGTGTGTTATGTGTGGTTTGGTTATGAAGTGTTACTCCCCCCCCCTAAAAAATGGTATTAAAGACGTGGTTGCCAGCTGAGGAATTTGGGGAGAGTGATTGAAGGGCTCTGACTTAATTAATGGATTCCTCCCCTCATGGACTCATAAGATGATGGCATTGTTAGAAAAGTTTGTAAGGGAAGTGGGGCTGTGGCTCAAGGGGCAGAGCAGTAGCCTTGAGCTGAAGAGCTCAGAGCTCAGGGACAGCGCCCAGACCCAGAGTTCAAGCCCCTCAACCGACAAAAAAGCAAAGTGTGTGTGGGGGGGAGAAGTTTGTAGGGTGAAAAAGTAGGTGAAGTCCAGTTGGAAGTTTTATCACTAGAGGAATGATCTAGAAATGCCCTTTGCTGTCCTTCAGTTTTCTGGCCCCCATGAGGCTAGCAGCTCTCTTCCACCACTATGATATCTGCCTTGCCACAGGCTCAGAAATCGGGAGTCCAGTGCTCATGAGCTGAACCAGGAGACAAATCCTTCCCTTGTATTTTGTCAAGTGATGACATTTGACTAATACAGCTCCCTTTGACCTGAGCCTCGTGAATCACTGTTCAAGGATCCCTGACAGGAGGAACTGAGGCGTCCTGACAATAGCCAGGGTCATTTCCAGACAAGTGAGTGCACCATCTTACAGGTAGATCTTCCAGCTTTCCAGTAACTGCCATTCTGGTTAATATCTGGACCACAACCTTAGGAGATTCCCAGCCAGAACCAGCACTATGTTACTCCTGAGATTCTGATTCATGAGAATGGTGGGACAGTGGATTTCTGTTGTTTTAATTTTAAAGTAACAGGTATCCACTACAGACTTCTGGAGCTAAGGCGCTACCCCAAAGACTGCCATTTATGAAACAATGTGTGCAAGGCTGTGACCTGTCTCCCACTAGGCAGTGAATGGGTAGGGAAACAGCTGGTAGAAGCTGAAATCCAAACACACAGATTGTGTCTTGATGGACAGCAATTTCTAGGAAAGTGTGATGTGCTGTCTACCTACCCAGGATCATAACCATTAGTCACTGACCGCTTAGGATGAGGCGAGCGCAACAGAGGAAGTTAATTTACCTCTAATGTTGTAATTAACGTCAACTCAAACATCTGTAGCTGCTAGTAGGCACTAAACAGTGAAAAGCTAACAGACATGAAGGCCTGCTGCAAGAGACAAGATGACAAGACCACAGAGCCACTTAAACCCTCACAGGATCCACCCCAAAACAAAGAACTGCAGAACCTCAGGAGGGTTTGAGCTCCCAAGGGATCGGAGGCCTGATCTTCTGTGTCAGGGGGCTTGATAAGGGTAAGAGTCCATAAACCTGATGGGTGTGTAGTCCCGAGCAGTCTGACTGCCTCAACCACAGGTAAGCTGGTTGCTTTGGGCAAGCTGTTCACCCCTCTAGCTGCCGTTTTCCCATCTGTAAACTGGGTGTATCCTACCAGTACCAATACTGTTGAGTGGTGGTGTGATGGATTCGAGAGTAAAGCATCTGAGAATGGGTTCCTGGGAGGTGTAAGGGACTAGGTAAGGGTTCATGACTGTATGGTCAACCCCTCTTGGCCTCCTCCCCTCTTCCCTCCTTACACAAGGAACCCTGACAAGGTGGTGGCAAGGGAGAATCAAGGGCAATCAGTCTGGTTTGACTGTGAACACATAAGCCAAGGGCAGGTTACGCACTTGGCAAAAAAAAATTCCTAAGGGATGTTTTGAGGATGGTGAGAGAGGATCATCAGTGTTTCTAGAACCTTCCAAGCAGTGTATCTGCAGAAGCCAAGCTGAAGGAGGAGGGTGGGGGCACGGCAGAGCCAAGTTAAGGAGGGTGTTGCCTTCCTCCACACCTAGTTTTTGCCATATAGACTGCCAGTTGCCAGAGCAATTTGTCACCTTACCACTATCTGGACTCTAGAGAAACAACTTCAATAGAACCACGTTCAAGGTTGTTGGGTTTCTTTTGGGGGGAAGTGGGAAGAAAGGGGTGTCGGTCCTAGGGTTTGAACTCAGGGCATATTTCTGCCCTGGAGTGTGTGTGCTCAAGGCTAGCACTCTACCACTTGAGCCACAGCTCCACTCACGGCTTATTTGGTGATAAAGAGTCTATAGACTTTATTGTCTGGGCTGGCTAAGAAATGTGATCCTGACATCAGCTTCCTGAGTTGCTAGGATTGTAGGTGTGAACCACCAGTGCCTGGCTTGTGCACTTGTATTTAAATACAGTGTCACCTAGGGCACCAGAGAGCAAGTTCTAACATCTCCCATTCCTGGAGGCCTCTCCCTCCCTCCTTCCACCTCTGCTCCTGTACCTGTACCTGGAGAGAATTCAGTCAAAGGAATTTCTCATGCTCCATTAAATTCTAGGGCTACTGAACCCAGAAATGATAACTTATGACAAACACAAAATGACAGAGGTAGGCAGTCTAGAAAGTACCAGGTTTTATTATCTTCTTATAAAAAAAAATCAGTAACAGACAACAGTGTGAGAGGAACTACAGAAAAGGTGCTTGTTACAATTCAGTCTGAAGAAAACGGTACTGTGGCCAGAAGAGGGCCCAGCCAGCTGGGACTCTGGGCTGGGGTAGTGACAGGAGCCCCTGGGTGAAGCAAAGGAGCGTAATTCCCACCCACTCCAGCCAGTGGAGTCCGAAGACATGAGCCAATGCACCAAGCCAGGATACCAGGCCGTTCATTGCCCTCCTCTCCACCCCCTTGCCTTGCCTTGCCTTGCCCAGGGAGACAAGGATTTTCCCAGCCAAGCTGAGCTGTGGATTCACTAGGCCAGTTTAGGACTCCCAACACTGCATGCCGCATCTTGGCAATCCTCTCCTCTGTCCGGTCAGGAGCGGAGCCACCACATACTCAGATGTGGCCAATGCAACTATGGAATGACTTCTCTCCCTTTGTATGACTTAAACAACTGATTTCAACAGGCACATGTGTGTGGTTACCCTAATTGGATAACATATTCCTAGAGCTGGGAGAAAGCAAATCCAAGAAGCCCTTCTGCTGCACTCCAGGAAGAAGGCAGAAAAAGTGTTGGAATACTCAGTCTTCAACCATGCCAGACCAGTCAGGAGAAGGCACCAGGAATAGGGAAGAAAAGGGAAGGAAGAACAAACAAAATTAGACACACAAAAATTCACTCACTCATCCACACAGCCAACATGAAATTGGAAATATCCTATTATATCCTGAAAAAATATATTTTATCTATTTTTCTAGAACCAAGAAGAGAGAATAATACAAGAAAGAACACAGACACAAACGCCTCACCATTCCCTATATTATATTTTGGAATCTGGATTTGCTAGAAAACTATGTTTCAGCATAGAGCTAACTTAGAAGAAGCAGCTTCAGAAAAAGGGCCAAGGTCATAAGCAGGGAGTGTGAACTATTAAAAGAAGAAAATGGGTAGGAGAAAAAAGGAAAAGAGGGAGGGGCCCTGTCTGAAGCTATAAATAGTAAAAAAAAAAAATTAATAAAAAAAATCACATCTCCCGCTCTCCTCTCATTTTCAAGAAACGTACAAGAACAAAAACAAAACCATTAAATACAAACTTAGCATAGGTGGTGGAAAAAACAGGAGATAAAAACATTTCCCCATCTCTACATCCCTGCCCGGCACAGATATTCTGCACACAAAGGAATGAACCATCAACAAAATAGATAAAAAATACTCTACAAATCCATTTCAAAGTGAGCTTTCCATACTTCTCCCCCACCCCTCCCTCCCCACATTAAAAAAAGAAGAAAGACTGATTTCTAAAAGTCACTTGAAAGAGCCTAGAATGGCCCAAAGTTTACCACAGACACTCCTGTAGTGTGTACAAGCACCCATGGAGGGCAGGCCAAGAGGCGCCAAGGTGCACGGCCTTCTAGGGCCCCTCCCTGATTCCTGACAGAGGGACAGGTTAGAAAAGGAGGAAGGAAGGCAGTCCAGGCAGATTTCTAACCAAGACTTGCACAATTCACCTCTAGCTTTTGTGGGGGCGGGGGAGGCAAAAGGGGGCCTCGATGAGATACATTCAGCACAAGCTCTAAACTGGACCTAGATTTGAATCTGAAAATCTTTTCAATGACCCAATCCCCAGCCCCAGGCTTGCCTTCAGAGAAGGTCAAGTTGAACACCAACCCCCCTTTTTTTTCCTGCCACAATAACTAAGGCCCCAAAGAATCAAGAAGAGCGAGGCAGCATAGTGGGAGATGATGTCTTTTCTGATGCTGGAGAGGTGGTCAGGGCTGGAGGCACGGACAGGTCAGTATTACGGTGCCCACGCCCTAATGCATGCCCATCACTCACAACGCTCCACATTCCCTCCCCACCCAAGTCCAAGCTACGCCTGTAGGGAGCTTCATGCGTAGAACTCATTGGTGGGGGCTTTTTTGTAGATGGGTTTCTTCCCCAGGTCGTAGCTGCCTTCGTCCTTCTTCTTCATGCGGTATACCAGCAGCAGGATCAGGAACACAGCGAACAGGATGCCCACAACGCCACCCACAATCAGAGCTGGAGAGGAAGAAGGGAGGATGGGGAGAGAGTGAGAGTTGTTCTTCAGCACCTTAGACTAGACACCCTCCAACACCCAGGTCCTCTTGTAGTCAAGACAACCTCCCCATCACCATCAATGCGCCCATGACCCTTACAGCCTTAAATACGGCAAGTGGGTCATGAGGCATTAGAAGTCAGTCCCTGAACACCACAAGGTTAAGGATTTCCCAGCAGTAGCTTAGTACAGATTAGGTCCAAGAACAGTAATAGCAGGCTATGGAAACCCCATAGACACTGCTATCCTCAGCAGACGGTATTCTTCAGCTTTTCCTGTGTGTGCACATATATCTGAGTCTATGTAACTACAAACAGGCACTGTATGTATTCTTCAACACCAGTATGTTAGATTATCATGACCCTATGTATATTCTTCAGTGGCTCTGGCTTGTTTCTGTTCCTACCTCTCCCATCTACTGGCTGTGTCATTTGAGGCAAACTCCATTTCTGTCACTGTAAACAAGACATTAGCGTCCTTCCCATAATTTTTCCTCTTACAGATTAGACAAATTTATCGATTTAAAATGAATACGTGTATCTATTGAAAATAAAATGTATCTATTTCTCTGTTGCAGGCCTGCATGCTGGTGCACCTGTGAAGTCTTGGGGTTTGTACCTCGTCCTCAGCACCTGAACTGAGCCTGTACAACAGTGAGTACTTCGTAAATGGCCCTCCCAGTTCAGCTCAGTGAGGAATGTCTGGCTGGTGCAGAACACAAGTGGACTTCTAACCTCGAGTAAGCATCTGTTCTGTCCACCATGCCAGGTGGCTTGAATGACTCATTCCTGTTTGCTGGAGACAGGGGTGGCTCACAGAATCCTTTCTGTAACAGATTGAGTACTCTAATTCAGTCTTAGTCTAAGAAGATTAACTTCCCATCCCTGCACACACTACAAATCTATGCACAGAAGGGGGTGAGGTGGCACAAAGGAGCCAAATAAGGTTCTTTCTTGGCTAAAATCCTATAAAAGGCAGCAACACAGGGCCTCCAGGGAGGTGCCAGAAAAATCACATGGAACTCTAGGCAGCAGTCTCATTCCTGTTTGCAGCCCTTTCTAATAGCCCATTCTTCGGATCAATCAGGCCCTTGATCTATGCTAAGATACCCACTGGGGTTAAGGCCCATGTATAGGCTCAGAAATCAGCTGGGGTTCCAAGGCCTAATGCCAGATGCAGTACACTTCCTGGCTTCATGACTTCAGAGAACATAAGACTCCCAAGTCAGGCTGCTCTGGGGACAGAACGAAGGGCAGGGGAATCCTCTGGCATATGACAAGTGATGCTGAAAAGCTCCTGGGAAAGCCAGGCGCCCTGGTAATTCTAGCTACTCAGGAGGCTTGAGATCTGAGGATCAAGGTTCAAAGCCAGCCCAGGCAACTAAAAAGGGCAACTAAAAAGTCCGTGAGACTCTTATCTCCAATTAATCTCCAGAAAACGGGATGTGGTGGATGTGGTGCACTGTGACTCAAGGGTAATGTGATAGCATTGGGCAGAAGAGCTCAGCGACAACGCCCAGGCCCAGGGGTAGGGCAGTAGCCTGGAGCTGAAGAGCTCAGGGACAGTGCCCAGGCTCAGAGTTCAAGTCCCATGACCAACAAAAAGAGAAAAAGGAAAAGTTCCTTAAATGGAGAATTCCACCTCAGCTGAAAACATGCAATTCTCAAGTGGAAGCATAATGACATGACCTGGCTTTATTTTATTTGTTCTGTGACCCAAAGCCTGGATCTGTTTCTCCTTAGATAAGAGCAGCTTAGACTAGAACAGTGATTTTACATGTTTCTACAGAAGCAGTAAAGCAAAAGCCAAACAGAGGTAAAAATCTGTCATCTAAAATATGCCAGCTGAGCTCTGGATAGTGGTGGCTCATGCCTGTAACTACTCAGAAGGCTGAGATCTGAGGATCATGGTTTGAAGCTCTATTTAACCACTCAAAAACTGTACTGTGGTTCAAGTGGTAGAGTGCAAAGAACCTCAGAGACAGTGCCCATGGCCCTGTTTTCAACCCCATGACCGTCAAAAAAAACAAATAAAATATGCCAGGTGCGCATAAAACTCTGGTGGAAGCTGGGGGTGGTGGCTCATGCCTGTAATTCTAGCTACTCAGGAGGTTGAGATCTGAGGATCAAGGTTCAAAGCCTGCCCTGGGCACAAAAGGACCTGAGACTCTTATCTCCAGTTAACCTCTAGAAAACAGGAAGTGGGGCTTGGCTCAAGGATAGGGTGGTAGCCTTGAGCTGTAGAGCTCAGAGACAATGCCCAGCCCAACCCAAGTTCAAGCCCCATGACCCACAACAACAAAAAAAAACACAACTCTGGTGGAAAAGAAGTAGCAGAGGGCTTTATTACTACTTCCAGGAAACCAATTGAAACTCTTAAGATTAACTGACCTAAGGCTAACTTGCTCTAGTTCTGACAGCTCATCCTCCTCCACCATGAACACAGAATGTGGTGTAGGAAAAGTGAAAAGGTACCGAGAGGTCAGGGGCAGGGCCCCTCCAAGCTACGCCCCGTTACATCTGTAAGATGTAAGACAGATCCTTCAGCGGTGTGACCCCTGGCTGTACCTTCAACCTCCTCAGAGCTTGTTTGCCCAGTTGCTTCCCAGGAAACAAGAGTTACCTAGCCTGGGCGTAGGGGAACGCACTCCCCAGGGTGGCTCACCCAGGCAGGTCCTTCACCATAGCCAGTAGGCCTGTACAACTAGGCACAGTTCCCTCCAATCAGCTGTGGTGACAGCTCCCTCTCTCCCCAGACTGTGGAAGGCTGGGCAAATGGGGTGAGAGGGGGAATGGACACTAGCTGAGGGCACCCCCTGAGAGAGAGCCACTCCTTATGCTTCATTTGGATAGAGCTTAACCCAAACCAGGCACCTGAGAGTCACAGACTTCTCACCTAAAACCACACACTTAACACAAGGCACAGAGACACACAGTCCCACACACATCGTGAAAGGACAAGGGAGATTCAAGGACAGTAACACTAACAACAGCCCTTTACTTAATTTCCTACTTAATATTTCATGGTGGTATCGTCAAACCAATCTTCCCAATAGATAGATCAACTGTGGTCCAACCTATTCAGAATCTTCGAAGCCAGGGTCGCAAGGCAGCCAAGAGATACAGCAAGCAGAAGGGAACCCAATCTAACTCTAAGAAGCTACCAGGCTTTTTAAGGACATTAACTATGCAATGATTAACTCCTAGAGGCCCCACTTTGGCCAGGGAAAGTGATTTGAATAAATACCTAAGGGGCTTAAGGCCAGACAATAATTCTTTAGAAACCTTTGATATGCAAGTTTCTTCCCTCACCCCCCTGGACTGCAAATAGTTAGAGCCCCTTAAAGGAAGTAAAGTCCTTCCTGCCCCAAGGCAACGGACTGCAGCACTGAGAGGCTGCAGGGATGAGGGCGTCCCTGCAGGAGCCCAGGCTTGTGCGGAGGGGCGGGGCCTCACCTGCCAGGACTTCCGTTCTCTCAAAGATGCTGCTGCCCTGGGCAGTGCTGGACATGGACACTCTGTTAGACACATCCTGGTCACCATCGAAGGGTGCGATCCTCTTGGGGATGACCTCGTTCTCCTCCAGTTCCCCAGTCCGGGTAGGAACGCGCCTCCCAGGCCCTTCCCGCTCCGGGATATGGTTAGTAAGAGGCACCTGTACAGGAGAGGGGAAGACAGAAATGCTGAGGGCATTTTCAAGAATCCTGTGGGGGGAAAAGGACTAGAACAGAGGAAGCAGCATCTGGCCAGGGGTAAAAGCTAGACCTAACCATCCCATCTCCTGACCTCCCAAAACAATGCCACCAACTCTCCTATTGTATCTGTTCCTAATGGGAAATGAATCTGATGGAGGGCACAGGGGAGACAGGGGGAGAGAAACTGCTTGCCCCTTAGACACAGTAATTGGGATTGTGTCCCAGGAGCTAATCAGACTGTGTCAAAGATGCCTATCAAAGTGTTTCAACGTTAGGCTATCAAGACGTTATAAACAGCTGGGCTGCCGGTCACATCTATCCATAATCCCAACTACTCAGGAGGCAGAGATCTGAGGACCTGCCAGTCCTGGCAGGAAATCCAGAAGTCTTTTATCTCCAATTTTATCCTTTTTTTAAATCTCCAATTAAGCATCCCCCAGATCCCCCCACAAAAAAAGCCAGAAGTGGAGCTAGACAGCACTCAGACTCTGAATTCAAGTCCCAGGATTGCGGGCACGCACACACACACACACACACATATACACACACATAGCAGGAAAGTTATAAGCAAGGTCAAGTGCTCGCCTAGCATGCAGGAAGCCCTGTGTATGGTACCACATACACAGAAAGAGCTAGAAGTGGTGCTGTGGCTCCAGTGGCAGAATGCTAGCCTTGAGCAAAGAAGTGTTCATGTGTTCAGTGCCCAGGCCCTGAGTTCAAGCCCTAGGACTGGCAATAACAATAAAAAAAAAGTTCTTAGCAACTTCCCCACCAATAAAAAGAATCAGGTAAACTATTATGCAACCTATAACAATACAAGGACATTTAGTTCTGTAGAGAGCTCTCAGGACCACTGTAGGGAGGCAATACAGGGCATAAAACTGCATGCACAATGTGATGTCTGTGCTGGAAACAGTTGCAAAGGCAACTGTGGAGGAGGGCCTACCTGTGACAGGTAGTTCTACCTAGCCCACAATAAACCCTGGGTCCTTCTCTTCCAGAGCAGGGTCAGATCCCTAGTCCTTCTACCCAGGGCATGTCTGAATTTTCCATTTCTTTCCACAAATGTATTACAGAAAAGGGAGAAAGGCAAATACATGCAGCACTTACCAAGGGTTCAATCACTTCAGGGAAGGTCTGATGGTCCTCTGAGTCGTCTGTAAGGTTCAAATAATGGCTGTGTGAGTACCAGGTTCACTGTGCCCACCTAACTAACTGATTCTTGTATCCATGGCTACCTTATAAGCAGCCCCTAAAAGCTCCAAGTCCAGCAACTAAACATGCTTACCTCAACCCCACTGTCACCCAGGCTGAGAAGAAAAAACAGGCTTACGCCTATAATCCTAGCTACTAAAGAAGCTAGAGCTCTGAGGATAGAGGTTCAAAGCCAGCCTGGGCAGGAAAGTCCATGAGACTCTTAACTTCAATTAACCACCCAAAAAATGGGAAATGCCATTGTGTCTCCATATGATAGAGCATTAGCCTTGAGCACAAAAGCTCAGGGACAGCGCCTAGGCCCTGAGTTTAAGTCTGGCATGCGCGCTTGCACGCATGCATGCACGCACGCACGCACACGCGCACACACAAAATGAAGGAGGACAGGGCCCTGCTGCCAATAAAATCCACTCTGCATTTGAACAAGATCCTCAGGGAATTAAAGTTTCAGGAGACTAATTGCAGTGTTAAGCACTACAAAGTTTACTACTATAAAACAGCTGTATGACTACCTGAGACAATGGATATGGATCATTTTGCCTCTTAAGAGCAACCTTTCCATGTGTACATCCTTTTAACTGCAGGCTGTGTACCTTAAATATATACAATATAATCTGAACACACGCAGAGTTCTTAAATGAACATGAGCTGATGTTTGGCATTACTAGATGGGGAAGTCCAAGGATTCGATAAAGGTAACAGAAGTGAGGTCTGACCCAGCACTGTCCAAGGTTCAAACTTGGAATAATGAGCATAGCCCTGAAGACTGAGGGACTGGGACCAGTGAGCAGTCTGTCTTAAAGCCAGGAAAGTCAAACATTACAAAAGCACTTTTGGTTAGTTTGGCCAAAAGAAGCCTCAGTCCCTTTAACCTAATCTGAAGCAGGACTGTTTGTTTTTGGTGCCATGGGGATTTGAATTTAAGGCCTTGAGGTCAACTAGTCTGGCATTGTACCGCTTGAGCCACGCCTCCAGCCCTGGTATCTTTGAGATAGGATCTTTTGAAATATTTTTTTTTCTGCCTTGGCTGGCCTTCAGCCTTAATCTTTCAGTTCTCAGTCTCCTACAAACCTAGGCACCAGAACCTGGTTCAGGGGTTTACTCTTGAATCTTCACCCCTCTTTACACACTCCCCTTCCCCCTACTGCTCCACCCCTGCTTCTCAGCTAGTACTTTTCCTTTCCAAAGAAAGAAAAACAATCTGTGGGTGCTCCTTCTCCACCCTCACTCTCCCCTCTGCCAAAGGGAGGAGCCTACCAGGGCAGGTTCAGGCTGGTGCCTGAAAATCCCAAAGATAGGAATGAATTCAAAGCAACACACAAGTGCCCCCCCCCACCTTCCCCAGAGGGTCTCTGGGAAAGGTTAGTCTGGGAAAGGTTAGTTTTCCCTTTGGAGGTAGGGGAAGAGCTCTGCTGGAAATTCCCCACACACAAAATCCTAGCCTGCCCATCCTCCTCCTCCTAGGATCATCGTTTTCCTTTCCTCCATTCCCTTTCCCCCCAAGCCTACCCTCTGCCCACCCTCCATACCCAGATCTCCAGAGCCTGACAGCTCAAAGTCATCACTGTCCTGTCCCGGGCCTCCAATGTCCTCATCATCAGGTAGGTCTCCGGAGAAGAATCCACCTTCCAGGAGATCCTGAGGATGGATGACTTCAGTCTCTCGAATCTACAGTGGAAGAAAAGAAAAGCCTCAGCCAATAGCGCCCCCCACCCAGTGCTCCACAACAGCTGGACCCCCAAATAGCCAGCAGTGTGGAACCACAAGGATTAAGTAACATGGGACCCAGACAGGTCTAGAAACCTGGCTCTTGGATCTTGCTTTGCCCCCATTCTGCTGTCACAAGACTCTTTCCTGCTCGGGTTAATTCATAAAAAATCACAGTAGATTATTCCTATAGTTAGGTACCATTTACTGAACACTTGTTACATGTGCCAGGCTGTTTTTATTTTATTTTTTGTTTTTTGTTAGTCCTGGGGCTTGAACTCAGGGCCTGGGCACTGTCCTTGGACACTTTTTGCTCAAGGCTAACACTGTGCTATTTGAGCCACAGCACCACCTCCCACTTTTGGCTTTTTCTGTGTATGTGGTATGGAGGAATTGAACCCAGGGCTTGGTACTTGCTAGGCAAGCACACTACCATTAGGCTGAGTTCCCAACCCCAGGTTGTTTTTAAATAACTCTGGGAAGGTGCTGTTATTTATTTTACAATCGAGACACTGGGTATTAGAGACTACAACTTTGCTCTGGCCACCAGTGACTCCTGCCTGTAATCTTAGCCACTCAAGAGGCTATGATCTGGTGATCACAGTTCAAATCCAGCCTGGTCAAGAAAACCGCAACTCATCTCTAACTTCTAGAAAAACTGCAGTGGAATACTAGCACTTGAGGGGGGGGGAGGCTCAGGCTTTGAATTTAAGCCCCAGGACCAGCACAAGTGGGGGGGGGCTACAAATTTTCTTTGGGTAACACAACTAAGGAAAGGCAGTCCAACACCTCCCAGGGCCAGTGATGGCCCCAGGGTTACAACCCCCTAGGGTCCCATGACGCAGTGGCAGCTGATTCACACATGACAGCAAGTGCCCTTACTGACTCTGGCCTTGCCCAGTCCTGGGCATCTTCCCAGCTGAGTCAGACTGGGCTGGGGCAGTCAAGACTGACTTAGTCACACTTTAAGACAGCCTCAGATCTACATACTGCTCAGGCGTAGGTCTCAAGCGCAGACTCTTTTACACATCTGTCCCTGCAGCCAGTACCGTGGAGGACAGACACAGAGGCACAATCTTGTCCCGCCCCTCACCCCATGGTGACCCAGCAGGTCACTCCAGAGTCTGAAGCCCAACCCCACACCAAGCAGCTTCCAGAAAGGATTCAAGGTCCAGGGAGGAAGAGAACTTTCCCAGAGCTGGGCAGGGTGTGTTACTCCACCCCTTGCAATCCCTAGCTCTGCTGAGTGGAAAACAAAGCTCCCTCAGTAGCTAGAAAGCATTCTGAGGCCCACTGCTTCTCCTCTAGCTTCTGGACTGGGGCCTCTGCCCACAGAACAGCCCTAAGCAAGGTCTATTATTTCCCTCTGACCAGATCCCATAACTGCAGGAGGTACGGATCTGCTAGGAACCACAGAATACAAACTAGCAACCCCCAAAGGCCCCGTATCCCTGTCACAGAATAAGAGACTTTGAACCTGGAACAAGACAGTGACCTAAGATCCCACAGAGTTCGTGACAAAACCCGGGGGTAGAAGGAAGCCAGGTGTATTTCCAACAGCTCCAAACTGTCCTACACCCACAGGAGGCTGCCTCTGAGAAGGAAGATCTGTTTAAAGACGCCCTGAAGACAGGAAGAGTATCCAGTGGCAAGACAGAAAGGTTCTGGAAAAGCAGTTCTCAGAACAGGCTCCTCCCGCACCCTCCCTCCCCCAGGCTTCCGGGGAGAGGCAGCCATATCTGTGTTCTCTTCCACCCCCTCAGGGCAGGATGCTAGATACTGGGAGGGAAGTGGGGTCAGGCTAGAAGGCAGTGGGGAGGCATCCCTCTAACCCAGGGCAGAGGAAACAAGCAGAGCACTTGGCACACTTGGTGGGGGTGGGATCCAGCAGGAGGTTAAGCTCTGGTTAGGGATGACTTCATGACTCGGGAATCATGAGCTGTAGAGCTGCTGGCGCTGGAATTCCACCCCCCCACACACACACTGCACTCCCCCCAACACACACACACACACACACACACACACACACACACACACACACACACACAGCACCTGTGCCTTGGCAGGGTAGGGGGGAGAATCCTGCAAGGTTCTGTAAGTATATATACCTAGGCAGGGTTCCAGGGCTTCTACCCCCATCTCCAGCTGCAGATTCCCCTGGGACCTAAAACAGCAGGACCTTGGTGTCTTACTTAGAGTAAGATCCCAATTGAACACTTGTAGGTCTGTTTCTATCGATTCCTTCCTTGCCTGCTTCTCTTCCTCTCTCCCTCCTTCCTTCTCGGTTTCCTCTGTTTTCCTGTGTCGCCCAGGTTGATCCCAAACTTGTGATTCTCTTGTTTCATTCAACCTCCTAAGTACCGCAACTACAGGTGTGTGCCACCACAACAGTCTCTACCCTGTCCTCTTAATATGGTCCCTTCTGCAAATGGCAGAAATCAGAGTTCAAAGAGGCGAAGTCAGTCACTTGTCTAAAGCTACACAAGCACCAAATGGCCACTTTGGACCAAAAGCCAAGCACAGGTCAGTCAGCTGGGATGTGAACCACACACACATGAACGTGTGCTTGAACACATGTGTACTCGGGCCACCAATCCTGGTAAGTGGGTATGTCAAATCCAGCAGAGAGAGCGCGTGCAAGAAGGCATGGCGGGGGGGGAGGTTACTTTGTCTACTTAAGACACTTATTGACCTGGTCAGGCTTGAAAACAAGACTGGTTGTGGGGTGTGAGAATTCAAAGTCCTCAGCACAGAGTTCAAACTTCCAACATGGGGCTGGGGCTAGATAGACAGTAGGATTCCAATACATATTTTTCCACTCTGCCTTGTCTTCTTGGAGCCATAGAATATTGTTTGTGCATCCAACCCCCCCTTTTTTCCATTTCATTATTTTATTTATTTGGGGGATGGAGAAGTCCTGGGCTTGATCAATGCCTGGGTATAATCTCTTAAGCTTTTTCACTCAAGGCTGGTGCTCTACCATTTGAACCACAGCTCCACTTCTAGCTTTTTACTGGTTAGCTGAAGGTAAGAACTCAGGGACATTCCTGCCCAGGCTGGTTTGGAACCAGAATCTTCAGATCTCAGTCATCCGGATGGCTAACTATCCTTCTAGTGTGTGAAACTGGTTCAAAACAACCCCAAGGATTAGTGTGATGACTGGCGATGCTACATTAGAGAAATCAAGACTACGAAGGAGGAGGAGCGAGAAGAGTTTACAGTCCAGACAGTAGCAACACTGATTTATTTATTCCCAGTTCAGCCCGCTCTGGGGCCCCAGGATTATCCCTGGCCCTGTTCATGCCAGGTTCCTACAGGAGATGCACAAGAAGTCTGAGATCAAACCAAGGATCAATGGTGGGGCCAGGCACAGACCCTTGTTCCAGAGCCCTGAAAGCACAGTCTTCAGAAGCTGCATTGGAATGACACCCAGGAGGCAGTCAAGGGCTTGTGAAGCAGCAGATGGAGGACACAAAGAAGTAAAAGCTCCCTCTCCACCCACAACTTCTGACAACATGGACATCTCCGAGGAGCAGGAGCCATTTAGGATGAAGCTGACAAGACAGGATTAAGCCTCACCGGATTATGGGTAATCTTTTTTCGTTTTAAACCTAGAGGTTGGGAAAGCTTCCTTCCCTACTTTCTATTCAGACAAGGGCCACTCAGTTTGGGGAGGCTTTGAAGAGCCAGGCCACCCAGCATCCAGATCGAACCCTGACCAAAAAGGAACCCAGCCCTGTTTCCCGCCTAGGGATGTGGTCTGTTCTCCTCAACTCACCCTGACCCTGTCCAGGCATGTGTGGCCACATGTGCGTAGGTGCTCAGACACCCTCTTCATGTGCCTTTGTCCCTCTCCCTGATGCACAGCAGAAGCCATCAGCTGAATGAGGCCTGAGAGCCTCTGTTAGCCTGGTGGCTGGCTGCGGGACACCTAAACACCTCAACTACTACAGGAGATTAAGAGATCGCAGGCATCCAGGGAGGTGAAGAGGGAGTAGATCCACTTGCATTTTATGAGGACTAACACCTGCCAACAGAAAATATCTGAGGTCACAGAGTCCAACCTGTTTTATAGCCTTGAAAACTTTGTCAAGGTCACAAACACTGCTGACAACAGAGCCCGGTTTGGGTAGGTGTCTTAGCTCCCAGGAGTTACCCTCTCTCCTCTCAGATCTGGGCCACCTCTGAGGGTTCTCAGCAAACCCACAGGCAGTGGATAGGGCTACAGTTAAGACTCCTCACCTGGCCATTAAAGCTTTACTGTGAAGCTAGGAAAAAGTTTCTAGCCCTATCCCAAAAGTCCTACAGCTTCTGTCATCCCAGGAAAACCCTGGCAGCTAGGGCAACTCATATCTACTAGGTGACCCAACACCCTGCTGGGTCCTCTCTCTATTCATTTAACTGACTCTACAGCATTACCAGGTGTTCTCTCTGTTTGCTGATGCACATACTAAGGCTAGCTGAATTATCCATCCAGTCATACAGCTAGAAAGCAACAGAGCTGGGATTCAAACCTAGAGCTTCCTCATGACCATGTCCTGACCACGGCTGCTGCCCACTCTCTCCCCACTACCCCCAGCACACAGCCTGGCCCTGGGTGCCCCCTCCTTTGCCCAGGAGTAAACAAAGGTGAAAGTGATATGGCTTAAACAAAGGAACAGAAACTTGGCTAGAGCACTAGGGAGGAGTTCAGGATCAGGGCTTGGTTAACTATGCACTAATAAGAGCCCTCCCCCACAACCGAACACCCCCTCCCCAGGAAAGGCAGGGCGTCAAGGCCACTCCTGACCCTGCTTTCAAGACGAGTAGTAAATCTAGGGGGAGGGGAAATGTTAAGTAAGTACCCTTGGGGCTCCAATACCACCCATATTCTAGAGGCAAGGTACATGGCAGGAATCCCTTCCTCCCTTAGCTAGGCAAGAACCACAAGTCAACCATAGTTGACCCCTTTCCAACTATGAGTCTGAAAGTTTGTTCCAATAGTTTATTTAATTTATTATTATTATTGTTTTGCTGGGTCGTGGAGGGCTTAAACTCTGGTGCTCAAGGTTAGTGCTTTTCCACTTGAGCCATAGCTCCACTGCCAGCTTTTTGTGGTTAGTTGGAGGTAAGAATGCCATGGACTTTTCTGCCAGGGCTGAGTTCGAACTGCGCTCCTCAGATCTCATTCTGAGAAGCTAGAATTACAGGCAGGAGCCACTGGTGCCCAGCTTTATTCTACCTCTTAAGTCCTCAGTTTCCTCTTCTGTAACCGGGGCCTGTAGGTAGCACCTAGCTAAGTGCTGAAAGGATTCCGAGGGATAAATTAATGTACACATAGGATTCAGCACGTGGCTGAGTACACAGCAGGTGCCCAGTGAGCAGTAGCTATTATTACCCCCCACCTGCTTTCCTTCAGGCTAGGGAGATTAGTGCTCAAGGGTCAGAGACCTAAGGAAACTTGCAGAAATAGAAAGAGACTAGTCACCTGATGAGAGAGATGTTTTGCAAGCCACTGAGGGACATTTCCTATAATGGCAATTATTCTGCTATTTCTGAGACCAGCGACTTTCAACAACAAATTAGATCCTTTCCAATGGTGTGGAACCTGAGACTCAGGATGGTTAGAGCCCTGTCTCAGGTCACAGTGGTTAGTAAGCAAATAAAAAGAGGCAATCTGTACTTTCCAGAAGGAATAGAAAGAAGACTGGAGACATCTGAAATTGTACTACAACTGAAATGCTACTGGGTTTATATCCCCACAGACTTGCCTTGGGGAATAAATGTCTAGAAAGCAAAAAAGAACTCACACTCTATCTATAGTCTGGTACCTGAAGGGTTAAGCCAGGTCTGGGGGTGGGGGTGGGTGGAGTGAGGGTTCAAATGTCGCTCTGCCTACTCTAAGGTCGGGTTACTCAGAACACAATCACCAAGCAGAGAGCCAGGCCTTGCTGGCACTACCAGCAGCCAGCTTTTCACCAAGCCCGGGGCAGGCCATTCCCACAGCAAGGACTCCAGGATCCTGGGGTAACTGCTAAGAACGAGGGGGAACGTGATCCTGATGTGCCTCAGAACACACTCTTTCCCCTGAGCCAATTCGACTCTCTGTCACTAACTCCTAGGTGGTCTTGGGTGATTCCTTCTCTGGCCTCAGTTTCCCCACCTATAAAAAGACGGGTCTCCAAAAGACAAGCCTCCCTCTGTCCTAAGGCCTGGAAACCAAACTGGGCACTGCTCCGATTACCAGTGGAGACAGCTGGGAGGGGCTGGCTCCCTCAGGGCCTCAGAGACAGAGGTGTATTGAAGCTGGAGCTTGTAATCTAGGCAGCAGATCCAAACTCCCCGCTGGTTCGTGGCTGGCCAGGAGGCTCTCAGGATGCAAACAAGCCACTTGTGTTCGGAGAGCAAAGTCCAGAGCCTACTCTGCAGCCTTGTCTCAGCAGATTAGATCTACCCGGGTGCTGGCTTCCTGCCCCTTGCCAACTTCCCCTGCCACCCAGGGAAGCCACTGCTCTAGACCAGGTCAGTCTGTCCCATGATCTTCTTCCCTTTGGGCTTTCCCAAGGCAAGAGGTGTCCCCCATTCCTAGGCCCAGCCATTTGCTGCCCAAAGGAGCTGACCAGTACAGCCAGTCTCTGCAGGACCAACCCCATTGCCTGCCTTCACCCAGTCACAGTGTACACACACACACACACACACACACACACGCATGCATGCATGCACGCACACGCGCACGCCTCTTCCAGCCTCCCTTTCCATTACCCCAGTGTCACCTGACTAGCAGCCTCTCCTCTGCCAGAGCTGCCAGAGAAAACTGGGGCAGCCAACTCAACTCCCTAAGCTTAAAGGACAAGGGAAGGGGTAGATGAAGGGTAAAGGGTGAGGGGCTGGGATAGGAGGATGTGGTGTGAGACCAAGTGAGAAGACACTGGGAGTACAGGAGGTAGGTAAGAAGTAGGAGGAAAGATCTTTTGCAGTATCCTGAAGCCTTTTAAAGGGCCAAGGAAGCCTGGGAAATGCACGGATCCATTTAGGTTTTCAGTGTGTTCAGACAGCAAAGCCAGGCTCTGGCCAAGTTAGGAGTCCTTGTCTGGTTGCTAATAATAAGCTCAACTTAAGCTAGTACTTTACAAGTTTGCCAAACACCGATTATGGCCCTCAAGTGACACAGGTGTTTTATAGAGGACACTAGAGCTCTCATATTAACAAAGTGACTTATTAACTTAACCGTGTCCCTGGGTGAGTGGCAGGGCCAGGAGAGAGCCATGGAGACTTTGGTTTTCTTGGCTGTAAAGCAGACCTACTTTTTCATAGTTCCTCAGCTTCTAAACAAAACCAGAGAGGCTTTCGAGGGGCAGGTGCCCAAAGGCCACCAGTGGCTTAATAACAAACCAGCCCAAAAGGACAGATTTCTTGTTCTAGGGTTAAATCAGAACCCAACAGTTATCATATATGCTCTCCCAGTCTCTAGGTGCAATGAAATTGCTGGAAAATTACCTTCTACCAACATAGTCTACCAACATCCTGCATCCAGAGCCCATGATGTCATTTTTTTTTTTCTGGTCTTGAACTCAGGGCCTGAGAACTGTCCTTGGGCTTGTTTCTCAAAACTAGTACTCCACCACTTGAGCCACAGCACCACTTCCAGCTTTTTCTATGTATGTGGTACCAAGGAATCGAACCTGGATCTTCATGCATGCTAGGCAAGCACTCTACCACTAGGCCAAACTTCCGGCTATTATTATTATTATTACTACTATTATTATTTTGCCAGTCCTAGGGCTTGAACTCAGGGTCTGGGCACTGTCCTTGGGCTGTCTTAAGGCTAGCGCTCTACCACTTGAGCCACAGCAACACTTCCAGCTTCTTCTACGTATGTGGTACCAAGGAATCGAACCTGGATCTTCATGCACGCTAGACAAACACTCTACCACTTGGTCATGCTCCTCTCCCCGCCCATTTGTTATTTTTTAATGTCAAGTAGTAGGGCTTGAACTCAGGGCCTGGGCATAGTCCCTGAGCTTTTGTGTTCAAAGCTACCACTTTTGAACCACATCACCACTTCCCCACTTTTTGGTGGTTCGTTGGAGATGAGAGTCTCACAGACTTTCTTGCCTGAGCTAGCTTTCAAACCATGATCCTCAGAATCTCAGGCTCCTGAGTAACTAAAATTACAGAAGCAAGATGAGAAACTCGGTGTCCTCTGAGACAGGAGGGGTGGTCTGAACCCTAAGTGGTTCTGGAATTTTGTACACCCCCCTTACCTCCACCCCTCAAGCCCTGAAGACTGCAAGCCACTGGAATGAGTGCCTGCAGATACTGGCAGGAGAGGCAGAACTGCCAGGAACTGGTTCTTGTTTAAATATAAACCCATCTGATAATTAGCAAACAGCCCACTTTCTAAGATAAACAAATACAAAAGTTGGGCTTGATCAGCCCCACCCTGGACTTCTCCTATCCCAACTAGCAGCTGCCAGGTCAGACAAGAAAGTGGAAAGAAAGGTACTGAGCAAGGAGAACCATCACCAAGGAATGCTTCCTCCGGAAATTCCTCATCTCTACTTGGCACAATGTCTAGGCCCCTCTATTCGCACAGCCTTATTGTATTTTAAGCCTCTCCACAAAGTGATCATCTTTTTCCCTTCTTCGGTGCTGTAAGTTGAACCTAGGGCCTCTTATAAGCTAGGTGATCTTTCACTGAGCTACATCCTCAGTTCAGAATCCCAATATCTAAGCCAGGCTCACACCTGTGATCCTATCTATTCAGGAGTCTGAGATCTGAGAATCCAGGGTCAAAAGTCAACCCAGGCAGGCAAGTACCGGATACTCTTATCTCCAACTAGTCACAGGAAGTGGCACTGTGGCTCAAAGTGGTTGAGAGTTAGCCTTGAGTGTAAAAGCTCAGTACCCAGGCCTTGAGTTCAAGCCTCCTGACCACCACCAACAACAAAAAAATAAAACCCAACAAGTTGAACAGTATGCCCAAATTATGTTGCTAAGAATAGATGGCTTAAAGCCCTCTTTTATTTTTCCCAACACTAAACCAATGTTTCAACACTCCAAGTCAGAAGGTCTTAGAAATGTCAAGAAAACATAGGATTTTCCTATACCAGCTTTGCTTTATAAATTCAGTTTTGCTTTAAGGGAGGTAAAGAATATGACACCTGCTTTGTGGAAGTTTAAAGACTGATTTTTGAGGATCAACTGACCTCTGGTTCAATGTCATGCACATCTAAGCAAAAAGCTGTGAAGGTTTGAAGCCTAGTACAAGTACTTCCTGCCCAGGCCTCTCAAAGTCCTGCATGCTAACATACTGACTCCCCAAGGACAAGGTAAAACTTTCATGGCCATTACAACATGCCTACCACAGAGCTATCCTATTAGCCTTGTTGAAAGGAAATTCATGACTCAGTCAGGCATGCTAACCCATGGTGACTCACAGAGCCCTGATGTCCCCTTCTCCTGATTCTAAGGGTTCATTCAGAAATCACGTCCACTCATTTAGGCTGAAGTAAAATTAGGAGCCAATTCCTCCCAAGAGGAAGCTGGGGCTGGAAGCCCAGCCAGGCTCCCTCAGCTCCTCATTCAGGTCACCCCAGTACTTCAAGTCCTTGGAAAAGCCCCGTTTCCAGGCACTGTGGATGGCAGGAGCTCAACATCCACCCACTTCTCTTCTAAGACAAGGATCTGTTCAGATTCTACCAAAGAGACCAAAAAAGCTTCCTTCCCCTCCACACCAGGCCCTCAGGGCAGACAGGACTTTAGAAGGCAAGGGCTCCAATTTCCACATTTTAGAATTAAAGAGATTGAAACCTAGTGCCAATGGCTCACATCTATGATCTGAGCTACTCAGGAGGCTGAAGTCTGGGGATCACAGTCAACCCAGGCAGGAAAAAAGTCGAGCTGTGCTTCAAGGTTTAGAGAGCTAGCCTTGAGTGAAAAAAGATAAGAGATGAAGCTCTAGTACTGGAGGGGGGATATTGGGACAGAGTCTCAAGAGAATGTCTGATCAGTTAACTGGCAATGCAGAAGTAAGACCAACCAAAGGTTATCTACAAGCAAATCTCTTCATCTGGAATGTTCTCTTTCAACAATCTAACCAGACAACTTGCACTATCAGTCAGACCTGGTTCTGACCTCAGCAAGCCATAGCATTCCTCTGAGCATCAGCTTCCGGTAAATAACAAAGCTTAAAAAAAAAAAAAAGCCAGGTGCAGTGGCTCATACCTGTAATCCTAGCTACTCAGGAGGTTGAGATCTGAGGATCACAGTTCAAAGCCAGCCATGACACTAAAGAACAACACTAAAGAACGTGGTACTCTTACCTTCAATTAATCACTAGGAAACCGGATATGGCGCTGTGGCTCAAGGGGTAGGGCAGTAGCCTTGAGCTGAAGAGCTCAGGGACAGCACCCAGGCCCAGAGTTCAAGCCCCATGACCCACCAAAAAAAAAAAAAAAGTACCTGCTGGAAGTATCATAGGAGACAATCTCAATGCAGCTTTTAAAATGAAGTTCATGCATGAAGTTATTCCTTCATACACACATTCCCCAAGTACTGACCACGGGACAGGTATTCACTCTAACAAAAGCAGAGTTCTTGAAGGAAGTTAAGGGTAGATGGGTGGAATTCCCCAGACCCTTGCCTTCCAGAATTTGGAGGAGTATATTAATTTCCAGGAAGTAATGCCTTAGATGTCTTATGATCGCCACAGACTTTCTTGAATAGTTGGTACTTAATTATTAATCAAGTATCAGCACTGGAGAGAGCTCTTGAAACCACCCACCTCAAAGCTTTGTTTTTAGTGCAAGGGATCTCCTTCTAGCCTCATGGAGCCCTCCAAAGCACTGCCCAAATATTTTCCTGGGAGGGTTTTGTAATTGGGCTTCCAAGAGTTCTCACTTGCCATTTAAGGGTCCTACAACTCCAAGGTTTCCGCTCCACCCCTACTTTGGTGTGCTTCAAAGAGAGATTCCTCAGGTCGCCCAGAAATATCTTTAACTTGACATACACCTGGCGAGTGAGGGTGGTAGTACCCTAGAACTGCCTGGCCTCGTGCCAAGTGAGAGGCCTAGGCCCCTGAGCAGCACCACCTTTGCCCACCCTTCAACCCCCACTCCCCCAAACAAGGATGCTTTAATTGGCTAGGGAGGGAGTGGCAGGAAGGCAGATGGGGAATGCTCCCAGCTGGACAGGAAGAACTGGTTTAGGATGGCAAACCCCTGCCAAACAGAGGAGAGGGCGGCTGGGTGCTGAGCTTTGGACTCCTTCTCAAAGCCTGTGGCACCGAAGGGTGTGAGGGTGTACCATCTGAAGGGAGGGAAGATTTGCATTAAACCTGAAATTTGGGGAGGAGCCCAAAGAACACTCTTGGAGAAGAGGACTACTAGTCAGACACACTGACAGCCTGAATGCCCTCTGCTATGAAGGTGGTTATCTAGTCATCGAGGGCTCCATACACCTCCACCTGGATGGTGGGAATAATATCACCACATGGTAGATTCTTGCGAGGATAAAATATGCTAGAGACCTGGCACAGGGAAAGTCCTCATAAATTGCCATCGTAATGGGTGTTGAGCAAAATCCTTCTCCCTAAACCCAAACTTTTGTCTATCTACAAAGAGAAGAGTCCACAGGACTCCAGTGTAGATCAGCTTGTGACAAGGTCTTCTGATTTTTCTGGCCACAGGCTGGGGGAGGGGGAAAGTAGGTCAAAAGGAGAAGTTGTATACCCCAATTAGAGGCAGGAGACCTATGGTATTACCGGAAAGGGGAAAGCTGAAGTCAGGGTGAAAGACTGACACTCTCAGGAAGCAGCTGCGTAGGGCCAACATGTCCCCCAGCTGATGGGCTGACAGGGGACTGACAGCCTGTCCTCCTCCCGCCCACTACCACATCCTCCTGGCTGCCCTCTGGACCCAGCTGCCCGCTCCTCCCCCAGAAGTACCTGTAGGATCAGCAGCCCCAGAGCTGAGCCTGGCATGTGACTGTCCACGTGGTAACCTTAGCCAGTGCCAGAGTCCTTTCCTCTTTTTCTCCACCTGCTCAGCCAGCATTCCTTCAAAAACCTCCCCCCACTCCCCCCCACACACCAAGGGCTCAACTCCCAAATTCCCTTCAGTATCTCATTTAGGGTAGCAAGAGAGGCAGATCCTGCTTTGCCACTAATGTTTCTCCAGAAATGTCCTGGGGGAAGAAGGAATTGGGGAACGTTAGCCAGGAATTGTTTTTTCCAGTCAGAATTCCTTGAGGCATCCTACCCCCAAATCTCAACATCAGTCTAGAAATACCTGGAGATGGGGACCCACTAGAATTTGAGAAAACAGCAGGCCCTTTGGAAGCTTGGCTATCTCCTTTGAATCTGACACAGCCAGTTATTAGCTGTGTGACCTTGGGCAAGTTACTTAACCTCTCTAGCCTCGGGACCAGCTTAAAAACAGTAAACAGTGGAGTTAGAATTAAGAAGGTTGTAGAGCCATTACAAAGCTATCAGAACAGAGAGGGGTACACTAAAGGAGCTACTTATCTGCCACAGTCACCCAAGATTTTAAATTGTGCCTGAGGCATTGCTCAAGGTCTCATCATCCAACTCCTGAAAAAGAGAGCTTGCAGGCAAGAATCAAACTTTCCCCTAAGGGTAGATGGGAAAGACTCAGGGCTTTCAAAAAAAAAAAAAAAAGAGCATGAATGATTAAACTCCAGGGAATACTCCTTCGAATGCCACCCCCCCAAACTCCTGAGGATTAGATCAACTCTCCCAGCAATTCCTGTACCCCTAACTTTCCAGAGGAGATGGTCTCCTAACTCCAGGGCTAGTTGCTGAGACAGAGCTTCAGGTGGCCCAGGATTGTGCAACCTCAGAGAGTGACCAGTGGACAAGTGAAAGGGAGAGAGTTCTCTAGGCTCCCACCTCCACCCCCACCTCCACCCCCACCTCCTCCGCCGCAGTGTGGGAGCTCCACAGCAATGAACGCCTCCTTGCAGCAAGGCGGAGGCTCCCCACCTCCGGGCCAAGTGCTAAACCTAACCCGTTCCTCCTGGCGTCCCTCGGAAGAGCCCCTCCACTTTCCAGGGGCCGCTCGCCTCATTCCCTCTTCCCCGTGGATGGGGAAAGTGAGACTCGAGAGGCAGGGCCTCCACCCTCGCTCCCTCCCTAAGTCACCGGCGGGGCCACGGCTGGGACGAAGGGCTCAGTGGTGCTTGCCCGGGATGGGGGTGAAACCGGACCCCCACAAGCCCCCAGGCCTCCCACCAAAGGAGGCCACCTCTTCTGCGCCCCTCATCTCCAAGCCATCTGGGACTCTGGGAGCCCGGGGGTGGGGGAGGCGCGGGGGGCCTCCGTGCTCAGAGCCGGGCCACCCAGGATCCCAGGGAAGCGGCGAGGGTGTAGGAGCCGAGCTGACACCCGCTGGGTGCCGTCCGGGCCCGCGGCCGGCGCGCGGGAGAGCGGGGAGCCGCGCGGGGAGCCTGCCTCGCCCGCCACCCCGGAGCGGAGTTACCCACAAAGTTTCCCCGGCCTCGGAGCACCCCGCTCCACCGCCAACCCAAGCCCCCCAAACACCTACCGACTCGGCGAGGGCTGCGGGGAGGCCGGCGCAGAGCAGCAGCAGCGGCAGCAGCAGCAGGGGCGCAAGCGGGCGGGCGGGCGCCATGGTGACGGGGCGCGGGCTGCGTGCGGAGTGGCCCGGGGCGGCTGCGCAGCCCCTCTTATAGGCGGCGGCCCCGCCCCCCGCCCCCGCCCGCCCCGCCCCTCGCGCACCCCGCCCGGAATTCCCCCGGGAAAGCTGGGCCGCGGGGTGCCCGCCCGGCGAGCTGGAAACCCCGGGGACGTGGCCCCGTGCGCATGCGCGCACACTGGCCCCCGGGAGGGACCCCAAGTTCCACCCTCCTGGAGCTCCGAGCCCCCCCCCCCGCGCATCCCCACTTAACTCCATCTTATAGTTGGGGGGAACTGGGGCGCTTCCCACTTTCTAAGTGGATCCGCGCACACGTACGCAGGGAATCGGCAAACTTTCTGGGCCTTGGAACGACGCTGAACCATTCAACCAAGCTCAGCTACTAAAAGCCGTCATGCAGACTTAAGGGGAGCTGGGCACTGGGACCCGAGAATCACGACAAGCCGGTCCAGGTAGGAAGAAAGTCCTGTGAGACTTATCTCCAAATAACCATAACCACCAAAAAGTGGGAGCGGACCTGTGGCTCAAGAGGTAGCGCGCCAGCCAGGCTTGATCAAAATGGCTCACGGACAGGGCCCAGGCCCTTGGTTCAGTCCCTGAAGGCGCGCACACACACACACACACACACACACACACACACCTTGAGGGAACGGTTGATCTGTCCATTAATGCATCAGCTGTGGACCCTGAAACTTGAGTTTTGTGTAATTTTTCTCTGCCTCCTTTACCTCCTGTCTTGCCCATCTGGCTCTGTTGCCTCCTTCTCCCACTTGGCAGACAGAGATGCCCAACAGCCCCCAGGCTGGCCTCCAATCCCAATCCTTCCTCAGCCTGAGGAGTCTCTGGGATTCCTGGACATCAGGTTCAGCTCCTTAACATCTTTCTGCTACTCCTTGAGTTCTATCCAGGAGTGTAACTCGCTTGCAACAGAGAGCCTTGAAAGTAAAGCAAGTTTCAAACACTCAGCATATTTTCCCATAGATTTAATGATGAGTAATTCTTTTCAGCTATTCTGAATATACTTCTCTAAAATTTGGAAACTAAAAAAAAAACCAATGAATCACCCTAAAATAAGAAATTCTTTTGCAAGTCACATAGTTTACAATCTTTACTTTGCACACAGAACTGGAAGATCATTAGATATAATTTTTGCTGGATAGGTCACTACATGATTTTAGTTAGCTGTCCTCACATCACTATAACAAAATGCCTTCCACCAACTGTTTTTTTTGGAGGTGGGGTCAGGGGACACTGAATCTCACTAGGTAGCCAATGCAAGCTTTGAATTCCCAACCTTCCTGCCTCAGCCTCTCCCAAGTGCTAGGATTACAGGCCAGCCCACTTCTCTAGGTGAGATTTCTCAGTGTGTACAGGTATTCTATCAATGTGTTGGTTAGTGTTTGACAACAGATGGGTATAACTGGGGGTGCTAATTTAGGCCATTTGCAATTTCTGTGGTGTAAATACTCCCACCATGGTTGGCTTGAAGCTACTAATGAGATGTCACTGATGAAGTTGGAAAGCAATCAGCAGTGTTTGTACCACAAGGATACAATAGGTGAATGTATAGTGAAACAATTAGGAAGTAATGAGTTCTAAATACTTAATTTCTTTGCCTTTAATCATTTAGTTATGTGCTGCTGGAACCTAAACCCAGGGTGTGCGTGCTAAGCAAACACTGTACCATTGAGTTGTAACCACAACAATCTTCAGTAAGCTTCTTAACATAAAATATGCACAGTTGCAGGAGGAGAAGATTAGGAAATCAAACACAAGACCAGCATGAGGCAAAAGTTAGCATGACACTATTTCAAAAACAAGCCAAGGGCCAGGAGTTTGGCCTAATGGTAGAGTGCTTTCCTAGCATGCACGAAACCCTGGGTTCTATTCCCCAGAACCACATACACAGAAAAGGCTGGGAGTGGCACTGTGTATCAAGTGGCAGAGTGCTAGCCTTGAATAAAAAGTTTCTAAGGATAGTGGCCAGTCCCTGAGTTCAAGCCCCAGGACTAGTGTAAAAAAAAAAAAAAAAGAAAAAAAGCCAAGCACACATGTGCATGTGCATACACACACACACACACACACACACACACACACACACACACACACACACACACAAACTGGGGTTAGAACCCAGGCTTTTTTGGGGGGCGAGGGAGGGCGATTGGTCATGAAGCTTGAACTCTCAAGGTTAAGGCTCTGCCATTTAAGCCACAACTCCACTTCTGGTCTTTTTTTTTTTTTTTTTGGAGGGGGGTAATTTATTAGAGATTAGAGTCTCATAGACTTTCTTGCCTGGGCTGGCTTTGAACCTTGATCCTCACTCAGATCACAGCTTCCTGAGTAGCTAGGATTACAGGTGTGAATGCCCACCTTCAGATTCTTTAGATTTGCAAAGAAGTCCTGATCCTGCAAAAGATTAAATAACTAAAAGTTCTGTGAGAGGGTTTTTTGAGGGGGTTCCCCTTTGATTCTTAGAACACAAAAAGGTGGTAGTCAACATTTTTCAGTGCTCAATCCATTTCCTGTATGGTGCTGAAATACTAAACAAAACCAAACCTTTATAATTTTTAGAGCCAGAAGGTCTTGAGTGCAGTCCTCCTTCCAGGAGCTGCCAGTTGAAGAAAACTTGAAAGTTGACTTAGACCTCTGCAAAATGAGATAATGCCTTCTCAGAGTCATTAAGAGAATGAGATAAAGTTGCAGGCAAGGAGCACATAATCATCTATGTCTGTTTCCCCTGCTTTCCTTTATTTTCTCTGCCTGAAGTGAGTTCAAGTGAGCGACCACATTTTATGTCATCCACTTAGTTCATCATCAAGCAAATGGAAGTGAAAGACAGAATTAGCCCTCTCTCTCTCTGTCTCTCTCTCTGTCTCTCTGTCTGTCTCTCTGTCTGTCTCTCTGTCTGTCTGTCTCTCTCTCTCTCTCTCTCTCTCTCTCTCTCTCTCTCTCTCTCTCTCTCTCTCTCTCTCTCTTTCTCAGTATTGAGAATTCAGAAAAGAGCCAAGACCCACCTTATGAAAGGGGTGAAGGTATTCTCCTTTACCTCACATCTCCTACTCCAGAGTTGGCAGAGGTGGGTGGCACCAAGCCCAAGGGGATACTAGTTAACCTTGCCTTTAAATGCCCTCTTCTTCTCCTGCAAACCTTTAACCCATTACCTGCTTCTAGCTTTCATTTCCCATCTTGAAATTTCTTTTTTTTTTAATATTTATTTATTTATTTAGCCAATTCTGGGCTTGAGCTCAGGGCCTGAGCACTGTCCTTGGACACTTTTTGCTCAAGGCTAGAGCTCTACCACTTGAGCCTCAGCACGACTTCCATCCGGCTTTTTCTGTATATGTAGTACTGAGGAATCAAACCTTGGTCTTAAGGCATGCTACGTGAGCACTCTATTACTAAGCTACTCTCTGGGGGCCCTGAAAAGCCTCTTTTCTATCAGAGCAGTTTCTTTGCTGTTTGTCTGTCTGTCTTTTCTGTTTTTCTGAAAAGTTTCTGCTTTTGCCTGGTGGCTTGGCCCTTGTTAACTACATTTTAGTTACATAATTTTCCTGGCACTTTAAATACACATCTAGTTAGTAGCTCCTTGAACTCTAGTTACATCTTGTTGATGAAGCCACACATCCTTTCACACACTGAGAACCTGAGCTCAGCCAATGAATGGGGTGGGGCCTGCTAGGTTAAGGATAAAAAGGGAGTAGTAGCTTGCTTGTTCTGTGAGTTTGCTTGCCAGATTTTTGGCTGATGGCAGGTCCCTTCTACAGAAGTAAACCTTGCCTTGCCAAGTCCCTTCTGAGTTGGTATCCTTATTCCTACCTGGCACCCCAACATCCTGAGACATTTCTAACAGCATCCCTTTCTTTCTTATGCTACTCATGCTAGATGGTAAGAGCTCAGACTTCACAGGGCAATCCTGCAATCCTGGCTGTTTGACTTGATGATACTTGACCCACTTTGTGCCTCAGTTTCCTCATTTGCACTTACAGTTATTATCTTAACACGGTAATGTTGATGATGTGCTGCTTTCCACAATACATTGCTCATAAATATTATAATTTTCACCATCAAAGATGTCACTGCCCCAGCCCTGGTAGCTCATACCTATAATCTTAGCTATTTAGGAGACTGAGATCTGAGGATCAAAATTTAAAGCCAGTGGGGGCAAGAAAGTCCATGACATTCTTCTCTCCAGTTAATCACCAGAAAACCAGAAGTGATGCTGTGGCTCAAAGTGATAGAACACTCTCCTTGAGCAAAAGAGCTCAAGGACAGTGGCCAGGCCCTGAGTTCAAGAGTCATGACGACTACCACCACCAACAAAAGACATTGCTTTGTAAGCACCCACATTATTCCTCTCTCCAATGGCTTTTAACATACAGTAAATAGGCTATTGCTCTATGATTTTCAAAACAGATGAGGGATGGGATCACGGGGCTCTGTGTCCCAAAGAGACGGTGAACCTTTCGCTCTTCCAAATGTTATGCAAATCTCTCTCCAGTTCCATCTAATGACAACCATGACTTTCCAGGCCCTGTGGCAAGTCCAGCCACTGCCTTGCATAACCACAGAAACTGCAAATACCCTGGCTCGATCCATGGAATACAAATACCCAGATCCACGGAATACAACAATACTGCCATTGTAAGACAGGCAAATCCAAATCCACACCACAGTGAGTCAGGATGCATGAGAGGTATTTCTACGAATTCTGAAAATAACTCTTTTAATTACTCAGTGTGCTTTGCTTAATGTTTTCCCCTTTACCTATCATCATGAGTTTATTCCTTCACTTGCTTGTCATCTGTTTCTCCCACCAGATAAGTTACATGAGGCAGAGCTACCGTCAGGTTGGTGGAGATATCCTTAGTACCTTGCTCAAGGTCTAGCACAGATTGCTATTCTACAAAAATGTGTTGTGTTTGGGAATAAGAATATGACTCCATGGTCAGGTGTTTGCCTGGGGTATTCCAGGTCCTGGGTTTGATCTCTGAGACCTACAAGAGGAAAAAGAAAAGGAAAGGGGGGAAACAAGATTCATCCATCTAACTGGATGAATGTTGTTGGGATAGTTCTCTTTACAGGCTCAAATATACTAATGTACTTATCTATCCAACAAACATTTGATGAAACATTTTGTATGTGAAAGGCCTTTGGATCCATCCTGGTGAACAGATACTAGGCTTCTGTGGTGATGGTGGTGGTTGTTCGTTGTATATTGCCTGGATGGCCTGGGATACTATCCTCCTGCCTCTATTTTCCCAGTGCTAGAATTACAAACCTGTATCACCATGTCCTGGCTCTTACGCAGTTTCTGAGTTAGTGGTCAACAGCTACCAGTTATGTAAGCTAAGTATGGACTATTATATACTTGCTTGAGGCTGTCTACTGGATGTACATCTTCTCCTAGCTCAGCCCAGGTCTTGAAATGGTCATGAAAAATGTCTCACCTCAGAATCCCTTAGGAAAAAGGAAAGAGTTGGAGGTGTGGCTCAAAGCTAGAGTGCCAACCTAGCAAGCACAAACCCAAAGACTGGAAAGGAAGAAGGAACAAAGAAAAGGTGAGAGGAAAGGAAGAAGAAAGAAGCCAGATATGGTAGTGCATGCTTGTAATCTCAGCAATAGATGGGCAGGAAGATAAGAATTTGAGGCTGGCCTAAGCTACAAAGTGAAACTTTGGTTCCATTTTTTTTTTTTTTTGCCAGTCCTGGGCTTGAGCTCAGGGCCTGGGCACTGTCCTTGGGCCTTCTCAAGGCTAGAGCTCTACCACTTGAGCCACAGCACCACTTCTGTCTTTTTCTATGTATGTGGTACCGAGGAACAAACCTAGGTCTTCAAGCATTCTAGGCAAGCACTCTACCACTAGGCCAAACTCCTGGCCCCAATTGGCTCCATTTTTTTAAATGGAAAATTAAAAGGAAAGGAGATCTTAGGAGTTATTAGAATCTAGAGAAAAAACTGAAAGGAAACAGAAAAAAAAGAAAATATTACATAGGCTAGCAGAACTATCAAGAGTTCGGTGTGTGTGTCTGTGTCTGTGTTTGTGTTTGAGACAAGGTCTCACTTAGCATGTGAGACCTTGACCTCACAATCTTCTTATCCCAAATGCTGGGATTACAGGCACGTACTACTATTATTTCTAGTACTACTATTATTTCTAGGCCACATGGTCTTTGTTGGTAATGTCTATCCCAGATGTATGCGTCTTCCTTTAATGACTTACGAGGTGTCTCATCTACCCTGAATTTGGGGAGTATTCAGTCTCATCAGCTTAGCCGGTGGTATTTGTTTAGCTTTCAAATGAACACTTGTAAGCCAGACTGCTTTCTTCACTTCTAGTTGGCAATAGGGCAAACATCTTCTAGTTTCCAGCATACCTTGAGCAGAGGATATGTTTAACCCAAAGGGAATGTTAAAACACCCTCCTTATCCTGGCTCTGTGAAGTCAGTGATATCATCTCTTATTTTACAGATGAAAAAATAGGCTGAAGGAGGAGAAATGGCAACACTTGTAACAAAGCTACCACAGCTGACTTGTAAACCTTTGATTACTGTTTGTTACTGACATCCCAGGAGCTATTCCTTATGCAGCAAAAGCTAGCTGATATAGGATTCAGATCAGGTAAATTCTTTTTGTATCCCATTCTGACCTGCTGAGCTCATAATAAGCCCAGATTCCTGCTTTCCCCCACAAAATCACTTATGAGGTATCCTTAAAAGGATACAGGAAGAGAGGAAAAAGAAAAGGTTAAAAAAATGTCCCTCCTGAAGACATGAGGGCAGTGACAGGGCAAGTGGGGTGAAGTCAGGAGCAGGAGGGGGTGAAGTCAGGGCGTGGCTCCTACTTCATTCTCGTCCCCAGTTCCCTGTATCCAGAACCTACCTTCTTTCTCATGTGAAACAGGAAGGAGAGCCCTGTTTTGAGCTGCCACAAAAAGCGGGGAGAGAGGGATAAAAGGAAGGGAGGAAGAGAGAAGGAGCGGGAGAGAGGGAGGAAAGGAGGAGAAGAGGGAGGAGAAGGGAGAGGGGAAAAGGAAGAGGAGAGAGAGAAATGGGGTGTCTCTGTGAGCTTCCTACACACAAATCTTACACTTCCTTTAGTCCGGTATAGATGGCAACAGGAGAAAGGCCAGGTACAAACAATTACAACCATTTAAAACTTGCTCTGTCACTTTGAAAAGTGACATGTTATTGCATGTAAACACAGCGCAGATAGCCGCAGGAGCAGCCAGAGCTGGTCTGTCAGCTGAGGAAACTGAAGTTGAAAGGGGTGCAGTTTATCACCCATCTGACAAAGCTGCATGAAAGCCCGCCTCTCTCCCAGCACTCAAGAGTCACAGGCTGGAGGACAGGAAGTTTGAGGCCAGCCTGGGCTGCACAGTGGGATCTATCTCAAAACAACAACAACAACAAACAAATAAAAAACCAAAACAACAAACCCTGCTGATAGTTTATGCCTATAATCCCAGCTACTCAGTAGGCTGAGATCTGGAGGATTCAAGTTCTAAAAACCAACTCAAACAGAAAAGACCATGAGGCTTTATCTTCAGCAAAAAAAAAAAGCAGAGCTAGAGGCATGGTTCAAATAGTAAAATGTCAGGCTAGCAAGCTCATTGCCCTGAATCCCCCACCTCATTTTCCTATAATCTTTATCCCTTGGTTCCAAGCCCCAGACTTTCTCCACAACACTGCACTGGCTCTGAGGTCCGACGGAGACATCATCTGGGCACTTACTTGAGGTAGACACAGTGCCACGTGATTCGTGTGTCACATAGCTCCTGAAGCACAGTGAAAACTAGGGGATGCTGGGAACTTTCCTTTTCCTCCTGGCTTTCTCTGCCCCTCATCAAGGGGAAGGCACGAGCCTATGTTCCAGATACCGCAGAAACTGGAATCTGCTGTTTATAAACAGCAAGTATTGTTGATACAGCAGGAAGGTAGCAAGTAATGAGGTCAACACAGAGACTGGAGTGTAGTTCACAGGTAGAGTGCTTGCTTATTGGCCTCTGGGTTCAAACTCTAGTCTAGGAAAACCAACAGAAACAGACCAAAGACTGACTCTGCCATTTGCCTATATGCATCTGTGGTTACTCACTCACCTCCAATGCCTTAGGCCTCTGTTCTCTCCTCCAATCAATGAAAACCAGCATTTGATGACAGCCTGGCTGTTAGAATCAGGCCATCTCTAAGCAGAGACACCCTTGCCAGGACTCTGTTGAAATGCTACTTCTTCAGAGACATTTTCCCCTGAGACTATAGTCTATTCCCATCTGAATTCTTTTTTTTTCTTTTTAAAATTTCTTTTTAGTGCCTGTCGTGGGGCTTGAATTCATTATCTGGGCTCTGGCCCTGAGCTTTATCAGTCAAGGCTAGCACTCTACCACTTCTAGTTTCTGGGTGATTAATTAGAGGTAAGAGTCTCACAAACGCTCCTGCCTGGACTGGGTTTGAACCACAATCCTCAGATCACAGCCTCTAGAGTCGCTAGAATTATAGGTGTGAACTACCAGTGCCCAGTTAGTTTACACCATTTCTGTTACATTATGCTATGTGCCCCACAACCTAGCAATACCAGTCACAAAATAAGCACTCAGTAAATATTGGTTGCACATGGTGAATGAATGAGTCACTTCATCAATCTGCTTTCTCATCCATTCTCTTCTACTTCCCCACCTCGTCCCTCTCACTGGACATTGACAATGAGTTGTATGCTAGACACTGTTGGGTATGGGCTAGTGGTCTCATCTTTCTCTTTTCCCATTGCCCACAAAGTTCCTGCCCCACTGGGTTCCTTGTGATGCCCTGATTCTGCAGATCTCATTCCTGCCTCAGGCTTTGCACTAGACTTCTTTCTACCTGGAATGTGTTAGATAGCCGACGGCTTCATTGTTCACTTCAATAAGGTTTCTGCTTAAACTCTACCTATTGAGACCAGTCATGGCTGGATGCCATTTCTAAAGTACTTCCTTGCCAAGGACCTGTGGCTCATGCGTGTAATCTTAGCTACTCAGGAGGCTGAGTTCTGAAGATCACAACTGGGTGTCTAATCTAGGCAGACTCTTATTTCCAGTTTATCAACAAAAAGCCAGAAGGGAAGATACATCAGCCTTGAACACAAAAGCTAAGCAATAGACTAAGGAACTGAGTTCAAGTCCTTTCACCAGCACACACACACACACACACACACACACACACACACACACACACACACACACACACACACAGAGTGTATAAACTTTCCAGTACATTTTATCTGACTGGGAATAGATGATGTGTGGAATCTGTCTGCCTATAGTAGCTTGAATTCACCTCTGCCATTCACTGGCAATGTGGCTTTGGATAAACAGTGTCCCTTCTCGGAGCCCCAGCTTCCTTATCTGTTAAATATGACTATGATTAGTATCTACAACTCACAGGCTTGTTTTAGAAACAAGTAGTTGCTCAGCAAAGCTCCTCCTCAAATACAGCCCTAAAGCAGTCCGGGTAACAAAAGGTTCCCTGTCTGAAGGAGAAAGCAGAAAGCAGGCAGCCAATGAGCTCACAAACTCTCTCCCTCTCTCTCCCTCTCCCTCCCTCTCTCTCCCTCCCTCACTCCCTCTCTCCCTCCCTCCCTCCCTCTCTCTCCCTCTCCCTCCCTCTCTCCCTCCCCTCTAGTTTCCATTCTAAAAGAGGAAGTTAACTGGCCAGAGCCAGGATTGTCACCCATCTGGAGGACAGGCGGCCAAATGCCAGCCTCCCACATGGAGTTTCCAAAAAGTTTGAGCACAGAGAATTGCATAACCTGTTCCCCAGACATGGCACTGAAGAGGGGGGAAAAGACTTTCATAATGTATTCTCTGAAAGGAAACATGTGAGCAAAGCAATGAAGCAACCAAAAGGGAGGGAGGAAGGAGGGAGCTGCTGAATCTTGGGAGTAAGGGTAAGATGAGAAAGAAAAGAAACAAGATTACTGACCTCCTCCTCTCTTCCAGTCATTAGGTTCAGTCTCTCTGATACCCAGTAAAATCCTTGACATAAAATGCAAGTATTTCTACTCCCAAATTCCAGCGGAAGGAATGATAACAATAATTGGTATTGCAAACATTTACATAGCACAGAAGATTTTCAGGCAGTGAGCTAAGCCCGCATTTGGGTGTTATTTGGATGCCCACTTTTATAGACAACTAACAAGACTGAGAGATGAAATGGCATCCCTCAAGACTACAATAGAACCAGGACTTTAATCTAAGCAGGGCTCTCAAGCCCATGGACTTGTATAAGAACATTTCCTACGGGACTTCTGGAATGGATCCGAAGGTGACCCCCGTAAGAGTTGATCTTACATGCTCACAGTAGTGCCCTGGTGTGAGGATGACGTGAGTGACTAAGTAACCAGAGGCATTTGCCTTCTTGTCCACCCAGAGGACAGTTTGGCTCAACTTGGGGCACTTGGTCACTCTGCCTGACCTAAAACTTAAATTTCATTCATAAGTTTGTAACCACAGACTTGGCAGTGTGGGAAAGGCCCTGAGAGACCAGCTATTCTAGTCTACCCCTCATGTAACAGATGGAAAAAAAAAAACCCACGAACCCAAAGGCCAATGAAAGCTGTGGACATGTCAAGGTCACTGAAAAAAACTAATTTCTGTTAGAGGAAGAAGTTGGTTTGGGTTATCTTGTTGTGTGGTTACCAAATGTGACGGAGCTTCTAATATACTTGCAGGGGTGGGGAGAGGGGATTTGTGTTTGTTTTGTAGTACTGGGGATTGAACCCAGGGCCTGGCTCCAGAATGCTGAGTGAGCACCTCTGAGGAACATTCCCTCCCCCAGATCCACTTTGCCCCTCCCCCCTTTAATGTCTTTTGAGATAGTGTCTAAGCTCAGGGTAGACTGGAATTCAGGAGCTTCCTGTCTCAGCCTCCACAGTGCTGAGATTATAGGTGTGTGCCTCCATATCTAGCCTGAATATATGGGTTATTGCCTGGGGATGTAGCACAGTAAGGGAATGCTTGCCTAACACAGGTAACTCTGGGTTTGATCCTCAGTACTGTAGAGTGTGTGTGTGTGCGTGTACAGATTGCTATACTCTGTTTTTGAAGATGTAGACTGTTTTGCAACAAGGAATCTGGATGTGTAATATGTTCCTTAGGTGATTCAGATGGCACAGGGCCATGGATTGCATTTGGAAGTTGGCATTCAGTGCCACTCCTTCATTTTGAGGTATTAAAACCCAACAAGGGACCTGCCCGAAATCACACCACAATTCAATGACGCTCTTGCTCAGGCTTTGTGCTTCTCAACTAGGCTACTTGGTTTCAAAAATAGGCCAAGAGGCTGGTCAAGGGAGCTGCCCTGGTTTGCCACCCCCCACCCCGTCACCATAGCTTTTGATTTTCTTGTTGGATACAGACAAAGACACAGGATGGTGCCCATTTCCAGGGCTTCACAAAGTGGGAACCCACCAGGTGAACTTCCAAAGGGAAAAGGAAATGGAAGGAAACCAGTTGACCCAACAGTGGGGTTTTCCAGGAGGCAGGTTCTTGGGATGACATCATACATGAACTAACCAGACAATTTTCACTCTTGAAAGCTCCAGGCTACCTATGTTTTCCATTTGGGGACCTGAGGCAGGGCGGAGGGGGGGGAGGAGGCAGACTCTAGTACTAGCAGGATGGATAGACCTGCCTGTAGTAATTAAGCCAAACCTCTCTTCTTACTTCTCCCTGATCTCTTACTTGAGGCTATATGAGTGGAAATATTTAACTGATCATTTTCTACTTACCACAACCCCACCACCTGTTTCACTGTATCCTACCTTCCTTTTGTTTTACTTGTCTTCTGAAAAGGAATTTGTTGCTTGGAGTCAGATTTCTGGGTTCGAGTCACACTAGTTTTCTCATCTAAAACAGGGGGTGAGGGAGGAGGGAAATTATCTACCTTCTTGGATTATAAGAATTAAACTAGGTCATGTTTCTCACAAACATTGGGTCATATGACCTATCAGTGGATTGGAAGAATTTGAATATGTATGTGTGCATATGTGTATATACACATGTGTGTTGAAATGAATTGGGGGTCTCCAAAAGAATGGCTGACTTGGAAAACACATTGGAAATCTTTAGATCTTAATAATTTCCAAGCTAGAGTCCAAGTGATTGTTAAGCGTGTTTCCAAAGATAAAAGAAATTAAGTGATACTCACTAGACACTATGTTGGAAATGAACTCTACAAATTGGAGTAGGAGAAAATAAGGGAAGGGGTAACACTGTTAAATATATATCTATATGTATATATAAATATACATATATACTCATTGCCTTACTTATGTAACAGTTACCCCTCTGTAAATCACCTTTACAATAAAGTTTATATTTTTAAAAAAGAGAGAAATTACTCGTGATTAAAGTATCAAGTTTCTTTATTTTTGTCTGGAATATTATTAATTAAGGTGATAACATAGTTATCATATGTGGTTCAGAAATCGAGATCGGCAGTTACACGATAAATCTTTAATGGGAAAATAAGTGGTTGTGTGTAATTCAATGCTGGAAAATGTTAATCTTGTCTAACTCCTCACTTCACAAACAGGGAAGCTGAAGTTTAATGACGGATGTGGCTTGCTGTTCGCACAGCTAGTAAGTGACAGAACTGGCTCAAAGCCCAGGTTCCTTTCGTAGAACCAGCTACTTCCCTTCCTTCCACTCCCAGGAAGATTAAACTAGAATCAGTGAAGTTGGAGAGTCTGTCTTCTGGGACAGGAATGAAGTGAGTCATCAGTCTGCTGTTGCCCTTTCTCTGTTCTTGACTCATTCAGGCAAATATTTACTGACTGTCCACTATTCAGACTCAGAGAAGGCAGAGATAAAATAATCACAGCAGGCAAGGTCAGGGTTTGACCCTGGGCATGACTTCAGAGCCTGTACGTCCTCTCCATTGGCTAACCACATTATAAGACACCCACTACTCGGCCACGGAATGCCAGGCTCGTATTGTCTCCTCCGTTCTAACCTTCCGGGCAGTGGGTGAGTGCTAAAACCTTAAAGTAGTGGCAAACAACTGGATCCTAATTCTGATGTTGCCACCACACTCTCTGCCTTTAAGACGCTGCTTCCTTTCTCTGGTCTTCCATCACTCGTATAATGGGAACAGTGGTAACAAAATGTAGAAGAGTTTGCAAATTCAAGTTTTCCCTAAACTCTAAGCTGGCGGGGAAAGAACCACCTTGGAAAGGTAAGCTGAAACGAATGCATCAAACGGCCTTTCCCTTGGCCTGACCCCTCCTTCAGCCTCCCTGGGCTGCCCTCTTTTTTCACTAGGATTTCCCTCTAGAGGGCGCGCAAGCTCTACAGCTTTCGTGTCTCGCCTTAATGCGCCTTCGCTCCGCATCTGCGCATGTGCAAACCTCGTTTCCGGGCGGCCCCTCCTCTGGAGGAGCCAAGGTGGCTCGGGGCAATCTTAACCCCGCCCCTCCGTTTCGTAGCCCGTCGTAGAGTTGCACCCACTGCATAGTTGCTCAGTCTTAGCCCCGCCCCTCCACTTCCGTCCCGGAAGCGCCGCCTTTCCGCGCAGGCGCAGTGGCTCCTCGGCGAGTCCGAGCTTGGCCTCTCTAGGCCCGCTGGGGCCTCTCCTCCGTGGTCCCGTCCATCTCCGCTGTGTCGGGAGCCCGCGGGTGAGGCCGGGCCACGTTCTGCACGCTTCGACCTCGCGCCCGGCGCCGGGTGAGTGAAACCTCCCGGGAAGCTCGAGTGCGAGCCGGGGTGGGGCCGAAGGGTCGGAGGGGCCGGGCTCCCCCTTCTCCCCGGGAATGGGTCGGCCCGGCCCGCCGGCGTCGCCTCCCGGCCGGCGGGAACTCGCCCCTGACTCCCGGGCTCCCCCTCTCTGGCGGGGCGGCGTTGCCAAGGCGACGGCGGCAGGCTGAGGCTCGGCTTGTGTCCCCGCAGGTGGCGGGGTGATCGGGGAGGGGGACCCCATGGCGCGGCGGCGCTGACCGAGGCGCGGGGCGGCGGCCGGGCCCTGGGGCCGGCATGGCGGGCCAGTTCCGCAGCTACGTGTGGGACCCGCTGCTGATCCTGGCGCAGATGGTGCTCATGCAGACCGTCTACTACGGCTCGCTGGGCCTGTGGCTGGCGCTCGTGGACGCGCTGGTGCGGAGCAGCCCCTCGCTGGACCAGATGTTCGACGCGGAGGTAGGGGGTCCCAGGCCGGCGCGGGTGGGGGCCTTGGCATTACGGGGGGTGTGTACGCTTCTGTCGTCTCACACTTCTGGCTTCGTGGCTCTGGGAAAGGGAAGTCCCCTTGCTAATAAGCCTCACCTGCCATTCTTCAAATGGAATGACTTACTGAGAAGAAACGGGAGGGTGGGGTGCAAAGGGCCCTTGGTTCCTTGTCCCGGGGAAATCTGATCCAGCTCCTTTCTGAGCTCTCATCCAGATCACTTCCCGAGCCTAAGTTTTCACGGGCTAGCAGTGGGAGCTGCCTGGACTTTGGGATGATACAGGTCTCTATTAAGTCCTATTTATTTATTTTGGTGTGAGGTCTGTGGCAGGTGTTATCTTTCCTTGTCAGCAAAATGTCGGGACTGGCGTTTGAGAGATGGTGAATACAAAGAACCCATGATTACAATCCAGTCTAACCCCAAACATACCAGCTGTGCAAAATTGGGCAGGTAGCTCCACCTTCCTGGAAAAGTAGGCTAGTTTCCCTTAGAAGGGCCTAGGAATGAGCACGTTCCACAGTGTAGTGGAGCCAAAAGGCAACTGTGGTGTAGGCTAAGGAGTATAGTTTTTCCAGCTATGGAAACTGAAACGGAGTCCTCACCCCTGCTGCTTATTCTTTGTTTAGCACTTGAGCAAGTTATTCCCCCCAAATAGGTCGTAATAATAATAGTAGTAGTGGTAGTAATGGAAATGCTTTTCAAGGATTTTGAAAAGATGGTAAGAGATTATGGGTGTCAGAGGCCTTTATAAACTTAACTTGGAGGGACAGATGTTTGGCAGTCAGCAGTATTGTGTCAGGGCTAGTGGAGATTTCCTCTGCACAAATAGTTTCCTAGGAACCTTGGTCATCTTAGGAAGGACATGTAGAAATCCTAGGGTTGGTTGAAGAGTGAGTTCTAGGCCACAGGTCAGCAAACTAGTAAAAGGGCAAAATAAGTCAATATTTTAGGTCATAGCTACTTATTTCTTCCATTGCAAAAGCAGCCCTAGCTGGGTGTGCTGGTTCATGCTTGTGATCTTAGCTAAACACAGGAGCATGGGAGCTGGGAACTGACAGTTCAAAGCCATCCCAGGAAGAAAAGTCCCTGAGACTCCCTCTCCTAAGTTAGCATGGCTAGAGGCATGGGTCAGGGGTAGAATGCCCACTGAGCAGGCAAACTAATAGTGCAAGGCTCTGAATTCAAAACTGGTCAAAAAATAAGGTAGCCATAGACAGTATGTTAGTAAATAGCTGTAGGGCAGTGTTTCAGTAACATTTTATTTACAAAAGCAGGTGCTTGCTGGGCACTAGTGGCTCACACCTGTAATCCTAGCTACTCAGGAGGCTGAGATCTGAGGATCGTGGTTCAAAGCTATCCTGGGCACAAAAATCCGTGAGACTCTTATCTCCAATTAGCCACCAGAAAACTGGAAGTGGTGCTGTGGCTCAAGTGGTAGAGTGCTAGCCTTGGGCTGAAGAGCTCAGGGACAGCACCCAGCCCCAGAGTTCAAGTCCCATGATGAACAAAAAAATTTTAAAAAGTAGGTGCTTGGCCTGTGAAGCCTTCATTTATAGAACTCCCCTTCTGTATCTTACTGTTTACTGTATGTGTACTTGGTATTTGTTTTACTTACTGTGTCACTCTGAAATGAGATACCTTCTCACATACTATGAAGACCAAATGAGTAATGGGTATTTGTGAAAGACCCTTTTTAGGAAATGAACTGGCATACAAATGAAATACCACACACACACACACAGCAGGGGAGGCGTTCTGCTGGATTCTGGAGCCTGGGGCTCTGGGAGTCACTTCTCAGCATATTTGCATTTCTTTTTCTCCTCAGATCCTGGGCTTTTCTACACCTCCAGGCCGACTCTCCATGATGTCCTTCATCCTCAATGCCCTCACCTGGTGAGTGTCACTGGTTTTGCTACCCAGCTTTTGGATCTTAGCACTGAGACTAACATCCTAAATTTGGACACAGGACACGCTAGCACTTGGTGCACGGGAAGTGATATAAAGTGGGTGACAGAGGCCAGTTCTGGGAGCAGCTCTGCCATGAGACTCCTCCCTTTGCTGTTTTGACTTAGGTGCAAAGAGCTCTTGTGTCACTGTGTGTGTTGCCTGCCTGACAGCCTCTATCTTGATCACTTCTCTGATGTGGTGTTAGGTGAAGAAAGAATCAGTTAGGAAAACTAGCTTCTATTCCTGGTCGCTATGGAATTGACCGGCTCCTTTCCTCACTTAGCCTCAGGCTTCTTGTCTGTCCTCAGGGTCTTAACTAGGTAAGATTACCCATGAATATTGCTCCTTAAGAACAGTTTAGCATTGTACTTGAGATCTGAGACTGGAAGGCAGACTCGCTTGGCGTTGAATCTTAGCTGTACCATTAGTCTTATGACTTTGGATTAGTTTATCTAGTTTCTGAAACCCGTTTCCTCATCAGGAAAATGAGGCTGAGCATATTACTTAACCCCATAGCGGTAAAGATTAAATTAGTGGGGACAGGAGTGTGGCCTAGTGCTTGCGTCAAGCCCTGGGGTCGATTCCTCTGTACCACTTACACAGAAAAAGTTGAAAATGGTGCTGTGGCTTAAGTGGCAGAGTGCTACCCTTGAGCAAAAAGTGTTGAAGGAGAGTGCCCAGGCTCTGAGTTCAAGCCCTAGGACTGGCGCGTGCGCGCGTGTGTGTGTGTGTGTGTAGAATCCACAGGAAATACTTAGAACAGAGAAATACATGAACACTGGTGAGCTTTGCCCTAAATTTGTCTCCCAAGTATATTGTTTGGCTTATGTGTATGTCAGCCCACACACTTGTTTAAGAAATTTTTTGTTATTGTTAACTTCGTTGATAGTATGTTTTGGAAAAGTTCAGTTTTGTGGTCTCTCTTGAATAATGGGAAGATCATTTGATTCCAGGCTACCCTAGCATGGTAAGATTTGTCTAGATGCCAGCGGATGTTGTCCCTTGGTGTGCTTCCAGGTACCCCACCAGCCTCCAGCACCGTCCCAGTGACAGCTGCCATCAACCATATCAGGCTCATGCTTTGTTAGTTGATCCACTTTTTTGGTGCTAGTCCTAGAGCTTGAACTCAGCCTGACCACTGTCCCTGAGCTGCTTTTGCTCAAGGCTAGTATCCTACTGTTTGAGTCACAGCTTCATTTCCAGTGTTTTTGGTAGGTAACTGGAGATAAGAGTCTCACAGACTTGCCTGCCTGGGAAAGATCTGATCCTCAGATCTCAGCCTCCTAAGTGGCTAGGCTTACAGGTGTGATCCACTCCTGATGTTACCTGGCATGCATCTATACCACATCCCTTGCTGCCTTCTTTATCTTGATTGCTTCTGACTGCTATGTTGTCCTAACTCTCCCCAACCCCCAGGAAGGCCAGGACAACCCTGTGACAATGCGCTGCTGTCCTTTCCCCACAGTGCCCTGGGCTTGCTGTACTTCATCCGGCGAGGGAAGCAGTGTCTGGATTTCACTGTCACTGTCCATTTCTTTCACCTCCTGGGCTGCTGGTTCTACAGCTCCCGTTTTCCTTCAGCGCTGACCTGGTGGCTGGTGCAAGCCGTGTGCATAGCACTCATGGCTGTCATCGGGGAGTACCTGTGCATGCGGACGGAACTCAAGGAGATCCCTCTCAACTCAGCCCCTAAATCCAATGTCTAGAATGGGGCCTTTTGGACAATCCCACTGGTACTTAACCCCCAACCATGTTGGGCTGCTCAGAGCCTCCAGATGAGATCCAGTCCAGGTCTGAAGGGAGCCCTGGAAATGTGAAGTCTCTGTTGGTGGAGAGCTATTGAGGCCTTGCCAAGAAGGCAGGTAGCGGCCAGGATCACAGCTGCAAGATGGCTTCTGTCTGCTGAAGCCTCAGAGGTCAGAAAGGGGACCTCTCTGCAGGCATGACATATTTGGAGCCATGTCATCCCTGAGCCATCATATCTATCACCAGCTGTTGTTTTAACAAAGAAAAAAAAGAATCAAGGATATCTGATTGGCGTAAACCACTCTCCCCACCCACCTCGGGACAGCTGTTGCCGAACCACAGTGATTGTGTTTGAGAAACACTTGATTTTTGGATCCGTAGACACAAGAGACATAGGTGCAGAGTAGTAGGCTGCTATCAGAGAGAGGATGGCAGACAGAGGCATTGAGCACAAGGAAAACTCACAGCCTGTGCCCAGTCACACACGTGTACGTGTTTGTATGCTCCAGAACCCATGACTGACTTCCACTTCTCTCTGCCCAGCCCCCACCCCTCTGCCAGCCTTCAGTGTAGCAGACCATGGGACCCAGTGAAGAATCCCAGCATCCCTTCCGATCTCACCCTCAAAATAAAACCACTGCCTGTTTCTGGGAAGAACTAGATACCCCACTGCAGTTTCTTTTTATTTAAAATTCTACTATGGGAAGGGTATGATGGATACCCAGAGATAAGGCAGCTCCAGTTTTCCAGCCCTGGTCTGCTGAGATGGTGCTGATAGAGACAGGAATTTGCAGCTAAGATTTTCCTGTAGTGTAGAGTTTCTTCTGAGAGGCTTACAGCTGTCCTTCCTATGTACATAAATACAGAATTTTCCAAAGTTCTGCCTGTACTTACTTTGTAATGCCATTGTTGGGACTGAGAGATAAGTGTAGCCAGATGAGAACTATAAAGAATGATGAGGCCATCTTTTTCCTTTCTTGGGTCCCAGAGTTATTCCTTTGGTTAAAATACTGAGTACTAGGCTGGGCGTGGTAGTACATATCTATAATCCCAGTAACCAGGAGGCTGAGGTAAGAAGTTTCAGAGTTCAAGGCCATAGTGAATCGCAGGCCAGCCTAGGCTACATAAAGAAGAAACCCTGACTCAAACATAAAACCCACAAGTACCTGGAACTCCTCTAGTCCCCCTCTGCTATGGCCTTGGTAAGCCACCCCCCCCCACCCCCAACACACACACACAAGCTGGTTATTTCTAAACAGGTGCAATGGAGCACAGGGCTTTAGTCTCACTTGTGTGTTGAACTGATCGTTCCTCCTGTTTCTAGGGTTTGGGCAACGTTGTTGCAGTTGGTTTTACGCTTTTAGTGTTAGGGTAAGATAGATGGGTTTTGCTGTCTCCCTAAGGAGCCTTCTCACCACCTGGCTGTCAGCCCTGCAGAGTGAAATGTTGAGCCTGACAAAGTGCCAGAACTCTGCTGTGGTGGAGATGGAAGGCAGCAGTTAAGGGGATTCAGTACTCCTGGCTGCAGGGTCCAGGTGGAAAGAGCAGCTAGGTCAGCACCTCCTCCTCTCTTCCCTCCACCCCTCCCTGTCCTCCCTCCACACAAAGTCTTCAGCCTATGCCTGTGTTGAAGGGCTTTCCTGTGGCTACTGTCTCCGTTGGTGGGCTGTGGTGGCTGTGGCTCCAGGTGTGTTAGAAACAACTCTGGGATTTCCTTGTGTCAGGTTTTTTTCTGCCTGTTTAATGTGTGTAATTTGAGTGTTAGGAAATTGCCAACAATTTAGAGGAACTGAGGTTTTTTTCATAATGATAGAGTGACTGAACAAAGTGACAGTCAAAATCAAGATTGTTATACCTTTTGAGGTAGTAACAGTTGAAAAGACTATGCAGTAGTGTTTTAATATCCACTGACTGTTTAAAAGATGTCCACCAGAGGGTAAGGGCTTTGGCTCCAAACAGTCTTCCTAAATGGGAAATTCCATCTCCCGTAGCTTACCGATAAGGAAGGCACTGCAAGGAATTTACCAATGGTTACTTTAAAAAAATATTTTTTTTTCCCTCAGTCCTGGGGCTTGAACTCAGCCTGGGTGCTGTCCCAAGCTGCTTTTGCTCGAGGTTAGTACTCTACCACTTGAACCACAGTGCCTCTTCTAGCTTGTTCTGAGTAGTTTTAGTAGAGATAAAAGTTTCACAGACTGGACTTCCCTACCTGGACTGGCTTTGAACTGTGATTCTTAGATCTCAGCCTCCTGAATAGCTAGGATTACAGGCATGAGCTGCTAATACCATACTGTATTGTTTTAAATACAAAGCACTTTAAAAAAAAACATTCACTGAAGGTGAATAGTGTTTTATAAACATTACTAGCTGTTCAAGAAAGAGAATATATAATAAATGACTACAGATTTCGAAATGATCACAGGAAAGTAGGCGATGTCGTTATTTCTGAAGAACAAGGATGGTACCTACACCGGACACATTCTCATCTAGTTCAAATGACACTTGAAGTACTTGTAATACCCAATACGGTGTAAATGCTCTGTAAATGCTGTTACAATGTTACAGATTGTTTAGGAAGTAAGTCTACATGTTCTAAATGGACATCATCTTTATTTCACATTTTTCATCCTTATTTGCAAGGATGCAGAAAGCAAGGGCAGATTATACTTCTGTGGGTTATTATAAGAGATTAACTAATCATGGGTAAAGCACTTAGTGCAGTGTCTCACACAAAGGAAGTCCATAATTCTGTTATAATTATTAGGCTACCTCACACTCCCCCAATTCACAGAAGACAGCTTCCTTCTGAACTTTTGTACCCTAATGTTAGATAGGACAAGCTTGGCTGTGATGTAGCCAACTATTATGTTGCTATCTGCCAGGCCTTACAAAGTCAGTTCATATTGAACTGCTACCTCCATCTTCCTTTGCAAAGAAACTGAAATTGATGAAAGAAACAATTTTTCCTAACATCACACAGTTAATAGAAAGCTAGGCCTGCCTGCCTCCAAAGCCCATTTTTTGTGCTGATAGTGAGGCTTAAACTTGGTGAGTGATATCTCAGTTTTTTCCACTCAAGGCTGATACTTTATCCCTTGAGCCATAGCTCTACCATCTGCTTTTTGGTGAGTGACTTGAGATGAGTCTCAGAGTCTTCTGCCTCGTCTAGCTTTGATCCATGACCCTCAGATCTTTGTAGCTAAGATTACAGGCAAGAGCCACTGCATCCAGCTCACATTCCAGTTGTTTAAGTTCCCTAATCCAGGAAATGGAGACCATCTCAGGAACATAGATATCATTTTGGCAAAAGACCAAATGTGAACACAGTGTTTCCTGCTCTTCTTAGCATTGGGATTGGAACCCAGGGCCTTGCAAATGCTAGGCAAATATTTTACCATTGAACTGCATCGCCAGCCCTAAAAAGTTGGGTTTGTTTGCTGAAGATCTGGTAGTTTCCTAAAATGGGGCAGTTAGGAAGCTGCTTCTAAAGAAGCACAGCCCTGCCTCAGAGTTTCCTTATGGCACAATAAAATAGGACCAGGAAAGATGCTTGAGAAAAGGCCTAGTGGTACCGTGCTTGCCTAGCATGCACGAGAACCCGGGTTCAATTTCTTGGTACTACATACCAAGTGGTAGAGCTCTAGCCTTGAGAAAGTCCAAGGACAGTGCTCAGGCCCTGAGTTCATGGCCCAGAACTGACAAAAAACAAAAAAACCATGAAATAAATTCAAAAAGGTCTTGTGATTTGTTCAAAGGCATTCATTTTAAGATCAGATTCAAACAGGTTGTCTTCCACTTAAATTGTTAGCCATTTCTGGAGTGGCCCCTCAAATTAGTACCCCAGTGCTACTACTGAGCCCAGAAACTAAAGTGGTTATATAAAGTCGAGGTGGGGGAGGGAGGGGAGGAGTGTGGCCTAGTGATAGAGTGCTTGCATTGCATGCACAAAGCCCTGGATTCTTAAGTACCACACTTCAGCCAGAAGTGGTGCTGTGGCTCAAGTGGTAGAGTGCTATCTTTGAGGAAGCTCAACAACAGTGCCCAGGCCCTGAGTTCAAACCCCAGTAAGTTGGCTATACCCATGGGTAGCTGGAGTTCAGATCTGTCCTCTAGCCAGATTGCAGGCTGCTAATCTTGCCCAGGCTCATACTGTTCAGCCACACTCAGGACCATCCCCCGGTGGTGTCCCTGGGGTCAGCGGAGCACAGCATCCATAGGGATGCTTTCTTCCCTGCCCCTGCCCCCAAGTCCTGGGCTTGAGCTCAGGGTCTGAGCACTGTCTCTGGGCTTTCTCAAGACTAGAGCTCTACCACTTGATCCACAGCACCACCTCCAGCTTTTTCTATGTATGTGGTACTGAGGAATTGAACCCACCAGGTCTTCGTACATGCTGGGAAAGCACTCTACCACTAGGCCAAACTCCTGGCCCGGAAACAGGTTTTATTTTTTGGTTTTTGTTGTTTTTGATTGAGATCAAACTGCCCATACCTAGCAAGTTTGGTTGAGGTTATAGTGTACATAATCTATTGGCTGATGGAACAGAAGTAATTTGGAGAACTGGTAATGGTCAGCCTTGAGTAAAAAAGCCAAATGAGAGTAGAAGGCCTTGAGTTCAAGCCCCAGGCCAGGCACAAAACAAAAAAGAAACTTGAGAAGAAGGATGGAATACAGGTTATTGTTCAAGGTTGCCCTGCAAAAGAACCAAGGTGGAGACTGTTGAAGAAAAGGACCCAGTGCCCCACGGGCTGCCCGCCACACCTGGTCACCTGGGGAGCACTAGTGGGGGGAGTGGGCCGGACAAAGGAGCCCTCCCTCCCTCTCTCCTTCTCTCCCTCCCTCCCTGAGGCCTCCTCGCCCCTGGATGGCCCAAGTGGGGAGCAGTGGGAGGTCCAGATGACATCCATTTATTGACACGAGACACGTGGACACTCCAGGCTCGCAATAGCTCCCCGCCCCCTTCTTCCAGGCTTGGCAGACTGGAGTGGCTTGCTTTTCGTTCTTGGCATTTTCTGCCTGTGTGGCCCTGGGCAAGGCACAGGGTCATTGTGAGGCAGCTGGCACGCGCCCTTGCCCTCTGACTTCACAGAGTGCGCCCTTCGGGACCCGACCGTCAGTGGGGGCTGGGGCGCGGGGCCGGGCGCGCACGCGCAGTTTTGTTTCTAAGTTAACCTTAGGAGCCTGGGACGTGGCCCTGGGAGCGGCCTCTTAGCGCCCCCCCTCCCCGCCCCGTCTTGGCCGAGGGCATCTTTCCTCTGCACTTCAGCCCCAAACAAGCAGGCAGGGCCAGGGGTACCATCCTTTGGTGTGAGATGGGAGACTTTTTATTTGTTGAAATTCCCCGTGCATCCCCGGCGTTCAGCGGATGGTAGATTTCTATCCTTTTATCATCTCCAGTCTCCATCCCTGCTCACACCACCTGCATGCGGAGACCTGGGTGTTAGGCGCGGAGCGCGCCCCAGAGGGCGCCATTTAAACTCGGGAGACAGTAACCCCTTCCTTTCCTGGACATCAGTTCTTCCAAGGAGGCACTGAGGTCTCCCCGCACCCCCCAAATCAGTGTGCATGCGGAAGTGAGGGGCAGGCCCTCCCAACCTTCCCTCTAAACACGAGTTGAGTTGACCCAAGTTGGCCATTTCCCCCCACATTTAAAACCAAATCTGCTGGCTTAAATCTCTGGCTGAAATTCAGAGCCACAGCAGCTCCTCACCCTGCGTGAGGCGTCCGTGCAATGAGATGATCCACATCAGAATTATACTTCAGGTCTCCCTCCTTCCTCAGAACCCCTAGTTGTATCCCGAGAGACCTCAGCCCAGCTGCAGCCCCGCTGTGTAGCCTTGGAGAATGGCTTCCCCTCTCTGGGCCCCAAAGGCAGAGTCTCCGCACTGCCAGCCACAGCTCCCAAGACTCCACATCCTGGCTCCTGGCTCTCGAGCCCAGTTTGGAGCCTGCTCTGGCTCAGCATCTCACCCCAGCTCGGCAATGGTGTCCTCACACCCACCTTGTATCGACGGTGCATAGGCCTCTCAAGGGATGCGGAGCAGAAACGGGTGCAGCAGCGCTTAGTCCAGCGTAAGGCAGAGGGTCTGCACATGATCCGGGGCCCTGGGACATGGACTCTAGTGGGCAGCCCATCAAACCAGAACCACTGGTCACCCACGTTCAGATGCTTCTTGTCTCCCATGGGAGTTCTGTGATGATAGGACTTCAAGAAGAGGGCGTGGGGACCCTTAGAAGACCGGAGCTGCCGCCCCTGGGCTCCAGTTCTCAGGCCAACACCTCTTGACGTCCTTGGACCCTCACGGTTCTGTTCTCTTGGCACTGCTACAGGTGCCGAGGGTTTTGCCTTGCTCTCCGGCTTTGACTCCACCTTGGGCTTCCAATCCTTGGACCCTGGCTCCTTAGGTTCCCCTATGGACTCTACTTTCTGGGACTGCAGTTGATTTTTTAGGGACGCAGTCCTCTGGAGCTCTTCATTCTTTTCTTTCACTTTCATGCAGACATTGTTGTCCCTGCAAGGAGAGGAAAGACTTTCAGCAGAGAAGAGGCCCTGATTCTCCAGCCTAATCCTGACATAGTTGTAGGTGGCCTGCTCAGGGGAATCTGTGAAGAAATGTAGATGTGGCCTGAAAAGAAACTTCTCTACTGCCCAGGGGTCTGGGTGTAGAAGGTATGATTAGTTTGCAGGGAAGGGGTGTGAAAGGCTAATGATCAGTAGTTAGGTCACTAAGGAATACATAGCCTACCATTAGGTTAGGCTTTTCTGTCTCGGCACTGCAGTCTAGAGGGAGAAACATCCCAGTGTTCCTTTCTACTTGGTTTTCAAGAAATCTTAGGGCTCTGTGGAGCCACCGTCTTCCCCAGCAGGGGGGTGGTGGGGATGGGATAACCCCCCCCCAACACAGTTGGAACTTAGGGACAGATATTTGAATATTTCCACTGCTTTGACAACAACAACAACAAACTTGTAAACGTATGGGGCTGTGATCCTAATCCTTCTGTTCCTGACTGCCTGTACCAAGAAACCAAATCAAAGAGAAGAACCCAGATGAGAAGGAAGTAAGAGGCATTGCCCTGGAGGATTTCCCTGCCAGCTGTCTGGTAATGGTGATGACTATCATGTTCTCATGATGGTTCTGTCACATAGGAGAGGCAGTGGTTTTGTGTAGCACAGGCTCCTGGGGAAACTGGAATAATCCTACCTAGTATTGTTGCAAAGAATGAATGAGTGCATATTCATAAAGTGCATGGCACTGCAGCTGTCCTTAGCAGCGTCCAGCTCAAAATTCCTTACAATTCTGATGTGACTTAAGAGAAAACTGAGCCTCAGCAAGATGTAATGATCCTCAGGGTTCAGCGGCCAGTGTTCAGAGTGTGGTTGATAAGAGCGATCTCTCCCCCATACTCAGCACCCCAGCTTGTGGTTATTCCCAGAACTGGAGGAGGAAGATAACCCCTGCTCTGTTCAGACAAGAGTGATCCCCAAATCATTGCTCTGCCACTTAACCAGTTCAGTTTAACTAAGCAAAATCACATTATCTCTTGAGCCTCCATCCCTCTATCAGTAAAAGAGGTACCAAAAAACCTGTGACACAAAGCCTTTGTGAACATTATTCTCTAAATGCCCTTGCACTGTATCTCATTTCAATAAAGACAGCTGGTCCATTGTGTAGGTCACAGGTAGGCTGCACTTACCCAGAGGAGGTTTGGAGGATCTTGGGAACTCTGATTATTGAATTCCAGCACCTTTTAGCCAAGCTATGTAGCTCTTGGATCCGACGGTTTGAGCTCTTGAGTAGCTTCAAGAACGACAAGTTTCTTAACACCTAGGAGAGTTGAGAAAGTAGAAGCTCTACTTCTCCTGGGATAGCCTCCCACTCCCCTGCCCCTGATTCAGCTTGGTACAGGGCTGGATCTGCTGCCCCCTCTGGGTCACTCCACTTGACACCCAGCCTGGCAACCAGGGGCAGCATGGTGTAGGGGACTCAGCTTCCCCTAAGCTAGGGCCAGAATGGAGCCTCTCACCATTTTAAGTCGGTCTCGTTTGATTAGTTTGCTGGCAGGTTGCTTTGTCTTGTCCTGCAGTTCGTTTTCTTGGATCTGAGAGAGAGAGAGAAAGAGAGAGAGAGAGAGAGAGTGAGTGTGTGTCTCAGGAAGAATCTTCATTTCCCCAATGCCTCCATTTGCCCGATATACCCTCACCACTCCAGCCTGGGAGTTTTATCCTCTTGGTTTGGAGGCAGAACTGGAGAGACCATTTGACCTCTCCTGATATCTATTTTTACCCTTTGTCTTTCCTTCTCCCCCCAGCCTGGCAAGCACGCTCCCTAATTATGGCTGGATTCTCTGTTAAGGCCCTTTCTAGGGATATCACCCAGTATCCAGTCAAAAATCTGACCTTGAAAATCACCGTATTCTTGGGCCTCTTCTTTTCGGATGGACTCATGCTGTGGCTGTGAGGCCTCAACTCCTGAAGAAGCAAGACTGGTCTGGGCACCATCTGTGCCCTGCCCCTCTCAGTTCAGCCAGCACTTGGCCTGGGCATCAAATGGGTGCTGCTGAAGCTACTGGGCTGAGGAGCTGTGACATCACTGAAATGTATGACAGCACCAGGGCTGGGTCTCCAGGAAGTATGGTGGGGCAGGGGTAGGGGTGAGTAGGAAACTCCCACCTGGAGAGGCATACACAAGCAACAGCCTACTCCTGTGGTAAGGACGATTATTTCTCTTTTATTTTTTTGCCTCACTGACTTTCCTGCCTGGCTGGCTCTGAACCATGAACCTCAGATTCCAGCCTTCTGAGTATAACTAGTATTTCAGGCATGAGCAGTGGTGGTTGGCTGGGATACAGATTATTTCATTGGAATGCCTATCTAGGAATAGGATTACGGGATCATATGTTAATTATATGTTCTACTTTACAAGAAACTGACATACAAGAAGAGTGTGGTAGTACATGCTGATAATTCTAATGCCAGGGTGGCAGAAACAGGAAGATTTTGAGTTCAAAGCCAATCAGCTACTCAGTGAGATCATATCTTTTTTTAAAAAGCCAGTTGAGCTGGGTGCCTCTAGCTCATAACTGTAATCCTAGCTAGTCAGGAGGCTGAGATCTGAGAAATGCAGTTTGAAGCTACCCTGGGCAGGAAAGTCTGTGAGACTCTCATCTCCAATAAAGTACTCAGAAAAGGCCAGAAGAGGTGCTCTGGCTCAAGTAGTAGTGCTAGCCTTGAGCACAGAGAAGCTCAGGGATACTTAGGCCCTGAGTTCCAGTCCAAGCATCAGCAATAAAATAAAAGTCAGTTAACAATATACATGTCTCTAGTTACAGACTCTGCTCTGTCCTTTTAGTTTATACAGCATGACTTTTCCTTTTCTTTTTTTTTTTTTGCCTATCCTGGGGCTTGAACCCTGGGTCTGAGCACTTTCCTTGTACTTTCTCAAGGCTAGAGCTCTACCACTTAAGCCACAGCACCATTTCCAGCTTTTTCTATGTATGTGGTACCAAGGAATGAAACCCAGGTCTTCGTGCATACTAGGCAAGCACTCTTACCACTAGGCCAAACTCACGGCCCCCATTTTGATTCTTGTATAGTAAATCTTATAGTCTGCTGGGATTACTGTAGCTTTATGGTAACACTTAAAATCAGACAGTAAGTTCTATAATTTTTCTGTTCCTTTAAAAAAATTTTTTGGGCCAGGCACTGGTAGTTCACACCTGTAACTTTAGCTATGTAGGAGGCTGATATCTAAGGATTGCTATCAAACCCAGCCCAAGCAGGAAAGTCCCTGAGATACTTATCTCCAATGAACCATGCAAAAAAACTATAAGTGGAACTGTGGCTCAATTGGCAGAGCACTAGTTTTGATCCAAAAAAGCTCAGGGATAGTGTCTAGACCCTGAGTTCAAGTACCGAGACTGACTAATTGCTTTTCTTCTGCATTTTAAAATCCACTTGTTGATTTGTATACAAAATCTTAGCCTTTTTTCTTTAAAAACTTATATATGAACTGGGTGCCAGTGACTCATGCTTATAATCCTAGCTAAGGAGGCTGAGATCTGAGGATCACAGTTCAAAGCCAGCTGAGCACAAAAATCCATAAGAGCCGGCCCCGGTGGCTCATGCCTGTAATCCTAGCTACTCAGGAGATCTGAGGACTGTAGGTCAAAGCCAGCCTGGGCACTAAAGAACGTGAGATTCATATCTCCAATTAATCACTAGAAAAGGGGAATTAGGGCTGTGGCTCAAGGGGTAGGACAGTAGCCTTGAGCTGAAGAGCTCAGGGACAGTGCCCAGGCTCGGAGTTCAAGCCCCACAATCAAGGGGGAAAACAACAACAACAACAAAATTCAACTTATATATGGCAGGTGCTGGTGGCTCATGCCTGTAATTCTGGCTACTTGGGAGGCTAAGATTTAGAGATCTGGGCATAAAAGTCCATGAGGCTCTTCTCTCCAGTTAATCACCAAAAAAGCCAGAAGTAAAACTGTGGGGCTGGGAGTTTGACTTAGTGGTAAGAGTGCTTGCCTAGCATGCATGAAGACCTGGGTTCAATTCCTCAGTACCACATACATAGAAAACAAGCTGGAAGTGGTGCTGTGGCTCAAGTGGTAGAGCTCTAGCCTTGAAAAAGCCCAGGGACAGTGCTCAGGCCCTGAGTTCAGTCTCTTCAACTGGCAAAAAAAAAAAACTACAGGGATAGCACTATGGCCCTGAGTTTAAAACACACCGAGAATACAAGCAAGATATACATACATGCATATATATATATATATTGCAGAGAAATGGATTTCATTATTAATTTTCACACGTGAATAAGGTGCTTTGATTGTCCCTTCCCCAATCTCCCACTTGTCCTCTTTTTATTTCTTCCTCCACTAGTGGTTTTTTTTTTTTTTTTTGCCAATCCTGGGGCTTGAACTCAGGGTCTGAGCACTGTCCTTGGGCTTTCTCAAGGCTAGAACTCTACCACTTGAGTCACAGCACCACTTCCAGCTCCTTCTATGTATGTGATACTGGGGGATCGAACCCAGTTCTTCGTGCATGCTAGGTAAGCACTCTACCTCTAAGGCCAAACTCGCAGCCTATTAGTGGGTTTTGACTCTGCCTTTCAACTCTGTTCTGAGTCATCTTTTTTATTTTGTTTTGGCATGTGCATTTGCAGTAAAATGGTTCCATTTTTGTATACCAGCATCCTACCAGAAGAATTTTGGAGTGCAAAGATCTTTTCTCACTGTTAAAAATTATTATTCTTGGGGCTGGGAGTGTGTGGCCTAGTGGTGGAGTGCTTGCCTAGCATGCATGAAGCCCTGGGTTTGATCCCTTAATACCATATACACAGAAAAAGCTGTGATACTGTGGCACAAGTGGCAGAGTGCTAGCCTTGAGCAAAAAGTGCTCAAGGACAGTGCCCAAGCCCTGAGTTCAAACCCCAGTACTGGCATAAATAAATAAATGTTATTCTTAAAATTTTTAAATTATTATAGTCAGAGGAAATTGAAATTGCAAAAATAGTATAGAAAGTTCTCCTATACCAGCTTATTTCAGTGGTGACACTGCTCAAAGCTACACATCGAAACAGGAAATTGACATAAGTACAATCATGGATAGACTTTAGTCATAGTTGACCAGTATTTGCATGCTCGTGTGTGTGTGCGTGCGCGTGCGTGTGTGTGTGTGTGTGTGTGTGTGTGTGTCTGTCTGTCTGTCTGTCTGTCTGTGTGTTCTCACAATTGCAAGAGGTGCTTAAAATCCACTACTGCTGTCCCTAAAATTAAAAGCAGGAGAAAGGCTTGGTGTCCCTGCTTTCATGTTGTCTGTGTCTCTGATCTAAGCCATTCTCTTATTAGTTACTTTGCAATTAACTTGGGTTCTGGGGAGGTCTGGACTGATTAAAAACATCTTTATAGCCGGGTGCTAATTATAGGCTCATGCCTGTCATCTTAGCTACTCAGGAAGCTAAGATCTGAGGTCAAAGCCTGGATAAGAAAATCAACACAGCCTGGATAAGAAAATCCCTGTGACTCAAGAGTTCAGCCTAGTGGTAGAGTGCTTGCCTAACATGCACGAATACCCAGGTTCAATTCCTTGGTATCACATACATAGAAAAAAGCTGGATGTGGTGCTGAGGCTAAAGTGGTAGAACTCTAGCCTTGAGAAAGCCCAAGGACTGTTCTCAGGCCCTAAGCTCAAGCCCAGGACTGGAAAAAGAAAAGAAAAGAAAATCCCTGAGACTCTTTCTCCAGTTAACCATCAGAAAACAGGAAGTAGAGCTGTGGCTTAAGGTGGTAGAGTGCTAGCTTTGAGCAAAAGATCCGTGGTGCGGCATCTAGGCCCTGAGTTCAAACCCCACAATGAAGGAGGGGGTGAAGAGGAAGAACATCTTTAAGTCAAGAGACAGAAACATCCCTAAGGAACAACAGATTCTGCAAACAAGGCTGGATACAGTGGTGCATATGCAATCCTAGCCCTGGGGCAAGACGATTGCCATCTGGATTTTTTGAATACTGAACCAGACTTGTAACCCTGAGCAACATCATTGTTGTTGGTTTATATTTCCAGGTTTGCTAGTATGGCCATGCTCCTCCCCCCCCAATTCTCCCCACAATTGCTGGTTTCATCTTCTGTGAGTTCAGTTATTTGCAGTCAACTGTGATTCAAAAATAATAAATGAAATATCTCCAAAATAAACTGCCCATCATTCTGGGTCGCATGGAAATCTGGTGCTGTCCGGCTGCATCCTGCTCAGGATGTGAATCACCCTGCCGGGTCACAGTGTCACTGCCCCTTCCTTAGTCACTCAGTAGCTATGTCAGTTATCAGAACATCCGTCACTATAGCCCTCATATTCAGGTAATCCATATTTCACTTAATACTTGCACCAGGGCCCAAGAGGAGTGAGGCTGGCAATGCAGATATGCCAAAGACAGGCTGTCCAGTGCTAAGTGAGAAGGCCAAAGGGCAATAAGATACTTTTGAGACATATCATGTCCACATAACTTTTATTGCAGTATGTTATAGATTGTTGTTATTATTAGTTTTTACCAATCTCTTTCTGTGCCAAGTTTATAAGGTAAACTTTATGACAGATATATGTACAGGAACAAGCCATACATACAGGATTCTATATGGGACTCTTATTGGTTTCAGGCATTCACTGGTGGTGTCTCTGAAAATACCCCCATATATAAGGGGATTACTGCGTTCTGTTGAAAATTGTCATGTCTACTTTTATGAGGGATATTGTTCCCTGTTCTATGGTACTGTTGATGTAGTATAGTGTTAGTGGGGATAAAGGCAGGCATCAAATAACAGTAAAGGACTCCATGTTTCAAGAAGACATTATCTTTCTCCAAGAAGCAATAGATCCTACTACAGTTAGATTTACAACCATTTTTTTTGTAACTGACAAATCGAGCAGTCAGAAAATCAGTAAATATATAGTTGGCCCAAGTTCTGTCATTGATCAAGTTAATCTAATAGGCATTTATAATCTAATAGGCAGTCAAGATAGAACACATATTCTGGGCCATAAAATATACCTGAACAAATGTAAAACAGAGCTATCAACAAAATACATTCTTTGGTTACTGGGGAATTAAACTAGAAACCATGTGAAAGAAAGATATCAGAAACTTAAAACACTATATCACTAACATATGGATCACAGATATCACAACAGAAATGTTCAATTATTTTGAATTAAGTGAACATAGAAATTAGCTTACCAAATATATGGAATACAGCAAAACTGCTCACAGGGAATTGTATAGTAATAAATTACATATTGTATTAAAAAAGAGGAAGAAGGTCTAAACTCAATCTGGGCTTTCATCTTGTGAAATGAGAAAAAAAAGGAAATGTAAATCTAAAACACAAGAAAGGATTAAAAATTATACAAGAAATTAAAATAAGAAATAAAAAAACAAAAATATCAGTGCAATCCCAAACTAATTCTTTGAAACTATCAGACCTCTAAATAAGAGCGAGACACACAGAGAGAGAGAGAGAGAGAGAGAGAGAGAGAGAGAGAGATATGGAGGGAGGGAGGGAAGGAGAAAAGATAAAAGGAAAAGATAGGAAAAAAAAGGAAAGGGAAAATATGAGACAAATTTAGGAAAGAAAAAAGGAAAGAATGAAGGACACAAATTACCAATATTAGAAGTGAAATTGGGGCCAGTCTGGTGTTTCATGTGTATAATCCCAGTGATGAGAAGGCTGAGGCAGGAGGATCATGAGTTCAAAGCCTACCTAGGCTATACAGAAAGTTCTGGAACAGACTGGGCTGCATAGTAAGATTCTGTCTCAAACAACAGTGAAAAAAATCAGAAAGTTTGACACTACTTATACTATGAACAACCAAAAAATAATAAAGGAATGTTATCACCAATACCCTCAAATTTGGTAACTTTAGTAAAATTGTTTTCTTATATTTTGCTTCATACATCTTCATTGATATTGAGGTAATTCTGGCCTCATACAATAAATTGGAGTAGCTAGACATGGTGGTGCATGGTTGTAATATCAGCACTTGAGTATTGCAGGCAGTAGAGACCTGTCTGGGGGCACCTACCAAGTTGGTAGAATTCTCTAGTAAAACCATCTCAGCTTAATGATTTCTTTTTCAGAAGCTTTTTACATCAGATACAGTGAGTTGCTCCTGTATTCCCCAGATTTGAGTTGGCTGAATAGGAAGGACTCCAAGTGGGAGGATAACCTGGCTATATAGTAAAACCCTGTTGGAAAGAAAGAAACAAAAAAGGATGTTTCATATATTTTAGACTATAGATTCCAAGCTAGGCACTAGTGGCTCATACCTGTAATCCTAGCTCCTTGGGAGGCTGAGATCTAAGGACTAAGGTTCAAAACCAGGCCTTAGCAGGGATGTCTGTGAGACTCTTACCTCCAAATAACCACCAGCAAACTGAAATGGCTCAGTGGCTCAAAGTGGAGCATGAGTTTTGAGCAAAAAAGCTCAGGGACAGTATCTAGGCCCTGAGTTCAAGCCCCATGACCTACCAAAAATAAATAAACAACAGATTTCATTTGTATTTAAATTATCTGGTTCATCTGGAGTGAATTTTGACTGGTTGTACTTTTCAAAGAATGAACTGGTCCTCCACAAAACTGTCAATGTCATCTGTGCAGAACTTGTCCCTGGTAGACCCTGGCCGTCTTTTCATTCCTGGTGGATAGTTTGTCTTTTCTGCTTATTCTTTGTCACTTTTTTTAGAAATAAAATTTCCAGATCAGAACCTGAAATCTTAATTTTTTAGGGGGGGGGGTGTTGAGGCTTGAACTCTGTGCCTGGGCGCTGTCCCAGAGCTCTTTAGCTCAAGGCTACCGCACTATCCTTGAGCCACAGCCCCACTTCCTATTTTCTAGAGATTAACTGGAGATAAGAGTCTTATGGCTTTGTAGTACCTGGGCTGGCTTTGAACTGTGATTCTCAGATCTCAGCCTCCTGAATAGCAAGGATTACAGGCATGAGCCACCACACCCAGCTTTGTTTTTGTGTTTTTTGTTTTTTGGTTTTTTTTTTTTACTCTATAAAGTTCAAGGTGGAGATGTTTCTGGATATATAATAATCTTTTATAAAAACTTGTAGATTGATTTGAGTATTATTCATATCCAGTCTGGCAAACAAAAGATATACCTACATGTTTCCTCTCTTTTGTATAGCCTTCTGGTGGGATGGCCAAGAGACAATCCCCCTGGAGCTTTCTAGAATCCTAGTTGTTTGAATCAGAGGTTCTGCAAGACATGATTATAATTTGTGTGGATCTCTGTTATCTTTCTGAATAGTACTCTGAAGCACTTCCTTAAATCTTCCTGAGATGTTCACATAAGATTTCACAGTCAGAGTCTCAGTTGCATATTTGGAATAGGATTTCTTGGCAGTGCTCTGGATTTAAGCTTTGCCAGGAAGCCATTTCTTAATGTTACCATCATTTGCCATGTGGAGAGGCTGAACACTTCCCAAACCATGAAGCCTTGGTTCTTTCTTATATGTTAACCTTTGGGGGCAGGATAATTCTTTGATGTTGGTGAAGCAGGGAGGGGCAGCTTGAGAGGAGCTCTTCTGCACATGGTAGGATGTTTAGTAGCATCTCCAGCCTCTACTAGCTAGATGATAGTAGAAACCTCTTCGGCTCTGAAACTGAAAATGGTTCCCAGCATTGCTAAGCATCCTCTGGGATCGTAACTGTATTTTACTATAAGCAAAAAGACAACAGGTGCACCTTCAATACTGTTAGGAAACATTCTTAGTGACATCATCCAACTTGTTGGGCCTCTTTTCTGTTTCTCAGTTCACTGCAGGAAACAGATGGCTAAGCCTTTTGCCATGACTTATGTTCCAGTAGTGTTTTTCTCAAATTTTCTGCCTTCCCTCACCACAGCCTTATCAAAGGCCTAGGGCTTCTGTTAATACTTTCTTCAGGAGCAATTTAGGTTTTTACTAAGCATATAGTTATAAAAATGTTCATTCAGATGGTAAATATAAGGTGAATATTTTCCTTACTCATTTTTTTGTCTACTTGGTTTTATTGATTACCAAGAGAGAAGTATAGTGTAGTGTAGATTTTGTTTCTTCTTTCAAGTCTGTTGGTTTTCACTCTTTCTGAAATCTGGTACTAGCTTCTTGGTGAATTGTACCTTTTCATTTTATGATGCCCCACTTTATCCCAGGTAATTGTCCTTCTGACACGTACCTTGCTCTTATTAACATTTCCTCTCCAGGTTATTGTATCTTATTCCACCATTCACATTTTTTTTTTGGGTGCCCATCCTAGGACTTGATGTCAGGGTATGGGTGGTATCCCTGAGATTTTTTTTGCCCAAGGCTAGCACTCTACTACGTGAAACACAGCTCTGCTTCTTTTTTGGTAGTTAATTGGATAGCACAGTCTCACAGATCTTGCTGCCTGGGCTGGCTTCCAACTGTCATTCTCAGATCTCAGCCTCCTGGTAGCTAGGATTGCAGGCGTGAACCATTGGCGCCCAGCTCACCACTCACATTTAGTCCATATCTTTCTTCATATTTAAAGGGACCAAGACATGTGAAAGGGTATCAATGTATGTGAATTAATGCACCTTCTATCTGGCAAATATCATGTAACCCTTTTACTAATTACAATAAAAAATTTAAAAAAATAAATAAAGGGACTTTCTCCTCTTTCTTTCTTTCTTTTTTCTTTCTTTCTTTCTATCTTCCTTTCTTGTAGTACTAGGGTTTGAATTCAGGGTATTTTTCTTGCTAGGCAACCCATTTTGGTCTTATTTCTCAGATAGGGTCTTACGCTTTTGCTAGAGGTCCCACAGCCTAAAACCACAGTCTTTCCCTCCTGGGAATACAGGTGAGCGCCACTGGGCCTGGATTCTACTCCAATATTCTTTGGCTTCTGTATTATCTCCCCTATTAGCTCATTAACTCTACCTTTTATTTTCATTGCTGGGTTTGAACCAAGTGCTTTGTGCATGGCAGGCAAGTGCTAATTTGTACTTCTTATAAAAATTTAGTGATCGCTCTTGCATTTACAATATATATCTTTAATAACCTCAGTTTTTCAAGTAAATTTTATGGCCCTTCCTGTACAGCATATAACAGCATATGTCCAATTCATCCATTCTATCTCTTTTATATTTGTTGTTGCACATTTTACTTTTACAGTATATATGCTGTAAGTCCACAATGCTTGGCTATTGTTTTTATTACACAAACAATAGCACTGTTTATTTTCAGTTCTAGGATTTGTTTTTTTTCATATATTTTTATTGTAATTAATAGAAGGGTTACATTATATTCGCCAGATAGAAGGAACATTAACTCACATACATTGATACCCTTTCTCATGTCTTGGTTCCCATTTCCCTCCCCCCCCTTCCCCATCCCTCATCTTGTTTCCCCCCCTTCCCTATCTAATTTCAAATAACCAAATACAAATATATCCAATATATCAGATAACAAAGTGAGATACTATAACAATATAGTTCTAGGATTTGAACTCTGTGCTTCATGCTTGGTAGACTAGTGCCCCACAATTGGACCACATCCTCAACCAAGCAATTATCTTTTAGGATGATTAAAAATGAGAAAAATAGGACAGGGAATGTAGGTCATAGAGACAAGGGAGATGAGTTTAGGAACAGAATTCCATCAACTGTACTCCTGACCAGGCCTCAGTTTTCTGTGCCAGAAAATGGGAACAAAGATCTACTCCATCCACTAATTAGAGGAATCAAACTTACTAAACTATTACTTGGGAGATGAAACATACAAGGTGAAAGCCTGGGAGTAGTGGTTACAGGCAGTCCCTGGAAGCAGCCTGTGCTTGGGTTCAAATTCCATCTCCACGCTTGGCCTTATATATGTTCCCGTGTCATTTTAGAGTGATTGAAAATGAGAAAAAAGGACTACCTTTCTTTTTTATTTTCTTTTTGTTGGCTGTGGGGTTTGAATTCAAAGCTGGCCCAGGCTAGTGCTATACCACTCTGAGCCACATCATGATTTCGGGTTTTCTGGGAGTTAAGTGGAGATAAGAGTCTCAGGGACTTTCCTGCCCTGGCTGAACTGTGATTCTCAGATTTCAGCCTCCTAAGTTGCTAGGATTGATTACAGGCATGAGCTAACAGCACCAGTCCTTTATCTTTATCTGAAAACTAGACATAATAGCACTTACCTCACCAGATTTTTGAGTGAAGTGTAAGAATTAATATATGTAAAACACATAATACTGACTGGTACGTAAGAATCTCTCTAGAAGCAGTAATAGTGAGAGATCCCTTCCTATAGTTTCAGAGTGTGGGATAGAGAGCAGTTCTTCCCTTTCTCAAGACCCATTACATTAGCCAGGCATGGTGGCTCATGCCTAGCTACTCAGAAGACTGAGATCTGAGGATCCTAGTTCACAGCCAGTCAGGGCACTAATGTTGTGAGACTCTTATTTCCCATTAACCAACAGAAAACCTGAAGTGGCACTGTGGCTCAAGGGGTAGGGCAGTAGCCTTGAGCTGAAGAGCTCAGGGACAGTGCCTAGATCCAGAGTTCCAGTTCCACACCGACCAAAAAACAAACAAACAAAAAAGACCCATTACAATCAAAACAATGAAGGTTTCCAGAACATAGACAAAGTGCCCAGGTTCTATACTAAGCATTTGATATTATCTCATAAACTGTATTAATCACTAGGGTCAATCATTCCTAGTTTATATGTAAGGAAAGCAAAGATCAGAGAGTGCTTGAGGACCTGACTAGAGGCTGCAGACAAATTTACAGCCCAAAGAGGTCTGGACAATGTCTGTTCTTAATCCTTCATGCATTGGTTCCCACAAACCAGTTTCCGTGCCTGTAAACTAGTGGGAAAGCTGCTGCTTATAATTATCTCATAGTCTTGCATTGAATCCCAGTAATACAAGAATTAATGCCTTACTTATCTGTGCTGTTCGGACAGGAAAACCTGGGCGTGACAGGACTTTTCACTCTTTTAGCCAGCTTTTTGCACATGCTAACCCACCCCCACCCCGCCCATGAACGAATTTCTTCAAGATTCTAGCTGCTCACACATGAGCACCTGGATTTTATTCTTGACATTAGAGGGGATTACAATAGATCTGTGTTCTAAACGGGCCAAGCCAGGTAGGTGGGCTTGAGTACAGGAAAACCAGACAGTGGGACCCTAAGCCCAAGAGGAAGATGGAAAGGGAGAGGAATAGTGGATCGGAGACACTTGGGAAAGAATCCAGAGGAAGAGGTGCATTTCACTGGGGGCGGTAAGGGAGAGGGAGGTGCCAAGGATGACTCCCAGCCCACTAGCTCCCGCCTGGTTCCGAGGATGTTTGTTGCGCAAATCACTAAGTGATCCAGTGCTGCTGCGTTCTGCCTGGACGTCCCTATCCTCCCTCCCCCAACCCCGCCGGCCGGGATGGGCCGGAGGGAGAAGAGAATGGCACACTGAGCGCTTCTGGCACTGGGCCGGGCGGCGGTGCGAAGGGGGCAACATTTTCCTCTCGGCGGGCAGTTTCCGCCTCGCCCCTCCACTCCGCCGGCTGGGGCTGGGCGTCGGCATCCCGCTCCCCAGGAGCGAGGTGTTGGCTCCTGGCCGGTGCGCAGGGGCGCGGCGCGTGGCTCGCCCCCTCCAGCCCGGGCGCGCCCGGCCCCCCACCCTTTGGGCAGCGGCGGCTGCTGTGTCTAGTTCTAGAGCCAGGAATCGGGGTCTGCCGGGTGAGTTCCAGGGTCACAGGTCGCCCATCGCCGCGCCCCTGCCATGCCGGGCTGCACCGGGCCAGCCCCCCCTCTCCGGCAGGTTCCCACCGCCTTCGCCGGCGCGCGCTTGGTAGACCCAAGCGTGGCGAGTACGGCGAGGTGCCGGGCGGGGCGCGGCGCTCCCGGCTCCGGGGTGCAGCAAGTGTGCGGGCGCCGGGCGGGCGGGGGCGCCGCCAATGCAGCGCCGCGGGCGCCGAGGCGGGGAGCGGCGCGGGGCGGCGGGGCGCGGGGAGGAAGGATGCGAGCGGGCAACTTTTCGTCGGCCCTGCAAGTCCGAGTAGTCGCGCTCCCGGGGGCCGCCTGCCGACGCCGCCGCCGGGCGAGGGCCGGGCGCTGGTGCCCGCCGCCGGGCGAGGGCCCCTCCCCCACTTCCGCCGCCCGCCTCCTCCGCGCTCCCGGCTCCCAGGGCCGTGGGTCCCCGGGGGACCCGGAGGCACAGCCCCACCCCGGCCGGCGCGCCCGCTCCCACGCTCCCGCCGCCCCGCCGGAGCGGACAGACTGAGTCAGCGGGGCCGAGCTGCAGGTAGGGCCCGGCGGTGGGCGCAGGTGCCGCGGAGGGGCTGGTGGAAGGGGGGAGGGTGTCCTCCCCCAAGCCTCCCTCCCCCTCCCCCTCTCCCGCCGGCGCGGCGCGTCCCTTTTTAGGGAATTCGTGCTTCTTGCCACCCGGGGCGGGTGGGGCTGGGGCGAAGGAGTTCTCCGTTTCTCTGGCTCCAGGCCCCCAAATCCCTTTGCTGTCTCCCCAGCACCTATGTTCGCGTAAACAACCCCGGGCCGTGCCTTGGGCCCCGCGGCCCTGCAGGGCAGCCCCTTCAATCGCGTGTGACCTGTGGGCTCCTGGGGAAGGGAGGCTAGGGGGTCCCCAAGCCCCTGGTCCCCGTGAGCCCGCTCCCCCCTGAGCTTCTGGAGCTTCCCCCTCCCTGCTGCTACCGCAGACGGCCCCAGGGCCCTGGGTATTTTTAGCGTGGTGACCTGGGCGGCAGCTCAGCCTTTCCCTGGAGTCAGCGCCAGCGCCTCCCATCTCCGGGACCAGCCCTGCCTGACTCCCCACACTTCCTCGCCCTGTCTGGCCCCTCGAGTCGAGTTGGGAGGGTCCTCCAGAAGCTGATGCAGCGCGCCCGTGGGGCAGGTCGGGGTTGTTATGTATCAGGTGCTCTGAATGATGACCTGGTACTTAAGCCAGAATCCCCATACCCCCGGTGATGGGCTCTGCGGGGAGTGCAGGGAGTGAAATCCCCGTACCCTTCACTCCCCCCCCCCCCCTGACGGCTCTGGGGGGAATGCAGGGAGTGAACCTGCGAGAGGGAGAGAATGCAAATGCAAATGCAAATGGCCTAGGCTGGCCCAGAATTCTGGTGTTCTGGAAAGCTCTCAGCATAGGGTCTTAAGAGGCTGGGCTGAATTAGACCAGGGCACATCCTTCCAACTGCTTCTCACTACCTAGCAGGGAACCAAGACAGTGAGAGGTGTCAGAGGAAAGGGACAAATAGGTGTTGAGAAGGGATGGTCAATCATTCCTGAAACAGCTCCCTTTCATGAGCTATATCTTGCATTTCAGGCAGGTAGGAAGATTGTCTTTTCAGATGGGGAGACTGAGGCCAAAAAGATGATTTTCCTTAGGGCTAGCCAAGTCTGGAAGTCAGGTCTGTGAGGAAAGGTATGGGGAGGTGGGAATGGTGGTGATGGGGTGCATATACAGAGAAATAGAGGGCAAAGGGTAGGGTTTGACCAGAGCTGCAGCACTAGAGACCAGTCTCTACCCTCTCTGTACTTTCCTCTGGTTTCCTGAGGGGACCTGAGTCCATTAAGTAGGAAAGAAAAAAAAGTACCCTCCTGTTTGGGCTAGACCAAGTCTGCTGACCCTCTCAGAAGGGCATGGTACTGACAGCTATTGGCTGCCTTCCCTGAACACAGATTTTTCCCTGTGCCTGGAACCAGCAGCCCCTTTGTGGAGCTAGGACAGGCCTTGCCTCTGCACGACACTTGAAATTTGTGGGATGGGCTTTGTTTTAGAGAAGAGAAAAAAAAAAGTCAAGGCCAGAGGTGTCCAGGCTGGGAGCCTGTTGGGATGCTGGCTGCAGTGTGGCTCCCTAAACCCAGGCCTCCCCAGTCTCTTCCCCCATCTTCACAACTGTACTTGCCTTGCTCCTTTATCCTCCAGGGGCTGATATGGATCCAAATCCTCGGGCAGCCCTGGAGCGCCAGCAGCTCCGCCTTCGAGAGCGGCAGAAATTCTTTGAGGACATTTTGCAGCCAGAGACAGAGTTTGTCTTTCCACTGTCCCACCTGCATCTTGAGTCACAAAGACGTAAGTTTCAAGTCCTGAGGAGTGAAATGGGGAGAAATGTTTTGTGGGTCCTGACTCTCAGGCCACACATCTCTTCTGGTTTTCTTGGTCTAGTAAGCTTCTAACTTGAGATGTGAGAAGTAACTCTGGTCATCCCATCAGCTCTGGCCTGGGTGCTGCTGACTTACCTCCTTCTTCATCCACAGCCCCCATAGGTAGTATCTCATCCATGGAAGTGAATGTGGACACACTGGAGCAAGTAGAACTTATTGACCTTGGGGATCAGGATGGAGCAGATGTGTTCTTGCCCTGTGAAGATCCTCCACCAACCCCCCAGACATCAGGTATGTCCCTCTGCTTTGGGGACAGGGGCACCAGTGAGCCTGAGCTCCCTGGGTTCTGAAATGAGACCAACTGGCTGAGCTGGGGAAAAATACATGGAGGAAGTGGAAGTGGGCATTTCTGTCAGCAAAAGAGCTGCCTGTTCTGGATTTAGGGAAGTTGATTCTAAGGGGAACTGGTTTACAAATCCCCAATCCAAAATGCCTAATGAGCAAATTCCTTAGTGTTTTAAATTTCATATCTGTGAAGTTAATGTAAAATACAATGTTCCCATTAGACATCTTAAGCACTTTTAGTTATATTTACTATGTTCCTAGGACTGAGCTAAAGTACTTCACACACACACACACACACATACAAACAATGGACTTAACAATGTCATTTCTTTTTTTGGTGCCCATTCTGGGGCTTGAACTCAGGGCCTGGGTGCTGTCCCTGAGCTTTTGTGCTCAAGGCTAGTGCTTTACCACTAGGACTACACTTCCACTTTCAGATTTTTGGTAGTTAATTGGATATAAGAGTCTCATGGATTTTCTTGCCTGAGCTAGCTTCAAACTGCAATCCTCAGATCTCAGTCTACTGAGTTGTTAAGACTACAGGCACAAGCCACCAGTATGGGGCTCCTTCCCTTTAATTTTATAAAGAAGGAAGTGAGGAAATGTAGCTCAGTGTGCTTGTCTAGCATGCATAAGGCTCTGAGTTTGGTCACAGTATTATCTCACACACATGCGTGCGCGCACACACACACACACACACACACACACACACACACTCGAAAGAAATTCATTTCAGAGTTCAATCACAGAACCAGAAACTGGAAAAGTTATATGACTCTGAAGTCTGTAACTTGTAAGGCAAATAATCTCTTACTTACAAATGCTACTGACCCATGTGTGGTGGCACATACCATAATGCTGAGACTTGGGATGCTGAGCAGGAGGATCTTCAATCTGAAGCCAGCCTGAGCTACTGAGCAAGAAGACTGTGTTTCAGAAAAACAGTATTGGGCAAAACCCAATTAAAACTTGCACTTAGGCTTGAACTCAGGATTTTCATTCAGCTTAACAGCAGGCACCACGTGAGCCACATGTCTACCACTTGCGCCATTCCTCTAGTCTGACATTTTGCTGGCTAATTGGAGATGGGTCTCTCATGGTTTTTCTGCCTGGGCTGACACTGAATTGTGATCCTTAAGGCCACAGGCTCCTTAAAAGCTAGGATTATAGGTGTGGGCCTCTGGCTTCTGTCAAAATTGCTGTTTATTGATGGCTTAGTATGCTGGCCATTAGATGAGTGTTTTTTTTGTTTTTTTTTTTTGCCAGTTCTGGGGATTGAGCTCAGGGCCTGGGCACTGTACTTGGGTTTTTTTCAAGGCTATCGCTTTACCGCTTGAGTCACAACACCACTTCTAGCATTTTTTGTGTGTGTAGGTGTACCAAGGAATTGAACCTAGGGCTTCATGCATGCTAGGCAAGCAATCTACCACTAGACCATACTCCCAGCCCCTGATTAAGTGTTCTTAAATTTGAGGGAAAATGACTTGCCTACTGCTACTCAGCAGGAAATGATATAGGTAGAACTCAAACCCTTACACTGATGACCTGACTCCAGAGCTCAAGCATATATTCAGGAGGAGCTGGGGGTCAACAAAGCAGTTTTGGACAAGTCCCTGCCTTTCTCTTCCTTTCACTTTTTCTGACCAGATACTCCCTTTAAAGAGAAAGTCTTATTTGTATCCTTGACCTGCTCTTCTCTCTGCACAGGAGCGGGTGACCACACAGAGGAGCTGAGCCTCCCAGTGCCCACGCCGGACAGGACCACATCCCGGACTTCCTCCTTGTCCTCTGACTCCTCCACCAACCTGCACAGTCCAAATCCTAGTGAGGGTGGAGCAGATACACCCTTGGCACAGTCCGATGAGGAGGAAGAGGACAGAAGTGATGGAGGGCCAGAGACCAGAACCTGCAGCTAGCAGTGGGTCCCTCCTGTAGATGGACACAGCTGGCGGTTCTTCCTGAGACCCAGGCTAGCCAGAGCACTCTGATAGAAGTGCAGTTGGCACTGGGAAAGGAGAATGGTGGGATATTGTACCTTTCCAAGAATTAACCTCCTTCTGCTTTACTGCTAACCTTTTCTTGCTGCAACCCTCCCACCCGTTTTGGTTTATTCCTGAGACAGGACTTGCAACTGAATAGATTGAAGATGAGGTAGGATATGCCACTGCTCTTCTCAGCAGTCCTCTCTCCTGGAACTGTCTTGTAGTCTTCCAGTAGTGTTTCCTCAACCAGTGTCTCTTGGTAGACGTGAACTTAGCACTCTAAATGAGGTGGGTGCTACTCCAACTAACCTGTCTCCATTCTTTTCTTTGACAGGGCACGGTATAAGTAATAAACAATTATTTACCAACCATTCCATCTCCTTCTTCACATTTCAGAATTATCAAACCCTGCATATGCCCTTAGCTTTTACCGTATCCCCATTGCTCATTTGCTTTGTTGAGCAATATTTACTGAGCACTAGTGCTGGGCGCAGCAAGGCAAGCAACAACCCTGAGCTCATGGATTTTACTCTCTATGAGAGAAAAGCAAGTACATACCACAGTTCATAGTGTAATAAGTAGTATAATGAGGCACTACCTTGGTACCAGGAAATAGGGGCATCTTATATTAACTCACATAGCAACCGAAGAGCTGATTTTTAACAGAGATCCAAAGGATGATTATGGGTTTCCAGGCCAAGCAGCAGGGAAAGGGGCATCATCTAGGCAGAAGCAGTTTGTGGAGGCTGAATGATGAGAATAGGAGCTGAAAAGCATTCCACCTGGCTAAGTTGTTGGATTTGAGAACCTGAAGAAGTAAGACTGACAAAGGTCACATTGTGAACTATTTTGAAGCCTGTATTAGCTTTCCATTTGAGTACTATAAGAGATCATGACTTAAAAGATAAAAATGTATTTCCTCATCCAAAATAAGAGGCTCTGTAGTTACATGAGCACCATGCTCCTTTTTGGCTTGTTCTGCTCAGCCATATCAGGCTCATGGCTTGCATGCCTATTGATTACTCATGTCTGAGATGGCTGTCTAAACCCTGGTCCTCATGACGGCTTTGAAACAGGCAGGAAGCAGGAGAACAAGTGTGGGATGGGCAATGTGGGCACAGCCTGGGGTTTATTTCTACCTTGGGAAGCGTATTTGGAAGTTCTGAGCAAGAATACTCACTTTTATCTCACTGACCAGAACTTGGTAACACAGGAAATGTTTTATTTTATAGACAGGGGCATGGTATTTTTTTTTTAATAGAAGAAAATCCTCACTTTTGGATAGGCAACCCTTTCAGGTTACTGAAGAAGTACTAACACATCTAGCTGATTATCTGTACTACAGGACAGCTCTCCAAGAAGCACCCTGGCTACTGGGGAGGCTGGGATGGCCCTTTTGTTAGGGCACTCTAATGTCTTGACAAAACCAGAGTGCTGTTACTAAGGAACATTCTTTGGGTGAGTAATTAGCAGCTGACATGTGAGAGGCCATGTTAAAAGAGTTTGAGCTTTATTGGGAGTAATGAAGGATTACAAGTAGTTGGACTTGCTTGTTTAAAGGCTAATTCTGGCTGAAATGTAAAGAATATGCTGGAGGGAAGCAGGCTTAAGACAGATAAATAACAGTAATTTGTGCAAGAGATAATGGTGGCCCAGAGGACAGGGGTTAGCTTGCTTACGTTGAAGCAGGGTATAAATAATATTAATCAGTAAATATTAATTGTTGAGACTTAGCATATATAAAGCACTGAACATACCTTTGTAGAAGTAGTAGTGGGGAAAAATAAAAGAAAAAGGTTCAGTCCCTACAGTCTTGGAGTTTATAGTCTAGTGTATGTTTGGGGGGGGGGGGCGCCACAAATGTAAAATGCTTCCAATAGGGAGCAGTTAACCTTTCCATAGAAGCCACCAGAGTGGTGCCCTTGAGGAAGTGGCATTTCAGCTGAAACCTGAATGATGGGTAGGAATAAACTAGGAGAATGTCTGGAAGGCCTCTGAAGCTTGTTAACTGGACAAGAGCAGAATGGATGCTTAGAAACTAGCTAGTCAGATTTCAAAACAAACAACAAAAATAGGCTAATGGGAAGGTGGGGGTGGGGAAGTAGAAGTAACAAAGAGATTCAGTAGGCAAATTCCAAAAGATTCATTTATTTTTTTTTGGGGGGGGGGGGAGAGCTTGAACTCATGGCCTTGTACTGTTTCCTGGCCTTTTTTCACTCAAACCTATTGAGCCACATCTCCACTTGAGCCACATCTCCGCTTGAGCCACATCTCCACTTCTGGCCTTCTTCTGGTTAATTGACAGTAAGAGTCTCACAGAGTTTTCTGTCTGGGCTGACTGTGAACTGCAGTCCTCAGATCTCAGCCTCTGGAGAAGCTAGGATTACAGGAGCCACCAGCATCCAGCCTCAGAAGATTTTTAGTGGGTGAGTGAGAGGAAAGGGTTAAGTGTGCGGCCACGGTTTCTATCTACAGGATGGCTTTCAGGCACCTCACACTGATGGGGAGCTGAGAAATGAACCAGGTCTGGGAAAGGTATAAACTTGGTTTTGAGACATGTTGAGTTTCCAGTGCTTTCGAGACATCTGAGAGGGCATGTTGACTAGGTACATCTTAGCCCATGGATGTGGAATTCAGGTAAGGGGATTGAGCTGCAAAAATAAAATTGAGTTATCAATTAAAGTGGTAAGTAAAGCCATGCACGTGAATAAACTTGCTCATGGTTTGTTGAATAAAAAGAGACATTATAGGACTTAAGGCACATAACCAAAAAAAGGTCACAGTAAAAAAGGTCATTCAGTTTTGCTCACCCTTCCTATATCTGAATACTACCAATGGGATAAGTGACCTTCAGCCTAAATTCTACACCTTTGTGTCACACAGGCTGAGTGACAGGACTTCTGTCTTCCTGTAGTATGATCCTACAGTCACCCTAAGAGGGCACTGTAAGTAGTCATTCTTAAATGCTCTTCTTATGAACAGCAATGTGGGATCTCCAAGAAAGTTGAGGGTCCTGGAAGCTTGTGGACTTTACACCTTTTGTCCAAAAGTTGGTGACCAAGATGAAATCATCTATTAAGCTGAGCCAGGGCCTGGTCTCATGTTAGTCTCGAGTTTTTCTGTTGCTCATGACTTTGCTATATGCAGATGGCATAGTCCTGGTCCTCTTTTACCTTCCCCCTTCCTTCCTTCAGAGTAGCAGGCTTTACCTCCTGTCTTGACTGGCTCAGCTTGCTGTGGCCTGTGACACCACTGTTCTGCTATGCAGGGCTTCTCAGTTCTTGGGTCACCCCCCTTTCCTCTAGAGTAAATGATGGGAAGCTGTGCGAGATTGGTTGCCATCAACATGCCAATAAGTCTTTTAGTACCCCAAGCACACAATGCTAAGATTGTGGGATTTGGGGCAGGGAACTTGTCTTGGGAGGGAGATCTACAGTCCTCTTGAGAAGAAGAATTGTTTGCATGTCTCTGGGAAACCTTCAATTCAGTTGCTTTGAGCTCCAGCCCTGTCTGAAAAAGCCTAGGGTCAGCTGAGACCACAGGACCACTTCCTGGTAGAGACAATGACCTCTCTGCTTGCCAAACCACAGGGGGTTGGCTGGCCTTCAGAGTCACCATCTCCAGCTGACTCTTTTCTAAGGCCACATAGTACCCTTGGAGATGGGAGGATGATATGTTGCCAATTCTTAAGTTATGGAGACTAGCTTTTCATCTCCAAACCACAATGTGGTTTCTTTCTGTTGTATAGACTTGTTACCAGTGGACATTATGACAGGCTCTGAAGAGAAAGGCAAACAAACTCATCCTTGCAGAACTCTACTCTGTGGGGGAAGGAGGGGGGGTCATAGCTCAGATGATTCCCTAAAAAGCTCATCTTGCAGAAATTCCCAGGACCAAACAATTTAAACAGCATGGCGTGTCAGAACACAAACATCTCCGCTATGCTGTCTTATTATTCTGCTCACTAAACATTATTTGAGTGTGACTCTACTAGCCACCTGCATAGACAACAGGAAAACAGTGAGCTCTTTTTGGAACAGACCTGGCCATAACAGAAAGATGACGAGGATGAAAGTTGTAGTCTACTGGAGAATGAGGAGGAAGGCAAATCTTCACTAGGGGTGGCTGGGTCTTGAATCATGAGAACAGGCCATTTCAAAAGAGGCCTACAAGTACAAAATGATCAGGATAGCTGATGATGAACCTGTATCAGCAGTCTGATCTCATGGCGTTCCTATTTATGTCTAATGGGGGATGGAACACTGGATACAGGGAGAATAAGGGCATGAAGTAGAAGAATCTTTTGACCTTTTTTTTCTGATTGGAAGTCTATCAAGAGATACCTTATTTGGTTTATAGACTTGAGATTTATCAAGACAGGATTCACAAAATCTTTTCCATAGGATAGGGGGGAAAACAGAAACAGGAATTTGACATTGAAATTTCTACAACTCAATAAGAAGGCAAATGAAGAACAAGTAAGTCAAAGTAATAAAAGAAAAAGCAACAAAGTAAAAAGGATGAATGCACAAACGATTTTAACAGGGCTTTTCACAGGAGAAGATATACAAACATGACCAGCCAAGCAGAGTGCTGGTGACTCACGCCTGTAATCTCAGGAGGCTGAGGCCTGAAGGAGGAAGTTCAAAGCCAGCCCAAGCAGGAAAGTCTGTGAGACAATTATATCTCCAATTAAACTACCAGAAAACCAGAAGTGGCATTGTGGCTCAAAGTGATAGCGCGCTGGACTTGAGCCCAAAGAGGCTCAGGGACAGTGCTCTCAGATCCTGAGTTCAAGCCCCACGACCAACCAAACAAAAAAGAGACTCAACATCATTAGTTACCAGAAAATTCCCAATTAAAACTATAATGAGATGCTACTACATACATATACATCCAACTAGATGAGACCAAAAAAGTCCATTAAAAACACCAAACAGGCCTGGAGTTTGGCCTAGTGGTAGAGTGCTTGCCTAGCATGCACGAAGACCCAGGTTCGATTCCTCGGTACCACATACATAGAAAAAGCCAGAAGTGGTGCTGAAGCTCAAGTGGTAGAGTTCTAGCCTTGAGGAAAAATCCAAGAACAGTCTTCTGGCCCTGAGCTTAAGCCCAGGACTGGCAAAAACAAACACACAAACAAAACCAACACCAAACAGGGTCAATGGTATGGAGCCACCTGAACTCTCACATACTGTCAGTGGAAGAATGTTACATTTTGAGAAAGATCTGATAGTTACTTATAAAAGCAAACACACTTCTTCTTTGCTACAGCAATTCCCCTAAATATCTGCCCAAGGGAGATATAATAAATGCAGGTCTACAAAGCCATTTGTATAGACAACAAACAGCCTTGTTCACAATAAGCAAAAACTTTGAAGAACTCAGATGCCCATTAATAGAAAAATGGACAAACTATGCCTTATCCACACATTGATACTGCACAGCAATAAGAAAAAACACTTCTGATATATCCATGAATGACTTTCAAAAACACCATAAGAAGTCTTACATAAAGTTGCAAACTATATGGTGATTTCATTTTTATTTAGCTCTAGATCAGTCTATTATGGGAAAATATCAGAGCATATTTGGTGCTTCTGAAGGTGGTACGGGGGTAGGGTTTGACTGAGAAGAAACATCCAACTTTCTGGAGTTTTAAGTTTTTAATATATGTGTTTTTATGAACCTAAGGTCTTAAGCATAAAGGTGGGGAAGCACTCCACCACTGAGTTACAACACCAGCTCCAGGTTTTACAAGTAATCCACTTACTTGAGTTACATTGATGTATATATATATATATATATATTTTTTAATTTTGACAAAACTCTATAAATGTCCATTTCAAGTTTGTACATCTTGCTGTATATTAATTTTATACCAAAAGAAAAGCATGAAATCTAGGAGCTGGTGGCTCACACCTGTAATCATAGTTACTCAGGAGGCTGAGATCTGAGTATCATGGTTCAGCCTGTCAGGGCAGGAAAACCTTTGAGGTTTTAAACACAAAGAAGCTGGAAGTGGAGCTATGGCTCAAGCGATAGAACACTAACCTTCAGCAAAAGGGCTCAAGGGCAGCACCCAGGCAGAAAAAGAGAGGTGGGGGGGAAGGTGGGAGGGGGGGAAGTGAATACTCAAACTCGGGTTAAGATTCATTTCGGACTACTCAGGAGGAGGTGTTCTAATAGGTGTGGTTTACATCCATCAAAGCATAAAGCAGGTGTGGCTCAGGGGACTCAGCTCCCACCTAGGTTCTGAGTTCAAACCACCAGAACACCAAAGTAAGACCACGGCCGGTTAAAGGATGCACACGTAGGTGTGTGGTAAACCTCAAGTCTAGTAAAGTGAAGGGGAGACTCGTGCGCGGTCACAGGCGCCATGGCTTGGGGGCGGGGAGGAGGCGCGGACCCCCCGCCCCCCACGCCCGAGCCCGGGAGGCTGAGGGCGGCGCGAGCCCGGCTGTGTGGCCTGATCAGTAACTGACCTTTTCAACGTCGCCTCAACTATCCCACGGCAATGGCCGCGCTCCGTATTACTAAGCGCCGCTCGCCCACTGTCCTTCAGATCCCCGGAACGACCCCGACGCCCACAACCCAGAAAAGACTCCCGCCGTCCAGCCCGGCGGTAACCGTGGTAACGCAACCCCGACTTCCGACACCACACCGGAAGTCCCTCCCCCGCGCGCTCTTCCTATTGGATGCAGGCCTTCGGCGGCCGTGGGCCGTGCCGGGAGGCGGAAGGAGCCGCGGCCATGGCGGCCGCCATGCCGCTGCGAGTGCTGGTACTGCTGCTGCTGGGACCGAGCACCTGGGGCCGCGCACAGCCCCCTCGCGACAGCCTGCGGGAGGAGCTTGTCATCACCCCGTTGCCCTCCGGGGACGTCGCCGCTACGTTCCAGTTCCGTACACGCTGGGATTCGGAGCTGCAGCGGGAAGGAGGTGAGGTCCGACCCGAGGAAATCCGGTGTCCCCTGCTGGGGCGTGAGGAAGGACCGGTCCCTGGAGGTGGGGCGCGATCGCCCGGCCGGGGTCCCGTCTAGGGGGCGTCACCACTCAGCTGCCCGCTCTCTTCTCCAGTGTCTCATTACAGGCTCTTCCCCAAGGCCCTGGGGCAGCTGATCTCCAAATACTCCCTGAGGGAGCTGCACCTGTCATTCACGCAAGGCTTTTGGAGGACCCGGTACTGGGGGCCACCCTTCCTGCAGGCCCCCTCGGGTGCAGAGCTCTGGGTCTGGTTCCAAGACACTGTCACTGAGTGAGTGCCCACCTTAGGTCTTGTTGGGGACCGTGATGGGTGCGTGTGTGTGTGTGGTGGGGCAGGGATTACTATTCTGCCACTGTTCTTGAGGGTGGCGCTTCCGGTAGGCAGGGATCCAGTGGGTCTAGTGCTGGCTTTGGAAGTAAGACATGCTATTACCAAAGTAAAACCTCCTTAAGGAGACTTCCTTCCCCTAATACTTTCAGCTCTGAAATCCCTGTTTCAGGTGCACTACCAATGATGAGTTCTTATTTTGGATGTAAAGACATAGTAAGTGGGGGGAAATGGATAACTTAAAAAAATTTTTTTGCCAGGCCTGGGGCTTGAACTCAGGACCTGGGCACTGTCCTTGGACTTCCTCAAGGCTAGCACTCTACCACTTGAGCCACAGCACCAAGTCTGGCTTTTTTCTGCATGTGTGGTACAGAGGAATCGAACCCAGTGCTTCATGCATGTTAGGCAAGCCTCTACCATTAGGCAAAACTCCCAGCCCTTTCTTTCTTTCTTTTTTTTTTTCTTTCTTTCTTTTTAATCTGCTTTGTTGGTACTGTCTCCTTTAGGGTACAATTAATTGCCTAAGCTACAGAGCTGAGATTTCAAATTCTAGTGCTTAAGTTTTATGGGTATTATTATGATTATTTGCCAGTCCTGGAAGTTGAACTCATGAACTAGGCACTGTCCTTGGACTTTCTCAAGGCTAGTGCTTGAGCCACAGCACCACTTCTGGTTTTTTCTGTGTATATGGTAAGGAGGAATCAAACCTAAGGCTTTGTGCATGCTAGGCAAGTATTCTACCACTAGGCCATACTCCTGGCCCATCGTCATCATCGTCATCATCATCATCATCATTGAGAATATGTTCCTTTATTTCTTTAAAAAATAACACCACCTAATTTACCTACTTGCAGTGCTGAGAGTTGAACTTGGGGTTCCACAACATACTAGGCAGGTGCTCTGCAGAGAGCTACATCTCTATCCCAGAAACACCTCATTTAATTTAATACTTGTATAGGGTCTTAGAATGATTGTTTTTTGTTTAGTGAGAGTTTTAGGTATAAGGGTTTTTTGTGTGGTTGTTTTTGTTTTTTGCTAGTCCTGGGGCTTGGACTCAGGCCTTAGCACTGTCCTTTGGCATTCCTCAAGGCTAGCACTCTACCACTTGAGCCACAGCACCACTTCTGACTTTTTCTGTGTATGTGGTACCAAGGAATCGAACCCATGTCTTTGTGCATGCTAGGCAAGCACTCTACCACTAGGCTATACTCCTGGCCTGGTATAAGTTTTTGAGGGTAGAACTAATCTCAGAAACAACCAAACAAAGGTTGAGGACTAACCTTCATTCCAGCATATTCATATGGCACAGTCTGTTGTTTTTCCAACTGAACACACTCAAGAAGAATCACTAAGCTGATCTCAGCTTCAAAATATAAGACATTTTTCATGGTATAGGAACTGCATAGGTAGCCCAGACTAGTCTTTGTCAAATTACTCATAACCTAGTTGAAGAGAAAAGGTACTTAGGACACTATGCTGCGGCTATGCTACCTTGCCATCTTCCTTTGGGGACCTAGTGAGAGGCTAGGATTTTCAGAACTATGACAGCATGGGGGAGGATATGTTTGAGGAGAGCAGGAAAGGTTTCCTGGAGAAGGAGCATAAGACTAGAGCTAAACCTTGAAGGTAGGCAGAGAGGAGTGGACAGGGCATCCCTGGGCAAGAAAAACCATCAGAACAATGATCCAAGAGGATGCAGGAACATAAGCAGAAGATCAAGGTAGAAGAGCTGAGAAGCATGAGACCAGAAAGTGGACTGAGCAAATTGGAACAATAACAGTTGCTGTCAGGGATGTTGGGAAAAGGAACCCTGTTATACTTTTGGTAAAAATGTAAAATAGTACAACCACTCTGGAAAAGTTTGGTGATTCCTTAAACACTAAGGATAGAACTACCTTATGATCCAGCAATATCACTCTTAAGCGTTTGCCCAGAGCATTACAAGTCAAGAGACAGTAAAGACACTTGCACATCCATATTCATTGGTGTACTATTCACAATAGCCAAGTTACAGAAACAGTCCAGATGTCCTACAGTGGATGAGTGGATGAAAAATTTTACTCATCCATTAGAAAGAATAATATTATGTCATTTGCAGAGAAATGGATGGGCTTAGGAAAAAAAATAAGGGAAGTAATTCAGAGAGACAAAAGACATTTTCTTTCATATGTGGAGGCTCGATTTAAAATACAATCATGCATAGTAATATATACAGGACTCTGTGCATTTACATGTAAACTGCCTAAAGGGTGGTATCCTTAAGGGAGGAATCTAAAGGTGTAATTCCTCTTAACAATGAATTTATTTTTTATCAAAATGAATACTCGGAAGCGGAAGTATGCTTTGGTGGGGAGGTCGGTGGGGATGGAGTCCTGGTACCTAGGAAGTATGAGCCCCAGTACTCTTTCCCTTCTCCCCAAAATGTAGCCTACTACCCTGAGCTTAATATCTAACTGTGGGCTTTGCGTGAGGAAGCAGGGGCAGCCCCAGAACAGTGAGTGGGTTTGTGTCTCTATCCAGCGTGGACAAATCTTGGAAGGAGCTCAGTAATGTCCTCTCGGGGATCTTCTGTGCCTCTCTCAACTTCATCGATTCAACCAACACAGTCACTCCCACAGCCTCCTTCAAACCCTTGGGGCTGGCTAATGGTGAGATAAGCCCCTGCAGCCTTTTCTTCTATCTGGTACCTGCCCAGACTTTGCCTCCTGTCTCCACAGTTCCTTCTTATGCCTGGGCTAGAGCCTGAACCCTGTGGGTATGCAGGTCCCAGAAGGCTCCCCAAGACTGTGTCTCTGCATTTTCTCCCCAAGGGGAGGGAGTCCCACCCCAAAGTGGGTCTGTTTGGGTGGTGATGTCAAAGTATGGGGAGCCAGAGGAGTGTCTGTGGAGTGACACTACTGCAGGGCAGGGTCCCGAGGCCACCCTGGATATGTCTCTGTCTCCTGCAGACACTGATCACTATTTCCTGCGCTATGCCGTGCTGCCACGGGAGGTTGTCTGCACTGAGAACCTCACTCCGTGGAAGAAACTCTTGCCCTGTAGTTCCAAGGTGTGTGGGCTCAGTATGGGGTGGGAGCCCTAAAGAGGAGATGGGATTAAGAGAGGCCCCTTCAGCCTTGCAACCAGGGTTTATTTAAAAGGTTGCTCCCCACAGAGTGCTGACCCTTCCTCCCTTCCTGCCTCCTTCAGGCAGGCCTCTCTGTGCTACTGAAGGCAGATCGCTTGTTCCACACCAGCTATCACTCCCAGGCCGTGCATATCCGCCCTATCTGCAGAGTAAGTCATGGGGAAGGGACATGGAGGCTCGGAGGGAAGGTGCAGGAGGAAAAGGCTGGGCCAGGAGTTTGGCCAGGAGTGCTTGCCTAGCATGCATGAAGCCCTGGGTTCGATTCCTCAGTACCATATACATAGAAAAAAAGCTAGAAGTGGTGCTGAGTCTCAAGTGGTAGAGCTCTAGCCTTGAGAATGTCCAAGAACAGTACCCAGGCCCTAAGCTCAAGCACCAGGACTGGCAAAAAAAAAAAAAAAGATTATCTCAGGCTGAGTGAGTAGTAAGTAGCAGAAGTGATGCTGTTTTGTGGAATATTGCCCATGTATCAGGAAATTTGGGCTGCTGCCTGGGGAGCAGTCACTCAATCTGTGTCTCAGAGCATCAGGATTTGGAATGGCAGCTATGTAAATGAAACTGCTGGCTCAGTCACTGGCCAGCTGGCATGACCTTGAGTGAATCATTTCATTTCTTTGGCCTCCTCCCCTCCTCTGTCTCAGGAGAAATATGGGAGAATCAGCTCCTGAAGTTGTTGGCGTAGTTCCTCAAACCGATGTGCATAAAGATGCTAGCCCAGGGTCTGATTCAGGGTCAAGTCCTCAGTAGTGTCCAGAGCAAATCCATCCAGAGATGTAAAGATGAGGGACTATGTCCAGGCTGAGCCCTTGATGCCCTTCACTGATGCTTTTTGACCCTTGCAGGATGCACGCTGCACCAGCGTCTCCTGGGAGCTGAGGCAGACCCTTTCAGTTGTATTTGACACCTTCATCACCGGGCAGGGGATGAAAGGTAAGCCCCCTTCACAGTTCATCTCTGTCCACCTCTCCCAATCCTGCCCTACCCATGTGTGCAGATTCATCTCCTAGCCCCTGCTCAACTCTGCTCTTTGCTTCTCAGACTGGTCCCTCTTCCGAATGTTCTCCCGAACTCTCACAGAGCCCTGCCCCCTGGCTTCAGAGAGCCGCGTCTATGTGGATATCACTGGCTACAACCAGGTACCATGGTGTCCAGCCCCTGCATAAATCCTCGTCCCCGAAGCCAGCTTGCTCCCCTGCTTGCTTCTTAAGCCTGCCCTTGTATACTCAGAACAATGAGACACTGGAGGTGAACCCGCCCCCAACTACCACATACCAGGACGTCATCCTGGGAGCCCGCAAGACCTATGCTGTCTATGATTTGTTTGACACAAGCATGGTCAATAATTCCCGAAACCTCAACCTCCAGTTCAAGTGGAAGAGACCCTCAGAGACTGGTGAGTGAGGAGATGGTCCTGTGCAACAGGCTCAAACACTCCTTCCCTTGGGGGGACGGCTCACCTGTATCTTTGTTATAAGGCCCCAGGAGTGTACTTAACACCCAGATCTCTGTAGTCATGGGATTTTACTTCTAACCCTGCCTTTTCCGAGCTCTGTGACTTTAGGGCAGGATTCTAATCCCACTGAGTCTTAGTGTCCAGAACTGCAGGACAGTGGACTAGATGAGGTATTAAATGTAAAATATGATGGAACTTATGCCTTCAATTAATTAGATATATTTGAATTCCTACTATGCACCAGGCATGGAGTAGTGAAAAAGTCAGAAGACACAACGGTCAAGAAACTGTGTGTGACAAAGGAAGCATAAGTTAGTTGCTTGTATTTAGTAATGCCAAGGGAAGTGGCAGAGTCCTTAAGCTCTTTATAACAGTAATCCCTTTATTATTGCTTGTGTCTGTGGGAAACAGGGATGAATCAGAGCCTGGGTTGCTCAGATCTAATGGGAAAGCTTTTTCCCAGCTACTCCCTGGCTTGAGATCCCAAGCATACTCCAGGGCTCCTTTAAAAACAACTAAGTGGGATTGGGGATTTAGCTCAGCTGAAGAGCCCTTGCCTGGCAAGTACAAGGCCCCGAGTTCGGTCCCCGGCTCTGGGGGGTGAAGGGGGGAGAACAACTAAGGGCTGACTTTTCTCTATGCAGAGGCCCCGCCAGTTCCCTTCTTGCATGCTCAGCGATACGTGAGTGGCTATGGGCTGCAGAAGGGAGAGCTGAGCACGCTGCTGTACAACACCCACCCTTACCGGGCCTTCCCCGTGCTGCTGCTGGATGCGGTGCCCTGGTACCTGCGGCTGTACGTGCACACACTCACCATCACCTCGAAGGGCAAGGAAAACAAACCAAGTAAGGACCCCTCAGCCCTCCCCAGTTCCTTCTCTCCAGTGCCAGAAGACCCCCACTTCTCAGAGTCATTCCAGAAGAATGTCTAAAGGCTTATAGAGTTAGGAATAATTTGAAAGGTAGGACAGGAGCCCACATTAGGCCAGACTGAGAAGTAATTGAAGTAAGGACAGTTAAAACGCATGCTGCTAGCTTCTCAGGAGGACAATGTCAGGAGAGCAGGTTGGTGTGTTCACGCTGTCCTCCCTGGACCCATGGGCACATCCTGTGTTTCATGATGCTAAAGATAGGGAAGGACTTAGCCAAGAGAAACAGATCACAGTAACTAAGAAGGTGGCAGGCTGAAATGGTACTTTTTCATTTCTTTTGATGGGTAAAGAGGTGTTACTGGGAGATTTTCATTTTCTGCTATTTTTCTAAGGTGGCATGAGGATTTACTGAGAACTTCCTATTAGGTGAGAAAACTAGGTTTTCTTTGACATAGGGGAGGCAGATGAGAAAGAAAGTCTTCTTTTCTTTTCTTTCTTTTTTTTTTTTTTTTTTTTGTGGGTCATGGGGCTTGAACTCGCCTGGGCCCTGTCCCTTGTTCAGCTCAAGGCTATCATCCTACCCCTGAGCCAAGCCCAACTTCCCATTTTCTGGAGGTTAATTGGAAATAAGAATCTCAGGTCCTTTTGTGCCCGGGCTGGCTTTGAACCTTGATCCTCAGACCTCAGCCTCCTGAGTAGCTAGGATGACAGGCGTGAGCCACCACGCCCGACAGAAAGTCTTCCTAAAGGAGCTGTACCACCACTTCCCAGTGGCCAGACTGGAAATTCCTTAAATACTTGTATTGTTTTCCCATACTTTCAAACCTCTACTTAATAGTTTTTCTTCTTGTCACTACCATTATTTGTAACGCCTTTACAATCTGTATTTCAAACATCCTACTCCGTATATGTTTGTTTATTCGGTGTTTTACCTTTTACTTTGGAGAATTTTGAACATCTACCCAAACAGAGTAAGTGGAGACAACCTTTGGTAGTTTCCAGTCCCCTGTCACTTTTACTTTAAAAAATTAAACAAAAAAAATTTTTAAATCCCTGAGCTCAAGGCTATCACTTGGCTCCCCTTCCAGTTTTTTTTAATAGTTAAGGATAAGAGTCTCAGACTTTTCTGACAGGGTAGGCTTTGAACCTTGATCTTCAGATCTCAGCTTCAAGTAGTTAAGATTACAACCCTGAACCACTAGCACTCGACAATTTTAAAATTTATTTTAAAAATTATCATAAGTAGTTGCACATGAGGGTGGGGGTTTCAGTTCAACTCCTGTCACTTTAATTCTTGGCATCTTTTTACATTTTTTTCTCTATCTTCCCTCTGCCTTCGTCCTTTCCCCTCCCTATATTTCCCTCTCCCCCTTTTTTCTATTCCCCCTTGTTCTCTGCTCCTCTTTCTCTTTCCTGGATCTTCTCCTTTCATCTCTCTTTATTTTTCTTTCCTTTCCATCCCTTCCCTCCTCTCTTCTCCCCACTTCTCATATTGGGAATTGAACCTAAAGCCTCATGCTAGGCAAGTTTTCTACTACAGAGCTGTATCCTTTGTCAGAAGTCTCTTTTGATCTATAACAGTTCAGTTCACATGCTTTTTTTTTTAATGTGCTATTTTATTTGTTGAAGAAAATGGGTCATTTATTGCATAGAATGTTCTACTTTCTAGATTTGTCCTTGTACTGGTGGTTAATATGTCCCTCATTCCCTCGTATTTCTTGTGCACTGATGGTTAGATTTAGAAATTTGATTAGATTTATGTTGTTATTTTTGGCAAGAATTCCTAAGTGATTCTGTGAACTTCGTCTTATATCACATCAAGTACTTGGTATCTGGTGTCCCAGTTTTAGCAATGTGAAGATCAGTTAAGTAGCCTGCAGCATTTTTTTTTCCTTGAATTCAGGGCTTTATACTTGCTAAGAAGGCATCCTTGCTGATGAGCCATGCCTCCAGTCCTGATTTTGGTTCACTAGTTTTTAGATAGGGTCTCCTTTCTTGCCAGGGATTGCACCCACCTATGTTAGGCTTCCTTGTAGCTAGGATGACAGGCATGCACTGTCACTTATAGTTCATCATTTTATTTACCCAGGCTTTGAACTGTGATCCCAATAATCTTAGCCTGCCAAGTAGCTATGAGTACCAGTGTGAGCCACAAACCCCGGGGCCTGCAGTATTCTTCACAAGCCTCTCTTGACCTATGATTGCTGCTCCTGGGATAGTTACCCTGGCAACATATTCTCCCTTTTCTGAAACCCTGCTTCTTTCCCTACCCAACCCACCCCCTGTGTGTCCAAAGTCTACCCTGGTAGACATCCAGGTTGTGGTCTCCAAGGAAAGTGGTAGGGATAGGAAGTGTCAGTTGTCTAGCCATTGCAACAAGGTCTGGGTGGCCCTTGCCTGTTTCCAGGTTACATCCACTACCAGCCTGCTCAGGATCGGCAGCAGCCCCACCTCCTGGAGATGCTGATTCAGCTGCCAGCCAACTCAGTCACCAAGGTCTCCATCCAGTTTGAGCGGGCACTGCTCAAGTGGACCGAGTACACTCCAGACCCCAACCATGGCTTCTACGTCAGGTGGGATCCACCCCCAGATGCCCTCACCCTCCTGACCGACTCACTCTGTGCTTCTTGCCCTTTGGCCAGGAAGCCAATGAAGAACACAGGTCTTTTGTTTGTTTCTCCACAGCCCATCGGTCCTCAGCGCCCTTGTGCCCAGCGTGGTGGCAGCCAAGCCTGCAGACTGGGAAGAGAGCCCTCTCTTCAACACCCTGTAAGTGTGAGCACAGCCTCTGGTGGTCCTCAGCTGCCTGCTGGGCATTACACAGATGACTGGGCGGGGTATATTCATGGAACTGTTACCTCTCCAATCCTAATAGAACTTCTAGTGGCCTAGGAAATTTGTGGTGATTTGCCCAAAAGATTTTGAAGTGCTTCTAGAATAAGTAGGAATCGCAGTACTGATGGCCTATGTTTACTCTTGGATCCTCTTAAATAATCACAGAGTGCTTAGTACATTGTCGATACTGCAGAGAGCACTAGACATAATTTGTCCCTGTCCTTTCTGTGCTCACAGTCCACAGTCTGAAGACTGCTGTGGAGGGAAGGGTGTGAGTGAGTGGATTACTTAGGAAGGCTTCTTTTTTGGTGGGAGGGAGGATTTGGGGGCTTGAACTCTGGGCCTGGCACTGTCCCTGAGCTCTTAAGCGCAAGTCTATCACAGACTCAGCCCCACTTCCTGTTTTTAGTGCTTAATTGGAAATAAGCGTCTCAGGTCCTTTAGTGCCAGGGCTGGCTTTGAACTGTGATCCTCAGATCTCAACCTCCTGAGTAGCTAGGATTATAAGTGTGAGCCACCACACCCGGCCCTTAGGGAGGCTTCTTTGAGGAGAGCTATTTAGGCTGAGCCTAGACTGTGAAATAGGCAGCTGAGTGGAGGCAGGCCCTGTCTTCCTCTTGGACACAGCCCATCCTGTGGTCTGATACATGTGTGTATTGAGCTTTCCTGTAAGACGCCTTCCTTGGAAGGCTTTGAGGCTGGGAGCGCTCTGGAAGGCCTTTGAGGGCAGCATAGGTTCAGTGCAGCTGCACAGTGAGGTGGGGGTGATGGGGAGAGGCGGCAGCAGAGCCTCACCACGCCCTCCCCACCACCAGGTTCCCAGTCTCCGACGGTTCCAGCTACTTTGTGCGACTCTACACAGAGCCACTGCTGGTGAACCTGCCCACGCCAGACTTCAGCATGCCCTACAACGTGATCTGCCTCACATGCACTGTGGTGGCTGTGTGCTACGGCTCCTTCTACAACCTCCTCACCCGAACCTTCCACATCGAGGAGCCCAGCACAGGTGGCCTGGCCAAGAGGCTGGCCAACGTCATCCGGCGTATCCGTGGCGTCCCCCCACTCTGAGCACTCCTGCTTCTTCAGCTGCAGTCCTCCTGTAGTGGGACGGTGATGACTCCTGGGGCTCTCTCTGTCCATGCTGTCTCCAGAGTTGCCTTTCAAACCACCTGCCCCCGGGCCGGGCCAAGGTCTAGAGTTGTGCAGTTCAGACTGGTAGTCAAGACCCACATGTGGTCTTTAAATTAACTTCAAAGTGTATTTCCTCTGCTGCACTGGCCACACTTGAAGTGCTCAGGGGCTGACTGCTTTGGACAGCCTAGAGTGACGTTCTCATCTCGGCAGGACGTTCTCTGAGAGGACTGCTCTGGGTGACAAGGTGCGTGGAAGGGTTTGTGTCACTGTGGTGGGTGAAATTTACTTGTGGAATAAACAGTGGCTGCTTTCCTGACCCCCTGCCTCTGCCTATTGAGGTTTTGGAAGCTAAGGACTGGTGTGTTTGCTGGGTGCCCCTCCCCTATTTCCTCCCAGCCCTGTCAGAAATTCCTTCTCCTCATCTCCTGCTCCCCTTCTTGCCCCACCCTGCTGTGATTATATTTCCTACAACACCCTGGGTTTGGCTGGGAGTGCTACTATAATGCTGACCCATTATGTTTGAAATTAGTCTTGCTTTGGGGTGGGGTGGGGGCTGAGAACCAGTCCCCATCCCCAAGGAGAAAAGGGAGAGGCAGGGGTGGTTTCCTAATTGTGGTGTGTATCAGAATCACTTGGTCTCCACTGTGTGCTTCATAAATAATGTGGCCTGGTCTTTGAATGTTGAACGCGCTCATCAGGAGCTTGGGTTGTGGGTGGTCTACCCATAGGACCACCCACAGGCTTCTAAGCCAGGCCCTGGGATCAAACCTGTCTCTACCCACCTTCCCTGCTTATTACATAACCCCAGATTCCTGTGAAATTGGTCCTCAGGCAGTCCTCCCCCGCTTTCATCTCGTCTTTTCCTGGCAAACTTGGCATCAACCTGTGACTGTGGCTCCTCTCCACCTCTCACATAGTTCTCCTTTCATGGCGTCTCTCCTCCCCAGCTGCCTGGCTCTCATGTACAAAGCCAGGTAAGATGTTAGGTGCTCTCGGAAGTTCTCCCTGACACACTGGGCTGTGGTAGGTGTCCTCTCTGCTCCCACAGACCACTGCCCTCACACTGCCTTTCCGTGCTCCTTATGACTTGGTGTTGTCATTTTACTTGAGTTGACTTTGTGTTCCTGGAGGCTCAGGGCCGTGCCTCATCAGGACTTGGCCCCTCATTAGAATGCGCTGCCAGTGCTGTCCAAGGCAGATGTTTGAATGGTTGTCTGCGGTTCTGGCTTAGGATCTGAGATCCAGGGTAAGAAGGAGGCAAGGGTCCCCAGCAGGGTGTGTACACGGCAGTGTAATGTCAGGCTGGTACTGGTGTCTTTGTGACCCCTGTTTGGGTTGTCTCAGGCAGCTTCTACGAGCCCTCCGAGCTGAGATGTTTGCATGCCTGTGTGTGAAAGGTCAGGATGCTTTTCTATGAGTTCCCTCTCCCAGCAATCAAGATATGAGAACGTCTCTGCTGTGTGTTTCCAGGCCTGGATGGCTTTTATGCCCCTGCTTCCTCTACTCCCTCCCCCCCTGCCAAGTCAGTACCTAGGAACCACCTCTGCTCCCACGTCCCAGGTGTTCCACACTTTGACAAGGCCTGTATCTGTTTGCTGGGGTCATCTGTCCAGTGGCCTACCCCCATTTGGATGTCTAAAGACATCTGAAACTGAACTTGAGGCATTTTCCATCCCCATCCCAAAGCTGGCTGTCTGTAGTCACCTCTGTCAGCAGCCACTCATCCTATCTGCCCATCTGCTCAGAGCCAAAACCTTGGGGTCATCCTTGGTCCTTCCCTCCCACACCGTGACTGCACCTTACCTTCAAAACATCCACACTCGGAGCTCCTTTACCACCTCCCATCAGATCTTTAAGTAGGTTTCCCCCGGGCCTGCCCTGTTTCTCACTGTCCACAGACTGCTGCCTTTGCTGATTGTTTCCTTCTATGGTTCTTACCACCAAGGAACATACTGTGTACCTAAATTGTTAATTGCTCCTCTCCCTGAAGCACAGCTGTGTGAGGACAAGGATTTTTGCCTTTTGGAGCTGCAGTGTGTGGAACAGTGCCTGGCATGTGGTTTGCATTCCAATAGCTGAAGACGGAATGTGAATGGTGCATGAGATCATTCAATAAGTGTGCAGGCCAGGCCACCAAACGTCTACGTTGTAAGTCCTGCAATTCTTGCTCTGCCAGCACCAGGACAATCTTATTTCTGTACCCAGGGCTAGGGTGTTTTCTTGATGCTCATGAAGATTTCACCAAGTGAAAGCTGGGCCTGGGCCTTCTGTAGCAGGACCTGCACAAGGCAGTGGCGTTTGGGGAAAGAACCAGAGGAGTACAGAACCAATCTGCTCCTGTGTGTGTCGGGGGCTGGGTTGGGCTCCCCCAGTGGAGTGTATGTCATCTGGCTTCATCTTCTGGAGGCACAGGATTGGGAGGACCTGTGAAAGAAGGGTGAGGCCTGAAGATTTGGGGCCCCTGAGAGCTCGGATTTTTGTAAGCAGTCTTGCAAGTCAGACAGATGGCTCTTCTGGGAAGATTTAGATACTCCAGCCTCAAGGGCTTCCTGGGCTGCTCTTGGGAGGATAAAATATTGATTCAGAACAGGGCCTCAGAGTAGGTAAGGCAACAACCAGGTTTCAGTTACAAATCCAGGACGGTGTGAGCATCATCTTCAGCTGCTCTGCCTTCCTGCCCAATGGAAAGGATGGATAGTCACCTTCCTCCTCGGTTTGACTGGCTTTTTGGTGGCCCAGAACCAAGCCCTTAGGCTGGAATGTTCATCTCTGTCACCTCCTTGCCACAGTGACTTTCACCATCTGTGGAAGCCACTTTGCCATCACCTACTTGCACATTTCATTCTCTCTCTCTAGCTCTCTCTCTCTCTCTCTCTCTCTCTCTCTCTCTCTCTCTCTCTCTCTCTCTCTCTCTCTAGCTCTCTCTCTCTATCTCTCTCTCTCCTCTCTGTTGTGGAGCTTGGACCTGGGCCCTGTCCCTGAGCTCTTCAGCTCAAGGCTAGCACTCTACCACTTGAGCGATAGTGCCACTTCTGGTTTTCTGAGATTGAGTCTCAGATCTCAGCTTCCTGAGTAGCTAGGATTACAGGCATGAGCCACCAGCACCCAGCTTTCATTTTCATTTTTGAGACAGAGTCTGGCTTTACACTCCAGGCTGGCTTCCAATTCTTTACTCTCCTGAACAACCTCTAGCTTTCTGAGGTTATAGATGTGCGTGACCATGCCTGGATTCCACCACACCACACATTTTAAATGGCCTAATTAGAGTAACCCATAATACTTCCTTATTACCTCCATACGATCACCAACCACCATGGCTTGTGACCCAGCCCTTACCCACCATCACCATCTCCCCTTCTCCCCCCCTTTGGTATTAAATCACCAATGCCTAAACAAACACCCCCTGCTTCACAACCACTGTCTCAACACCCTTCTCCTGTCATACTACCACCAACCTGTCACCATGGCTACTCTTCCTATTTCTATAATAACTCATTGGGAAAGGGGAGGCCTGCAGGTCTCAAGTATCAGCACTGCTGGCACTGCCCTGATAACTACCCTAGATAAAGTTTGTACACTCATGAATGTCGAGTCATAGTATCAGTGGAGAAAGCCTTGCCGGGGCCTCACTTAAGCAACTGGCACAGACAGGGACCCCATAGAACTTCTGGTGTAAGATTGGCCACAGGGTATAGACAGAGTATCATGTGACCCTTTTTATTAACTAGTTAGTATTCTTTTTTTTAATGGGTCATGGAGTTTGAACTTGGCCTGGGTGTTGTCCTGGAGCTTTCAGCTTAAGGCTACCACCTTACCCTTGAGCCAGGCCCCACTTCCCATTTTCTAGAGGTTAATTGGAAATAAGAGTCTCAGGTCCTTTTGTGCCTGGGCTGGCTTTGAACCTTGATGCTCAGATCTAAGCCTCCTGAGTAGCTAGGATTACAGGTGTGCGCCACTGCATCCAGCTAGTTAATATTCTTTTTTCCTGAACATGTCTTCTACACTAAGCCCTGGCTCAGGTGTTGTCCATACTTTCTCCACAAACAAATCAAAGCTCAGAGAAGTTTGTTCATTCCCCCAAAACTGTAAGTTGAGGACCGTGGTTTAATTCAGATATAAGTTCAAATCGTAACTTTTCAGCTTATTTGAGGGCTTTACTTAGGTCTGTCACACATATACCAGACCAAGAACAAGTTACAGCCTAGCTCAGGGTTTTCAGGCTAGGGTTTAACACCTGCAGTGGAGGGCGGGGCCGGATCCCCTGGCTGAGGGCATGAGCTCAGAGGACTTGGACCCCTTATGTGGAGGTGGATCCGCAATTCTCCAAGAGCCTTGTGGGGGCCAAGAAGGTGTCCCCAAGTCAACACTGCTTCCTCCTGGAATAACAACCCATCTTCAGCCTTGTCTACCACAGACTTGACTCTCGGTGAGTTTGCATTGGTAAGTGACCCCTTGGGCCTATTTGTAAAGTGAGTGGGGGTAGACAACATGGGCCCTCAGAGAGGACAAAACAGCTGCTCTGTTATTATTGGTTCACATCCAGGGCCACCCAGCTTGTTGTTTTAACATCCTGGGAGAGAAAATGGCTCTTTGTATATTGGTTTATTTATTTAATTTTGAAATATGGAGCCTCTTGTTTTACATGAATAGGCATGCTTATTTTAAAGGAGTGAACCATACTGGATAGTACAAGCTAGAAGCAAGAGCTGTGCTGTGGCACATACTTTCTCTGTGGTTTCATTTTATTTTGCTCATGCTCAATATGAGCTTGGCCCTGTCCCTTTCCTTCCACTTAGTGTCAATGTATTCTTTTTCATTTCCTGCTCACTGCGTATGAGAATCATTGTTATTGGAAGGACAAGCTACTGGAGATGTCTTTTATTGTTTTGGGCCATCTGGGTATTTATTGTTGGTTTGGGTTTTGTTTTGTGTGGTACTGGGGATTGAAGTCAGTGCTTGAGTTTGCTAGGCAAGTGCCATACTCTTCATCCTATTGTTTTTAACCTGCTTTTCAGATGGTCATACACTTTGCCCTTAGATCATGATCTTCCTACCCACACCTCCAAGGTGGCTGGGACTACAGTCCTGAACTACCACACTCAGGATAGTGTTTTTTTTGAGACAGGATAGTGTTAACTTTTTCCTCGGGTGGCCTCATGTACCATGATAGGACACATGTACCATGTCAACATTTCTTCTGGGAGCCCTGAACTGGCCTGTAGGAAGTCCAGCCAGCCAGAGGTTACTATGATTTGAGGAAATCAAACAACATAGGAAGCCTGTGGTCAGGTGTTCCTGGCAGAGGGCCTTCCAAGAACACACATTATTTTATTTGTTTATTTAGTTATTTTTGCTGGGGATCAAACATGCTACACATATACTCCATCTCTGAGTTACTTTCCAGCCTCATCTAACCCTCCTAGGACATGTTTTGTAGCCCTCACTGTTAAATGACAAGGCTGGAAGGAATCTCCTGTATTCCTCATACTCATGGAGGGGCCCATATCTCAGAGATTTTTGCTTGGGGTTTTTGCCTAATGGAATGAAACCCAGTAAGATTCTTAAAAAACCCACCGAGCTCTTAGAACTGCAGACATGGACTAAAAGGACAAAGTCTGAAGAAAGTGAGAGGAGGCTTGGGTGTTCCTGTTCAGTTCTATAGAACCTGAAGAAGTGCCTTTTTTTTTTCTTTTTTTCTTTTTTTTGCCAATCCTGGGGGCTTGAACTCAGGGCCTGGACACTGTCCTTGGACACATTTTGCTGAAAGTTAGTGCTCTGCCACTTGAGCCACAGTACCACTTCTGGCTATTTCTATATATATGGTACTGAGGAATCGAACCCTAGAGCTTCATGCATGCTAGGCAAGCACTCTACTACTAGATTACATTCCTGGTCTGAAGAAGGGCCATTTCGTACACCACTGCAGGGCTTGGCCTCAGAGCCTAGGCATTGTCTCCTAGTTTTTGTTTTTGTTTTTTTTTTTGCTTGAGGATGGTGCCCTATCACTTGAGCATAGCTCCATTTCTGGCATCTTTTGAGTTTATCTGCCTAGTTTCAATCCAGGACCCACAGGTGTCAGCCTTGTGAGTAGCAAGGATTACAGGTGGGAGCCACAACCACCTGGCAGAAACTTTTTATCACGAGATGACACTGCTATCTGCATCTTTGTCCATAAATCTATGCTTTTAAAAGTAAAAACTTCATTTTAGGAAATACGAACATTCTTACTTTTTTTATTCTCCATATCATAAAAAAGAACTCAGAGGATCAAATAAAAGAAGTAAAAATGTAACAGACTTTCTATACTAAAACAATAACATTTTTTTCTTTCCTCTATATTTTTTGTCTAATGAATTCCCTCTTCCCCCCCGCAAAAAAGTCTTTCTTAATTAAGCCAAACTACAAGTATTGTTTTTATAGGTGCTCTACCAAGTACTAGGGCTGTAATTATGGATGAGTCAGGTATTACCACTCCCCCTATTCTTTCTGATTGACAGTCTAGCTGCGGAGGTCATTTACCAAATGATGATGCATAATAAGCAACTAAGTATAAATGATAGAGATACCGAGATAAAAAGAGGACACTCAGAGTGGAATGACTGAATTATAATTTAGACCAGGCTCAGGGACGGCCTTCAGGAGGATATGGTCTTTGCAGTGGGCATACGTAGCTGAGAGGAACATGGAGAAAAGAGCTCCCGAGCGGAGAGAGCTCCCAGGAGAGAGGAGGCTGGCTGCCCTGTGGCCCATGTTCAGCTTGGGAGATGGTGGCATGGAGAACTGCAGGAGGACCAGTGGGGCCCAAGTGATAAGGAAACGTGGTACGCCAAGTGTGCACATCAAAGGGACACAGAGTTCACATGGCCACCTGGAGTGGCAAGGCTCACTCTCCAAAGCAAAGACTTGTTTCTTCAGGAATAGTGGGAGACTGCCACCCCAAATACAGGTAAGAAGTTTGTCTAGACTTCAAACAAAACCTGCTGGTTACAAGAACTTGTGCAGGAGTTGTGTTTTCTCACTGTTGGAGACAGCCATTCTTAGGCCTGTGTCTTGGTGCTCCCAGCTTGTCTGCACCCTGTCAATGTCCTGTCTGGAAGGCTCTGACTTTGACTTGGAGGAATTCTTGCATACGTAGGTGAAGGCTTCTCCTTTCTGCCCTTCCAGCTACATCTTTTTAGGATTTGACATAGCAAATCTATTTTTATACTAATTTAACATATGAAACATCCACTGAAAAGGAAATATTACCCTAATATGTAACATTTGCAATGCTCTATGCAATGTGTAAAATGCCTTTCATAACTGTTTTCCTCTTGGATCTCACAGCCACTGAGTGGTGTAATTTCCATTTTACAAAAGGAGAAACAAGTCCGATCTTAGAACTACCGCAGGTTCCATCTCCCTGCCCTCTGGGAAACAGAATTGCAGGTGGGAACCAACAGTCGGCTCTGAGGGCAAACATTTGCCCTTCACTACGCCACCCCATACGAGAGGTCAAGACTGTCCAGCTATGTGACCCCATCTCAAGCAGACACTTTCAGTGTGTCTCCCCCCACCCAGCCCCCATAAGTCCCAGGCATCAGATTACACAGCCCATCATATGGCCCTGTGGAATCTGTAATCCAAATGGGTTTTGTTGCCCTCGTGGTCAGACCAGGAACGACAGCTGCCCAAGGTTGAATCAGCCTTGGTCCACTGGCTAGGATGGTCTTGGCTGGTCTTCTTCTTCTTTGGACCTCAATTTCCTGTATGTGGCAGGAGACTTTCCCCACGTCTCACCCACCCACACCTCCATTTTCCACCCATGGATGATTCATTGGCAATGGGGCAATATAATATATAGGAAGAGGAACTTGGATCTAGGCCAGCTGTGGTGGGCTCAAGAAGAAACGCATGCACAGGGGCCGAGTCCTTTTTCCCTACAGAGGCCTGGAGAAAAAGGAGAGATCCTCTGTCTATCCATAGGTCAGATCTGAACTTCAGGGTGAGTTACAATGAGTTACTGAGTATTTTCCACCACAGCTCTCTACATTCCTTACTCTCCACTGCCACTCCCCACATTCCTAAGAAATAGGTGTTGACTTTATAAACAACCTCATTTCTCCAGTCTAGGGAACTGGGGCTCCAAACACTAATTTGTCAAACTAATTTTTCCTGAGGATTCAAGGAGATGTAAAGATGGAATTCCCCCTCCCCCAGTACTTTCTCTCTTTACCCTCCAAATCAGTCCTGCTACTCGAAATATGGATCTGGTCAGGTTTGTGGAAGAGAAAACTGGCTGGAGAGGCTCCTGCCGAAGTCTGTTTTTACCTCACACCTGGCCCTCTAGAACCTGCATTAAAGAAGAAGAGCTGTTGCTCAGCCTTTTGGCTCCAGAGAAGGAACAGGTATGGAGATCATGCAACTAATGGTTCTGACCCTAGCTCCCTCCTTCTACACTTCCCTTCTCCTCCATCAGTCCCCACTCCCCAGCTTGAGTCTGGAAAGTTCCCTCAGCTAACCTGACCTCGTAATCAGGAAATTGGTCTGAACTGCCTCTGTTCTCCACAGCTCTCCTTGTCCTCTTGGCCATTGTAGTGGCCTGTGTCTGGCCAGATGACAAGGCATAAGGGTTTGTACCCACATCCTCACCAGCATTTTCTTTTTATTCTTTGACAATTGCCAGTATCCACATGAGAGTGAGTCTTACTAAGTAGCTCAGGCTTTCCTGAAACTTTCAGTCCTCCCGCCTCAGCCCCTCAAGTGAGAGGCTTATAGACATATGTCACCACACCTGGCTTCTCTTTGAATTCCTCCTGGGAAATTAGGTAATTGTAACTTAAGAGACATTTTATGACTTGAAAGAATCTGTCCCATCAAATGCTCACCAGACAGCTCTGTTGGATTCTGATTCCTGTTTCTAGGGCAAGTGCTGCTTCTTGTCCATTCCTGGCCTCAGCCCCTTTTCCTCAACTTCCCCAAGGTGTAATTAAACAAATATATATATATATATATATATGGTTTTGGTTTGTTTGTTTTTGCCAGTCCTGGGGACCAATAGTGCTTCTTCAAAATGTGTGTATGTGTACATGCTTACAAACTAGACCTAGTAGAAGCTGTTCCTGTTATATCATTTGAGCCACATCTGTTTTTGTTTTTGTTTTTGGTGGCTATTTGGAATTAAGAATCTCATAGACTGTCTTGCCCATGCTAGCTTTGAAATGTGACCCTCAGATCTCAGCCTCTTGAATAGGTAGAATTACAGGTGGGAGCCATTGACTCCCAACTAAAAACTATTTTAAGGCTCATTCTGCCCCCTGGTGGCAGTATAGGGAAGTGATTTTTTAAGCCCTTCACCCACACAATGCTTCCTCTTACTTTGGAATTTTTGAGTTTGGGGGTATGTGCTTTTCAAATTTACCATTCTCCTTCCATCTCCTGTTCCCTCCTTCTCTCCTTACTCTTCCCTTTCCTGCTCCTCTTCAACCTCGCTCTCCCTCGTTCACTCTGTCCGTGCTGGGGACTGACTCCAGGGCTTCATGCATACTAAGCAAGCACTCTGCCACTGAGGTGTGTCCACAACCACTTTGTTTTTTGATATGAAAAGTGGGCATAGGGCCAGGAGTTTGGCCTAGTGGTTAAAGTGCTTGCCTAGCATGCATGAAGGCCCGGGTTCAATTTCTCAGTACCATAGAAAAAAGCCAGGAGTGGTGCTGATGCTCAAGTGGAAGAGCCCTAGCCTTGAGAAAGTCCAAGAACAGTGCTCAGGCCCTGAGCTCAAGCCCAGAACTGGCAAAAAAAATTGAGCATAGCCAGGTGCGGTGGCTCACACCTATAATCCTAGTTACTCAGGATAGTGAGATCTGAGGATCACAGTTCAAAGTTAGCCCAGGCACTAAAGAATATGAGACTCTTATCTCCAATTAATCACTAGAAAACAGGAAGTGGGGCTGTGGCTCTAGGGGGTGGTGGACTTGAGCTGAAGAGCTCAGGGACAGTGCCTAGGCCCAGAGTTCAAGCCCTGTAACCAAAAAGAAAAAGAAAAAAAAGTGAGTATATGTTGCAAGTTAATAAGAATAATATAAATAAGTATTCTATATCCGCAGTCAACAGGACAGACACAGGCTCTCCTCTCCTGGAATACACTTTCTTGCCAATGGAGACAATGTGACGAATAGGCATGCTGACAGGGACCTGCAGCTATGACAGAAGAGTTACCAGGGGCTCTGGCTGCTGTAGAGGTGGGGAGAGGGGAAGGGGCATCCCAAAGAAAGATTTCACCTGAGACCTGCAGCACCACTAACAGTTAACAAGAAGATTGGGGAGGGGGGGATGTGGTAGAAAAGTCAAAGAGCTAGTTTAAGAAGGGGCACGTGGGAATGAATGGGAAGATGACACGGGATATAGAAGTGAAGATATGCAGAGCCTTTCCAGACAAGCTGAGGATGTAGGGTGTTTTCAAAGGCTAGGGGACGTACTTGGATATCTTCAGAGGATGCCTTTGGTAAGAGGTGGAGAGGAGGAGGTGGGGCTTCAGGCAGGTGCAACCATGGCAACTGTTTAGATGTGAGGAGTCACTGCTTTTGACTCAGCAGGAAGCAGGGAGCGTGGTGAGGGGGTAGAAGGAACAGGCTTTGGTAATATGTTTTATATGGGAGGGGATCAAGGGAAATAGGCTTTCTGGCCGGAGCAACTGCATAGGGTGGGAGAAGGGGAAGGATGGAGCTTTGCAGGACTGTTAATGCATTCAGGTCTACAGATACGGAGTGGGGAGGATCTGGATATTGAGGAACATCTAGGCAAAGGTGCTGAGTAGACTGACTCATGGACAGACCTAGGCGGGAGTTTGGGAGCACAGCCATGAGGGCATGGTGGTGTGTAGCATTGATCCCAGCTAATGGAGAGGCTCACTTGATTCTAGGAGTTCAAGACCAGCTTGGTCAACAGGGAGGAAACAAAAGCACAAGCTAGACGCCAAGGATTCAGATTTGATGCCGGCAAGCTACTGTCAACATAGGCAAAACCCTTCATTTCTCCTCTTCACACTCACCTGGAGAACGAAAGTAAAGAAGACAGCACCTGTCTCTTTAGATGTCAATGAGGACCAAGGGGTGAATGCAGTTCAGGTAAGACTTCTAGTGTCTGTATCAGTGAGGACACCAGCACCATGCAATAGCTATGAGAATGTGCTGGGCACTGGTCCGGTCCCAGGGTCCCAGTCATGAACTCAGCACCCTGCCTCCCCACTGGCCTGAGGCTGATAGGACACAGATGGAAGGAGCTGGTTTAGGCAGGAAGCCCTGAATGGAGTGAGGGAAGGAGTCGGGTGAGCGTCTGTGAGGTGTGGAAAAGAGAATGGATGCAAAGGCCCCAGGAAGTCCTTTCCCTGCATGGCTACAACTCAGGCCATACAAAGGCATTTTGATTGTAATTTCAGATAAATAGAGAACCTGCTTGGGATGTGGCATAATCCGATCTAATTTTTCAAAGATCTCACACTGCTGTGGAGAGAGTGTAATACATCCAAAATGGGAAGAGGTCTGAAATGGAGTACAAACCCAGGTGGTTTAGGTTTCCCACTCCACAGTCCAAGGGCCCTGGGGAATCTGAGATTTCCTCTCTGGATTGACAATGATGCCAACAAGGGAATGACGCCAAAAACAGGGAAGAGGCAGCCGGCCTTGACTTACTTTGTGACCCTGGAGGTTGTCAGCGCCATCTACACTCTGCTTGGCAGTGGAGGTGATACTGGAGTGATAACTTTTATACACCTTTTTGCACCTGTGTGATCATCCTATAATGATGCCAACGAGGACAATCTGTTTTACAGGGCCGCTCGGTTGACTCTTGTGAAACATTACGCAGTCCTCCCTGTGCTGCTGCTGTAAGTACAGCCCACCCCATGGGGACTCTGTGGGATGTCTGATCTGGGGGAGCCACTCAGGCCTGCATTTCTCTGCAGTGTGGAGATGATGAGTCTCTTCTCTCAGTGCTCAGAATTACAAAGAGGGTGGGGTGCGATGAGCCCCAAAGAAAAGATGTGGGAGGGGGAAGAATTTTTTTTTTAAATGTCACTCTGGGTACCTGTAATCTTACCCAGGAGGCTGAGATTTGAGGACTGTGGTTCGAAACCAGACCAAGCAGAAAAGTCCATGAGACTCTTATCTCCAAATTAGCCACCAAAAATCCAGAAGTAGAGCTGTGGCTCAGGTGATAGAGTGTAAGCATTGAGCAAAAAACAGCTTAGGTATAGTGTCCTGGCCCTGAGTTCAAGCTCCAGTGACAGCACAAAAGAAAAAGTTTAAAGTATTGTTATTATTATCTCTTTGTCACTGATTTTTGCTATTTGCTCTTAGTCCTTCTTATCAGATTTCATTTAAAATCATTTGCCTATCTACTAGAATTTCATGTTGGTTCTTCCTTAGCTCCCTGTTCAAATGCAATCTCCTACCTAGAGAGCTTCGTACTCAAACATTTCTCACATACATAATCTAATTAGTCTTTGATTTTTTTGCCAGTCCTGGGCCTTAAACTCAGGGCCTGAGCACTGTCCTTGGGCTTTCTCAAGGCTAGAGCTCTGCCACTTGAGCCATAGCACCACTTAATTTTTTTTTTCTATGTATCGGTACCGAGGAATCGAACCTTCCAGCCCTTTGATTTGTTTTTAAGGCTTTTACTTTTACTAAAGTGTACTTTAAATTTATTAAGGAGTCAAATAGCTCTGTAGGATTTTCTTTAAGCATAGATTTCTTTCTGCCTTGTTTCTTCTGTTATCCTCTCCTAAAACTAGATTTTTTTGTTTTTGTTTTTCTTTTTTTCTACTCTGTCTAAACTGCTAGCTTTTCCAGATTTAGGACTTGTCACGATCAAAATGAAGACTTAGCTTTCTTTCCTACCTGACTCTCAGTTTAACCCTTTTTAGCCCCTCCCCAAATAATTTTTAGTATAATGTCATCAGCTCTATAGCCTATCTTCCAATCCAGTCTTTCTTTCCTGGACTTTTCCCACTCCATCTTGGTGAATCTGCATCATGTGCTGTTTTCTTCAACTAGAAACATCTGGAAGTGGAGAGGCAGCACCCGAGTCTGGGCCTCACCTCCTTGGGGGATGCAGCTCTACAAGGCAGAACAGGTGGGAGCACAAGGCTCAGATGTCACAAGGACCACAATAATTCCTGGCTTTTCTGACACTACTTGAGAGGAAAGCAGAGTGCCTATTCTGCCACCATGTTTTCCTTTTCCTGTAAGAAGTGAGAGTTCCTGGATGGTTGCATCTAAATTTCTTAGGGAAGTGCCTGCCACAAGGTAAGCATTTGATTAAAATCAGCTCTCACCTCCCGCCCCCTTGCAGCAGGAAAATAAAGTGAGAGAGACGACTGAGTCAGTACAGGCCAATATCAGCCTTTTTTTTTTTTTTTGGCCAGTCCTGAGGCTTGAACTCAGGGTATGGGCACTGTTCTTGGGCTTTCTCAAGGCTACAGCTCTAGCACTGAGCCACAGCACCACTTCCAGCCTTTTTTTGTATATGTAGTACTAAAGAATTGAACCCAGGGCTTCGAGCATGCTAGGCAAGCACTTTACCACGAGGCCAAGTTCCCAGTCAGTCTCAGACCCTTTTAAACACTCCTGCAACATAGAAGGAAATTGAGCAATCACAGTATTCCAGCAGCTTGCTGAGGTCACACAGCGATGGCAGAGGGCAGATTCCTATGAACTGGAATCTAAAGAAGAACAGCTCAAGGTCCTAGCCAGATGGCTCAGGAATTGTGTCTTGGTTAGGGATGCAAGTGTTCTAGCTGTCTAGGCTTCAGAGGATAGAGGGCAGAGGCTCAATAGCATCCTAAGCCATAGGTGCTCCCCACACCTCTGACCTTGAGCTGGTCTCCATGGGGCTTTGAGCTCCACTGCATACTATAAATATGATTTGAAAAGCCTCAAGCTGCAGATTCAGTTTAAAGAGGTCCTGGGTTGAGATGTCTCCAGATGACCAGGCAGAGAAAAAGCCTCTCTGGAGGAACCTGCCTTTTAGACAAAGATGTTCAAAGAATTTGTGCAGATCAACAGGAGCCTGGGCTCACAGTCAAAAACTATAAAAAGGAGTTGGTTGTCAGTGGCTCATGCCTGGAATCCTAGCCATCCAGGAGGCTGAGCTCTGAGGATTTCACTTCAAGAGTGCAGGCAAGAAAGTCTGTGAGACTCTTATCTCCACTTTACCACAGAAAAATCAGAAGTAGAACTGTGGATCAGGTGACAGAACCAAGGATCTGCAAGGATCTGAGTTCAAGCCCCAGCACGCGCGCGCGCACACACACACACACACACACACACACACACACACACACACACACTTATAAAAAGGGAAGCAAGGCCCAACTGAGAGTCAGGTGAAATGACTGAGTGGAATGAAATCTACAAATACTTAAGATTTGGGAAGGATTAGACAAATGATTTAAAAAATAAATCTTTTGAACAAGTAGGTTAAATATTATGCAGGGATAAATACACAGGTAGTTAAACTATTAAGCCAAGCAAGGACCCAGTAAGCACAAAATTCAAGTTGTTGGCTCTGTCTGAGAGGGAAGGAAGAGGAAACAGCAGGAGAGGCATGAGAAGGCTTCAGAGATCTTATTAATGTCCTTCCAGCAAACACTCATCCCCCCACCTCCCCTGTTGGTTTCACAAGGCCTTACTGCATTGTTATTCTTTATATTTTCAGCCTATCTTCCAAATGCTATTTTGCTATCTAATATTTCAAAAAATAGTAGCAATGAAGCTTGAGGCTGGCTCCTTCTGATTACATTCATGAGTCTCTTCAGCCCTTGTTGGGTTCATGATGGGTACATATTTCCATGATCTCTGTCTCTGTCTCTGTCTCTCTCTGTCTCTCTCTGTCTGTCTGTCTCTGTCTCTGTCTGTCTGTCTGTCTCTCTCTCCTCTCCTCTCCTCCTCTCTCTCTCTCTCTCTCTCTCTCTCTCTCTCTCTCTCTCTCTCTCTCTCTCTCTCTCTCTCTCTCTAAACTTTCTTCCAATCTATTAGAAAAATGTCTTCCTCTCTTGTCCCAGTGTACCTTCCAGTTTTTCTAACTTCCTCAGTGCAAACTGCTTCTGGATCTAGGACATAATTAATTGAATTCTGAGCTTTGGTAACTGGAAAAACTGAGCTCATGGCAGTGCCAGTTCTGAAATGAAGCCTCCCAGAAAAGGAGGTAAGCTAAAGAGGTTACCAAATGAATAAAAAGAAATGAATTCACTTGGAGACAACAGTAATGAATTGTTGTTTTAAATCTCAGTGTCCAGGCCCTGAGCTCAAGCCCCATGATAAAAAAGAGAGAAGGGCGTGGGGAGAGAGAGAACTAAGCCAGGTCACATCATTGGAAGTTGAAAGGGAGATGATCAAATTCTCCAATGCGTGACACTTATCCATATAACAAGCTGGGGTCTGAATGCTACCAGCAGGAAAAGGTTAAAACCAGCCCAACAGCTTCAAGGCAGGGACAAGCCCACAGAATGCCAAGACCAGTAAGAAAACCAGTGTAGTTGGAACTGAGCAAAAGGAGATGAAATCAAAGAGCTAAGGCAGCACGGATGTTTGGCTGGGCCCTGCAGGTGAAGGTGAGCAATGTGGCTTATCTCTTCCCTGCAATGGGAAGACGCAGGCTTAGGATAGCTGGGGGGTTGATTTATCATTGTTGCAGGCTGCTCTGATGAATGGCTTCTAAGAGAGTAGCGGTGGAAATTGGAACAGCAGTAAAAGGATCATTGTGGTTGTCATAGCAAAAGATTGATTGTCATGACCCTTTGTATTAGGCACAGGATCACCAATAACTTGGTACGGGTCAGTCCATTACATCAGGAAAGCAGCTCTGATTTATTCGACTTGCCAACTTAAAACAGAAGTCACAGGGAGTGGCTAGCCATGTGGCCACTGATTCCGATAGCAGAAGGCCAGTTCCCCAACTATGGTCCTTCCTGTGATGGAAAGGAAGGGGACCCACTACTAGATGTCCACCCCTCGGGGGTGGGGGAGGAGGGCCCATGAGGTTTATTATCCTGAGGTTAAGAGTGATGTGCAGGGTTGTTTGGCTTGGTTGTTGTTAGTGTTGATTTTTTGTTTGCTTAATACTGGGGTTTGAACTTAGGACCTCATACTTGCTGAGCAGGTATTTTACCCTTTGAGTCACTCTGCTTACCTCTTTTCTTTTCTTTTTGTTGTTTTTGAGATAAGGCCTTGCTTTATGCCCAGCCAGCTTGGACTTGTATCACTTCCCTTTGTCACTGGGATATCAACTGTGAGCCACTGTGCCAGCCATTGGTTGAGATAGAGTCTGGTGAACTGTGATGCCTAAGCTGGTCTTGAACTGTCATCTTCTGATCTCTACCTCCCAAGTAGGTAGAATTATAGCCAGTTCAAAAAGATGACTACAAATATTTTGACACTCTATTGAGAAGTAGGGTCTATGCCCCCTTCCCCTGACTCTGCTGGCTTGTGATGGCTTCAACTCTGGGTATAGTAGAAATGATGCTGTGTGACTCTGAAGCCAGTGTGTAAAAGGTCATTCAGAGCTACCCTTTCCATTGGAACACTAACTCCAAGAGCCCTGTTCTAAGCTTTACAAGCAAGAAGTCTGCCTGAAGCCGCCATATTGTAAGGAAGCCCAAGGCACGTGGAGAGGCCATGCCAGGGCTCCAGTCAACATCCCAGGGAAGCCCAGACTTGCAATCATCCCAACCCTATTCCAGCCTCATCCACTGAATCACTCCATGATGTCTGGGGTCTTTCTAGCTGCAGAACAAGGCATCATGGAACAGAGATCAAGTAGTCCCATATGCTCTGCCCGAAATGCTGGCATTTCGGAATTCAGGAGTTTAATATAATGGCTTCTATTTCACACTAGCTTTAAGGTGACTTTCTATATAGCAATAGTAAACACTCATAGAAAATAATGATATGGTTTTGGGGTTTTTTTTCTGTAATCCCCTTGAACCTCTGAGTATACCACAGAGAAGTAGAATAGGTTCTATAAAGTTCTGATGATGCTTTGCAATAATTCTGAAATAGAAGTAAGAAAGAGAACCCATCAAATAGTTCCATTATGTTATATCTTCCCTGCTGTCCATTCCAGGAGAATACTTAAGGGACTGAGATTTGGAATCAAGAAAACCTTAATTTTAGTCCCAGTCTGAGACAGCAAGTTATTTATTTATTTAATTTTTTTTTTGGTGCCAGTCCTGGGCTTGAGCTCAGGGCCTGAGCATTGTCCTTGGACTTTCTCAAGGCTAGAGCTCTACCACTTGAGCCTCAGCACCATTTCCAGCTTTTTTTCTATGTATGTGGTACCGAGGAATCGAACCTGGGTCTTTGTGCATGCTAGGCAAGCACTCTACCACTAGGCAAAACTCCCGGCAACAGCAAATTATTTTATCTCCCTGAGCCTTAGTTTCTTCATTTTCTAAAATGAAGAGATGTCTAGCTTCATAAGGTCGATATAATTTGGGAGAATGTTTTTTCACAAAGTAGTTAAGACGACACCTAATCTTTGATTAATACCGATTGTTGAATTGCCTTGGAAATACCCTACACTCTCTCCTTGGCCATGCTTCTTCCCTCCAGGCTCCCGTGCTCTCATCCAACCTTCAGATAGTGTCAGACCTGGCTCTGAGATGTTTTATGCTGTCATATTACCCAACCTCATGAGGGTGCCATCAGCTAAGAGCTTCATCGGCTTGACTGATTCTGTCTCAAAAATGGTATTGACTGTCGTCCTGTATTTCAGTGTGAGAGGCTGCCAACAGGGCACACATATGGCTTGTGCATACGACAGAATGGTGATTGGGTTCTAAGAGGGAACACTCCAGAAACTGGTGTTCCAAGATGCAGGAGATGGAAACTACCAGAGTCCTTTACAGTTGGCCAGGTTTTATTTCTGCCATTTTTTTTCTTGGTAGTGGGCTTTGAACTCAGAGCTTGGGTGCTGCCCTTGAGCTTGCTTTGCAAAAGGCTAGTACTCTACCACTTGAGCCACAGCTCCATTTCTGGTTTTCTGGTAGTTTCTTGAAGATAATAGTAAGAGTCTTGTAGAGTTTCCTTCCCTACCTGATTTTGAACCATGATCTTCAGATCTCAGCCTTCTGAATAGCCAGGATTATAAGGCATCACTGGCCCCTGGCTTCCTTCAGCCATATTCTAATGGATCCATAAGCTAGAAGATAAGATATACATGGCTTAGAGAAGGAAGTCGCACTTGTTGAAGAGGAGTAGCAAGCTCACGTGGCAGAAGAACTGTGGAGTAGGAGTTGTTGTTGCCACAGTCTTTAGAAACTAGAAACATTGTAGTTTCAACACCCTCAATGGTGTCAGAAGTGTCAAGGGCACAATAAGTATTTGTTTAATGAGTAAATCAAATGGGAGGGGAAAATCTTCCACAGAAGAAAATACCTAGTATTCAAGTTGAGACTTTTACTTTCTTTTATCCTAACCTTCAGAGTTAGACTAAAAACAATAACAACAACTAACAGAATTTAATGGCTATTTATTATATAGATTCTGTTCAAGAATGGAGAAACCCGACTCTTAAGCATGTATGCACTGGTTGCCAGGGCCAGCTTGCTGAAGGGTTGTGGACTAGAACACAGAGCAAAGTATGTGGCTGAGAACAAGGCCATCATGCAGCCACACTAAGAAGCCCCTCTGGCTTTTGTCTCCCAGATAACAGAGAGCCAAGAAAGTTCACAGACAGAATTCATACACCCCAAACTATATTCTAGGTGGATTACTTGGGTTGGGAGCTTGAGTCAACAGAAGGCCTTTAGAACATCTGAGAGAGCCAGCACTACTTTTGCATCTTGACTCTGTCACTCCCGGGATCAAGCCTTTCTGTTTCTCTGAATCTGCTTTCTTCCCCTCAGGAAGCAGAGAGGAATGGCCACCTGGAGCTTTGAAGTGACATGATCTTCCTCAAGTGTGAGTCAGAGGAGGAACTTGGTACAACAAGCGTTATTTTTAGAATGAGTTACTCCACTCATTCATTCGACAAATATTTATTGAGTGCTTATCTCCAGGATGCACCGACACAGTTAGGGATATAGCCGAGAACGAAAGAAATATTTCTGCTGCTGGACAGCGCAGATTCTAGAAGGAAGAGAAGCCAGCTCACCAATAAATCTATAGATGTATATATTTGTTTATTTACTTATTTATGTAGCAACTGGTGGTAAGTGCCTTGGAGGAAATAAAGCAGGTGTTACTGTTTTATATACGGCCATCAGTGAAGGTTGCTGGAGGAAATGATTTTTTGGCAAAGGCTAAAGTAAAGATTCGAGATAAATTAGTAGTTCTCTGGTGGGGAAGAATTTCAGGCAAAGGGAGCCACAAGTGCAAAGGCTCTGTGGTAGCTAATATCAAACAAGAGAATGGAGATATGCAGAGCTGTATGGAGGAAGCAAAGGTGAATAAACTAGAGAAAAGTTAGAGAGGTGAATGGAAGCCATGCTAAATGGGATTTGTGGGCTAAGGTTGGGACTTGGGATCTTATTCTGAATGCAGTGAGAACTCATTAAAGAACTTGAACAGAGAGGTGTGATCTGGTGTGGTCTCCAGCTGCCCTGTGGAGACTCAGCTGCCCGAAGATAGGCGAACACAGATAGCACTCGACAGGAGATGGCTTATTCACTTCTGAGTCTCTGCCAGCTACTCTGCTCTCTTTCTATGACCCAGAAATACACCCATAAACAAAACAAAATCATCTTTTATTCTCCAGTAGGATGCAATCAAATGAGCAGATGAGCCACTGCCTGTTACCTCACCATTAGACCATGGTAAGTGCTTGACCAAAGATTAACATGTAAATATGCAGCGTGAGGGGTAAGGGGGGCTATACTCTGTGTGTGTGTGTGTGTGTGTGTGTGTGTGTGTGTGTGTGTGTGTGTACCCTGGGTCTTGAACTCAGGGTGTGGGAATTTTCTCTGAGCCACATTTGCCCAAGGCTAGCATTCTACCACTTGAGCCACAGCTCCACTTTGGACTTTTTGGCAGTTCATTGGAAATAAGAATCTCTTGGACTTTTCCTGACCTGGGCTGGCTTGAGCCTTGATCTTCAGCTTTTATGGTCTCCTGAGCTGGAGCCACTGGTGCCTGGCTTGAAGCTATACTTTTAAATTGATTTGTCACAAAAATCTTTGCTAGGGATATTTGAACAAGGCTGCAGAAGAATAAGCAGTGACAGCTTTGTTGTTATTGTTGGTGTGTGGTGTGGGTTGAAACATTTCAGACAGAGAGGAAACAACACATATAGAAGCATCAAGGGGGGAAGAACGAGGCAGTGGGTGCCACTCGACGGCGTTGTAGGGGGAGCTGGCAGGAGGTGAGGTGAGGGGTGAGCAGAGGTCAGTGAGAGGGGACTTAGAGGTGGAGCCCCAGGTGGCCTGTGAGCAGAGTGCCTCCATTTGGAAGAACGGATGGAAGCAGTGGTGGAGGGGTCACATTATAGTCCTTGAAGCAGATGGGGATGGTGGAAGAGGTGAGTGGTGCATTCTGGGAGTATCCCTACAGAGCCACCAGGGTTTCAGGTAGATTGCTGTGTGTGAAGGGAGAAAGAGAATAGGTGTGGATGATTCTAAGGCTACGTTTGGCCTGAGTGGGAGAGACAAGTTATGGCCATGGTGGCAATCAAGAGCACAGTTTGGAGAGGCGTCTGGGATGCATGTTGGACGTTCCAGTGAGGATATGCAATGGTGCAGAGTAAAGGGTGTGGGGACATGTGAGTATGTAGGGGTGAGGCTACCACAGCCTGCAGGTAATAGGAATGCAGAGGAGACCATAGGAAAGATGCTCAGAAGGAAGTCAGACTTAGGGACACTGGATGGGGAGGGAGGGGATGTCTGCAATGGCATAGTGATTGTGGACCTCCTGCTGTACAAGAAAGGGCAGGTGTTGTAGCAGGCCTCATGGCTGAAGGTATTGAGTGCATGGGAGACCCAAGCCATAACTGAGGAAGGAAGAAAGCAATGGAGAGAGAATAGAAAGAGAGACTGAGCATTGTAGCCTCAGAAAAGTGGTTAGAGATGGAAATTGACATGGACTGAGTACCTACTATGTGTCTGGCACATTACTAGTACTTTATGTTCACCATCACAAACAAGGTGCCCACTGAAAGGGCCAACACCCACTCACAGATGAGGAAATAGGGATTTGCTGGATACCACAGATGGACAAAATGGCATCCGAATGAGAGTCCCCTGCCCTGTAGCGGTGAGCGAATCTCTGAAGGGAAGAGAGGTACAATGTCATTGTCATTTACTGAGTTTGTCCCATGTGCCAAGCATGGAATATTTATATTCATCTAAAAACCTTGGGAGGTTTTATTTCCATATGAAAATCAAAGGAAAGGCTAATCTCTTCTTTGAGGTCACATTGCCAATAATAGAGTTGGGACCAAAACCTGAAGCTCTTTGTCTCCAAAGTCTTAAATAAAAAGTTTTAGCCTTGTGCTTTTGGGGTTTGTTGTTCTTGTTTATTTTATTTTATTTTTTTTTGTGCCAGTCCTGGGCTTGAGCTCAGGGCCTGAGCACTGTCCTTGGACTTTCTCAAGGTTAGAGCTCTACCACTTGAGCCTCAGCACCATTTCTGGCTTTTTTCTATGTATGTGGTACCGAGGAATCGAACCCGGGTCTTCGTGCATGCTAGGCAAGCACTTTAACCACTAGGCCAAACTCCCGGCCCCTCTTGTTTATTTCTTTTCTTTCTTCCTTCTTCCTCTTCCCCACATTCTCCTTGTCATTATTGTTGTCATCGTTGCCCTCTTCTTCTTCTTCTTCTTCTTCTTCTTCTTCTTCTTCTTCTTCTTCTTCTTCTTCTTCTTCTTCTTCTCCTCCTCCTCCTCCTCCTCCTCCTCCTTCTCCTCCTCCTCCTCCTCCTCCTCTTCCTCCTCTTCTTTGCCAGTACTCAGGTTTGAATTCAGGACCTGAGCACAGTCCCTTCGGTGTTTTTGCTCACAGCAGGCACCCTACCACTTGAGCCACAGCTCCACTTCCAGCTTTCTTGGTGGTTAGTTGGAGCAAAGAGTCTCACTGACTTTCCTGCTCAGACTAACTTTGAATCAAGATTTTCAGATCACAGTTTCCCGAGTAGCAAGGATTACAAGAGTGAGTCACCAGCCTCAGGCTCTAAACTTGTGCTTTTAAAAGCCCTTGGAGATTCATAAAAAATGACTCAAGGAAGTAGAGGAGCTCTGTTTTCATGGAATTTTTTACCGTGGAAAAAAAAAACCTTTTTGTACAACAGATTTAATTTTACTATTACTGTATTTATGCCATAAAAGTCTTAATCTTGAGTTAGATAAGAATGAAGACTGTAAGAAAAAACTGAATTTGGAAGTTAGGAGCTCAAAGATGAGCCCAGCATAGGGTGCCAGATTGCTTTGGTCTCTAACAACAGAGAACAACTCTAGCTCTTGTAAAAGAAAGAGGGTGTGGAAACTAAAGGAAAACTTGCAATGAAAACAACACTGAGAGAGCTTTTCAGACTACAGTTTGGAAGCCAATAAGGGGTAAGACCTTTGTACTTTTCAAACCTCTGTATAAGAATGTGAACTTTGGGGCTGGGAGTTTGGCCTAGTGGTAGAGTGCTTGCCTAGCATGCATGAAGACCCCGGGTTCGATTCCTCAGTACCACATAAATAGAAAAAGCCCGAAGTGGTGCTGAGGCTCAAGTGGTAGAGCTCTAGCCTTGAAATCCAAGGACAGTGCTCAGGCCCTGAGCTCAAGCCCAGGACTGGCAAAAAAAAAAAAAAGAAAAAAAAAAAGAATGTGAACTTTGGCCACCTTTCTCCTTTGACCACAGGCTTACACAGAACTGATGATTAAGCTGAGTCCAGAGGCTTAAGATGTATATCAGGAGATTCCAGAATACCTGTTTTTTTAATTCTAAAATAAACATTTATTTATCCCAAGTTCCATAAAAACACAGCTTGTACAAAAATGATTTGATAGAAAAATATTTGACTCCATTGCAGTATCTGTGGGTACACCACACTACTGCTGTATCATCAGCTAAAGCTTCAAAGAAATTGATTTATAATTAAAATATCCACTATTTACTACAACCCATCTTTGGAAAGACCTTCTGATGTGTTCTGAACAGACCAAGGCATTTGCTCACGTTGGTTTCATTCCCAAGGGGCTAGCAGGTGTGTAGGTGCAGGGGTGTGAGTGTGTCTCTCAGGGCAGCTCGTGGCAGGAGGGTGTGTACTGGGATCTTGCTGTACTCTTAGCTTCCCCTCCAGGGCTGGGGTCTAGGCTCTCAGGTGACAGAGGCTGACTGAGGAAGCTCAGCGAGCCCCTTCTCATTTGTTCAGATTGAGAGATGTGGAGGTGGGGTGCGGGTGCATCCCTTTTCCGTGCCACTGGAGTCAATGGTTCCATTTCAAATGACACACGGTGCAGGAAAGCCCTCCCAGCTTACTCAGCTAACAAGGAACTGTGATTCTTCCCTTGACAGACTCCATGATAGTCCAAAAGGTGAAGGGACTGCTGTCACGGCTTCTCAAAGTTCCTGTGTCAGAAAATCTACTGTCCTACGAGAGTCTCAAAGTAAGTCCCCATGAGTGACATGTGCCATCAAACAGTTTAAAGAGTACCTGATACGCTATCCATGGTCAGGCGCAGCACAGAGAACAGCATAGCTGGTCATAGCTTTCTTACTCCCATTCTCTTGGTTCTCACTTTAGATGCCGGGCAGAGAAATCGAACTACCCAATGACCTGCAATCCTTACAGTTTTATTCTGTGGAAAATGGAGCTTGTCTATTAGTACGATGGTAACCAATGATGGATGGGCTGACAGGTCCTTTGGGAAAAAATACCATTTCTAGGCTTGTGTGTATAATCGTAATAATAAAGGCTTTGACTACTAGTGACTTTCTGATCTTATTTAGCTCATTATGGGAAGATTAAACAAATGTGCTAGTCTTGATGAGCATAGACATGGTTGCATCTTCCATAAGACTGCTTCAACGGAATTCCTCCTGGGACCGCTATCTTCTAAGGTATCAAAAATACATTTGACTGGTTACTGGGGAGATAAGTTCTCTATTTTTAAGAGAATGTACATTAGTCATAGCCTTTGCCTCATAGATATACCTAAGCTTAAGTTTTCTACAGATTACCTGATTCAAATCTATATGATTATATTCAATCATTTCTAGACCCTTATCAGGCAACAATAGGGGGGAAGTGTCAGCCATTTAGAAATCTCCATGGCACTAAATCCTGAGAGGTGTTCCATCCACATTCACAAACAAGTCAGTGTTCAATACAAGTGCTAACCTATGATTTTCAGGACCTGTGTTAAGTGGCAGAAAGAAACTTGGATTTAGTTTATCTTATAAAAAGTGAAAAGGAACCAACGTCACCCTTAGTTCTGGACCCTGGTTTTAAAGACATTCAAGGTCAAGTTGCCCATTGGGTCAGCTCCTCTGAGTCTGACACTTCCAGCAACCTCAGGCTTTGGTATAAGTGACCACTGCTCACATCCGTGGTCACACAGTGCTTTTTTGAGTTGAATTTTTTAAGCCTGCACTTGTCCTAATTAGTTACACACAGCTATTGTTACAACCCAAGTTGAGATTCAAACTGAGTTCCTACTAAAAATTTCTGAATGAGGCCATGTTTTAACCAAAAATAATAATAATAATGGATAACCGTGCATTAGGACTTAGAAATATTTCTCTTTTTATAAAAAAAATTTGGTATTTTTTAAATCTTTCAATATATAAGTAAAAACTTTTCCTATGCTACAGTACGAGTTGACATTAAGGAGGTTTGTGCAAACATTAAGACACTGCTTACAGGTTAAAGTGCCAGCCAAGGACCATCCAGAAAGACTGTGTTTTCTGTCGCCAGGCTTTGGGCTTTTCCCTCTGATCTGTCCAGTCCTTAGGCCCGGCCTGTGGACTCGCGGCAGTCAGGCGCCACACTGGCAGGGGTCCCTGCACAGCTCCCGCAGCTCCCACAGGGCCCTCAGCTCCCGCGGGGAGTACTCAGGGGAAGACAGCATGCCCGCCTCACACGTCTTCTCACACAGCCACAGGCTGTCCTGGTGTCGCTTTGGTCCTATGGCCGCCATCCAGATGCCCATGCTTACATCTTCACCCTGGTAGGTCTTGAGCCTCCCGGAGTTGCCTGCCAGCCAGTCGACAATGTCCCTGGAGATCACGTACCCTGAACCGCAGGCAAAGGCAGGGTAGGCGGGGCTGGGATGCTCCAGCTCCTGCCACTTCCCCATTCGATCCACCGCCCAGTTCAACCTGAAATTTCCCCAGCAAACGTTTGGCCCCTCCAGATTCTTCTGGGCAATTCTGTGAAGCACAGCCTCGAAGTCGATGTAGCAGTCGTCATCTGTCTTCAGCAGCAACGCGAAGCCGGTGCTCTGCACGGTCCGTCGGTAGAGGTTCAGCAGCTTTGCAGGAACGTTTCGGTAAGTGTCAACCACGTCCGCGAAGACGATGTCGTCGTAGACCCGACTCTCCTCCCGCAGCGAGGCGTCTTCCTCCCGAAGTCTCTGGGGCCGAGAGTGGAGGCTGCGCACCGGCGCATCCCCGCCCTGAATGGTGTAGACGAAGCCGCCCGCCCCTCCCTCCACACCCTCCAGCAGCTCGGGGGGCAGAGCGCCCTCGGCCGCCGGGAGGACTCGCAGGACGCCCCCTGCGTCGTTGACCGCCACGCGGTGGAGGTTTCTGGAGACGGGGCCGTGGAGGTCTTGGCTCTCCCACACGATTGTGCCCGCAAAGCTCACGGGTAAGACGAACTGCTCCACAGGCTTGTACCACAAGAGAGGCTGCTCCTGCTCCGCCGGGTAGCGCTTGACGGTGATGTTCCGCCGAAAGCCCAGCGCGGCGGCGGCGTAGAACACGCCGAGGCCGGAGATGCCGATGGGGCAGAGCACGCGGAAGCTCACGCCGACCACACGGTCCTTGGACAGCCCCGACCAGGCGTCTTCGGACAGGCCGAATGCCTCAATTCTCTGATCCAAAGCTGGGTGTGTGATGTTGAGCAGGCGGCAGGCGTGGGGGTCCTCCCTGTCTTCCACCGGCCCCGCGCAGCCGCGAGCGCCCATGACGAGCTTGACGAGCACTCGCTGGCTCCACACTGGATGCCGTGTCACGTGCTTCAGCCAGGTGTTCCTTATCACATTGCGTAGCTCGTGGTTGTGGCGAGCAGACAGCACACCAACTACCACATCGTAGTGGCTCCATTTCCACGGAGGAAACGGGGCGCGCGCGGGGGGCGGCGGCGGGGAGCGCGGCCGCAGCCAGAGGTGCAGCGCGGCCCCGAGCACGCACGGGCACAGCAGCACCAGCCAGGTTCGCCTTGGCCGCCCCCGCCGGCTTCCCCTCGCGCCCCCGCCGCTCTCCGGGCCGGGCTGCATCCCCGCCGCCGAGAGCGAGGGGGCTGTGGACGCCGAGCCCGACCCGCGGCGCCGCCGCCCGCGCGACCAGGGCGCCTGGCTCGCGCCCAGGGCGACCCGCGCCATCGGCCCGGAGCCTGGCCTCCCCCAGAATGCCTGTTTTATGAAGCATACACATTCCTTTCCTTATCTTCCATGGTTACAGAACCCCTGTCATTCTGCACCTGTTCTTTTTTTTTCTTTTGTCAATCCTTAGGCTTGAGCTCAGGGCCCGAGCACTGTTCTTGGGTTGTTTTCTCAAGGCTAGAGCTCTTCCACTTGAGCCACCGCACCACTTCCGGCCTTTTCTATGTAGGTGGTACTGTGCATGCTAGGTAAACCACTAGGCCAAACTCCTGGTCTTTGTACCACTTGTCTATTAAAGCCCCCAGTTTCCCTGCTTTCCCTAGAGCACTGAACCAGAGCTCTCTGACCCTGGGTCTTCTGGATTACAATTTCTCAGGCCCCCTCACCCTCCATATCGTCCTCTTACTCTTGCAGGTTCTGAGTTTGGAATGACTGACGAGGAAATGTATGAACGCGGTGTGGGGATGGAGTGGGTCTACCCTCCCTTGGACTATTCGGGATTAAAGACCCAGGGACATCTTCTGATTGGCCAGTGGTATAGCTCAGACCCTTTGACAGTCCTTCCTCCCATGTAACATCTCCCGGAGGACGAGCCATCCCTCAAACTCAAATCAGAATGTTTTATCAAGGGTCAGAGGCATGGCTCCGTTGGTGGAGCACCAGCCCGTGAGTAAAAGCATCAGGTACCTAGTTTCTATCCCAGTCTCAGTCTAGAAAAAAGTGGATGCTGGGCCGGGAGTTTGGCCTAGTGGTAGAGTGCTTGCCTAGCATGCACGAAGACCCGGGTTCAATTTCTAGGTACCACATACATAGAAAAAAAAGCCAGATCCTACAGCCAGATGCTCCAAGGGGATGGCCCAAGGCTATTGCCCCTCCCTGAATGTTGACCTGAAGAAAAGGAAAGGTTGAAGCCATTTGTCTCACTCTGGCTGTTTCAACAGCAAACTGCCCTCTTGCTGCTGACAAAATAAATTCACCCCTGACATCCAAAAAAAAAAAAAAAAGCCAGAAATGGTACTGTGGCTCAAGTGGTAGAGCTCTAGCCTTGAGAAAGTCCAAGGACAGTGCTCAGGCCCTGAGCTCAAGCCCAGGACTGGCAAAAAAAAAAAAAGTGGATGCTATATCAGAAAAAAGGACTGTGCTCAGGCCCTGAGTTCAAGCCCCAGGAGTGCCAAAGAAGTGGATAAACAGATGGTAGGTAACCAAACAAAATATCCAATAAACTCAGAGAGAATGACATAAAATGAAAAGAAGGTTCACTGGGTCCAACAGTTCAAGTAGACACAGCTTGAAGGTATAGATACATAGCTAAAGTCATTGTCCCCCCCCCCCCCCCCGATTTCTCAGATCTCTACCATTGTTGGTTTACAATGACTTTATAGAGCGTAAGTCCACAGATGACTACATCATCTTCCCTTATAAACCTTCCCTTCCTTCTTTCCTTTCCCTTCCTCCTTGATAAGCAGTAGTCCACATTCACATAACCAGTCATGCCCAAATTTTACCTCAGATGTGTGTGTGTGTGTGTGAGAGGGGGGAGGGTGCTGAAATAACCGAGATCTTAGTAGCAAAACCCATTGATAAGTGTCTTCTTCCTGATTTCTTGGCTGCTGTTCTGCCAGCACGTCCCCTTGCCTAGCTAAGTCAGTGTCTTTATCTGTGAAATGACCTAATCTATAAACAAAGTGAAGCTACTTTGCAGGAAACACTTCCTATATAGCCATGCCACAAGTCACAAACTTGAAATGCCCTCCAGAAGAGGTGGGCCGGCGAACCACCTGCATGGAGGTCTCTGGAGGAAGTGATCGGGGACAATGAGAACTGGTAGGGACTGTGGGAAACCAGAACCAGTACTTCCCCATAAAGATAGCGGCTGGGCGCTGGTGGATCAAGCCTGTGAACCTCACCACTCAGTAGACTGAAGTCCGAGGATCCTGACTTGAAATCAGCCTAGGGAGACTAAAAGACTCTCAGCTCCATTTAACCCACAGAAAAGCTGGAGTGGAGATGTGACCTAAGAGGTAGCGCATCAGCCTGGAATACCATTGAGTACCAGGACAAAACAAAAATGAATGAATGAATGACAGAAGATCTACTTAGCTCTAGGATCCAACTATGATCTTCCAACCAGCAGTATCGGTACGACCTAGAATCCTGCTAGAGATGCACATTCTCAACTCTCACCTTAGACGTAATAAATCAAAACTCAGAGTAGACGTAATAAATCAAAACTCAGAGGATGAGCAATCACACAGCCTATGTTTTAATAAGCCCTCCCAATAATTCTGACGCACCCTTGGTTTTGAGGACTCCGTGTTCTAGGCCAGGATTTCAGGACTGTGCTTGTCAGATTTTGTACTTTCTGCAAGAAAAGCTAGAAATCTCTTTTTATGTGATGTTCTCTCTACTTTTAAATCTTGGCAAATACTTTACAATTTAAAAATGGACTGTGTGGGCTAAAAATGTCTGCTCTCCAGCTGGATTTGCAGTCTCTGGTGAATGCTCTTTGCTTTAATCTTGAAATATAATTCTATAGGATGTTATAGGAGTGCTTGTTTTGTGGAGGGAGATGTAGATGAAGTCCTAAATATGAAGTTTTACCCTAGGTTAGCAATAGAAAGTGACGAGTGCTGATGCATTTGGTTCTAAAGCTTTCCTCTCCTCCTATGGATGCAGAAGAGAAAATATATGGCCACCTCGCTCAGACTCAGCAGCACAAAAACTGAACATTTGATGTCTATGACCAATGAAGTTTTTCCTTCATCCTTCTACACCACTCCACCCTATCCCTCCACCCTGAGCTCATCTTAATCCACATTGCAGGAAGAGAGAACCAATCAGCAGGGGAGCCTGTGTAGGGGCTGGGAGGGGTAAGACTAACCAGAGAGCACTGGGTAAGTCTGGAAGAAAGCTCTGGGTAACAGCACCCAGGGCTAAATGTCCAGTCATTACCTGGTCTACAGGCTAAAACCAGTTGCTCACCAGTGTCCTCTGTATGCCCTGGGTTTCCAGAGTCTGACTTGGACTGTGTCCCTGCCTGGCTCCTATCTTCATTTCTGTTGATTTACTCTGAGCTCAGAGTAAATAGCCTCAGCCCCTCCCAGCAACAGCATGTCTCCAGTCTGCAGGCTAGGGCTGGGATGGGAAGCAGGGTAGACATTTGCAGACACTTTACCAACCTTTAAATGCTCCCACCTTAGCAAACTCTACTTAACTGCCATTCAGGTTTTTACAACCCCAGACCCTTGCAGCCTTAAGCTGCACAGACTTTCTGGGACCTGCAGGACCTCAGATCACCTGAACCAGAAGAATGACTGGAGACATTGCTTGTCTAACTCCCTTGAAAACTGTGTGTGGGCATGCTTCACTCTGAACTCTGAGGCTTGTACTATACACTTGTCTTTCAGTATCTGCAAGAGATTGGCTCCAGGACCTCTATGGAGACCCACATCCATCGATGTTCAAGTTCCTTATATAAATGGAGCGGCATTTGCATGTGACTTTTCCTGTGTACTTTAAATCACCTATGGATTACTTATAATACCTAGTACTACATTGCAAATGCTATGTAAACAATTGAAGGCATTGTTTAAGGAATAATAACAAGAAACTCAAATCTGTACAAATTTACAACAGGTGCCATTTCCTCTCTGATATTTTCCAGTAGAGGTTGGTTGAATTGAAGAATGTGGGACCCTTAGAGATGGAAGGATGACTGGATTTATCCATCCCTTTAAGATAGGTATAGTTTGTGACACTTATTGCTTGGGCATCCATAGCCATTTATGTATTTATTACCCATGATGTGCCAGGGCTGCAATACCTGTATTAGTCAGTGTAGTCCTGCCGGGATGAATACATCCAAAGCAGGCACTGTACATTTATATTTTCTTTGCTGTTTTATATAATGGTATACACAGAAGGAAAGTAATTCATTCACAGTCTTTCAGGAGGGGAGTGGTAGAGATAAGAGTTAAACAGGACCTGTTATCCCAAAACCAGGACAAATGATTCCTTTTGATTACTTTTTCTATCAAGTGTCTTCTCTTAAGACCTGTACAGTGGTTCACACCTGTAATCCCATCTATTCAGGAAGCTGAGATCTGAGAATCTTTGCTCAAATCTAGCCACAGCAGAAAAATCTATAAGACTCCCATGTCCAATTAACCAACAAAAAGCCAGAAGTGGATCTATGACTCAAGTGGTAGAGAGCCAGCCTTAAACAGAAAAGGTATGGGACAGCACCCAGGACCTGAATTCCAGACCCAATATGGACACACACACACGGAGAGGAAGAGAGAGAGAGAGAGAGAGAGAGAGAGAGAGAGAGAGAGAGAGAGAGAGAGAGAGAGAGAGAGAGAGAGAGAGAGAGAGAGAGAGGAGAGACAGAGAGAGAGAGAGAGAGAGAGAGAGAGAGAGAGACAGAGAGAGACAGAGAGAGACAGACAGAGACAGACAGAGAGAGAGACAGAGAGAGACAGAGAGACACACACAGAGACAGAGAGAGACAGAGAGACAGAGAGAGACAGAGAGAAAGACACAGAGAGAGAGAGAGAGAGAGAGAGAGAGAGAGAGAGACAGAGACAGAGACAGAGACAGAGAGACAGAGACAGAGAGAGAGAGAGGGAGAGAGAGAGGGGGGTCCCAACCTCTAAACCTCCATTTTGCTTGTCATACACAGCAGATGACCACCCTGGAAGAGTGCCACGGGCCGGAGCACAGTCCCTGGCACCCAGTCAGCCTGCAGCCGACACACCTAGAGTAACTGGCAGCTGTCCACAGGAGCTCCCCATCCGCAGGTCTGGCCCTTATCGAGTGGGTTCATTTATTAACAACTGCAGTTTCCATCTCCTCTCCTACACCCTGCATCACCCCGCAGCCTCCCCCAGTCTCTTAAAGAAGGATTTGCGCGCTGACCCCGGGCCAACCATGTGACCTCCAGGGTCTACGGCCGCCGGGCTGGGCTGGTCTCCACAGCGCCCCTCCAGGCGTTCCAGGGGGACCGTGGAAGCCCCAGGCCCAGCCGGGGCCGCTCGAGGGAGGGGTGGGCCCGGGCCCGGCCACAGCTGGCTGGGCTGCACCAGGCTGCAGCTGCTTCTGTTCCTGGTTCCCACCGTGGCCAAGAGTGACACCTGATCCCCGGGGATTGTGAAATGGCATGAGGTGGCAGAGCGCCCGAGTGGCCTGCCGGGCTCTCTACCCCCCCCCCCCCGCCCCGCACCCCGGCTCGGCCCCGCCCCTCCTCCACGCCCCCCACCCCCACCCGCACCTGGTTAAATCCCCCCGCTGGGGCCGCGGCTCAGACCTGCACGCTGCCCTGCCCGACGCCAGCGCCATGCCCATCGGTGCGGGTCGCCTCTGCCCGCTGGCCTCGGCCCTCCTCCTTGGGGTGCTGCTCCTGGGCTTCCCCCCAGCCACAGGTGAGGGGGGCGTGGAGAGGCCCGGCTGGGCGCGCGCTCGCGCGCAGGCAGGCATGGGCGTAGCCTCTCTGGAGACTGGGGTCCCCCGGGGGGGCCCGCAGCTGGTTATCCTTGGAGCCGAGGGTGTGGGGTCCCGGGCACTGGGGCGGAGGGGGGCCCTGAATCCTGGAGGGGTGCTGTGCCAGCCAAGGAGCTGGGGAGCGCCCAGCCCCCAGCCTGCGCGGCCCCTGCCCGCCACGGCGCCCGAGGGCCTGCAGCCCAGCCCGGGGCGCCCCTGTATTCCCAGGTGGGGAGCCCTGGCTGGGCGCCGGGGCTTGGAGGGGGCGCCTAGGCCCAGCCAGTGGGCTTGAACCCGGCGCTCGCGCTCTGGGACTGGGCTCAGCCCCTCACTAACGACCCCCTCCTCCATGCCCCCCCCCAGAAGGGGGGAAATCGGGCGTGTGCCCCGAGCTGCAGGGCGACCTGAACTGCACCCGCGAGTGCCAAGAAGACGGAGACTGCGCCGACAACCGCAAGTGCTGCCCCGCCGGCTGCGGCACCCTCTGCTCCGTGCCCAATGGTAACCCACGCGCTGGCGGGGTCGGGGTGGGCAGCCCGGGGCTGGGGAGGACCCCCGGGGGGGGGACCCGGGCTCCGGGAAGAAGGGGACCCACAGGTGCCCGGAAAGGCCGAGGGGACGAAACTAGATCCGCCTGTGCCCTCCCCCGTGTGCCCGTCCCTGCGGGGGACAAAGGCCGGGTGGGAGGAGAGCCCCCACCCCTGCCCACGCCTGGAGGGCCTCGAGGCTGTGGTGTAAGACGCTTCCGGGCATGCAAGACCTTGTTCCGGGCAGCCTGGGCAGCCCAGGGCTCTGGGTGCGGTTTCCTGCAGGGAACCCCGGGCTCGGGCCGGGCTGGGTCCCAGGTGGGCGGAGCTGAGGTCTCCAGGAATCTGCCACCCCTGCCACCCCTGGGAGCGCCCGCCTGCAAGACCTCAGATGTCCCCCTCCCAGCCGCTGAAGGCCTTCCAGAGCTAGGAGGGGCGCCCACGTCTGCAGGTGCCAGCGAGCGAGGAGCGCCCAAGACAGCACCGCCATTCTGGGGCTGGCACAGGAGGGAGTTTTCACCTGTGGGAAGTCAGGACCACTCCTGGGCACCTGTCCTCCTTCCTGGCAGAGAGAGAGAGAGCGAGAGTGAGACAGACAGGCAGGCAGGCAGGCAGACAGACACAAGGAGACAGAAAGACAGAGACAGACAGGGACAGGGACAGGGACAGAGACAGAGACAGAGGCAGGGACAGAGACAGAGACAGAGACAGAGGCAGGGGCAGGGGCAGGGACAGGGGCAGGGGCAGGGGCAGGGGCAGGGACAGGGGCAGGGGCAGAAACAGGGACAGGGACAGGGACAGGGACAGGGACAGAGGCAGGCAGGCACACAAAGACAGAGATAGAAATAGAAATACAAAAAGAGAGACAAAGCGGATAGAGACAGAGTGCTGGAGGCTCTGACATCAAAGCTTGCTGGAAATCATGGCTTTTCCCCAGGCTGAGGCCTCCCATCAGGGCAGGAAGTGGCCCTTAACATGGAATCTACATTTCGTTGTGTGTGTGTGTGTGTGTGTGTGTATGTGTGTGTGTGTGTGTGTGTGTGTGTGTGTGTGTGTGTGTGTGTGTGTGTGTGTGTGTGACAGGGTTGGAACTCTGGGCCTGGGCACTGTCCTGGAGCTCTTCCGCTCAAGGCTAGCACTCTATCACTTGAGCCACAGCATCACTTCCAGTTTTCTGGTGGTTACTTGGAGATAAGTGTCTCAGGATCTTTCCTGCCTGGGCTGGCTTTGAACCACAATCTCCAGATCTCAGCCTCCTGAGAACCTAAGAATGACAGGCCAGAGCCACTGGCACCTGCCTAGGAATCTAAATTTCTTATTTTCCAGAGGGGAAAACTGAAGCTAAGAGGAGACAGGCATATTTGGGGGAGGGGCGTGGAGAGAAGAGGCTTGTGAAACACAGAAGTACTGTAATTAGAACCTCCATGATTTTCCCTCTTCATTTTTCCCAGAGATGCCAGCAGAGGCTGGGAAGTGGGAGGTGGAGAACCTGGAGAGATAGAGGCCAGGAGAGGAAGCCAGAGCAGACTGCCAGACAGGAAATCGGGAAGGACAAAGAGAGTCAGTTCTGTGCCATGGATGAACATCCCATTTCCTTGTCTCAGATGGGCAGAATCAGGTAGAAAGTAGCCAGGCCAGCTGGCCTCCGGATCCAGAAAGAGAGAGAGAGCCCATTCCTCTGTGACTCCAGCTCAGCCAGCTCCTCAGTGCCTGATTCTCAGCCAGTTACTTTATCTCCCTGAGTCTCTATTTTTCTTGTCTGAAAAAGAAAACAGGAATGATAATCTCAGACTCTGGGACTGACATGAGTGCTAAACGCAATGCTACATGAGAAGTGTCTCATGACTTAGTGGGTGCTTTACCTGGTAGCTTGCTTTGTTAGTGGATGATTCCCTGTTTTTTCCCAGGGTCACCCAGATTGGGAGCTCCTGTCCCTTTCCAGGAAATGGATTTCTTCATAGTGGGGAGTTAGGTCTCCTTCAGCCACTCTCATGTAGTGAATCACCCAGTTCTTGGCATCCATTGTACATCTAACTGGGCCTTATAGCCCTCTCCTCAGAAAGTGTAGTGTGTGTGTGTGTGTGTGTGTGTGTGTGTGTGTGTGTGTGTGTGTGTGTGTGTGTGTGTTGGAAGGTATGCTTTCATCTGTGCATGGACACTAAAGAATGTATGTATTGCCATATTGCTGAGTGATTATAAATTGGCATGAGTCTCCAGAGTGGATGAAGGAAAAATTAGGAGACTGTATCCCCTCCATTGGGCCCCATACTTCACAGCTCATGAAGCAGTGCAGTGCAGGAACCTGTGTACAGACTCTAGAACCAGATTTCCTGCAGTCCACATTTTAACCTTCATCCTGGATGGCCTTAGACAAACTATTTGAGCTCTCAAGCCCCTCTTTCCATCTCTGAACCATGAGCAAGTGTGAACAGACCCATCTCCTTTTCTTTTCAGGTTAATAGGAGACGTAGGTGAACGAATGTATGGCATTGCTTGGAATAATACCTGGCCATAGAAGGAACTAAATATATGTTCACAATGTCAATTACTCATTACAAAAACTGCCAAGGACTTTGCTCTTTGGCGTGGGGGGGATAATACATGCCCACTTCATTGCTTTCACAGCAACCCAGGCCTCCAGGTGACACTGGTTCCTTGTGACTTCTGAAGACACTGGGATACTGGGAGATTTCAGGCTGTAAAGCACGAGGTCAGAAAATGGCAGAGCCCGGGCTCTGACTGAGATCCCAAAGCCATGTGAGAACAGCAAGAGGAAGGCCTTAGAGGCAAACTCCCTAAGACCCTGAGAATAACTCAGACCCCCTCCCAGATGAAATCAGGCAGACAGCTCTGTTGGTGATGAGCCAGCAAAGGAGATGTAGGGGATCACATGGACTCACTAGCTTCCTGCACCCGTCCCTTTAACCTAGCTCTTTTTACTCCTGGTTATACCTAGACAAGATTGGCACCTGCCCCAGTGTGGAGTTACCCCAGCTTGGGATCTGCCAGGACCAGTGCCAGGTGGACAGCCAGTGTCCCGGCAGGATGAAATGCTGCCGCAATGGCTGTGGAAAAGTGTCCTGTGTCACTCCCGACTTCTGAGGTAGGTGGGGGGCTGAGACAAGGGTACTCTTAGGCCAAGGAGTGATAATACCTGCATTAAGTTGAAAAGGAAGACCATGGAAATGTTTCTCCATTTTTTTTCTTTTCTTTTTTGGTATTGGGACTCGAACTCAGGACACTGAGTGTGCCAGGCAAGCGCTTTTGCCACTGGGCTACATCCTAGCCCCACCACAGATGTTGTATGGGAATGTTTGTATCTGTTTCTTTGTTTTCATTATCTTGACAAATATTTCAGTCTGGTGGACCAGTCTGAATGCTGGGGATGCTCTGTGAATGGACAGATCAGACAAATAGGTGTTTCTAGTAGGGTTTACCATCTAGTGGGTGGTGAGCCAAAGAAGTATGCAGATTGTGTGGGACATTGTGGTGCGATAAATGCCACAAGAGCAAGCACACAGAAGGAAAATAGCAAATACCTGGGGAAGAAGAGACAGGGGATGGTCTTCCATTCTTTTGTGTGGGACAGTGGATGGAGACCTCACCAAGAAGGTGGGAAATGAGGAAAGGATCCGTGTCAAGCAGAACACTGGAGTCAGGGGTGGCAGAAGAGCCAGATGGCTGGAGCCAAGTGATCTAAGGATAAGAAGAGAGGGAATGGGCAAGAGGGATCTGAAGAGCTCATTTGGGGTACAGAGGCAATGACTTAGACCTGTTGCTGTCTTAGGGTAGAACTTGGTCTGACTGACATTTTCAAATGCCAGACTGTAGAGACGCAGGGCCGAGACAGGGATCCTGGAATGGGCAGGTGAGCAAAGAGGTGGATGGAAGCAGGAAGAGCAGTGTCTGGGTGTGACACGTCGGGGAGGCAAGTGGGGCCATGCTTGCTAGTGAAGCAGGTTGTGAAAGAAAGAGATGGCTTCTTGATTTGTTATGTGGAACTGTAGTAAACCAGGAGCTGGAGGGGCATCGCTGTGTTTATGAGAGGGAGAGTGAAGGAAGGAAAAGAAACAGTGGTTGAAAGGCCTGGTGTGAAGACAGGAAGCTCTTTGCATGGCAGGCAGAAAAGCTGATCTTTTCTTCCATCAAATTGTTTACCTGGATGGACAAAGGTGTAGAATCAGGTCAATTCATCTTAGGTCACCTGATGTATGTTAAGCTCTTATTTTCAAGCAGGCTAAGGATAAGTTCAGGCCTTCTGGTGGCTCTAGATGTGAGGAAAATAAAAGATAAGTTTCCCTCTCCCTCATCTACCATTAAAAATAAAACAATATTAAGGCATAGAGTAAATGCTTGGTTGTTCCAAAGAATGAGTTGGAGCTGCAAAAGAAAAGGGCCCATCTTCCCTTCCCAGAACTTTCAGTTCAGTATCAAAGGATGGCCAGTTGGCAGTGCCCTGTGTTGTGAGCAACAGAAGAACCATCACCCAGGCAGAGTTTGACAGCATATAGATGGGTTGGGTCCAGGGCTAGTATAAAAGTTGGGGTGTATGTGTGGAAGTGGTGACATTAATCAAGATACATTGTACTTATAAATTGATACATTGAATTGAAACCCCTTTGTACAACAACTTTAAGATGATAGATAGATAGATAGATAGATAGATAGATGAGTGGAAGTTGGCAGCGTGGTGAAGTTGGCAGCCTGTTGCAGGCTAAGGGAGTGGAGATTTGAGCAGAGACTTGGAAGTGTCCTTTGATTGAAAATCGTGGTTGTTCCGTCCTACATTGGACATGAGCTCAACCACGGAACATGAGATTCCCTGATGGAATCCACAGGTGCACAGCTGAGAAAACCAGAGCCCACAAGTGAGACTGTGCCCCTGCTCCTGGGCTTGCTATTTCTTAAAACATGGCAAGGAGAGAATTGCAACTTTCCTAGGACCCAGAGCTCTGCCAGATTGCCAGTGGGTCTCTCAACTCAAAGAGTGCAACTGCAAGGCGGCCTTTGCTGACAAGAAGACTGCTTACACTTCAGCTCTGACAATTCGCTAGCCTTTTTGCCTCCCTGAGCCATACTCATTTTTATAGAATTCAGACAGGTAATTTACCTGGTCAGCTCATCTCCATTTCACGAAAGGAAGGAGGGTATGAAGGGATGGTGGTAGGGAGATTACTGGGGAGATGTGCCAATACACATCCAGGAGACCACAAAGGTCAGGGAGGACCAAGACATAGTCCCGATGAGCTGAAGCAGATGTGACGGGTCTGGAAGCTAAAGAGAAATTCAAGCAGAACCCTAAAAAGGTGAAGCTGTGCTGTGAGTGAGCAGTAGGGTAGAGTTTGAGCCTGATTCAAGCTAACAGATGCTATTGCTAATGTTATTATCATGGTCTTCTTCCTCCGCCTTCAGCCACCAGCAGCATGAGAGTGGGGAGGTGCTGTTTCTGCCTGGCCACGCATCCAGCCTCATCCCTGCCACCCTCCCCACTCTCTGGCCTCTCTTCACATTTCTTCCTCCCTTTTCCATGCAATAAAGTGACTACTTTCAGCATTGGTCTGCCTTTTGTTTCCCCTGATGCTGGTTGAGGTAGAGGGCATGCTGGAGGGCTGGGAGGGCAAGCCATCCAGAGGTGAATTGTTAACCCTTAGAAGAATGGGCATTCAACACTTATCTTCTGTGTGCTAGCACCTTTCCGGTGGATTGAGTCCTATGGGGTTAGTCGTTCATGTCTGAGCGTAACGGGTATAAAATTAGGCTCAAAGACGTGAGGGAGTACCTCAGATTACCCAGATGAGTGTGGCATTCTCATAATGGCAATAAGCATGTACGATGTGACAGACACAGTGCTGGAGGATTCACTGAGAAACGTTCCTAACACTGCCAAGTTACAGCCTAGGACTCCAATAGGTAAATTACCTATGGCCACACACTGCGCCTCTCCTTCTTCTTAGACGTCACCTCCTAGACTGGATTCCCACATGGTAGCAGCACGAGCTGCTCTGTACACCCCCTTACGCCCACCCCCCACCACCAAGTTCCAGAGCCAGGGGGCTCCTGCTCTTTGTACCCTCCCCTCTGGGAGATGGTTTCAAAGCCATGAGGTGTGTGTTGAGGATAAATATCTTAGTGCAGTGCCTGGCAGAATGGATGGTCTTCTCTTTCTTGGGCAATGGAGGCAGCTGGCTTGGGCTGAAAGAGAACTCAAGGGTGGGTGCCCCTGGCATTCCATCTGCATTTCGTTGTGTACATTGTATCAGAGTGAAGAGAGGGAGGGAGTCTGGGGAGACTGGGCAGATGGAGAGAGCCAAGGTGCCCTGAGTTCTTTCCATCTTGTGATGCTCATCTTTGGATCCCAGGTATAGAAAGAACAGGTGACCTCACAGTTTCCCCTCCTCCATCCATGTTGTAGTAATGGGTATTACTTGAGGCAAACTAAGGGACTCTAGGCCCAGGCTTCCTCAGTCCTCCTCCCCTGTGATACAGTCTTTTTTTTTTTTTTTTGCCAGTCCTGGGCATGAACTCAGGGCCCGAGCACTGTCCCTGGATTTTCTCAAGGATAGAGCTCTACCACTTGAGCCACAGCACCACTTCTGGCTTTTTGCTATATATGTGGTACTGAGGAATCAAACCCGGTTCTTCATGCATACTAGGCAAGCACTCTACCACTAGGCCACACTCTCGGCCTCTACGGTCTTTCCCTAACACAGTCTTTCCCTCATTTTTATTGAAGGTTGTCTTCAAGAGTTCCCTCTCCATTCCTCTTCTTCTTTCCTAGCTTCTGTTGTTCCCTCACCGCTCATTGTCGTAAGACCCTAGATATCCTTTCCTTGTCCAGTGTAGGACTTCCTACATGCCACAGGTGTCTAATTTACCTTCTCTTTATAAACCTTGATCTTCCCATCATCAGAGCAGTAATTTATACTATGGAGTGAATGGCTTTTCCAAATGTTCCCAGGGTACATATACTTCTGCGTACTTTACACAGATGGTCTAGATATCAAAAGCCATGAGGCCAACATGAGAAGTATTTCAGACACACAGACGAAAATGTTCTGGACTCAGCAGGGATATATCATTGGGAGTTAATGGTGCAGCTTTTTATTTATTATTATTATTATTTGCCAAAAAGATATGCCTTCAGGCCTTGAAGTCAAGCAGTCTTGACTTCGTGTTGAGCTCTGTCCTGGACTTGAAGTCAGGTAACTTTGCAGACAGTCTCACATTCTTCCTTTTCAGGAAAGTTGTTTTCATTTCCTTTGCAGCCTCCATAGTTAAACAACTCACATTCACTGGTGTTGACATTGTAATGCCATCGTGGGAAAGAGGCTCGGCAAGGGCCTATCTTCTTAGGAAGGCTGCATGAATGTGTGGTGGCTGTGTTGATAGAGGAAGAGGAGAAAGTGACACCTATCCCCTAGGGAGGCTCACCTCCTTCTGGGTATGATGGCCCAAGACTGACAACAGCAACTGCCCTCTCCCCACCCAGCCACCACCCAACTATCACCACAGAAGCTGAAGCCTTCACTTCTAAAAGCAGCCGGATGTCATGAAAACCTCACACTAGAGAAACCAACCAGATAGGTTCAAATCTAAGCTCTTGTACTTCCTACTACATGATAAACTTCTCCAAGTATCCATGTCTCTGAGCCTCTGTTTCTTCATTTGGAAGGCAAGGCCATGTAACTCCTTCCTCCCCTAGCACCACTCCAGACTTTGAACAGTAAGATCTCTTGGATTTCCTCCTCCTGTCTCATAGTTCCAAAACTGAATCGGAGCGCAGGGGTTTGAACCTGATTCAGTAACTCTAGGTGTGTTACCGTGGACAAATGATCTATATCTTGATAGTCAATTTTCTTCCCTGTAAGCTTCGGGACTTAGTGTCCACATGTAGGTTTGTTGTGTTAGCTAACCAGTACAAAGCACCAATACATACATAATAAATTGTTAAACGAGACCTCTTTTAACAATCCGTACCCGGAAGTGGTGCTGTAGCTCAGTTTAGAAGAGCTTGGAAGAGCAGAAGAGCTCAGGGACAGCGCCCAGGCCCAGATTCCAAGCCCCACAACCAACAAAAGAAAAAGAAAAATCCCTTCCCTTTCCCAACCCAGAAGAGAACGGGGATTCAGCATATTCCTATCTGCAGCCCCAGTGCCCACCAAAGGCCTGGCTCTTAATTCTAAGTAAATGTTTGTTAAGATTGGAAGCATCTTTGCATTTTCTTTTCGTGTTTTTGTCACTATGTGGTTACACTCGTGATTACTCTTCACAGAAATGATTGTGATTTCTAACATTACTGGACGACATTGAGGTTAGAGAAGCAACTGTCCTAATGTCACACTGGGATGTGATAAGACCAAGAATTGTCCCCAGCATGGTCCAATTCCACAGCTTTTCAGGTTCTCAATCCATGCCTATGGTTATAGAATGTAGAATGTGTGTACGTGTGTGTGTATATGTATGTGTGTATGTATATATGTATGTATGTATGTGTGAGCAGGCAGGTGTGTGGATGGGTGGATGGATGGATGGGCAGGTGGGTAGATTGCCGGCTGACAGCTGGCTGGCTGGCTGGAAGGATGGATGGATGGATGGATGAGTGGGTGGGCTGGTAGATAGATGGGAGGATGGATGGGTGGTTGGGTAGATGGGTGAGTGGGTGGGTGAATGGATAGATGTAAGAATGGATGTATCGATGGATGGATGGATGGATGGATGGATGGATGGATGGATGGATGATATGTGGGTGGGTGGGTGGGTGGATGGATGGATGGATGGATGATATGTGGGTGGGTGGGTGGGTGGATAAGTGGGTGGATGGATGATGGATGGATAGGTATGTGGGTGTATGTTCCTATAGTTGAATTTCAGACAACAGTCTGCATAGGGAAAGGTAAAAGTTCTCTTATTCTTCTACCTGCAAAGATGACTCTAAGAGTCGAGGGATAATGAAAAAGAGGAAAATAAATGCTCAGGCAAGGTGGAAAATGGGAGTGTGGCAAGTTGAAATGTTCCTGAGATGTCTGTCTGATCATCGCAGCATCACCCCCTTGACACTACATGTATTGGGGCTGAAATCTCACCTATTTTTCTTAATCCTGTCTTTCTGATCCCATACATTCCACTAAACCAAAGAAAAATCCCTTCTTTTCTTCATGTAGTAGGAATGATATATGCGTGTGTGCTAAGTATACTGAAAGCAGATGTAACTGATTTGTAATAATCTATTGAGAGTTTATGTTATACTGAGAGCTTTATGACATTGGATTTAATTCATAAAGTAGCTAAAATCCTTAGTCATATTGTATAGGTTATAAAACTGAGGCTCAGGGTTTAAATAATATTCCTGATATATAACTGGTCAGTACTTCAACCAGAACCTGAACCCAAATGTGCCTACCTCCAGATATGTCTGTCTTGATGACTTACTGAGTTCTTCTTAGCTTTCAGTGGGGTCTTCTCCTAGGCTTCTTAGAATGTAGACTGTGTGCAAACCACCCCCAGAATTTCTGCCTAAGGAACACTTGAGAACTAGAATCTTTTCAGCTGCTGCTGCTGCTACTGGTGGTGGTTGTTAGTGGTGGTTGGTGTTTACGAGCACTTTAACATGAGTCATCTCTGGAAGGTGAATAGACAGATTTTCCACGTTCTCTCTCATACTTTTGTGTGTTATAATTCTATTTTTAATTTATAGTTTAGCATGGTATTTTGCGCCCAGGGCTCATGCATGTTCATGGTGCTCTACCACTAATCAACACACTCAGCCCCGTGGGTTTCAGAAGGGAATCCTTAATGGCTGACCTAAAATATTGGAAACTACTGTTACTGGCCCCAGTTTTAGCAAAATTCTTTGGATATACTACATTTTACCCTCCCACATCCATTTGCAGATTTAAAGTACAACCAAGGGGCTGGGAGTTTGGCCTAGTGGTAGAGTGCTTGCCTAGCATGCAAAGACCCGGGTTCAATTCCTGGGTACCACATACATAGAAAAAAGCCGGAAGTGGTGCTGAGGCTCATGTGGTAGAGCTCTAGCCTTGAGAAATCCAAGGACAGTGCTTAGACCCTGAGCCCAAGCCCAGGGCTGGCAATAAACAAATAAATAAATAAAGTACAACCAAGATGAGTGCAGGAAGGAGTGTCTCTGTTTAAGGAACTCTAAACCTCTCATCCTCACATCTTGAACCACATCTCCCTTCCTCAGGCTCCCCGCTGGCCTTCCATGAACACAGACTTTGAAACCCTTTTCCCTGCTTCAAATTTTCTATATCCTACGGCATTTTTATCATCTATTATGCTAGTATCCGAATAACATGTTCGTTGTTTCTTTCCCCTTGTAAGATGAATAGTAAAGAAGCAGGGCCTTTGGTTCTAGACATTGCTTCTGGCAGATAACATGTGCTCAGCACACACACACACACACACACACACACACACACACACACACGTACACACACACACACCACATATGTCTCTATACATCTATATATATATGTATATACAGAACTATATATCAGTCTATCAGTCAATTTCAGAAACTTGATACCCTGAAAGATAAGTAATAGAGTCTATTCCTGGGCCTTTGCTGTATCCCCAAACTAAGCTTTGAGATCACCCATTCCATACCAACCTCCTTCTAGAGAGTGAAGGTGTAAGCAGGTGAGGATCAGGAGGAATGAGAAAGAGGCCTGGAGCTGCATGGTGTCAGCAGCAGTGACCAGCCCTGGCTTACCTTTATAGGAAAAAAGGCAGGAGCTGGCCCACAGCTGCTCACTAACCCCAACTACTGCCATTCAAAGGGCTAGCTATCTCAGAACACAATGTCCAAAGAACAATTCTGTCCTTTTCCTCCTGGACTTATCTGATCTGACCACTTAGAACAATTGATCACTAAAAAACAATAGAGCAACAGTTACCCTATGCCTTTGCTTTGCTTTTCTAGACAGAATGGAAAATACTCCTCTCATCTTGTCCCTAGACCTTGTATGAGAACTTTACTAGACTTATAACCTTCTGCTATGGTTTGAAACTGATCTACTCCATGTGAAACCCAAGGGATCTTGTCCTGAAAGCTTCGAGTCCAGTGTGGCAGTGTTGAAAGGTGAGGGAATCTGTAAGTGAGTCTCTGAGACCTCAGTTGGTTCCCTAAAGTATGTTTTGTTACTTAAAGAGTGAGTCTGCCCCCTAGCCACTTTGGTTTTATGTTGCACCATGTAATCTGTCCTGTCACAATGATACCTGCTATGCTATGACACAAAGGGCTTCTCAGGGGTCGAACAAATGGGACCACTTCATCTTAGGCTTTCAGGCAGCATGAATCAAGCACTAACACAGGGAAGATCAGCTGCGATCCTCCTCACATCTCCATGCATGATCCCAGATTGGTCAGAAACCGCCATTTAGTAGGAGAAAGGTCAGACACTGTATATTTAAATATAAATATAAAAAAAACAGTACAAAGGAGGACCCAGCTGGGGGCTTCAGAAAGTCACTCTGTGTTGAGATGCACTCCAATCTCCAGAGTCCAGCCCCTGTCCTACCAGCCTCCATTCCTGGGTCCATATTATTTTGGAAGTCAAAGCTACTATGTGTTTGTATGATTTATGCTTGAGTCCAGTTAAGCTTTTCAGTCAAATTATTCTTTCCTATATATTGTAATTAGTATCATTTAATTATAATTGACAAAAATGTATGGATATTTGTGGTAGACTTCATGGTGTTCTAAAAGAGATACCCTCCATGGTGTTCTGAAATCGATAAATCCAATTAACTAGAAAACTGCCTTATGTAGTCATCAGTTTGCTCTTGTTCATGTAGACATCAGTGGCCTCCAGTTGACATTAAAGACAACTTTCTGAAGCCCAAGACTTCCTCTAGTACTTGTGGAACTAATCTAACTTAATCTTGCTATTTGGAAGAGAATATTCTGATTCTGCCTCAAGCCCAGGTTATTTCTAAGAACTTCCCCTGAAAGAGAAGCCAGCAAAGGATTTCTGTGCTGATACCTCCTAGTCATTCATGTGCCACAGGAGTTTTCCGAGGTAAAAGAACCGGTGGGATATGAGGCTAGAGCGTAAATGAGGACAGGCTTCAGGAACATTCTAGAGAGATCATACATTGGACAATATCACTGAATGAGAACAAAAATCTCTCTTCTCACTAGGATTTCTAGCCCTTTGAATCTTAGCAGATAAGGTTTTTAGACACAAATGCAATTTTGATTACTTTAAACAGAAAATAAGATTTTGGGTGTGTATGTACATATGCCAGTCCTGAGGGTTGAACTCAAGCCCTGGAGTTCTGTCCTGAGCTTTTGTGCTCAAGGCTAGCATTCTGACACTTGAACCATACCTCCACTCTGACTTTTGGGTGATTAATTGGACATGAGAGTCTTACAGACTTTCCGTCTCAGGTTAGCTTTTGTACCATGATCCTCAGATTTTAGCCTCCAAAGTAGGTAAGCTTAAAGGCAGGAGCCACAGTGCTGGTAGGAAAGCTTTTAAAGGATTTCTTTTTCTTTTTTTGCTATCTTTCAGTAAAAGTATATGGTGACAGGCTGGGAGTTTGGCCTAGCGGTAGAGTGCTTGCCTAGCATGCACAAAGACTGGGGTTCAATCTCTTGGTACCACATACATAGAAAAAGAAATGGTGGGGCGGCTCAAGTGGTAGAACTCTAGCCTTGATAAAGCCCGAGGACAGTGCTCAAGCCCTGAGTTTACGCCCTAGGAATGGCAAAACCAAAGTATATGGTGTCTTCTGATGCCAGTTCAAGCATTCTGTCAACTGAATTTACTGCCAATGGGATTTCCCATCACCTTTTAAATTAAACTCAATCTGATAAGCCCCAGTGTTCATTCACTCAGTTGGTACCTTTCAGTATCTCATTAAAATTTGCATTCATCCATGTCTAGAAAAGATTGCCCTAGGGACAAATGGAATGACAAGGAGCATGAGTGTGCCCTGTGGTTGATAGCCTCTTCTTATTTGTTCCCAAACCAGAGATGCTGTGGGAAAGCCCCGATGGCTTGAAATCACAGGAAACACGAGCACCTACCGAACTCCATCTCTCTGATCTCCTCCACTGACCCACGAGCAAATGGACACGTGGAGGTTGAGAAGAACTTGGAATTTTATTTGTACATAGCCATCAACTAAGGATTTCCCTTTTGCCCATAAACCCAAGTGGAACCTTTTAATAAAGAATGGCATTCTTCAGGGCCACAGAGCAAAATTACCACACAGTAAAACTGGAGCTATAACCCATTTGAAGAGTGGCCAACCATTCCAGATCCTGAGCCTCATTGGAAATCAAGATGGCAGGTCAGCAGCTACTTTCCATTTCCCCCCAATATTTGGTATCACATGTGAAGAATTCCCAGCTAGGGATGTCTTGGTGAGAGGTAAAACCAGAGCACTGGACCTATATTAGATATTCCAAATGGAGATGGCTTAATACTACTTACTGAGAGTGTGACATTGAAAGAAGACATGGAGCAATATATCACTGCTACACTTGGGAGAGATTATTAGTAGAGTAATGTAGGGCACATGAGAATGTGCCCAGAGAAGCCAGTGGGCTTCCTTTTCTCCTTTACTTCTATGTCACAAGCCTCCAGAAATCCTTTCTTTGGCCAGTATAGAACCTTTTAATATCATTGCCCAGGCTTTGAATTCACCCTCTCTTGAAAACCTTTATCCTCTTATGGACAGAGCAGTCATTTAAATTAAGGCATAAAGGGCCAGGAGTTTGGCCTAGTGGTAGTGTGCTTGCCTAGCATGCACGAAGACCCAGGTTCGATTCCTCAGTGTCACATGCATAGAAAAAAAAAAAAGCCGGAAGTGGTGCTGAGGTTCAAGTGGTAGAGCTCTAGTCTTGAGAAAGTCCAAGGACAGGGCTCAGGCCCTGAGCTCAAGCCCAGGACTGGCAAAAAAAATAATAATAAATAAAAATAAATAAATTAATTAAGGCATAAAGTTTGCTTCTAAACTTTCCCAATATATTTGTATTTACATAGCATTTTACACAGAAGATCTGGAGATATTAAACATAATGCCCATATCTGTAGCATTTCAGGCACACTGAAGAAGGAGGTTAGGAATGAGAATGTGTTTGGTGGTGAAGGAATGAGTCTTTTTATTTAAAAAAAAAAAATCAATGGCTTTTTTTCCTTATTCTTGCCTCTATGGGGAGCTGTGTTCTTGTCTGGAAATTAGGTTACTTTTCAGCCAGTCCCACATCATATGTTATTTCCAAACTTGTTGCCTCTGCAGCCAAAGAACATACATTTCTTATTTTCTGCTCTTCACATTGTAATTCCATCCCACAAGATACACCTGCCCAAGCTTGTTTCAAACCTCAATCCTCAGATGTCAGCCTCCTGTGTATTTAAGATTATAGGAATGAGCCACCATGCCCAGCTGGATATAATACTTTTTAAGTCATTAAAAAACTTCATTGAGCTGGGTACGGTAGTTCACGCTTATAATCCTAGCTACTCAGGAGGCTGGGATCTGAGGAGCTCCTTGGTTCAAAGCCAGCCCAAGCACTAAAAAGTTCATGAGACTCTTCAATTAAGCACCAGAAAATCGGAAGCCTTGAGCTGAAGAGCTTGGGGACAGCGCCCAAGCCCAGAATTCAAGTCCATGACCCATAACAAAAACAAAAACAAAAAACCCCTTCATTGATATTATAAGGTTTTAACAGTAGAAACCCATGTTTTATGGTTATAGGTGAGGATTATAGATATTAATCTCGCCAAATAGACAGTATGAGTGTGTGTAAGAGGAAGTGGGCACTCTGTACCTCCGTTGCCCTGGAGGATACTTGATTATGACTCAGTGACTTGGCCCTGCTGAGATGATCTATGTGGTAGTGTTTCTGTAATTCCAGAAGATGGAGACCAAGTATAAATTTTGTTGGAAGCAAGCACAGACGCTAGCAGGCAGCTCTTGCTAGTTATTTAAGGTTAACCAAGGAGTCTTACCCTATGTCAACCACGGACCAGTGCACGTGAGTAAACAATAGCTGCAAATGGAGCATGGAAGAACTCAGAGATACCATCAAAAGACATGATCCAGGGATCATGGCTATTGAAGAAAGAGAACTTAATGTATAGATAACCTATTCCATAAAAGAATCACAGAATTCTTTCCCAGCTCTGCAGAGAAGCGTGCCATCCAGTTACAAGAGGCTTGCAGAATAATAAACTGGCAAGCTCAGGGAAGACATGGAGAGATATAATTGAAACCCTAAATGTGCAGAATATCGAAAGCTGAAGAGGAAAGAAGTCACTAAAGGATCAAATCTATTAGAACAACAGCAGATTTCTCCCTGAAAATTCTAAATGCAAGTAAATATAAGAAAACAACTGCCAACCTAGATCAGTGAATGGAGCAAAACAAGTTCTCATAACTGAAGGAGAAATAAAGATTTCCCTTACTAAATGATCAACTAAAAAAAAACTCTTGAACCCTTACTTCCAATTAATCAGCATTAAAGAGAAGGAAGGAAGGAAGGAAGGAAGGAAGGAAGGAAGGAAGGAAGGAAGGAAGGAAGGAAGGAAGGCGGGCAGACCAGTCAGAAGTGGAGCTGTGACTCAAGTGGTAGAGAGCTAGCCTTGAGCAAATTAATAAATAAATAAGCTCAAAGCTGGGAGTTTGGCCTAGTGGTAGAGTGCTTGCCTCCCATGCACAAAGATCTGGGTTTGATTCCTCAGTACCACATACATAGAAGAAAGCCAGGAGTGGTGCTATGGCTCTAGCCTTGAGAAAGTCCAAAGACAGTGCCCAGGCCCTGAGTTCAAGCCCCAGGACTGGCAAAAAAAATATAAGCTCAGGAACAGTGCCTCGGCTCTAAGTGCAAGCCCCAAGACCAGCACACACACATACGCACACCCCAAAATTAAATAACTTCACATATTGTTTATATGTAAAAAGATAATTTTCATATATGAACACATTAGATAAAATGAAAAACTATAAAAAATAAATAAAGAGTACATAAGAAAACAAATTTAAAAAAACTCTTGACTATTAAATCAGCAATGCTAAAGATACTTAAGAGTCAGACTGACCATGGCTCATTCCTGTAATACTATTACTCAAGGGCCTCACCCCTCAAGATCTCAGTTCAACGCCATCCCAGACAGAAAAAGTTTGTAAGATTCTATCTCCAATTAACTGATCCAAAAAAAAAAGTCAAGCAGGAGTGCAAGGCTGTGGTCATTTTCCAGTTTCTTTGACTCCATCATTGGCACTTATGCCCCAAGAATCTCTTCAGCAGGATTCATCATAGTCGTAGGGATTAACAGACATCAGTGCAACTCTGGTGATCATAAACAGAAAACAATTTATTTAAAAAAAAACTCGAATGACAGAATTACCAACAAGCTTGAAAAAAATAATCTTAGAAGAAGGAGTGGGATCCAAGAGGCTGCAAAGCCAGAGGCAACACAACAGAATCCCAGACAGTGGTACCTAACTGATACTACTGGTGCCATCTCTGTCATTTCTGCAATCCCCTGGGAACCAGATATATATATATATATATATGTGTGTGTGTGTGTGTGTGTGTGTGTGTGTGTGTGTGTGTGTGTGTGTGTGTGTGTGATGGCTGCTGCTCTCATATGAATTCTTCTTTGCCTCAGTTCCTTTGCTCACTAGATCCCAGCTCAGTGTCTGTGTTGGTCAGTTTATCATTGCTGTGACAAAACGCTTAACGTAAAAGACGTGTAGGAAAAACAATTTCCTTTAGCTCATGGTTTCAGTTTCATTCCATGACTGACTCCATTGTGGTTAGGCCTGTGGCAAGGCAGAACTATCATCATGGTAGGATGAGAGTGGGAGAATGTTTCTCACTTGGTGGCAGTCAGGAAGCAGAACGACAGAGTCAGAAAAGAGTCAAGGGCAAGATATACCCTTCAAAGCCTACTTACTGCAATTGTGTCCTACCTCCCCATCAATCTCCATCATTTCCCATGAAGGCCCTCAAGTGGTATATGAAGATATGCCATCATGAATCAATGACTTCTCCCGAGCCCTATCATCTACCAAACAAACCTTTAATACCTCAACTATTAGGGAACATTTTACATTCAAACTATAACAGCATCTAGGTGAACATATCTAATTAGCCCCCACTTCTTAGCTGCAAGAGAAGCTGGGAAAGCAAATGTGCTCATTAGTTAGCTTCTGTCCCTGAACTCCAGCCTCCCCTTTGACAGACTTTTCTGAGACGCTGAGAATGAGACTATACCTGTGAAGTTTCCCTTCACTCTTCCAGGCCAGTTTGCTTCTTGCCATCTCCTCTGCATTGGGCATATGGAAAGGAAACCTGAAATAAGTGGAAGTAAGTGGCAAAGGGTTTCTTTCCCATTTCTGGCTCCCGTCAGCATGTTCCCAGCAGCAATAAAGCTATTTCCTCTCTGAACCAACCACATGGAAGCTTCCCAGAGGTACCAGTACCAGTTGGCTATGCCTTCCAGCCCAGTGTTCCAAACACCACCTGAGTCTCCAGAGGTCCAGACACCAATTGTAACAAATTCTAGAAGACAGAGCCAGCCTTGAAACACAGCTTTCATCTCTCTGTTCCCCAAAGCAGTTGGCACTAGATGCCAACCCCTTGATTGTCTCAATAATGATGTTTTCCCTCCCAAATCTAACAGTGATGGATGTTTCAGTGTCAACCCCATGTCAGCGTTGATAAGTTCTTAATGTCACATCATCGCTCTTTGGGATGCTTAGCATGGTTTCTGTATTCTTCACACACTGTGACTGATATAGTGAGTTTGCTGGCACTTTTAGCTCTTACACTGCAGCACCGATTTGACATTCCTCCAAGACTTCTCTGGTAGGAAATTCTTCCACTGGGCAAATGCAATATGCAAATGTATTATTTATACAATGTAATAGGTGCAAATGTCGATACCAAATATTTAAAAAAAAAAAACAAAATAGCAAATTGTCATTCAGTCTGTCCTTGACTGTACAATCAGGCAACATCAGCCCTCTCTTTTCATACTGGTGTTGTATCTCTGGTTTTGCTATTGACATGTGATATGTTTTTTTCTTTTCATTTGTTCAATAGAGAAAAAAGAAGATTAGGGATGTGGATCAGACTCTGTGTTTCCAAACCATGCAAGCTTCCCCTCAACTTTTACAATTCTAGAGACAATTCCAAGGAGATAGAATAGGATGAGAGGGCAAAATGGAGTCTTGGGCCTACATGACATCTTGAAAACACCTGAAGATTCCACTTGAGGTATCTTCTGGCATCTTGTAGGCAGATTAAGAAGCAAACCATTGTTCACAAAAAAGGCACAGGGTGGTCTACCCCCTCTGAGTGCCTTCAAGGCCCATTGCTGAGAAGAATAGGTAAACAGATGCTATCAGCCACAGAGCACCCTCTGGCCATGTCAGAAGGCCTTGTTGGTCCCAAGACCCGTGGAACAGAGCAATTTGTTCTAGTCATACGCGAATGCCAACCCCAATCAAGGATTGAAGTGTACCGAAGAGATTCATGAGCACTGGGTGTTTATTAGATTTGGCAGGGTCTCTTTGCTGTCATATTATCTCAAATTCAGAAAGATGTCATTAGTTCATCGCTGATGAGAAAGACATTCTTCGAGGAGAATCTCTCAACTCTATCCTGGTCTACCTACTGCCAACATTCAATGAGGGTCAAAGTTAGATTCAAATTTGAGTCTCCTGATTCCTAGCTGAGTGCTCCTTCAACAGGATGCAGCCCACTGATGGCTTCTGGGTAATTTCGTCTGGGTCATAAGAGACACACATAACTAGGACTGCCCAAGAGAGCAGGATTGACCCACAGGGAAAACTAATGTAGGCAAATGTCATATACAGGTGCAACTTAGTGAGGTAGATATTATGCTGTTACAAAATTAAGAGTGGGTCCTTGCTCTGCTCCTCCTTTCAAGGCTTCTACCTTTCCCCCCAATCCTTTCTATACCAGATACAGTGCCAAAATACTTCTTTTTAAAAATATATTAGACCTGGGCACCGGTGACTTACACCTGTAATCCTAGCTACTCAAGAGGATGAGACATGAGGCTTGAGGTTTGAAGCCAGTTAGGGCAGAAACATCTGTGAAATTTTTATCTCAATTAACCAACAAATATACAGAAGTAGAAGTATGGCTCTAGAAGGGAGCTATTCTTGAGTGAAAAAGCCAAGTAAAGGCACCAGGCTCTGAGTTCAAGTTCTCTTCCCTTCTCTCTCTCTCTCTCTCTCTCTCTCTCTCTCTCTCTCTCTCTCTCTCTCTCTCTCTCTCTCTCTCTCTCTCTCTCTCTCACACACACACACACACACACACACACACACACAACACACACACACACACACGAAATTCTTACAGAATTGATGAGATAAATGCATCACACTAATAACTAATTTCTGTGGATTTGGTGATATTTGTCTACTTTAGAAGTTGGCAGTTGGTTGTGAATTTGTGTTGTGCATTTTATTTGCACTGTGTTTTTGAAGAAATCTCTTATTTGTAAAGCTTAGGTGGTGCAGTCTGGATGTGTTCCAACTGTGTCCTTGACACCGTCTCTGACAATGCTGCCAGGGTGTTAGTTTCACCCTTGCTCTCAAGCACTAGAAAGTCCATGCTCTTACCAGGCACGGTGGCTCACGCCTGTAATCCTAGCTACTCAGGAGGCTGAGCTCTAAGGATTGCGGTTCAAAGCCAGCCTGAGCACAAAAGTCTGTGAGACTCTTATCTCTAATTAACCACTAGAAAACTGGAAGTGGCTCTGTAGCTCAAGGGTAGGGCAATAGCCTTGAGCCGAAGAGCTCAAGCTCTGGACAGCATCTAGGTCAGAGTTTAAGCTCCACAACCAACAAAAAAAAAAAAAAAAAAAAAAAAAGAAGATTCACGTTGTTCTCTTTCTTTAATCATTACTGAGAAGCCCGGATACCTCTTGTTCTCTGAAAACAACATATAGAGAGATGTGAATATATGTATAGATCTGCGTGTTGTAGATGAGAATTATTCAGACTCAGAAATATCAGACCTCACGGAACACTTTGTTTGGGTTTTGTAAAAAGCTTTATAGAAATAAATAGGGAACCCAATAAAAGTTTGGGCCAGAGGGTAAAGTGCAACATGATTGAAGAGAAGCTGAACTGGAGAGAAGGAAGGAAGAAAATTCTGTGTTTAGTTGTTTGTTCTTGTTTGTTTGTTTGTTTGTTTGACTACCCAGAGTCTTAACTGGCTGAAATCTGGCCAGTGAAAGCCAATAGGAAGTCTCTGTTGAGCCCACATGGAGACAGTTCTGGAGTACAAGCCAGTCCTATCGTTGGTTTCATCTCTGCTTTATCCTAGCCAGGGAGTCGAGTCTGTAAGACAGCAAAATAAGGGTTGAGATCCTTGGCTCTGGTTACATTAAGGAGCCAAATTTGGGAGTTAATGAAGAAGAGGAGCTGGGAGTGTTATGACATGTTTGGGAGGAAGTGAAAAACCAACATAAGGTGAGTTTTGGGGGACCTCACAAAGCGATCACACATTCTATTTTGTCCCATTGATGTCTGTTGCTCCAGCTTAAGAATCAGTTGCAACCCTTTTAACTCTTGAAATGGTCTTGACTTAGACAGTTAAGTCTGTGGCTTCCCTGGCTTTAAGTGACCTTTAAAAGTCTGAGTGAAAAGTCAAAGCCTGTCAAGAAGGCCAGTGAACGGTGACAATGCTGGGCCTTCCTGCTGATTTGATCTGGACACTCCACTGTCCTCTCTGCACCAACACTTGCCCCTTTCCCTTTGTCTACATCCTTTCCTATCCTCTCTTTCTCCAGAGGTCCTTCTACACTTTTCTTTCCCTTTTTTCTTCTTTAGATGTGAGATTGGGACTCGAACTTGACTACCTCCTTACTGGTTTCCCCCATTGGCTAGCACTCTACCAACACTCTACCAACTGAGTCATTCTTCCAACCACACTAGGTACACCCTTATCTCCTGATTTCTACTTTTTCTCTCATCCCAGACCAACCAAGGCATTGAAATAAACCAGTTCCCGGATCTCTCGACGTGGGCCTGCTGAGACCTCCTGGAACTTACGTTTTCTTTTGCAGGTGACTGTGCAGACAGATTCAGATTGGAAGTTGTTAAGGTTCCCTTTACAACCACCGTAGATGAACTCGGTACAGAGCTCAGTTTCCTTATTATACCACCAGCGTGGAAAGTAAGCCAAGCAAGGGCCAATTTTCATTGGCATACTGCATGCATCTAGAAAGATCATAGAACAGAATCATTTGAATGTCTGTCTCCTTGGAAAACATTCACCCCGCTCTGCTTGCTCAGTTTTCTGCTGTCTTGGTCTCCACTGAGGCATATATAACATAGGATATGATCATTATATTATGGCATGATTATTATATTCACACATGATTGTGCTAGTTATAATGTATGGCATATAATATGGTTATAGTATACATCTGATCATGTATACTATTATATATCTACATTTTATCTTTATAGCACCTATTCTAATAGCTATTATGTAAGTTGGAATGATATTGGTTTGCATCAGATAGAAATTAAGTGGTTACTTGACATCACAGATGGTCACTGAAGAATGGCCAAGCAACTCCATGGTCCAGCCTCCACATCAGTGTATGGGAAGTGTGACACACCAAACAGGAAAGAAAGAGCGGGAGGGGGGTAGGACTGAGCCAGGGCAGAAGGGACAGGGAAGAGGGTGCCCAGTGGGGAAGACCTGGGAGGTACCTGCTCTGACGTCTAGACATTTCTTTCCACAACTAAACCAGCAACACCTCATTCTCCCTGGGCACTGGCGGCTCTTCGTACATTGGTTCAGTTCTTCAACTTCACACTTTACTCTGACATGGGGGCACCGGCCTGAGGGGGAGAAATGTGCTCCCTGAGGCCTAGAAGGGATTATTGTTCTTCCTTCCAAGACCCAGATCCCAGAAAGTGCCTTAGCCCTCAGAGGACTCAGGGTTCTCATACTAGGCTTCCCTGCCAGCCCCATAACAACTCATCACCTAATTCCTAAGGCCACATCTACCCTGGTCTCCATCGCCTGCCAGACTCCTGGAAAAAGGATGTGACCCTCTTGGACTGGACAGGTCAATTGCCTGTACTGTGTCTGGTTGTTTTCCGGGGAGGTTTTGTACCCTTTGGTGTTTGAGACCTTCGTTTGTGGTGTCAGGTCTTGGTTTTTTAATTCAGTGCAAATTTTGGTACAGAAGATACCCTCTTGCTGGGTGCGGGAGCTCACACCTGTAATCCTAGCTACTCAGGAGGCTGAGATCTGAGGATCAGGGTTCAAAGCCAGCCTGGGCACAAAAGGACCTAAGACTCTTATCTCCAATTAACCTCTAGAAAACGGGAAGTGTGGGTTGGCTCAAGGGTAAGGCAGTAGCCTTGAGCTGAAGAGCTCAGGGACAGCGCCCAGGCCAAGTTCAAGATACACCAAAAAAAAAAAAAAAAAAAGAAGAAGAAGAAGAAGGTACTCTCTTTTTGTTTGTTTGTTGCCAGTCCTGAATTCTAGGCCCTGATGCTGTCCCTGAGCTTTTATGCTCATGGCTAGCACTTTTTTTTGCCAGTCCTGGGGCTTGAACTCAGGGCCTGGGCACTGTCCTTGAACACTTTTTGCTCAAGGCTAGCACTCTGCCACTTAAGCCACAGTGCCACTTCTGGCTTTTTCTGTGTATGTGGTACAGAGTTATCGAACCGAGCTTCATGCATGCTAGGCAAGCACTCTACCACTAGGCTGCACTCCCGGTCCTAAAATGTGTGTTCTTTTTCTTTCTCTTTCTCTTTCTCTTCTCCTTTTCCTTCTCCTTCTTCTTGTCAGTAATAATGGGGCTTGAGCTCTGGGTCTGGACGCTGTGCCAAGCTCTTTAGCTCAAGGCTAGTGCTCCACCACGTTGAGCCACAACGCCAGTTCTGCTAGCACTCTGGAGACACAGTTCCACTTCTGGGTTATTTTGGTGGCTAATTGGAGATAAGAGTCTCACAGACTTTCCTTCCCATGCTGGCTTTGAACCGTGATTCTCAGCTCTCAGCCTCCTGAGTAACTAGGATTACAGGGTGAGCCTCTGGCACCTGGCTTAACCATGACTTTTTTTTAAAGTGCCAATATAGTCTGGTGACTAGATGGACAGTCACCATATTTCAGCATTCCAAGGGACTCCTGGAAAGTTCTTTAGTATGAAGGCATGGGCCCTCGGCGGCTGGGGGGTGCTCAGGGAGCTGATATGGGTGAGCGAGGAGGGATTCATCCTTACGGGAACATCTTTTTGACTAGTCAGCTTTCAGAGTTGATTCCATGGCTCTAGCTCCAACCACTCGGCCGAACTCCCCTAACTGCCTGTAGAGACTCAATCAGCATAGATCTAGTTCCTGGCTTTCACCAGGAGGAAAGGGGCTGAAATAGCGCTTCCACATAGCTCCTCTCTTCTGCCACAGGGTCCTGAGCTGAACTAAGGAACTCATTCTTCCTTCGTTCTTTCCTCCCCATTAGGGTTCCCGCTCCATGGCCAGGATTGTGTCCCCAGTACTTACTGAAGAATCCCTCAACCAGCCCGGGTTCTTGGACACCTCGCAAGAGGATGGATGGTACCATGAATGGTAGAAGTCTCAAGAGTCCCATTTTAGAAAGCAGTAGCCTAACAGGAGGCATCGAAACCAGGATCCGTGGCTCAGAAGCTCCTGCTTCTGCGCTATGGCTACTCTGCCCTCACACGCCAGGAGCAGATGTTGGACAGGAGCCAGCATGCTCCTTCCCTGGAGAACACCAAGTCCCCAAGGCGACGGGTGAAGCCAGCCGGCACCCACACTGTGGGCCCTGGGGAAGGGCTCTTGGTGGGCTGTTCTCGGGCCTCAGCAGCTGAGGCTATCTGGTTCTCATGTCTGCCCTGGGCCAGGACATTGCTTAACTCAAGATTTCCTTTTCCCAGGGGCAATTTCGAGACAGCCCTAGAGTATCCTAGTGCCTGTCTTTTTCATTTCACTCTTCTCCTGGCATGTCTGTGTTCCCACTATTTCTCTTCTTTGAGCCTCTTTATGATTTTTGTTGTTATTTGTTTTTTTTTAATCTGTCGTGGCACTTGAACTCGGGGTCTCAGCACTGTCCCTGAGCTTTTTTGCTCGAGGCTGGTGCTCTACCACATGAGCCACAGTGCTACTTATGGCTTTTTCTGAGTAGTTTATTAGAGATAAAAGCTCTGGCTTTGAACCATGATCCTCAGATCTTAGCCTCCTGAGTAGCTAGGGTTCTCGGTGTGAGCCACCAGCGCCCAGCTTACGCACCTATGTTTATTGTGTCATTGTTCACAAGAGCCAAATGGTGGACTCACTCCAATAACAGGTGAACGGATAAGGAATCTACCGTGTGTATACACCACGGAGTTTATTCAACCAAAAGGAAGAATGAAGTTACAGGCCATTTACAGGAAAATGGATGGAACCAGAGGCCATTGTGTTGATAGAAACAAGTCAAGCTCAAAAAGCCATATCACATCTTTTCCTTCATAGGCAGGCTCTAGGTGTAAAATTTTAAAATAATGATAATAATGGGACTTGAGTGTAAAATGGGACTTGAGTATATATGTTTGTATATAAGTGTTGTGAAGACAGCATAATCGAAACCACAAAACATTGCTTTGTGGGGGAGGAAGAGAAGATTAAGGAGGTAAACTTGTTCAAAATTCACTATATACATCTGTAGATTTTTTATGTGAACCTCCCAAATACTTAAATAAGTCATAATACAAATACACAAGCTGGGCACTGGTGGCTCACATCTGTAATCCTAGCTACTTAGAAAGCTGAGATTTGAGGACCAAGGTTCAAAGCCAGCCTAGGAAGGAAAGTCTATGAGACCCTTATCTCCAATACACTACTCAGAAAAAAAAAAAACAAAAGTGGTGCTAGAGCACTAGCCTTGAACCAAAGAAGTGTTCAGGCCCAGAGTCCAAGCCCAGGAACTGACAAAAAAAATAAGTGAATAAATAAAAATAAACAAGTTCATTTAGGTAAACCATTCGATGATTTTTTTTCATATGTTCATGACAGTATGCCACTTTACTTCAATTAGTTCAAAAACATCTTCCTTACTCCAGATGAAAGCCTTCTGGCCATGAGCCATCACTCTCTGTTTTCCCTCAACCCCTGACTTTTAATCTACATTCAGTTTGTATAAATGTACCTATTTATATCAGGTATTTTATATCAATAGAACCATACAATTTTCAGTGTGGCTTGTATTAATGCCTCTTTTCTATTTATGCACTCTAAGCAGCAGAGTCCCTGCTTGTACACCGTGGGTTTTCTCTGGCTTCCTGGGGGCTTGCTCAGCTTGTATGTGGAACAGTCTGGAAGAGAAGAGATTTAATGTCCCAGGAATCTGGTGAGGGGTGATAACAAATGGATCACCACCTCAGCTTCCCCAGCACTTGATGAGGCATGATCTACCTGGTAATGTGCGACTCCTAGTTCACGCTCCCTTCCTCAGATCACTCCCCCCCACACGCCTGTGTGTGTGTTCTAGGAAGACCTTATAGGTAAGCTACTTGTACCTAGGCGCAAAGTCAGTTTCTGTGTCTTCTAAACTAAAGCGATGCCTGTGGGTCTCCATTTTAAGTTTTCTCACTTTTTTAAGAGACAAAGGACAACATCCCTAGAACTCTCTGCTTCGAGGTTCTCATTGCCTCACACCCTTGAATAGTATCTTCAGAAACTTCAATGTTGACTTATTCTTTGCAAAAAATAACATCCCCCACAGATGTGACTTATTCAGACTCAGAGGCAAGGGATTAAACCAAACATTTTATTTTGAGGAAAAATAGAGATAAGGATCCAAAAGGAAAGCATTAGACATGGAAAGAGGGGGAGCTGGAGGAAATGGAGGAAGCTCTTGAGTTCTCTGAGGGGAAGAGCTAAGGCCTTGCAATGCTGAGTGGCACCGTGGAAGACAGGCTAGAATGTCAGTCAGGTACACAGAGCCTACAGTGGGAGTCCAATTCTTGGTTGTCCCACTGAATGCTTCTCCATTCAGGAAGAGGTACCTGTTGACAGGGAAGGTGTGAGACACAGGTGAGTATCTGGAACTCAGCTTATCTTTGGAGCCTGAAGCTACACAACATACAATGATGTTGATACACCTTCTAAGATTCAAGGAAGACCTGGAATCCTAGCTATTCAAGAGGCTGAGATCTGAGGGTCCCAATTCAAAGCCAGCCTAGGTAAGAAAGTCCGTGATGCTCTTGTCTCCACTTAACCACCAAAAATTCGGTTAGTGGAGCTGTGGCTCAAGTGGTAAATGCTAGCCTTGAGCAAAAAGGCTCAGGATAATTCAAGCCCCATACATGCACACACACACACACACACACACACACACACACACACACACACACACACACAGAGTAAAGGAAGAGATTGAAAGTGGGTGTTACCCTTCTAAGGGAAAGTAAATGAATTGCATTGCTGACAAAGACATGAGGAAAAGATGAGGAAGTTGGTGGCCCACTTGGTTGGTTGGTCAGTGTGTCCAGTACTAAGCTGGACATTCTATGATTCTTCTGTAATGGATCTCTGAGATTCCACCTCCTTCACGGCTCCCTAATTCTCTCTATACCCCTTCACCTCCACACCCTCTTTCCATTCTCCATTCCTAGAAGGTCACTGTCTCTCTTCTGTAAGGCGTATTTTTTATTTATTTATTTATTTATTGGCTCCTGCGTGGAGCCAGCTCTGTTGTACTGTCTTCCAAGGACACAGCATGAGCCAGCCAACATCCAAATGGCTCTGGTAAGAAGAGGAGAGGGGGACTGTGAGACTCACGTTTTTTTTTGCAGGTGCTCTGGCAGATGTCTTTGGTTTGGAAGTTGTTGTTGTTTCCCTGGCAACCACCATAGACGAAGCTGTAGCAGGTATTGTTTTTACTACTGTACCACCAACGACGAAATAAAGCCATGCAGGGGCCAGATTCCTTTGGAAGTTTGCACACATCTGTAGAAAGATTCCCCCACCCCAAGGTCAGAGCTCAGAATACTCAGCTAGGGAACAAAAACAAGTGTCACTGCCACCAACAGATCCTTTTTACAAAATAAATACTGGCATGGAAAGCCAGAGCGTGAACAGGACATTATTGAGTGGTACGTGGGTCATAGAATAAATGAGAGGGAAAACTGTCAAGTTTCTACAATCCAATGAATATGAAAAGCTGGATCTGTGCAGACTAAGAGGCAAAGAACCAGAAGACAAAGACAGAAAAAAGTGGATTTCTTATATCTTTTGCAGCAACAATGTTGGTGTATGTTAGGACAACAATGGCTGCCTGGAGACTCAGAAAATAGTGAGTGTGAAAGAAATCATTTGATTCAATTCCACTGCTGTTGCTATCACTTTTTTTAAATTTTAGAAATAAACGCAGGGGCCGGGAGTATGGCCGGGATTGCTTGCCTAGCATGCATGAAGCCCTGGGTTCCATTTCTCGGTACCACATACACAGAAAAGGCCGAAGTGGTGCTAGCCTTGAGAAAGCCCAAGGACAGTGCCCAGGCCCCGAGTTCGAGCCACAGGAAAAAGAAAAAGAGACCTAGGTATTATCAGATAAGATAAGAACATAACCAATAACCAATGTCACACAACATCTTAGGGATAATAACGCATCTAAATGCCAGATCTTTCAAATCCAGAAATCTTGCCAAGAGACCAGCCGTCTGTGAACTAAAGGCCAGGGCCACTCCAGCTGGGCGAAAAAGATCACAAGTAGAGCAAGTGGTTATTCCAGGACTGATTATTACCTTGTTCGATATCCAAACATTTCTTCCCACAGCTGAAGACGCAACACTTCATGTTATTCTGGCATTGCCTGTCCTTGGTACACATGTCCCTTTCTTGGAATTCGCAGTTCTCTCTGACTCTGGGGCATTTCTCTAGGAAAAGAGAGGGCTTAACAAATGTGATCTGTGAAGACTGTGATCTGTCTCACCCTTCCCCACACCCAACTCTGAGGGATCAAAAGTTTATATTCACGTTGCCCGTCCCCTCTTTCAGGGCCTCCCTGTGCACTGTTCACACAGCACATCTCCTGGCCATCTCTCGCTCTACCTTTTTGGTCCCACTGGTCTATCCCCAGCCCATCCAAAGCAGAGCTTCTCAAGCACTAATGGTGTTTGTCAGGAGTGGAGATTTTCCTGTACACTGTGGGACACGAAGCAATGCCCCACTACATTCCAGTAGCTTTCTTATTACATAGCCAAAAAAAAAAAAAATCTGCAGACATTGTGAATGCTCCGAGGGGGAGGGGGAAGCTTTCTCATTGAAAGCCACAGATGCGGGTTCATCTGGTCGTTCCTACATTTCTGAAATCAGGTCTTCTGAAATCAGGTGGTGGGGGGACAGCAGTCAGGCAGTATTACATAGTGATTTTTAACACCCCAGAATCAGTTTTGTTTTTAATTCTACCATTTACCCTCTCTGAGACTTGGTTTCTTCATTTATAAAATTGTCTTGGCCTTATGAAGTTGTGAGGAATAAATGAGACATAGAATGGAAAGTACGGTCCTATTACCTAATGTTTGCTAACTACCATCAGCTAGGCATGCTTTTAAGCACTGATGTATACCATTTCCTTTCATCCCCACAACTGCTCTATGTTTTACAGATGAAGAAACTAGAGCACACAGAATTTAAATGACTTGCCTAAGGTCTCGTGACTACCAGGAGTCAGAGTGCCAAGTTTGACTCCAGAGCTCTCTACTCAATAATGCCTGTGTTGGTTGTTTTTTTTTTTTCCTGAGTGTTCAGAAAAGCTGTTATCATGATTACTATAAAAACATGGAGTATTACTGTCTTACATCTAAAGGGCCTTCTAGATTCTATCCTTTATCCCAAAGTCAAAAACACTTGACCTAAATGCAAGAATATTTGATAGGAATACATTTAAAAGAACCAGAAGATAGAGACAATGTTCCAAAAAAAAAAGGCGTTTTGCTTTTTGAGGAGAGGGGAGTGGTGGCAGAATTCTTCAATCTTCTTAGATTCCTATATACTCTTCTATAAATGCTGGATCCCAGGACTTCCCCCCTCCCCAAACCAGGGATGCCTCTCCACTGTAAAGGAACTGAAGGTGAAGACTGAATTCACAGAAAAGATCTCCCACAAAGGGGGTCTTTCCTCCCTAAATCTCCTCCTCTCCCAACCCTCAGCCCAGGCTAAAGATGGAGGAATGGAACTCACGTCTGAGGAATTGTCCCTTAATTTCCCTTCCAGCAAACTTCCCTCCCTCCCAGGCAAGCGTAGAGGCCTAATACTTACTAGAGAAGACCCAATCACTTAGGCCGGCTTGGCCATTCGCAAAGAGGACGAGTAGCGCTAAGATGCTCAGGATGCCGGAAGATTCCATTCTAAAGAGAGAGCACACTGATTTGTGGTTCCAAAATGTCTGCCTGCCTGTTTCTCTAGTATCTGGTTCCTTGGATATGAGAACTGGACAAAAGCCAACTGCCTCCTTTTCATGCTTGGAACACCAAGTTCTTGAGGTCATAAATAGGACTCCTGATACCACGCAGCCCACAGCTCTGGGGCATGGGTATCCTACTGGAGCTCTGCCCTGCATTGGGCTGGACCCCCTGGTCAGCAAGAAGGAATGGGAAACCTGCCCCTCACTGTCCAACATTTCCCTGGGAAGACAACAGCCACCCTTGAAAATCTTCATCTTGATAACCTGAAGAGTTGTGAAATGTCCTTCTCCTTTATTCCCATCACACACACACCAGCAAGCACCCCTCCCCTATCTCTCTAACAATGTTGCTATTGAGCTCTCATCTGTTTCTCTGTGCCTTTTTGTGCTTATCCCTAGCTTGCATTCTTTTATGTTCAGTAGGTCTCCCATTATCTGTGTTCTCCCCCCACCCTTGTTTCTCCCTCTTCCTCCCTCTCCCTCCCCCCTCCTTCTCTCCTCTCTCTCCCTTTCTCTCCCCCCCCCCCACAGTTTCTTCCCAGCATTCACCCTTGTATCTTCCCTTTGGGTCACTCCTTCTTTGACTCAAGCCAAGGCATAAGGATGTTGCCGCAGCGTGTTAGGGAGGAATTGGACTAACGGTTTCTGCCAGTGTTTGTCACAGTCGTGTTCCTTGGAGAGCAGGGCAGAATGTTGGCAGTTACAGGGAGCCTCTACGTTTTCCTTTAAGGAGAAAACATGAAATACAAAAAAAAAAAACACCTGCTTGAGTGTGAATGATCCAAGTAGAGTAACGGAAGAATCTAACTGTTGCATTCTAACAAAGCTAATAGAAAGAGGGTTCTGAGAACCTGGACCTACAGTCACAAATCCATAACCTCAAACGCTTAAGCTTTGTGTATAAGAGAGACGCTTTCCAAAGAACAAATGTTACCTGCAGACTCTTCTCCTTTTCTTTTCTAAATAGGTCTTGCCCTGTTGTGATCACTGATGCTCTCCAAATTCTCCACATGATGGAAGTGAGATGAGATGAACTCAGTTGTTTTATTTTTTTTTTTTTTGCCGTCCTGGGGCTTGAGCCACAGCACCACCCCCAGCTTTTTCTGTGTATTTGGTACCAAGGAATCAGACCCAGGGCTTCATGCATGCTAGGCAAGCACGCTGCCACTAGACCACACGTCTGGCTCTGAACTCAGTCTTATCTGTAGTGAGAAACTACCTCATCACAAAATTTAGGATCACAGACCATGCCTCCTCAGGAATCTTATCCCATCGATTTCACACTCTCACAGACGAAAGAGACTAAGGAATCAAATGTTTAGTGAACAGAATGTCTCATTCTACTTCTATATTCTTCCATACTCAGCAAGAGACCATGAAAATCTCGACTGTCTAGGCAGTAGGAGTCATTGGCTAAAAAAAAGGGATTATTCAGTAACAGACACCACAGTTTTGCTGTTTGTTTGATGTTAAAGACTGCAGCCAGGTCTTGCACATACTCTGTCCATATGCACACCTCTCATCTTTATTTTCAATGCTATTCCAGAGTTTCTACATAATAAGAAATGGTTATAAAAAAAAAAAAGAGCAGGGGGCCGGGAATTTCTCCTAGTGGTGAAAGTGCTTGCGTAGCATGCATGAAGACCCGGGTTCGATTCCTTGGTGCCACATACATTAAAAAAAGAAAAACCAGCAGTGGTGCTGAGGCTCAAGTGGTAGAGCTCTAGCCTTGAGAAAGTCCAAGGACAGTGCTCAGGCCCTGAGCTCAAGCTCAGGACTGGCAAAAAAAAAAAAAGTCATGAAGGTAGAAAAAAGAAGTCAGATTTATTATAATTTTCAGATTCAGTGGGTATTTTAAAATAATATTACACTGGGCACTATGGCTCCTCTCTGTAATCCCAGTTACTTAGGGGGCAGAATTTGGGGATGATCATGTCCAGTCTAGACAAAAAGATAGAGAACTCCCCTTCTCAACCAATAAGCTAAGAATAGTAGTACACATAAGTTGTTACAGACATACGGGAAGTGTAAATACAGGGATCACGACCCATGCCAGCTCCAGGCAAAAACAAGAGACCTCATTTGAAAACCCTGTGTGTGCAGTAGGAGGGAACACTGACCATCAGATGAGGTCTGCTGAGGCATGGATAAATCTTCCTCAGCAGTCTAATGAGCACATCCCAAGCAACTAGTTTGCATGAGTGTCGTCAGAAGAGGGGGTCGTCCTTGAGAAGATGACATCTTTAGAGAATGAATCTTTCACCTCTGTGGTATTTGCTGTAGGAATGCCTTTTATTCTTTCACTTGAGATTAATAATGTTTTCCCTCCTTTCACTAATCCTTTCCTACCTCCCTCCATGACAAATTCTTAATTCTAGTTACAAGTCATAAATGTAGTTGGTCATAAGTTGCAAGTGTTAACTTTCAGGTTGAGATCTTTGGGTCTTGCAGTAATAGATGCTGTAGCCCATCTGAATCTTCTACACTCCTATTCTCATCGCTTCTGGGGTTTCTTCAGGATGTGGTCTATGTTATTTTACTCTGTGTAAAATGAAGAATTGTCTATTAAAATCGCACTGCTGACATACAAGAACTTTTGATAACTGCTAATTGTTATTCTTCCAAATAAATCAGTTGCTTGGTAACACACATCAACATTCGAATCAGATTGCTAATTAGCTTTAGTAGTGTACATTTTTGAAAGGTGATAGGTTCAAAGCCGGATACCCATGGCCCCCTCTGAGGCTGAGATCTGAGAACTACACTTTGAACCCAGCCCAGGCAGGAAAGTCTGTGAGGCTCTTATCTCAAAACGGTAGAAGCATAGCCACAGCTCAAGAGGTAGAGCGCCAGCCTTGAGTGGAAAGAAAAAAAAAAGCAAAGGGACAATATCCAGTCCCTGTGTTCAAGTCCTAGTACTAGTACACACCAAAAAAAAAAAAAGAGGGATAGCTTTTAATGATGCTACTAATAATTAATTACTCGAATGCTACTATTTCCCACTTACCATTCAGTTTTTGGGCTCAAAGCACCTGAGGCCACAACGCGAGCAGCATTTCTCTTCCAGTGGACAGTCACTGTCCTGCAGGCACTTGGGTTTTTCAATCTTGTTACATGTCGGGGGCTTTCGTGGGCAAACGCCTGTTTTGACTAGATGGGGTAAAATAAGACACATGGCCTTAACATACTTGGTCCTAATTGGACACAAAGTTGGAGAATATATAGATAAGAACAGAAAAGGTCTTATTTCGGAATTCCCAGCCTAAAAAGACTCCCCACTCACCCCCCTACAAAAGAGCTAATGGATGCCAGCAGCATCTGGAACCTCCTTGTCTCTTGAGGTGTAGGAACGGAGGACCCCCCCCAGAGGAACTGCATTGCCCAAAGCCACACTGAAACATAGAAGTTGAAGCCAACTTTTGCCTCTCACCGCCATGTTCTGCTGCACCTCAAATCACTGACAATCTGAGGACTACACGCAGAAGTCTGTGGCTCCAAGCTCAAAAGGAATTGCCATTGGGCCTTTTCCCTAGTGCATCTTACAGGATGGGAATTATCAGGAATATTCCTAATGAAGTGTGTGTGTGTGTGTGTGTTAGTGGACATACAGGACCTGAGCTGAGCTCCCGGTATTTGTGCTTGCATGTGTATATGAGTGTACACACACACACATACTCCTATGCCTACATATATAGGAATTTTATGTAGCTATCAGAAAGAATGAAATTCTAGTATTTGCAAGGAAATTGATGGATCTCAACAATATAATACTGAGTGACCCAAAAGGCAAAAGACACGTATCTTCTCTCATAGGTGGATTTTAGATCCAAAATACAAACTCCCACCTAAAAACACCCCGAACAGATGCACACAATACAATGTATACTAACTAAAGTAGAGTCTATGCAGAAGTGGGACTGCATGGACTAAACCATAGACTTAATGAATATCAAGAAGATGATGAGAGTTTGAATAGGGAGGGTTGAAGGGGGGAATGGATGATTGAATAAGGGACCAGGAACAAATGCAGCCCAAATCCTTCAGATGTGGGAACTGCGAGATGCCTGTGGAAATGGGGGAAAGGGGCAGATGGACAGGGGAGAATCATAGACGGGATGACTCTGACCAAGAAGCACTAGACACATAAATGAACATCTTAAATTGTACCCCCCTTGTACAACTATTTGAAGTTCCCCGTCAGTGTAAGAGGCATCGGATACTATCCAACCCGATGTGGTTGCTCACACCTATTCCCATGAAGACTATGAACTCAAGGCCAGACTGGCTACCTATAAAGACCCTATCTGTGAAACAGACACACAGCTCCCCTCTCCCCCCCACCTCCACCTCGGGAGCCATATTCATAGTTTTACCTTTCCAGATATTGGCACAAACAAAACCACATCTGGAGTCACAACACTTCTCCTTCTCAAGGCAGTCGAAGTCATTCTTACAAGGGATCGGACACTCCATTCGAGAGTCATGAGGGAAGATGGGGCAGTGTCCTTTCTTGACTAAAAGGAGAGCAGATGTGAACTCCTGCAAACCCCATCCCATCCCACCGTCCTTCAAACCACTGTTACTTCCTGTTCAAAGCCAACTTCTCTCTCCCTCTCTTTTCCTTTCTTTCTTCCTCCCTTCCTGTTCTTACTTTCTTTCCTTCCTTCCTTTCATATGGACCAGTCCTAGAGCTTGGACTCAGGGCCTAAGTACTGTCCCTGAACTTTTTTACTCAAGGCTAACACTCTATCACTTGAGCCACAGCTTCCTTCTAGTCTTTTTTCTGTGATTAATTGAAGAAAAGCGTCGCTTGAACTTTCCTACATGGGCTGGTTTTGAACCTCCATCCTCAGATCTCATCTTCCTGGGAGGCTAAGATTGCAGGCCAATCTTCCTAGGGGGCTATGGAGGAACAAGGTATCTCGCCACATGGTGAGTGAAATATTGTTCTTGAGCCCAACATCGAGTCACAGTCCTGTCTCTAGCTAAATGATCTCATTTCCACCACCACTAAGGAATGATTAGTCCCTACTGAAGTTCTCCACAAACCAGCCCAAACTCATGCATGGTCTCTTTCACGGTTGGCTCTTAGGAAGGAGTGCTATCTTGGCCACAGGATCGTAATCCCTGAGAGTCTCCCACAAATGGAAGCTTAAGAGTCCTAGCTTTATCCAGTTGGGTGTCATTCTGAGACACTAATGGGATTAAAATTCTAGCTCTGACCAACTATGAGTCCTTGGGCAAAGAAGTTTACCTGTCTGGCTCTGTTTTCTTATTTGTAAATTATTAGAAATGTGACCAGCACTGGTGGCACATGCCTATCATTCTAACTACTCAGGAGGCTGAGATCTGAGGCTCGCAGTTCAAAGCCAGCCTTGGTAGGAAAGGCCTTGAGACTCTTTTCTTCAATTAATCACCAAAAGCCCAGAAGTGGGGCTATGGTTCAAGTAGTAGAGCACCAGTCTTGAAGCAAAAGAAAGCTAAAAAATAGGATCAAGGACTTGAGTTCAAGCCCTAGTACTTGTACACACACACACACACACACACATTTTGTAAGTGTTGGCAACAATATTTTTCCCAGACTGCTTTAGAGAGTCTTCAGTGGAAATTCCGAAGCTGCCTCATCAATCTCAGGCCTACTTCAGGACTTGTCTTTGCTAGTTTTGCTTTGTTTTGCCTAAGCTAAGATCTCACTGTGTAGCCCATAGTAGCCTGGAACTTGTGATCCTCCTTCCACGTCCATCTTACAGTACTGCATTTTTTCATGCCTTATGTGGTTTTATGTCTTCTCTTCACTCTCTCGGCTATACCTGGTGCTAACAGGGACGTCATGGGTGAGTGAGACGAATGGAGTAAAGAATGTGGATAAATCCAGTCGTAATATCCAATGTTCCCATGGGAACAGAACCAGGTATCTTGAAGGATAGGTACAGTGCTGCATCACCATGGTTACCACTTAGTGAGCCAACACCTTGGATAGCCACCCTGGAAAGCCGTGGTATCTTTGATCCCATAGAATCCTGTCAACAATTCATTGAGCTGTTTCCCATGACCCCCAGTATTACAGAGGAGGAGACTGGGATGAAGAAATTCTCAGCAACCTGGAAAAGGAGGATTTGAATAACCCAGGAGCAGCAGGAACTTTGTCTCCCAGCATCACCGGTAACCAGCACTGCGCTGAAGAATGGACACCTAGCCTTTCACCCTTGCCCCGCCTACTCTCCGCTTCCAGGGTCTACACTTCCTTCAAGCAACTCCAGGGCTGGCCTGTGTATGTGTCACGCTTGGGTGGGGCCTCTGAGTTCTTCTGGACAGGTTTAACCTAGTGGGTTAAACCTGGCCCCACTGGCCATTAATACTTTATTCACGATTTTTTTTTTCTGGCACATGATGATCAGATGACGCTTGAGCATTGCTCTGTGTTGTTGGGGGGGGTGGGGATGACGAGCCTTGGAAGTCCATGCAGAGTTTACTTGTTTGCTGGGGAGGGAAGACGGGGTGGAGGAAAGGCCTTAAGGTAGAGCTATGATGGGAAATCAGCTCATACGACCGTGAAATGATCAGGCTTCTTATCCTTGGCTTCTCTCCTGGGCCGGCCACCCCACATAACAACTCTTCCTTGCATGGGGATTCCTAGAGCTGTACGTCCATCCCTGGCCTGCCTCCCAGACGCTTCTTCTCCGCTCACTTTTTATTTTTTAAATGATCAGTTCCCTGCCTCAAGATTCACATGTGATTTCAGTTTGGGCCACGATAAATCTATTAGATAGATCCTGTTATTATCCTCCTGCTCTAGTTAAGAAAACAGAGACTCATAAAGGCAGATTACTGACCCAACACCTCCCAACCAGTTGATGACACAGTTACCACTTGAACTAAGGAAGGTCAATCTCAAGGATAAATCCAAAACCTTACTCATATATCATTTCTTTTTCTTTCTTTCTTTCTCTTTTTTGTCGGTCGTGGGACTTGAACTCTGGGCCTGAGCTCTTAAGCGCAAGTCTACCGCCCAACCGCTTGAGCCACAGTGCCACTTCTGGTTTTCTGGTGGTTAATTGGAGATAAGAGTCTCACGGACTTTTATTGTAGTGCCCCACCTGGCTTTGAACCACAATCCTCAGATTGCAGCCTCCTGAGTAACGAGGATTACAGGTGTGAGCCACCATGCCCAGCCTCGTATACCATTTCTGGTTAACCAGGCTTTCACACTGCCAGTGGTATGGGTCTTACCAAGTAACAGACAGGCACTCCTACAATCTTCCTTGCTGAGGAAGTTGTTCGCATTGCCCAGGCAGCCACCATAGGTAAACGATCGGCATTGATATTGTTCAAAGTCAAAATACCAACGGCTCAAGTTCATATTACAGTGTCCTGTATTTAAGGGTTGCATGCAAGGTTCTGATGGTAAGAAACAAAGAGAGAAGAACATTAAAGGTAGTAATGAAAGATCCCCACGCCTTAGACAGGTGCTGGTGAATCACGCCTATAATCTTAGCTACTCAGAAGGCTATGATCTCAGGATCATGGTTAGAAGCAAGCCCAGGCAGGAAAGACCCTATGACTCTTGTCTCCAATAAACTACACACACACACACACACACACACACACACACACACACACACACACACACACACACAACTGAAAGTGGCTCAAGAGGTAGAGCACTAGCCTTGAGCAGAGCTGAGGCTCTAAGTTAAATCTCCAGGATGGAGATTACCCCCCCCCAAAAAAATAAGGTCCCAGATTCTTAGTCTTTGTCATACATCATGATGATGTTATTGGCTATGTCACAGAAAAATCCACAGTCAAAAAAAAAAAGAAAAAGAAAAAAAACATAGGTTCGAGTCCTATCTGTACAAGGAATACTTCTGAATATCATTGGTTTTTGTTTTGTGTTGCTTTTTGTTTTGTTCTTGAGACAGGGTCTAACAAAGTAGTCAAGGGTAGCCTGAAACTTACTGTGTCAAGCACACTGTTCTAAAACTCATGATCTTTCTGCCCCAGCCTCTCCAGTGCTGGGATTACTACGCTTGTGCCACTGTGTCTGATGTTATAAGCATTACTTGTTTTCTCACAAAGGACATTATGAAGAGCATATGAAAGTACTTTGGAGTTTATCCTTCTTCCCCACAACTTTGAGTTCATTTGTTTTTTCATGGGGCTTAACTATGGGCCTAGGCACTGTCCTTGAGCCCACTTCTGGTTTCTAGTGGTTAACTGGAGATGAGTCTCACAGATTTTAGTACCTGGGCTGGCTTTGAACTGAGATCCTCAGATCTCTGCCTCCTAAATAGCTAAGATTACAGGTGTGAACCATCGCGCCTGGCTGACTGAGTTTTGAGAGGAAAGACGTGAGAAACTGTATCCAAAGAGTTTAACAACGTAGTTGGCACAATGGAAGCAAAGACATAATCTCTCATGTCTAAAAACTGGCTAAAGGTCTGCTGTTTGCCTGTTAGACATAAAAGCTCTCATAGGACATCAACATGATACAAGGCCACTCTAAGACTGTGATAAAATGAGACCAAAAAATAATAATAATAACCATGAAACTTATAAAATAACAAAGACCATCTTCTATCTACTAACATGAGTGACTTTATTAATAATTACAACTCTAGCTTTATTTTATCTGTTCTTCCTGGAGAATATTGAACTGTTTTGGAAAAAAAAAAACCTGTCCTATTTTTGGAAAATTTCTAATCCAAGGCAATCCCCAACTTCTGTAGATCTGACTCAGGCCCAAATCCTACGATAGTCTAACAGCACAGCCTCACAGGGGCCTACAGTGGAGCCTTCCATGCTATAATGAATTAAACCCAATGTGTCCACCTGGAAATGTGTATTCCTCAGAGTCTTTGCCTAAAGGTCAGTGACAATAAATATTTGTTGAAGAAATAACTAAATAAAAGAATCAGTATGGAATGCACAGTTTCCTACATATAATAGATGCTAAATACTAAGCAAGAGAAAAAAAAACTCCTCAAGGATCAAAGGTTGCAAAAATGACCCAACATCCCAGCTGCCCATAGGTTTGACTTTTTTTCCCCCCAGTCCTAGGACTTGAACTCAGGGCCTGTGCACTGTTCTTGGGCTTTCTCCAGGCTAGCACCCTACCACTTGAGCCACAGCACCACTTCCTGCTTTTTCTATGTATGTGGTACCAAGGAATTGAACCCATGCTAGGCAAGCACTCTACCACTAGGCCACACTTCCAGCTAACTTTTTTTAAACTACAGTGCAGATGATAGTCTCCTGACATGTTGTCATGAAGATACAAAAGATATTAGCTATTTGTGAATGAGTGAATGAATGAATGTTAGACTACAGAAGACAAAATGCCTACTTGATTTTTCACCAGTCTTGACTCAGGATTTATACTTTGAGGGTGGAGAATTAAATTAGAGAATGAGAAAAGCATGAAATCTGGCCCCGCTGTCCTGTGGTCTCAGGTTCTTAGCCAGTCAGTTGAGGATAGCTTGAGAAGCAGAGAGACTCCAGAGGGACTGCCACCCTCAGCTTAGGTGCCATTACCCACAAAAGGATCCATGCACTTCTTTCCACAGGCAAACGGGCAGCACTTCAGGTAAGCTTTACAGTTGTAATCTGTCTTGCACAGATCCACAATATTCGTTCTACACTCAAACCTCTCCTTGGGGCACATTCCTGATTTCTCTGCAACAAAGAAAGGTTTGGACAAACTCACATACCTTGACAGTTTTGACTCTTCTCCTTCTGAGGCAAAGCAAATAGACCAAAGCTCTCAGACTTATCCTGTACCTCAGTTCTTGGTTCTTATTCTGCAATATATATATAGGGGCCAAATCTTATCACTTTCGGCCTGTCTGGATAGATCTGAACCAAGAAATCTGTGCTCAGATAGAACTAAAGGAAACATTTCTTCAGTTTGATGTGGTGGCTTACTCTTGTAAATTTAGGACTTGGGAGGATGAGGCAAGAGGATTACAAGCTCAAAGTAAAACCCGATCTCAAAAACACAGAACAAAACAAAGCCCATTTGTACCACTGGTGCATGCTAATGAAAAAAACATTCATCAACTTCTATCCCCAAGCATAAACAAAACAGAAATGTACCTCAGATTCCAAGGCATAGAATGAGGTAGAGGAACCAGAACTCTGTCTTAAATTAAGAAGTCCTTTTCTTAAAAGCTAGTATTTTTTTTTCAGTGTATTGTTAAAGTTCAGAGACCATTCCCTCTTCTTCATTAACCCCAGCATCTTGTCTATCAAGAAATTTGATCCATTCTATATTGTAAATCTCTCCCCAAACTCATTTTCTCCCCCTCTTTACTGCCACATGTCCCATGGCAGCACCTGACCACACCCATCTCCTCTCCACTATTATACTATGGTCCCCTCATCTCTTCTCTCAGGCTCATGCCTAGTGACTTATCCATATTAAAATAAACCTGGAAGGCACAGGAAACTCGTGAGTAATAGGAAGGGACAAGCCAGG